>NC_139220.1:207871497-209071497 GCF_055691185.1 Crinia signifera
GTGCTGAACTCCTTTTATGTTGGCTGCAAATAATCACATTGCAATCAGATCTGCGGCAAGAGATGAACAGGCAATGTTGTGCAGTGATCAGGTTGACCAATGGATTTAGGCCCTGATTCTGTTTGACAGAGGGCCTGCCCCGCCGCCGCCGTATACCCTCGCAACCATTCCCTTGCATGTGCCTGCAGCAGGAGAAATCATTCGCTGGTCAAATAATTTCTTCAGGGAACACAAATATAAGTCAGTGGAGACTAACTTATATTTGCAGGCTTCTGGCCGAAGACAGGGCGGTGGCTGACGTCAAGTGACGTCAGCTGCCTGCCCCTGGGAAAACTCCTCCCATCCCCATCCCATGGGAATGTCCCATGGGGACGCCCATGAAGTGCTGGGCGTTCCCATGGGCGACACTCTACTCCACCGCCCCCGCCTCGCATCGGTACGTGCGGATCGGTCAACCATGTAAAAACGTCAAGTCTGTTTGGCCAGGGACCCTGCACGTGCACATAAATCATTATGTGTATGAAAAAAATTGCTCCCTCGTGTGATCGCGCAGGAAAGCGAATTAACCAGAATGACCCCCTTAGTATCCCCATGTGGTGGGGTCACCCATAGACTGATTACACTTGCCCCCCCCCCCCGCAGTTTTCTGAACATTCCTGTAAAAAAAGTCAGTGACTTAAATGGAATAGGCTTTTAATTTTGGTACACAAGCAGCGGTTTAGGTACTGTCTACTAGAAGTAATGTAAAAGACTGCGAAATACATTTGCTTGATTCTGGCGAGTCTGCCTGATGGTTTAAAGTGGCAATCATTTAAAAGGCAAAACCAACAAAGCTAGTGCACCCCCCCCTACCCCAAATTTTACAGATTAAATCAACTCTCTAGCACCTCCCTATAAAATAGATTATGGGGAGTAATTCAACCTACAATTTACATTTTTACATTATCCAAATCTCTATATATGTCTAGTGTCCGTTTGTGTATCTCCAAAACACTGCCATCTGTTGGTAGCGAGTAATACCACGGGTGAGATGTAATAGAGTGCAAATTTTAGACTTTTGCTAATTTTTCGCTAAAAATGGCCGAATTTGCATGTTTTCGGAAAATTGCACATTTAATAGGATGTGAATTGTGTTAAAAATATCACTTTCAATTCACATTCAGATGCTTTCCCATTATAATGTATACAACTCGCAAATGTAATGTGTGTGATTTTTGGTAAACATTACCAAAAATCGCTAAAAAAGAGACCAGGTTCTGACTGGCGAATTTGAAAACAACCATGCACAGATCACAGTCAAACTACAAGTCCCAGCAGGCCTCCCCCACATCTAGGGACTTGGCGAACCACAAGTCCCAGCATGCGGGGCATTAATATTCCCCCCAAGACCTTGTTGTTCACCTGTAAAAAGAATGTTCAAATGAATAACACACACACCCAGAATGATAAAACTTTAACACACACATTGGTTTTACACCAATAATAATTACCATCCCTAGCTCCAGCACTGATCTGCTGCAGCACCACACCCGCACTGACTACGGGGTGAGCTGCGATGTGCAAACCAGTAGCAACATGGCAATACGAACCAGTAAAAAAGAAGGTTTCTCACTGGTTCGTTGCCGTGTTACTTTGCGGTGTGAACAGGTTAATCGGGTCGAGCGACCTGTTTCCCGTTCACACTTATGGAGGAGGCAGTGCTTGGAGAAGCGCCAGCTCTAAGAGCTGCCTCCTCCCCCGCTGCCGATGATGTTCCGCCGCTTTGCCCACCCCTCTGCATGACGTCAGTGAAGCAGCAATATTGCCGGTTCACTGAGGGGATGTCAACAGACCAAAATGCAGGGTCACACTGGGACTGAACCGTTTTAATGTACCGGTGCGACCCTGCATTTTGCTTTGTGAATTTTTAGGTCTAAAAATCACACCCTATTACATTTCACCCTACATCTCTTTTTGTCTTGGCACACATGCACAAACACAGAGGCATAACAAGGTACAGATGGAGCGTACCTGCCAGGCCCCGCCAGCCATCGGAAGGGGCCCCGTTTTGATGGAGCTCACCGCTTCCCCGGTCGCCATTGCCGGTCCCCACCGCCTCCCCGAACCCCTTGAAAGCAGAGACGGGCAGGGTCCGGCCGCCCAGCCGCCGACTGACTGAGACGCACGTGCGTGTGAGACGCTCGCATGTCTCAGTCTAACAGAGTCCCTCTCCGCCAGCGCTTGCCAGCGGGGACGATCTAGCGAGCGCCAGCAATGAAAGAGAGATGCTCCATCTGTAGCAGACTAGCTTTCAAAGCATTTACTTCAAGCTGGCTTACTAGTATCAAAATATCTTCATAATGTCTGTATGTTCAGTTTATAGGTAAATTCTTATCTTAGAAATTCTTATCTTATCTTCATTTAGAACACAGATGTCTACAATTGAAAGACAGTAACATTTGTGCCAGCCAGGTTTACTTAAAGTACCTTTACACCCAAAAATCAAATCATTTCCTGAAGTAGCCCAATTAGAAATGTCAAGTCAGTAAAGTGGGTTGATGGCTGTAACTTTACATTATAAACTGATATGCTACTGTATTAAGTACTATCACCTTGAAATATCTGATTAACTGACACCTATATACCCTACACTACATCACTGAACCCTCTATACCCTACACTGTATCACTGAACCCTCTATACCCTACACTGCATCACTGAACCCTCTATACCCTACACTGCATCACTGAACCCTCTATACCCTACACTGCATCACTGAACCCTCTATACCCTACACTACATCACTGAACCCTCTATACCCAACACTGCATCACTGAAACCTCTATACCCTACACTGCATCACTGAACCCTCTATAACCTACACTGCATCACTGAACCCTCTATACCCTACACTGCATCACTGAACCCTCTATACCCTACACTACATCACTAAACCCTCTATACCCCACACTACATCACTGAACCCTCTATACCCTACACTGCATCACTGAACCCTCTATACCCTACACTACATCACTGAACCCTCTATACCCCACACTACATCACTGAACCCTTTATACCCTACACTGCATCACTGAACCCTCTATACCCCACACTGCATCACTGAACCCTCTATACCCTACACTGCATCACTGAACCCTCTATACCCTACACTACATCACTGAACCCTCTATACCCCACACTACATCACTGAACCCTCTATACCCTACACTGCATCACTGAACCCTCTATACCCCACACTGCATCACTGAACCCTCTATACCCTACACTAAACCTGCAAGCTTCTATCTTTCGTGCCTCACAGGGATCACTATCCCTGCAATCTATTTAATTACAAGAAATAATTTGAGAAATATATGTGGTAAACATTTCCTGATAAGATATAAATTATTATAGAAGAAGCTAGAAGGAATTATCAGTATTTTAAATGTGCATTATATACAGTAGTACCAATTATTGTATCACACTATTAATTGGAGACCCTGGACATAGGAGGTTATTCTGGTTGATTCTCAAAATTCGCCCCACACCCCCTGCCCGCACTGCTAGTTGCAAACAAACAGTTCACCGCGCCGGCTTGCACCAAGCGCCCGCACATGAGCATAAAAGTGCATGCGCAGTTGTGAAAAATGGCTCCCCTGCGCGAATACACAGGGGAGCGAATCAAACAGAATAAGGTCCATACTGTATTCACTATTTAAATGATTTGACAGTTATGATAACTACTGTATAGTCATTACAATTATATTGACTGATTGTGGAAATTCAAATATGATTGAAATTGGCAATTAAGCCATGATGAGGCCATAACTGCACAATAATCCTGTCAGTTCACATCTATTTTTATGTCTATTGATTTACATATACATTTATTGCATAACGCATACTGTACAACAGGTAAAAATGACAGTGAAACCACGTGCCATATCACATTCCACTAGATGAAACATTTCCTACTCTATGAGAAACCTAAATTAAAGTTCAACATTTTTCATTTTTCTTCTTTATAAAAATTTCTAAATATAATTTTAACTAATTTTAGGATTCTCTTCTAAATTGATTTTTCTATTCATGCCTTGTGCAATACGATGTTTTCCGTAACAGCAGATTTTATATTTAAAAATTTTCAGAAACCGTCTCCCCATGCCTTAAACAGTACCCTTACTAAATTTGGTGGCATGAGCTAGCTATAGACAGCTCTCAATAGGTGGACTTCAATTATTGCCACACTGTATGGTCCAGGGATTCCATC
The DNA here is from genome assembly GCF_055691185.1 of Crinia signifera. NCBI lineage: Eukaryota > Metazoa > Chordata > Amphibia > Anura > Myobatrachidae > Crinia > Crinia signifera. The sequence goes on from NC_139220.1 coordinate 207,875,750, forward strand.
CATATTGGCTTTCTACGGAGAAGAATTCAGTAATAGTGTAAGAAAATTAAAATCTGATTTTATTACACAAAATAATAAATATTTTTTGTACAATCATTGTTTTTTTGTTTAACTCTTTGAGTGCCAACATCTCTGTGAGAGATGTGCAGAATATCTGCTAAAAATGCTAGCGTCGCTCACATTTGTCATATAAATGAAAAACAATGTTGTGTTAAAGATTATATTTCCTATATAAGGTAAACATTACAGGTCATTATGAGGAAAACAAATGTTTGCTTGGAAATTTTCACACATATTCACAAATTCACTTGGCACCCAAAAGGTTAAAGTCAAATTTGTGGCATTTTTTTAGTTAGTTGTTAATTTGGGTCTTGCTCTCTGAACTGTTTTGTTACCCGTTAAATAAATCCCCTAGTACACATTTATCTGTGACATCATTGTTCGCAAAGTGTGTGCATGTTTATGAAACAGCCAGATCAACTTGAAGAATTATTTCTCTGTGTAAATTTCTGCGCACAGACAAAATGACAGCAGAAGCTATGGATGTTAACTAAGCCTTTTTGATGTAGTGCTCCTTTAATTTATTTCTAGCCAGGCACCATTCCATGACAGCAGAGGATACATTTATTGCTAGTCAGGCATCAATATATGTAAGCAAAATTATAGATTTTCTGCTAGTTAGACATTAATAGATGAGTGCAGAATGATTGATCTATTGGCAGTAATATATCAATTCTCCAACAACAACAACAACATAAAAAGAAAATATTAATGCATTTCCTGAAAGTAAAGCATTTTTACAAGAAGTCACATGTATTTGCTTACTTTACATTCATTCAGATAACCATAATGCTTGTTTTGGTGATTGAAGGTTTTCATTCAAAAGAAAAGATTTATTTATTTATTTCAAGACATATATTAATCCAAGCCGAGATTTGCATTTTGGTAACATGGGGTCTTTTTGCTAGGAGAAAGGGCATACTTTATTGCAGGAGACAATTCTAATTCTCAGGGGGAAATTTACTAAAGGAAATTTGTAAAAAATAGTTGTATTTGTATCCAGAAATACACTTTTTTTTTACATTTACTATCCCGAAAATACGGCAATTCGTATTCGTATTGATAGCACATCAATACGACTACGAATTGACGTATTTTCGGGATAGTAAATGTCAAAAATAAGTGTATTTCTGGATACTGTCTATCTGCCTCTTCAATGCTGCCAGACTAGACAGCATTGAATAGGCGCATGACACTATTTCCCCAGCCGGAAATAGCGGGGGGCATTGAATACCCACCTTACATTCTACACTTAAATCTATGCCTTGTGCCTGTTTAGCACCACCGCAATAGTAGGAGTGGTTTTTAGTCTGCTTGTTTGTATATGTTGATTTTTTTTATATTTGCTAGTTGACAACAAACACATTCAAATTACCATTTTATATCGTAATTAAAATGTGGACAATTTTTGAGGGATAAAATAAGCATACAGCGGGGAAATTTACAAAGACGGGAGTTCTATTTTAGATGGGCTGTTGCTATGGGCAACCAATCAGATGCTATCTATTATCTTGTAGAAGGTGCTAAATAAATAAGAAGTAGATTCTCATTAGTTGCCCATAGCAACATCCAATGTGAAATAGAACTCCCATCTTAGTAAATTTTCCCCAGTGCATTATATATTCTAGGAGCATTATCTTCTAACCTGACATTATTCAATCCATAGGGAATGATAGATTTCTATGTGACTGGGTTTCCAAAGAGGTCAAAAGCATTCACTAGTAATCACCTCAACAGCACTCTGTGCAAACTCGTGCATGTCCTTAACACCCCCACAACCACACCCTACTAGAGCAGATCAGAAGCTCAGGCATCACCTACAGAAAGCAGTGTAATGGATTTACCCTATGACAAGCATGAATCTGCAAGAGGTCTTATTTCAAGCCAAGTATCAAAGAAAGAAAGCAAAATGAAAGATTTATTGCTAGCCAGACATCAGTTCATGAGAACAGAATGATGGATTTGCTGCTAGAAATGCATTTATCTATTAGAGTACTTTAGACTGATGGAATTAGTGTTAGAAATCAATTCACATGTGGAAAATTTGATTTCTAAATAGGACTCAACCAACAAGAGAATGCTGAAATTGCCTGTTTTTTAGTATTACAGAAGGAATAAAATTAAATTTGGCAAATTTGATCATTTTTAACAAAACTTTCTGGGAGTTCTGGTATCCTTTATCTCGTGTTTTTCATTTTCCTTTTCTTCCCCTATGGGTTCTGGTATTATGGACACAAAATAGGTTAGAATGTCTTACCGCATAAACCATGCAATATAATTACATTGTCGTTTAGAAGTGTCCAGTCTTACATTCCGCTTATTAGGGATTGTTTACAGAATTTATTTCTGGAAGGATCTCTCTTTTTTTTTTGTAACGAGAATAAAATCATATTTGCAATGTACTTGAAGTTGCTTCAATATTTTCTCTGTTTTAGGATGTTATGAATAATGTGTTTGTGAAATAACTGTGTTTTCCTGTACGTGTATTTCTGAGTTTACATTCTTTATTTCTCATCTCTGCTTTACACCATAGTCAAGATATTAGATTATAGCAGGGATCAGGAACCTCCGGCCCTCCAGTTGTTGTTGAACTGCAGATCCCACCATGCCCTGCAACAGTTTTAGTATTGCCAAATAGCAAAACTATAGCAGGGCATGCTGGGATGTGCAGTTCAACAACAGCTGGAGGGCCGAAGGTTCCCCATCCCTGGATTACAGTATAGAGCAGTGGTTCCCAAACTCTATGAAATAATTAGCTCTATCTGTTGATCTATAACAAAAAAAAAGAGTAACCTGTGCACCTGCCGGGTGACCTGGAAAAGGTGAATTTTAACTAGAACTTTGTGCTTCATAACAAATTCTTGAAAGGGCCTCCCAATATTGTTATACCTATATGCAGCAAACACTGAAAGATAAAAATTTTGCCTATAAATCAGCAGTTATATGAAACATTAAAAAGCTGTTAATCCTCAGATCCATGTGCAAGATGATAAAAGACTGATACTGACATTAAATCACATTGCTTCTGGGATCAAATGAAGAATAAAGCATCTAAATACTAGAGATGCGCAGTTCAGTTTTCCAGAAATATAAATCCACCTGTAGATCTCAACCAAACCAAAACTTGGTTTGGATCCCCTTATACCCCTTTCACACCACAAATGCAGAGACAAACCTGGGAATTTAATTCCTGGGACAAGCAGGGACATTCCCGGGTTTGAACCCATTCACACATGTTTTTGAAGCAGGGACATCCAGTGTCGGCACCTTTCACACTGAACCCGGGTTTACCCTGCATTTCTATCAGAATGTCATTACAAATGGACTATTTCAGGCTCACAAAGATGAGGTCACTAGAGAGAGGGAGGGGGGAGTGGGAGGGAGAGAAGGAGGGCGAGCCTGCTCACCCCATTGCAGCAATCATGGCTGATTCAGTAGCTCTATCTCTGCCTGTGTTCCTGATTGTTTGGGCTTTACTGCTGTTTGACCCAGCAAGTGAGAGCCTGATGCAGCTTCTAACTCTGTGCTCTATAGTGTAGAGTTATACCTGGAGGAGGAGAGAGCATTTTTTGTCAGGGCCAGGTCTCTACGTCAATATTCTCGCAGGAAGAGAACCCTGATTTTGCAGACCATAGTGTCACATTTCGGGAAGCACCAGCTGAAGTGTAACGGTGGCTAGGTGCTTTAATATAGGGATGTTGCATTAACGACAGAAGTGATGGAAACAATGATGTAAAATAAACCTTATTTATTAAAGGTACTGTAATACAGGTTGTAAATGATGGTACGATAATATACTAAAGGTTTGTGAAATGATAAAAGTCAATAATACAATAGTCTATTAAAGAAGATGAAGTTGCTTGATAATTAAAAGGAGTATTGGAGGATAGGTTGAAGAATTGGATGATTGTTTTCCGGATTGGATGATTGGATGAATAATTGGATGCTTGAATAATAGGTTGAATACTTGGAGGAGAATTGGACGATTGAATAAAGAATTGAATGATTGGATGAAGGATTGGATGAAGATTGGATGAAGATTGGATGATTGGGTGAAAGATTGTATGAACAATTGGATGATTGGATGAGGATTGGATGATTGGAAGAAGATTGGATGGTGAAGTCTCAGAGTCCTTTTCTGAATATGATCGTAGCTGCAGAACCAGGAGTAACCATGGAGAATAACCGTCAGGATAAAGGATAAAGATAATACCCCTTTGGGGGGCTAACCTTGTCCAGTCCGTATTGTCGGCAGAGAGTTCCGAGGTAACAGGTATAGCAGTGGACGACCAGGAGTGGAGTAGACCTTCACCAGAGGCGCAGGAACTGTAGTATTTCACCACAGACAGCCAGGAGTGAGCAATGATGTTTAAGGCATGGACATCATTGTACTGACTGCCGGTCTGTCCGGCCAGTCAGTACTTAAGGCATGAGCTGTGCGGCTATTGGACAGCCACTTGACAGGTGGGGGGTGGAGCCGCACAGTACTGGATGCAGAAACAAAAAAGATGGCGGCCGCCAGCGGAGGCAACAGAACCCAGCCGGCATTGAGTGTGCGCAGCTGCGCAATCTGCCGGTGTTTCCAGCCAGGGCCTATCCAGGAATAGACACACATGGCGCCTCACACACACCACCCATGCCCCGCGTGGCACCACGCGGGGACAATGCGGACATCTGCACCCCACCAGCACAAGGCACAGGAGCGGAGGTGAGCGCTAGAGTATGAGACACGCTGCTGCAGGGCCTAGAGCTAGGCACAGCATAGGGAACCAGGGTAGCAGCCATGGTGGTCATGACACATAGCTTCTGTTATGCGGATGAGTACCAGGAGTGAGTGAAGGATGTAGGCCAGAGACTGCCCACATGTAGATGTTTTCATGGATACAGTGGAGGCTTGTCAGGATGAGCAGTGGATGGCCCACTTTCGCATGTCACATTGTACATTTGACTACTTGCTGGATCTACTCACCCCAGCACTTACGATGCAGACCACCCACTACCGGTCAGCTATCCCACCAAGGAGGAGACTTGCCATTGCACTGTGGTGGTATGCTACGCCAGGAGAGTACCGCACAATTTCCTGTTTATTCGGGGTTGGTATCTCCACTGTCTGCATAATTGTGCACTAGGTGATGAAGGCTATAATGGATACCTTATATAAAAAGTTAATCTGTTTTCCACAAGGACAGCACCTAGATGACACCATCCTGGGTTTTTTACGACTTGGGTACCACCAGTGTGCCGGTGCCATTGATGGGACCCATATCCCAATCATAGCCCCCGTGACCACCTTGCCGATTATTATATTCGGAAGGGATGGCATTCCATCATGTTACATGCTGTGGTCAACCATAAATACTGGTAAACATTTTTTTGCATTGTTTCTGTTTTTTAAATGCACTTAAGTGCTCACTCAGGCCATCCAATAAATACATCAGTGAAGCTAAAAGAAAGTTTAAAACAATTTTTTGAACAATGAAAGGTACTTTCATTGTCCTAAACATTATTTTAGCTTCACTGATGTATTTTTTTGGGTGGCCTGAGCAAGCACATGACGCTCGTGTTCTTGCCAACTCTGACTTATATAAGATTGCGGAGGACAAGCTGGGAGGATGGCTTTTTCCCAGAGAGGTTTATAAAATAAATATATATGCCTTTACATCCCTTACATATTTCTATTAAAATGATACTCATACTCTTGCATTTCTTTACAGAAATCCAAGACTGTGCATTGTGTGGACATCCCGTTCCACATTATTGGGGATGCAGCCTACCCTTTGTGGCCCTGGCTAATGAAGGGGTACACGCAGCGTGTGCAGCTGTCTCCCTTTCAAGTGGCATACACCCAGGGCTATTTTTCAGCAGGCTCCAGCAGGAGCTGAGGCCCTTATTCTAGTTCACTCTTTCTGACAAAATCTTTCTTAGATGGACAAAACCATGTGCACTGCAGGGGGAGGGGGGGTCAGATTTAAAATGTGCAGAGAGAATTCGATTTGGGTGAGTCATTTTGTTTCTGTGCAGGGTAAATACTGGCTATATTTTTAGACTGCAATATAGATCTCACTTTGAAGTAAAACCCCACCCAAATCTAATTATCTCTGCACAAATAACACCTGCCTCACCTGCAGTGCACATGGTTTTGTCCATCTAAGAAAGATTTTGTCAGAAAGAGTGAACTAGAATAAAGACCTCAGTTCCTGCTGGAGCCTGCTGAAAAATAGCCCTGCATACGCCAACACTCTCAGTTCAGCTAGGATGGTGGTGGAGAATGCCTTTGGCCCCCTGAAAGGATGTTGGCGCTGCCTCATGAAGAGGAACGACGTGGGCCTGAAGTTCATGCCACATGTAGTAGGGGCCTGCTGTATTCTTCACAACTTATGTGAGATGCAGAAAGAACATTTCCTAGAAGAGTGGACTGTGGAGAACCCTGAATTGCCACAATGTAGTGGGGATTTGACGGCCGATGAGGGGCAACAATACTCTAGTGCCGAACTCATTAGGGATACTAGGCTGATGGGGTCATTCAGCACAGTGTTGACAAAACATGCTGTGCACAGCTCATACATACAGAGAGTGGTAGATGCTCAATTAGTTCAGTAATATTACTCAAGTGCATGAGGGAGGGGTTAATACTGAGTAAGTAAAAAAATACATTGTTTCCCCCAGCTCACTGAATGGCATTAGTAACCAATCTTGAACACTACATGACAATAGAATTCAGAAATATTGGTTACATATACCTGCGCAGGTGTATGATATGCCCCCAAGGCTTCTCTGTATATTGGGGGTCCCTAGCACTATATCTAGGTGAAGGGTGTGGCACCCCAAAAACTGTCATAAGATAGAAAGCCCAGTGCGGCACACCAGTGAGATACTATAGTGTTAATAAATATTAGTGATAGGAAGGTGAAGATATATATAAAAAGAGAGAGATAAAAAAAAAAAAATGAAATGTAATTAAAATAGTAGAGAGATAGTGTTAGTGGGTGAAAAGTGTTAATAGAAATTAAGGGCATGCCGCACTAAAGCCACCCAGCTCAACCAGTCCAGGGGCACCCCACACCCTAAACTGGGTCTACAATTAACCAGCAAAGAGCCACATGATAATGGCTCCTTACTTGATATATCTTAACTAAGAGCTATCTACCTTGGAGCAACCCCAGACTACTCCATGTGGCAAATCAGGACCTGCATCGTCTCCTAATGCAGGCTCCTTTCTGCCTCTAACAACATACATACAGATAGTGGTAGATGCTCAATTAATTCAGTAATACTACTCAGGTGCATGAGGGAGTGCTCATAAAAGATCCAATTGCGCCTTGCAGCCCAACTCTTGTTCCGGTTGTGGTCTTGTATGCAGTTGAATTGTTTCTTCAGCCCCTTGACCATAGACTGTGCATTGCTAGGCTTCTCTTGTAGCCGCCTCGTTCAAAGGAGCGAGTTAAGCCCGCTCCAACCCAATGCAACCAGGTTTTATGGTAAGACAAGTCTACGGCGACCGCCCAAGACAGGACCAAGAGGAGATCTAACTTCAGGCGCTAACTGGACAGGACACCCTGGCTAACAGCACCAGGCCAAGGACTGGGAGTGTGACCAAGTCACAGGCACCGGACCAACTAACGACCAGGTGCCACCAAACAAAATACACGCCAACATAAAATAGTACACTTAAAGTAACGGTACCCCAAAATAGGCGTGAACCCACAGCCGTGGGCCTCTCCGAACCACGGAGAGCTGAACCAGGACAATAATAATAATAACTTAGGAAGAAGGGATGCTTGCCTGCAGAAATGAAGAATAAAGAACCAGGCTCCACTGGAGCACTTACGTGACCAGACCGAACCCACCGGCAGCACAGGATAGTAACGTGCTCACCGGGAGCGACTTGGCAGGACTTGATGGTGTTGCACTGACCAAGACTGAATCGGATCCGGACCGGACCAAGATGGGACAGGAACTGGACCAGGACTGGACACTGACCCCAGCTGCGCAACGGCTGAACGGGGACTGGACTAGGACAGCAACTGGACGATGACTGGACCCAGACTGCAGCAGGACAAGATACTTGACAGAACCCAGACTGAAGCAGGACAAGACTCTGACAGGACACAGACTAGAAGGACTGAGACAGTCCCAGACAGGACAAGACAAATCCAGACCAGGACAGTGCAGCCAGGACAAGCTGCAGGGAGCAATGACCTGACAGGTGACCAACAGGAAGCCCAAAGACTGCAGCTCTCAGGAACAGGAACAGGAAATTGCAAGCAGGAAACTAGAAGCTATCACCGGCCCTGCATTGCTGGGGAGAATTCCTTAAGAAGGGCTCAGGTGATTAACCCACCTGTGACATATCCAGCCAACCTGCCAGCAGGAATAATGAGCTCATTATCTAAGTTTCAAGTTTCCAGAAGATATGAGCCGCAATGGCACAGACTGACCACCGGAGGCCACCAGAGAGTCAAATGTTAAATACAAACTGAACAGAACACAAAACAGAACTGAACCATTATTAATGGTTCCTAACACACACACACACACAAACACACGCACAAACACAGTAAACTGCACTGGTCTCTCTTACTGCAGCCAGCTCCATAATGCCGTACATGTCCCCCTACCCAGTCACCTTCCTTACACTCCTGTACCCCTACCCTGCACCCAGCCATCTCCCTTATAGTGGGTACACACGGTGCGATTTCGCTTGCAATTCATTCATTTAATTTGACTATATAGTACAGATCTGTACTATATAGTCTTGCCTGCCAAGACTATTTTTGTATTAAATTTACATTACACAGGAGCGCGCCTTGGGATCGAATCTGCATAGAATGTAGAAAAAACATTCAATGCCTATTTGATTTTCTATTCGATTTTGCTTCTATAAGCAAAATCGAATAGAAAAATTGTGCATATATCACTGTGCATATATCATCTATTACACCCCTGTACCCGTACTCTGCACCCAGCCTCCTCCCTTACACACATGTACCTCTACCCTGCCCCCAGCAACCTCCCCCACACACATGTCACCAAGCCCTGCACCCAACCTCATCCCTAACACACATGTTCCCTAGTCCTGCACCCAGCCTCATCCCTAACACATATGTACCCTAGTCCTGCACCCAGCCTCATCCCTAACACACATGTTCCCTAGCCCTGCATCCAGCCTCATCCCTAACACATATGTTCCCTAGCCCGGCACCGAGCCTCATCCCTAACACACATGTTCCTGTACTTTCTCCAACACACCTGTTCCCCTAGCCCTGCACCCAGCCTCATCCCTAACACACATGTTCCCTACCCCTGCACCCAACCTCATCCCTAACACACATGTTTCTTAGCCCTGCAATCAGCCTCATCCCTAACACACATGTTCCCTAGCCCTGCAATCAGCCTAATCCCTAACACACACGTTCCCTAGCCCTGCACCCAGCCTCATCCCTAACACACATGTTCCCTAGCGCTGCACCCAGCCTCATCCCTAACACACATGTCCCTGCAATCTCCCCATCCCTGCACCGAGCCTTATCCCTAACACATGTTCCCCGGCTCTGCTCTCTCCCCAACACACATGTTCTCCAGCCCTGCAAAACACACGTCACCCTGCACTCTCCCCAACACACATGTTCACCAGCCCTGCCAAAGCCCCAATTTTTCAAGCACCCATGCACATTAAATACAAATCAGGTATTAAAGTGAAAGCAGAAGCTATCTCTTTACTATTGACTCTTAATAAGTCTCGTATTGCAGTGAAGAATGTTAGCATACTTACCTGTCAGGTGTCCGGAATGTGCCCATCAAGATGTCTCTGTCAGTTTTCTGACTGCTGGCATCACAAGCACCAGAATCCCATACCTTACCCTGTGGCATAACATGCAGTAGTGAGATTATCAGGGACGCCACTAGAATTGTTGGGGCCCAGGACTGACCTACAGTCCGGACCACCAGCGGCACAGGGCCCTGCATAACCGCCCACACCCCTGCACGCCCGCCCGTGCATGCCAGCACCCTGCCTCCCCCTACCCCATCACTTACCATCACGTAGCATCGCTCCTTCAGCCTCCCTCCACCGTCGGTCAGGTCAGGTCCAGACTCCGGAACATCAGTGCGCACACTGCATAGTGCTGTGCAGCCTTCAGAGTGCCCAGCCCCTCTGTGTCCTAGGCTCGGTGCTCTGCAGGCTGCACTGTGCGTGCCTGGCTGGGGGGGTGCCGGTAGGGGAAGGTGGTGTGCGGGTGCCATGGGGGGAGGTTTGGCACCACTGTGGGCAGCTGCCCGGGCCCCTCCAGAGGCTGGGGCCCGGGCAGCTGTACCCAGGGCACCCCCCTGTCAGCGGCCCTGGAGATTATAATACAAATTTGCTATTCTTCAGTACCTCAAGAATGTGGTTATAGCCAAAAATACAACTTGCTACTTTCCTTAAAATTTTTAAATATGCTGTTGTCTCCAGAAAACCAATCTGGTCAATGTAGTTTAGGCTCTGAAACAGGATTACTGAATCAATATAACCTAACCTGAGCCACTCTGCGTTGCTTACTATTTGTTTATACAGAACCAACAGTCCTCTTTCTCAGAACTACAACCATTCACTGCTACGTTTCAGCCACCAGAACTTCAACTCTACATAGTAGAAGTAAGTATTACAAGCACAACATTAAAGACCCATATATTTAAAGGGAACAGGATACCTCAAAGACTCATGAAACAGATCTTCAGCATAGTATGTGCAATATTTACTGTAGTGTATTCTTACCAGTTTTCCAAATAGTATTAATAAATGTTTGCTGGAAAATTATTGCAAATAATACAGGTATTTTCCACAATTGAGAACCGAACAAGGTAACTTGCCTGTAGAGAAATATGGCATGGTTCTATCCAATAACACCAGCTTCTTCCATAGTAGACATTTGCTAACAGCTAATGGATTTTCTGAACAGCACAATTAATTTGAACAACAGCAAGCTATAAAGTAGACCTTTACAATACTCCAGACTAATTGCACTATTATAAAGTGTCACACATTTATTTTCAATAGGCACTAATCTTTAGCCCTGTAGATACTTAAAAGATCTTTCAAAGAGTCCAGGTTAGCTTCACCATACAGAGGGGGAAATTTACTAAAGGAAATTTGTAAAAAAAATAGGTGTGTTTGTATCCAGAAATACACTTATTTTTGACATTTACTATCCCGTAAATACGGCAATTCGTAGTCGTATTGATGTGCTATCAATACGAATATGAATTGCCGTATTTTCGGGATAGTAAATGTCAAAAATAAGTGTATTTCTGGATACAAACACACCTATTTTTTACGAATTTCCTTTAGTAAATTTCCCCCAGAGTATCAGCAGATAACAGCATTCCAAATGGTACAAGTAGATGCACTTTTCTGAGTAGCTCAGACAAACATTTACACCAGCCATATCATACATCTGAGACAGTAATGACGACATGTGTTAACTGGTAACTGGATTTTAGTTAATAATAAAGAAGAAGAAAAACAACTTAACAAAGTACAATAATATCAAATAACAAGACCAAAGAAAATAATAAAACAGTTATTCTTTATGGTATGTGCACATATAAAGACACAATATGACATAACCTTTACTGCAACACCCCGAATGGGCTTTGTGGGATATATATCCTACCCCTAACACGATTCACCAATCAGCAGGGCAGAGAATATTTATGTCAAAAATAGCTGCTGCGACACGTAAAACCATTCTGTCACAATGGATATCATCTAACACATTATCCATTTCGCTATTAATACCACAAATCTCATACCTCTTCCAAATGGATTGGCTAGAGATGTCATTTAACCCCTTCCTGACAGAGCCAGTTTTTGCGTTCCTGACAGAGCCCTTTTTTTCAAATCTGACATGTCTCACTTAAGTGGGGATAACTTTTTTTTGCTTTTACTTATCCCAGTGGTTTTGAGATTGTTTTTTCGTGACACATTGTACTTCAAATTAGTGGTAAATTTGGGTCGATACAGTCTGTGTTTTTTTGTGAAAAATACCAAAATATCGTGAAAAAATGGAAAATTTAGCGATTTGCAAAATGTTAAATTTTCTGCTTGTGAGACAAATAATCTTACCACTCAAAATAGTGAATAACTAACATAGACCATATGTCTACTTTATGTTGACATCATTATTTCAACTTCCTTTTAATTTTTTGGGACACTAGGAGGCTTACAATATGAATAGCAAATTCTCAAATTTTCAAGAAAATTTCAAACACTGATTTTTTTAGGGACCAGTTCAGTTCTGATGTGACTTTGAGGGACTTGTATGTGAGACACCCCCATAAATGATGCCATTTCAAAAACTGCACCCCTCACAGTATTCAAAACAGCATTTTGGAAGTTTGTTAACCCTTTAGGTGTTTCACAGGAATTAAAACAAAGTGTAGGTGAAATTTCAAAATTTCTTTTTTTTTGCAGATTTGCAATTTTAATACATTTTTATAAGGAACACAGTACATTTTACTAGAGAAATGTGACTAAAAATTGATTCCCCCAATTCTTTTGTTTTCATAAATATCCTATATGTGGCCCTAGTGTGCACGGTGACCAAACCACAGGCTTCATAATAGAGGGAGCACCTACTTGATTTTGGAGCCTCCTTTTTATGAGATTATTTTTTAGGCACCATGTAGGTTTCAAGGCACCATAAGATGCTAAAAGTTAGGAACCCCCCCACAAGTGACCCCATTTTGCAAACTACACCCCTCAGGGAATTCATCTAGGGGTATAGTGTACATTTCAAACCCCCAGGGGTTTCACCAATTGTGGTACAACTGGGCAGTGAAAATGAAAAATTATTTTTTTTACACAAAAATGCAGTTCTGGCTCCAAATTTGTCATTTTCAGAAGGTATGAAGGAGACAAAGCACCCCAAAATCTGTGCCCCAATTTCTCCCGAGTACGGCAATGCCTCACATGTGACCAAAAAATACCAGTTGGGTGCATGGCAGGACTCAGAAGGGAAGGAGTGATTTTTGGATTTTGCAGCTCAGATTCTGGTGGAATTTTGGTGGGTGCTATGTCGCATTAGCAAGACCCCCCAAGCACCAATACAGTGGAACCCCCCCACAAGTGACCCCATTTTGCAAACTACACCCCTCAGGGAATTCATCTAGGGGTATAGTGTACATTTCAAACCCCCAGGGGTTTCACCAATTTTGATAGAAGTGGGCAGTGAAAATGAAAAATTACATTTTTTTACACAAAAATGCAGTTCTGGCTCAAAATTTTTCATTTTCAGAAGGTATGAAGGAGAAAAAGCACCCCAAAATCTGTGCCCCAATTTCTCCCGAGTACGGCAATGCCTCACATGTGACCAAAAAATACCAGTTGGGTGCATGGCAGGACTCAGAAGGGAAGGAGTGATTTTTGGATTTTGCAGCACAGATTCTGGTGGAATGAATGGTGGGTGCTATGTTGCACCAATACAGTGGAACCCCCCCACAAGTCACCCCATTTTGCAAAGTACACCCCTCAGGGAATTCATCTAGGGGTATAGTGTACATTTCAAACCCCCAGGGGTTTCACCAATTTTGATACAAGTGGGCAGTGAAAATGAAAAATTACATTTTTTTACACAAAAATGCAGTTCTGGCTCAAAATTTTTCATTTTCAGAAGGTATGAAGGAGAAAAAGCACCCCAAAATATGTGCCCCAATTTCTCCCGAGTACGGAAATGCCTCACGTGTGACCAAAAAATACCAGTTGGGTGCATGGCAGGACTCAGAACGGAAGGAGTGATTTTTGGATTTTGCGGCTCAGATTCTGGTGGAATTTTGGTGGGTGCTATGTCGCATTAGCAAGACCCCCCAAGCACCAATACAGTGGAACCCCCCCACAAGTCACCCCATTTTGAAAACTACACCCCTCAGGGAATTCATCTAGGGGTATAGTGTACATTTCAAACCCCCAGGGGTTTCACCAATTTTGATACAAGTGGGCAGTGAAAATAAAAAATTACATTTTTTACACAAAAATGCAGTTCTGGCTCGAAATTTTTCATTTTCAGAAGGTATGAAGGAGAAAAAGCACCCCAAAATCTGTGCCCCAATTTCTCCCGAGTACGGCAATGCCTCACATGTGACCAAAAAATACCAGTTGGGTGCATGGCAGGACTCAGAACGGAAGGAGTGATTTTTGGATTTTGCAGCTCAGATTCTGGTGGAATTTTGGTGGGTGCTATGTCGCATTAGCAAGACCCCCCAAGCACCAATACAGTGGAACCCCCCCACAAGTCACCCCATTTTGAAAACTACACCCCTCAGGGAATTCATCTAGGGGTATAGTGTACATTTCAAACCCCCAGGGGTTTCACCAATTTTGATACAAGTGGGCAGTGAAAATGAAAAATTACATTTTTTTACACAAAAATGCAGTTCTGGCTCAAAATTTTTCATTTTCAGAAGGTATGAAGGAGAAAAAGCACCCCAAAATCTGTGCCCCAATTTCTCCCGAGTACGGCAATGCCTCACATGTGACTAAAAAATACCAGTTGGGTGCATGGCAGGACTCAGAACGGAAGGAGTGATTTTTGGATTTTGCAGCACAGATTTTGGTGGAATGAATGGTGGGTGCTATGTTGCACCAATACAGTGGAACCCCCCCACAAGTCACCCCATTTTGCAAAGTACACCCCTCAGGGAATTCATCTAGGGGTATAGTGTACATTTCAAACCCCCAGGGGTTTCACCAATTTTGATACAAGTGGGCAGTGAAAATGAAAAATTACATTTTTTTACACAAAAATGCAGTTCTGGCTCAAAATTTTTCATTTTCAGAAGGTATGAAGGAGAAAAAGCACCCCAAAATCTGTGCCCCAATTTCTCCCGAGTACGGCAATGCCTCACATGTGACCAAAAAATACCAGTTGGGTGCATGGCAGGACTCAGAAGGGAAGGAGTGATTTTTGGATTTTGCAGCTCAGATTCTGGTGGAATTTTGGTGGGTGCTATGTTGCATTAGCAAGACCCCCCAAGCACCAATACAGTGGAACCCCCCCACAAGTGACCCCATTTTGCAAACTACACCCCTCAGGGAATTCATCTAGGGGTATAGTGTACATTTCAAACCCCCAGGGGTTTCACCAATTTTGATACAAGTGGGCAGTGAACATGAAAAATTACATTTTTTACACAAAAATGCAGTTCTGGCTCAAAATTTTTCATTTTCAGAAGGTATGAAGGAGAAAAAGCACCCCAAAATCTGTGCCCCAATTTCTCCCGAGTACGGCAATGCCTCACATGTGACCAAAAAATACCAGTTGGGTGCATGGCAGGACTCAAAAGGGAAGGAGTGATTTTTGGATTTTGCAGCTCAGATTCTGGTGGAATTTTGGTGGGTGCTATGTCGCATTAGCAAGACCCCCCAAGCACCAATACAGTGGAACCCCCCCACAAGTGACCCCATTTTGCAAACTACACCCCTCAGGGAATTCATCTAGGGGTATAGTGTACATTTAAAACCCCCAGGGGTTTCACCAATTTTGATACAAGTGGGCAGTGAAAAAGAAAAATTACATTTTTTACACAAAAATGCAGTTCTGGCTCAAAATTTTTCATTTTCAGAAGGTATGAAGGAGAAAAAGCACCCCAAAATCTGTGCCCCAATTTCTCCCGAGTACGGCAATGCCTCACATGTGACCAAAAAATACCAGTTGGGTGCATGGCAGGACTCAGAAGGGAAGGAGTGATTTTTGGATTTTGCAGCACAGATTCTGGTGGAATGAATGGTGGGTGCTATGTTGCACCAATACAGTGGAACCCCCCCACAAGTCACCCCATTTTGCAAACTACACCCCTCAGGGAATTCATCTAGGGGTATAGTGTACATTTCAAACCCCCAGGGGTTTCACCAATTTTGATACAAGTGGGCAGTGAAAATGAAAAATTACATTTTTTTACACAAAAATGCAGTTCTGGCTCAAAATTTTTCATTTTCAGAAGGAATGAAGGAGACAAAGCACCCCAAAATCTGTGCCCCAATTTCTCCCGAGTACGGCAATGCCTCATGTGTGACCAAAAAGTGGCAGGACTCAGAAGGGAAGGAGTGATATTTGGATTTTGCAGCACAAATTCTGGTGGAATGATGGTGGGTGCTATGTCGCATTAGCAAGACCCCCAAAGCACCAATACAGTGGAACCCCCCCACAAGTGACCCCATTTTGCAAAGTACACCCCTCAGGGAATTCATCTAGGGGTATAGTGTACATTTCAAACCCCCAGGGGTTTCACCAATTTTGATACAAGTGGGCAGTGAACATGAAAAATTACATTTTTTTACACAAAAATGCAGTTCTGGCTCAAAATTTTTCATTTTCACAAGGAATGAAGGAGACAGAGCACCCCAAAATCTGTGCCCCAATTTCTCCCGAGTACGGCAATGCCTCACATGTGACCAAAAAATACCAGTTGGGTGCATGGCAGGACTCAGAAGGGAAGGAGTGATTTTTGGATTTTGCGGCTCAGATTCTGGTGGAATGAATGGTGGGTGCTATGTGGCATTAGCAAGACCCCCGAAGCACGGTGAAATTATGAACCTAATATTCCATAGATGTGTGGTATATTTTAAAACACTCCTTTATACATAGGCCGGGTTTGTCGGGGCAAGTGTCACACTGGAAAATAGTTTGCTTTCTTATTCCCTTTTTATAGCAAACTTTGCACCTTTTTTGTGTCCTGCCCTTTTTTCCAGTGGAGGGGATTTCATCAGGAAAATGCTGCCCTGGTACAATACGGGGGCCAGTACTAGAAGTACTGGGGCCCTCTGCCTGCTGGTTCCCAAATATTAGGCCCTTTATGACTTCCTCTTGAAAGTGCATAAATGTCCCCCTCTGGCCGGTAGAACGGAATAGCACGTAAGCGTTATACAGTGCCATCTGGATGATATACACGGCCACCTTCTTGTACCAGATTTTTGTTTTCCGCAGGGCACTGTACGGCTTCAGTACCTGATCTGAAAGATCCACTCCGCCCATGTACCTATTGTAATCCAGGATACAATTAGGTTTTGAGGTGTGGGTACTGGTACCTCGTACAGGGACGGAGGTGGTACTGTCTCCGTGAATTGTTGTCAGTATAAGGACATCCCTCTTGTCCTTATATTTGACCAACAACATATTTTCGGTGCATATTCCCCTGCTTTCACCCCTTCTCATTACTTGGGCAATGTGCGTTTTTGGGAGGCCTCTTTGGTTCTTGCGCACAGTACCGCAAGCTGCTGTACCTCTTGAACCAAGGGCCTTAAACAGGGGGATGCTGGTGTAAAAGTTATCCACATAGAGGTGATAACCTTTATCCAGGAAGGGGTGCACTAAATCCCAGACAATTTTCCCACTAACACCTACGAGGGAGGGGGGGCATTCTGGCGGTTGAATTCTTGAATCCTTCCCTTCATAAACCCTAAACCTGTGGGTGTACCCTGAGGTGCTTTCACACAGTTTATACATTTTTATGCCATACCTTGCCCTCTTACTGGGAAGGTACTGGCGGAATTTAACCCTTCCTTTAAAATGTATAAGGGACTCGTCGATACAAATAAATTTTTCTGGGATGTACACCTCTTCAAATTTGGCACTGAAATGATCAATGACCGGCCTGACTTTGAATAGCCGGTCAAAGGTGGGATCATCTCTGGGTGGGCACTGTGCATTATCGGTGTAATGTATAAATTTAAGAATTGTCTCAAATCGAGTCCGGGGCATGGCCATACGGTAAAATGGAGTACTGTACAGAACATCTGTACTCCAATATTGCCTAATTTCTGGCTTTTTTACTATGCCCATATGAAACACCAGACCCCAAAACGTCATCATCTCTACTGCATCTACAGGGGTCCACCTAGCAAATGATGACGTGGGGTTTTGAGCAATAAACTGCTGGGCATATAAATTAGTTTGGTCCACCATTAAATTTATAAAATCATCAGAGAAAAATAATTTGAAAAAGTCAATTTCTCTGAGACCTGTGGAATCAAATTGGATTCCTGGCATGGCCAAAAACTCAGGAACCTGGGGCTCAAAATTGTCTGGTGGTGGGGTCCATACGAGATCAATTATTGGGGGGGGGGTCTCAGCTGATCTACGGGGGCGTCTTTGAGGGGGTCCCTCATCACCAGAGGAGGAAGAGGAGCTTAAGGCGAATCCTTCAAATTCCCCGCTTGCATCACTGGCTGTGTCAGAGTCAGAAGCAAGCAGGGCATATGCCTCCTCCGCTGAATACATTCTCCTGGATGACTGGGAGGACATTTGGGAGGACATTTGGGAGGACATTTGGGATGCCATTTTTATTTTTGTGTTACAGGTAGTGAAATGTTTCAACACGTGTATAGTGTAGGGGGGGGTACAAACTTTATTTCAACCCGGGGGGTATGTAGGTTGTAGTGTGTATGTAGTGTGCAGGAAAAAAAAATACTTTATACAAAAAAAAAAAATGGAGGGGTTAAAAAAAAAAAAAATTGAAGGGGTTAAAAAAAAAAAATTGAAGGGGTTAAAAAAAAAAAATTGAAGGGGTTAAAAAAAAAAAATTGATGGGGTTAAAAAAAAAAAAAAAAAAAGTCCTGCGCCAAAAATTGAGCACAGATGTTGGTCAGTAACGTCTGTCACTGAACAGCGCTCAAAGGCAACAGGAATTTGATCAAAAAAAAAAAATATATAGATCAACCCTGTGCCGAAAAAGATGATCAGTGATGTACGTCACTGATCAGCGCACAGCGGCCACAGGACACCCACAAAATCACAGTGTGTGTAAAAAAAAAATTAAAAAAAGACCCCACAGCACACACACAAAAAAAAAAGGTGATCAGTGATGCGACACTGATTACCAGTGAGGTGCAGCAGGTGCACAACCTTTGGTGCAACTGACAGGTATATATAAAAAAAAAAAAACCTCTGTACCCCCAAAAAAGTTGCTGATCACCTCAGATATAGTGATCAGCACAAAAGGCGGGGGCAGCAGCCAAAAAATTTAGCACTCTCTATCACTCTCTGTCACTATCTCTCTCTATCTCTCTATCTCTCACTATCTATCACTCTATGACACTGCAGCAGCAGCACTGACAGGTATATCTATATATAAAAAAAAACCTGCGCCCCCAAAAAGTTGCTGATCAGTTAATTTATACTGATCAGCACAAAAGGAGGGGGCAGCAGTCAGTTATATCAAAAATATATAGCACAATCTGTCACTATCTCTCTCTATCTCTCTCTCTCTATCTCTCTCTATCTCTCTATAACTATCACACTGCAGCAGCACAAAATATAGCACTCTGTCACTAGGCCTCTCTATCTATCTCTCTCTCTCTATCTCTCTCTCTCTATCTATAACTATATCACACTGCAGCAGCACAAAATATAGCACTCTCTGACACTATCTCTCTCTCTATCTCTATCTATCTCTCTCTATCTCTCTATAACTATCACACTGCAGCAGCACAAAATATAGCACTCTGTCACTAGGCCTCTCTATCTATCTCTCTCTCTCTATCTATAACTAGATCACACTGCAGCAGCACAAAATATAGCACTCTCTGACACTATCTCTCTCTCTATCTCTCTCTATCTCTCTCTATCTCTCTCTATCTCTCTCTATCTCTCTATCTATCTCTCTCTATCTATCTATCTCTCTCTATCTAGCTAGTACACTGCAGCAGCACAATTTCACAGGAAGGCACAAGTAGTAACAGGATCCAGGAAGCAGTGATGAAGCAGCGATCAGGTAAGTATGGAGCAAGCTATGGAGCAAGGTTCTGGTCAGTATGGCGGCAGGGAGGTACGGTGACCGCACTGCACGCTATTCCAGACCGGAATGGCGTCTGCAGTGCAGTCACCGTTAGTTTAAATCCCCCTCCTTGGCTGTGATTGGTCCGTCGGTCCGACGAACCAATCACGGCCTTTGGGGGCGGGCGGAGTGCGGTGGGGTGACACCAGTGTCACCCTTACACCCCGCGGTGATTGGTGCTGTACTTTACAGCACCAATCACCTCTGATCCCGTGTCACCGGCGAACGTTATTCGCCGGTGACACAGGAAAACGCTGTAATTGGCTGTTCACACTGAACAGCCAATCACAGCGATCGCCGACGGGGGGGCGGCATCGCAGCCCCCCCGGGGCATGCACGGACATGTCTGCTGTCAGGGACAGCAGACATGTTGAAACTGTCACCGCGTCTATAGACGCGGTGACAGTTAAATGCCATGACGTACATTTACGCCATGTGTCGGGAAGTACTTCCCGACCATGACGTAAATGTACGTCAAATGTCGGGAAGGGGTTAATAAAGATGCCAAAGCAAAGAAATTCTTTGCAATTTGGGTACCATATGTAAGATCCTTACCAACAACCACCAAAAACAGTCTCAGACAGGCCGTTCAATTAACATCCTGGTATAACTTAACAACTCTACAAAATAACACTCCTCCTTTCTGATTGACCCTCTATTAGTGTATTGGACACCATGTTCCCTAATTATCAATGTTACAGTATCATATCTGTTTAAAACTAGATTATGTAGTATGCGGTGTACTTTGAGAGCAGTACTTATCATTGTAACAAATGACTTAACCATACATTTGATGCTTATAACTACTATTTATTGCCATTTACTGTATATTATATCCGCCATGTTGATTTTTTGTACTAATATGCAAAAGTACTTTATTTTATTCTTGTATTGTACAGTTCTTTATAAAAGATTAAAAAACAAACAAACTGTGATTCTTCGTTTTCTGCATTCACGGAAACTGAAGCTGAAGTTGACGCAGCTGTGTCTGCATTTTTGTCGTCCAGTGGGAGCAGAGTTAGGGCGTATAGAAAGCGTTTTCTGTGCCAAGAGTTTTGCACCAAATAAATTCCTGAAGATATGAGTCCAGATTTTGGCACGTAGTGCCCCTTTGCCTTTTTTTACACCACTTGCAAGATCCCCACAGACGTTCAATGTTTTGGGTATGAACCCCAGTCTCTGGATCCACAAAATTATACAGGTGGTTTACCCGTGTATGCTGGTACCCTGACTGCTCAAGCTGTTCAGTGTTGTATGCATGCCAGCAATCAGAGTATATAGTCGTCCCCGGTTCTATATACTTGTTGATGGCGGACATCAGGGTGCTGGCGTCACATCCGTCCACAGGCATTACAAAACACTCACCGGAGTCTCGGGATATGCCTCCAAACAACCACTGTTTAGGCAGAACGTGTCCAACCTGACTTTTTCTCTGGACAAAGAGACTCTCGTCCACCTGCACTATTTTGCCCGGACCGCCAATCAGGCGTTGGGGCTGTGACATTAAATCCACGGTGCAGGCCTCCCGCATAAGGTTATTATACAGCACGGTGTTTTCTTTTTTAAATTAAGAGATAACGCTCACAAAATGTAATACTTGTTAGCTCCTCCGCCCAACATAACACGAAGCATAGTAGCATCATAAATGTGAGATGGCATCCCTGAATCCACTGTGCTAGACTAACCTTCTTGCCACAGCTTCTTATGTGGCAGCGCCACATCCGCTTCTTGACATTCATTCTCATTGGATGGCCATTTGCACATATCTTTGTCTCTGGGAGAAAGAGGTGACGCTGTAAGAAATTCACAGACTCCTCCTCCGTCTGCGGCAGGTTAAAGATAGTTAATTTGTCGGCAGCCATAACTGATACAATGTACTGCTGACTGACTATGATAACTGCGTACTGCTGACTGACTATGCTGACCGTGGGAACACTACGCTTGCTCTGACAGGGATGCTGGCTACGCTAAGCGGCCGCAGGAACACTACGCTACTTCTGACAGGGACACTGACTACACTAACTACGCTAAGCGGCTGCGGGAACACTACACTACTTCTGACTGACTACGCTAACTATGCTTGCCGCTGACTGACTACACTAACTACGCTGCCCGAGGGAACACTATGCTGATTCTGACATGGACGCTACGCTGACTACGTAACTGCCGCCGTGAAACTACACAAGTACTGATAAAAATGTGTTTATGGCTAATGGCCACACTCCAAGATGGCACAGCGTCTCGTTTGAATATTTGCTACTACCACCAAGATATAGTTTTGATGCTTGACAAGAATCAAATCAATCACTCTTCCAATGCGTTTTGACAGCTCCGGCTGTCTTTATCAAGGCTAAAGAGTGACTGACCAAATTGCGATATTCATACAGTACCATGGTGATATGAATACTTCTGGGTCCAGCAAGTGCACTTCCGTTCTACAGAAAATTACACTCTAAATATAATTTATTAACTATTTAAGGAAAGGGATACTATCCTTAATAGCATCCCAATGGCCTAAGTGAAGTGACATTGTAATTAATACATTATAGAGCTTGTAGAATTACCAAATATCATTAATTTTCATGCAGGGAGAGAGAGTACTTGATGCTGCAGCAGCCTTTCTCCCCAGCCCAGCAAATGGAAATGCTGTTGTTTGACATACTGGGGAGAGAGAGAGGCAGTTGTAGAAGCAAGTCAGTCAACTTTCTCCCCATCTGCCTGAACTGAAATGCCACTGCAAGAGGTGATGGGAGAAAGCAGGACCCGGGCCCCACCAGGTCCCTCCAATTGGCCAGGGTCTGGGTAAAGAGTACCCATGTTCATTGAGTGGAAGCACTCACACAAGCATCACTCCCTATTCCATTATAAAGACACTTTGATATATAAGATCCTACATAACAGAGTATTAGTCAGTGTATCTGATATGCACAACACTCTCAGCTAGCCATTCATAACAACACTGAGGGGTTTATTTACTAAAATGGGAGTTCTATTGAAGATGGAATGGTATGTTGATATGGGAAACCAATTAGATTCCATACATTATTTTCTAGAAGGTGCTAAATAAATAAGAATGGATAAATAAGAAGTAGATTCTGATTTGTTGCCCATAGCAACGTCCCATCTTCAATAGAACTCACATGTTAGTAAATTAACCGCTGAGGGTGTAAAGTGATAACCCAATTAGAATGATTTTACACAACATTTGTTCTTTTTATTTTCCCTTTCATAGCTTGACAGGTTAACAATTGACATCATCTTCTCCATGCTCTGTGAACCCATTCTTATGGGACGTATTGTATAAATTCCACTGTTTTTCTTGATATACTGTAAGTGCCTGGGGTTTGAATTTTCTTCACCTCTGTACCAAGTTATGTATTTAGTGGAATGTGGTAACATTCCTTGATGAAATTTGACTCTGGGTTGCTTTCATTGCGCCAATTACTGGGGATCCATCAAAACTTTCTTAGTGCTATAGTTTTGATGCTTGACAAAATTCTGCCTCAGTATGGTGAGTCTGCCTTCTGTCTTATGCCAGAAACTTGAGCCATGTCTGACAATATCCAGGAGAACCTAGAAAGGTGGTTCCTTGCACTTAATGGGGGAAATGTAATAGGATGAGCGCAGAGGCGTAGCTACCGTAAGGCAGCCACCGCGGCTGCTTGGGGGAGCAAGCGCCAGCGGGGCGCCCCCGGTGCCCTGGCACTCTGGTCAGACCCCCCCCCCTTACCCCTCCGCATGCCGCCGCCACCGCATTCAGTCCGGCACCGCACATAGCCTCCGGGCTCCGTCTCCTGCAGTAATGAAAAATGACACGACAAAATGGCTGCCCCCTAATAGCTGCGGTGCCGGACTGAATGCGGTGCCGGACTGAATGCGGTGCCGGCGGCATGCGGAGGGGTAAGGTAATTTTTTGGCGGGGGGGGCGCCACAATATTAGGTAAGCCTCTGGATGAGCGAATCAGAAAGTGAGAGATTTGTTAAGAAATCTCCAGTTTTTTTAAAGCGGCAATCATTTACTCTGCAAAACCAGTTCGATTTTGAAGTGTAAATGATTGGCGCTTTAAAAAAAAATGGAGATTTCTTACCAAATCTTTCACCTCTAATTTGTTCACCCTATTACATTTCCCCCAATATCTCCTATTAGGACTGTTTCTTGGAGAAGAAAGAAAGGGCCCCCACATTTACTGTACATATTCAATAGAGGTTTGATTTTACTATTAAAAATAAAAATGTCCATTAATATCTGAATTGTTAAACAGGATCAAAGTAGCTACTATTTACACAAATGGTCTACTGTAATTCAGGTTTGTATGTATATATGCATTTGTAATTGCGTATTTCTAGGCTATGGAACTGCTAATATAATACTTCTAATGAATAGAGATGCCCACCGGAGCCATCGCAAGCTCATTAACAATTGCACACACAAATGCACAAATGAGGAACATGATGGCTAAGCCTTGATCTATGGCTGTGCAGACTGGACACCGCAGTAGCGACTCTGATGCTATGTACAGTATTTGCACATACAAGCTTGCAGCCATCAACACAAATAGTTTTGTCAACATTTGTAAAGCACAACGGAATCTGCTGCGCTATATGAGAAACTGTAAATAAATAAAGAGGGGGAAATGTACTAAGATGGGAGCTCTAGTTCATATAGGATGTTGCTTTGGGCAACTAATCAGAATCTACTACTCATTTATTTAGCACCTTCTAGAAGATAATACATAATATCTGATTGGTTGCCCGTAGCAACATCCCATGTGAAATACTGTAGAACTCCCATCTTAGTAAATTTCTCTCATAGTGTTTTTCACGAGCTTGCGGTCATCAGCAGATACTCTTTCCCCTGGAATCCTCATTGCAGCTGAAATCACAGCGACCACTTTGTGATTGCGCATTGTGATCGCAGCACTTGCGGAGTCTGTCAATATTTGGCCCGTTGCGTGATAATTGGCCAATGCATACAGACATGAATTAAGATCTAAGTAAGATTACATGAGACACCAATACATGAGATGAGTGCAGAACTGCTTTTCATACTTCACTGCAATGCGCATTTACTGATGCATTTTGACTTCAGCAAAGCTACAGCAGTATTCCAGAGATTTAGCAATAAGATCTTCGGAGACTCAGTGTACAAATTCATCTACCTCAATGATGTTTTTTTAATTTTCCAGTTTTTTAAACTGCAAATTGTTAACATATCAAACAAGTATTTGCGCATCTCTACCTTAAAATGTTAATTCAGACAGCCTTCCATTCCTTTTTTATGGTACATTCTTTTTGGCACTGGAGTATAAATAAACCTTTACGTTATGTGACTAATAGAAAATTTGCCACAACCCACATGGTTAAAGATCACAAAATACTGATCTGTGCAGGGCAAATATTGGCTGCTTTTTGCAATTTAAATTTCAGCTTTAACCAGTGCTTTAACAGTGGGGTGGTATATGGTGGTATGAGATACCCCCCACTTCCTGCTTCCCACTTAGAGTACAATGCACTGGCTGAGGGCTGGGACCAAATATGTGGTCCTAGCGTTGGCAGAACACCAGCAGCAGATGTTTTCCCAGATGTATAAAAACTGATAACCAGTATCTGGTTGGGCGCTGAGTGGTGAGCTGCTGTGCTAAGCTGCAGCTATGTGAAACGGGGGTGTCACTCCCGTGTATAGATGCAAAGGAAAAGGGGGGGGGGGGGGGGATATAACTGTGCTGTGTGGGTAGATGACAACGATTTTGTAAATAGCACAATTTTAATATAACACAATTTTAATAAAAAATATATGAAGTGGGTAAAAATAGACAAACAACATTTATATAAATAAGAGCAATAAATAAAAAGTGACCTATAACTCAGGTGGTTTATGTTAATAGGTATAGTCACCGTTAGGTCATGTGACCTGTTGTAGCAGAGTGTCCGTTCCTAGTGGTGCCTCATTAGTATAAGGAGTGAGTGTGGACCGGAGTGGAGCTAAAAGAACCCCTCGGAGACACACCTACTGGCGCTCAGTAGTTTGATCATGTTCCAATGAACTAAATTAATGAATATGGGGATATTACAGCTGCAGCATGCACTTCTGTGAGCCCGTCTAGACTCACATAAGAAAAAAGAATGGGAGGAGTTGAAGTGAATTGCGCTGCTGGATTACACAATGTTACTTAAGAACACACTGAACTTGGCTGAATAAAGTGAATACTGGACACACTGTTGCTTTTTCAAATTTTATAAAGAGAAAAATAACACATAAATATACATTTGATACAATACATAAAAACAATATTAAAAATCAAATAAGTATAATCATGAATTGGGATCCCAATATTATAAGCTATAATAGCTTTTGTAGAATTCAGCAATGTCAATTGGTCGACAGGATAGTGCAGTAGTATGCATATAATAATGGTTTGCAATGCCAGTTAAATCAGAAGGGGGGGTTCCAGATTGTGCACACATAGATATAATGCGTGTAGACTGACCGGTGGAGTTTATGTTGTAGAAAATATTTTACAGTCACAGGTTTAGTATAGTATGCTCACCCTGTTGGATAGCACTCTCTACGTGCTATTTTGCAGGTGGTTCCAGCAAGCGGTCCCGATTGTTTTTTGGGATGATTCTCCTACCAGATGTAGCTCTTACTCCTCTCAGCAGCAAGCCGGTGTACCTGCCTGTAGTCAGCTACGGATCCACAGTCCTGACCATGGCGGCGTGAGGAGTGAGTTTGGCGGTGGCTGGAGTTGCTCTGCTCTGTGGTATACCTGGAGACAATCACTCACTGTGGCGTGGCGAGCGGTCAGTGTGGACAGCTGATTGCCGGCAGCGTAGATGGGAGCTGCATTTCAGCTGAGGGCAGGGTGGGAGGTCAGGCAGGGAGCCGGAGGGGGAATCTGTGCCGAAGCCATCCCGGTCAGCGTGGAGCGTGAGACTGCTAATTGCCGGCAGCGTGAGGCAGGCTGCACTTCAGCTGTAGATCAAGCTGAAGGTTTGCTGAATGGGACTCCAATTAGAAGCAACGTGATGACGTCAACGCGTTTCCTTCCCGTAGTTGACTGTGAACTTTTTCAAGACGATAAAATATATATTATAAAATTTGAAAAAGCAACAGTGTGTCCAGTATTCACTTTATTCAGCCAAGTTCAGTGTGCGTCATTAGTATGGTTTAATCCCGGAAGCAGAGTGGGAATGTTCCTTTTAAGGCTTTATGGAGGAAGCAGCCTCCTGTGCTTGTAGTAGCCTGGGATGTTGTTGCACTGGCTCACTTGGAAGTAAGTGGGGACCTCAATCGGGTCATCACCCAGGAAGACCAAATGTTGTGATGTTGAGGCTGGTCCGGCACTTAGGTGGCTTGATAGTACCTGAGCTTAGTGGGTCCCTTTCATGGTACACTGACATGTTTTTTTGCGCTAGCAACTTTATCAAGGTTTTCCCAGATGTGTCAGCAATGCTTTCTCCACCCAGGTGCAAGCCATACTCCCCGTACCACAGCCAGCCAACTCCCTGCAGCTTCGACCCCTATCTCCGAGGTACTCGGCCTCTGCTGCCACAGCAGCAACCAGGGAAAAAACTGTGCTGCACACCTGCAGCCACCAGGCCTCCCCACAGCTCCCGGCCCCCATTTTTGGAATGCACTCAAAGGGCGCAAGAAAGACCCAAATATTTGTCCATGAAGAGTACTCTGGTTTCCTTCTATACTCCCACTTCTAAAATACCACTTCAACCACTGGTTTGAACACACCCCACCCTAATCTAACTCTCTGCAAATGTTACATTTGACCCAACTGCAGTGCAGCATGGTTTTGTCCATCTGCAGGTGGTCTGGTAGTGGTTATTTACTCTCCAATACATTCTGATCCTCCAAGGAAGATCTTAATTTCTACGGAACTCTGGTCTAATCAGAATCAGAAATCAAGAGATTTTGGGAGAGTTTTCCCATTTTTATAAAGCTCCACTTTCGACCATTTGTATATTTGTGACCCTGACTCCTGTAAATGAATGAAAGTGAGATCTATATTGCAGTGTAAAAATAAAGCAGTCAGTATTTACCCTGCACAGAAACAAAATAACTCACCCAAATCTAATTCTACATCTGCCCCCCTGCAGTGCACATGGTTTTGTCCATATAAGAATCATTTTGTCAGAAAGAGTGAACTAGAATTAGGCCCTAAATGTGAATAATGCATAATCAATAAATAAATGTTGTACAAAAAATCTTTCTGACAAACTAATACAGGTTGAGTATCTCTTATCTGAAACACTCAGGACCAGGAGCATTTTGAATAAGGGATTAGGTACTTATGTATTAGCAGGGTGACCAGCTACGCTACGCTGACAATGTAGCATAAGGTACATTGTCAGCATAGCCGGCGCAGTGCTAATACAGTTGATTGTGTGTGTGTGTAATGGGCTTTATACTTACCCTTCTCCATCCATCGTCCACGATCCCCGCTGATGGTCACTCCCTGGCGCCATCGTTCATTCCCCCTCCTCCGGCAGTCACTCCCCGGTGTCCCTCTCCTCTGGCAGTCATCCCCCGGCGCAAGCAATGTACATAATTCAGCATACTGCCGCTGGGGGAGCATCACATGGTTTCCCTGCTCCCCCCAGCGGCACTACACTAATTGCATACATTGCTGGTGCAGGGGACTGACTGCCGGAGGAGGGGGATACTGGGGAGTGACTGCCGGAGGAAGGGGAATGAACGATGGCGCCGGTTCGCTGTGCTCGCCACGCTTCGGGCTCGGTGGCTTGCTGTGCTCACCACACTTTATAAAATTAACTCCACGTCCACGTGGATACTGGGGGTATGATGTGGATAGTTATGTAGTTTACGTAAGTTACGTAGTTTACGTAAATTATGTAGTTTACGTAGACAGCGTAGTGCTGTATTGGTATTCTAAATACACCACTATGCAAACTACGTAATGGGCACCCTGCTAATACACAAGTACCAGGGATTATTCCAGATTTCAGAATATTTTTATGCTCACCTATTTCAGAGGCATCCTCTGGCGTTCACAGTGTCCCCTAGCATCCCAATGATGTCCCAATGATGCATTGCGCAGGTGGCATCATGACATCATACACGCATCCAGTGCCAGATTAAGGTCTAAATGGGCCTGGAGAGGAAAATTATCAAGGGCCTATTATGCCCAATAATAGGGGTTGTGGCCAGCACCTAATAATGTGTGTGTGTGTGTGTGTGGGGGGGGGGGGGGGCGTGACCGGTGTTCTGTTCGGGTGGTCTGCTCTTGGGTGTGTCTCTATTTGTGTAAAAAGTTTAAACTAATTATATATGCCTGGAAAAGGCAGGGGGCTGGCATAGGAAAAATGCAAAGGGTTTAGTATGGGGTGTAAAATGGCAAAGAGGTTGGCATATGCAAGGGCCTGGCAATGAAAAGAGGGAAAATAGAAGCTGCAGATATACTTACCTTCCAGCGGCAGCTGCAGACTTTGGGCTGCAGTGCCGACCATTGATGACCAGCACTGAGAGCATCGGACGATATATATGCACACTCCCTCCAGCCAAAGAGTGCAATGGCATATACTGTATATAACAAAACAGGTCGAATAAAGGAGATGACAACTCTATCTGAGGACGTTTCAGTTTATTAACTATTTTCAAGTCACTTATATATACAGTTGTGCTCATACTGTAAGTTTACATACCCTAGCAAAAATTGTGATTTTCTGGCCATTTGTCAGAGAATATGAATGATAACTCATAAAATTTTCTTTCACTCATAGTTAGTGGTTGGGTGAAGCCATTTATTGTCAAACAACTGTGTTTACTCTTTTTAACACCGACTGAGCCAAAATTCACACTATGGCACATGGATTGAGTCAAAATTCACATTATGCCACACAGATTAAGGCAAAATTCACATTTTGCCACATGGATTGAGCCAAAATACACACTATACCAAACAGATTGCCAAACACCATAATGTCTATTCAAAATTATGCTACATAAGTGTTGCTTACCTACATGCTATTTACCAGGGGTTACATGTTCATTGCCAAGGGTTCCATGCTTGTTGCCATGTGGGATTACATGCTGATTGCCAAGGAGGAATACATGTTCGCAGTAACTGGGGGACAGCCTCCGCCGGGCAGAAGTGGCAGCCATTGACAGCCGGGCAGAGAGCAGGGGGCTGCCCGGCTGTATTCAGAGCACTGCTGGTCCTGGCTATTTGAAATAATACCCCTTTCACACCAGAAAATGCAGGGACTTACCCGGGAATATGGTCCAGGATCATGCAGGGACATTCCCGGGCTAGCCCCTTTTACACCAGTCTAGTTCCTGCATTTTCTGGTGTGAGGGGGAGAGAAAACCAACCCCATCTCCCCCCCTTTTAACCAGCCGGCTATATCTTCGGAACCCACCGACCCATTTACATGAGACCAGTATCATATTGAAGAACTTTTGAGTGGGTTTAGAATAATTTTGGTCCCATGAAACTTGGCTGTTTGGTTCCAGAGAAATCTGCCCTCAAACAACAAGAACAGCCATGAAATTACATATCAGAAATTAAAAAATCGGTTTCCCCGCAATATCTCTGGAACCAGTTAACCCATATTGACCAGCCTGATATCAGATTGAAGTCCCAGAGATTTGGGTTCGACTGAGATCAACCTCGAGCTTCTGTTATGCTGGAGGGGGAACTAGCAGCCATTGGAACCGGGTGGGGGTTGGAATTAGCGGGTCCCATGTTATCCTATGGGGAAAACATTCCAGCTTTGCCCGGCGGTATCTCCGGTTCCCGGGGGTGGCTAGCGACGTGGGACTGGGCTCGTTGGAAATCCCCGGCCCTCAGCTACAAAATGGGACTATTTGGAGAGTGGGCCTGGAGCTGTAGCTCCATCAGGCCCATTGTTAATCTGGCCCTGCACGCACCCATGCAATACATCTTTGGGACCCTAATGCTCAGGAGATGGATGTGGGATGCCAGGGGATGCCTCTGAACCAGGTGAGGGGGGTAAGGGGGTAAGCTTGGGGGCAAGGGGGCAAGTGGGCGAGCGAGCATCCTGCAAGGGCGGGCAACATACGGGCCGCAGACATTCAAAGTAAAAATATTTCATATAATGGATATCTAAATAAGGGGTACTCGACCTGTATAGACACTGGTGGTCATTTATGGCAGTGCAAAATCAGCTTTTGCCCACCATGTGTTTTAGATTTACACCACGGGTTTGTAGAGCAAAAAGGAGAAGATGTTTAGCAAGGCAAAGAAATGTTAAGCCTACTTTTCATTTTATTTAGCAAAGCATGATTACTGAATTGAGAAGAAGAGACAGACTGGTTCGCTTTTCAAGGGTGTTTGATGCAATACTGAGGACATTGCAAACTGCATTCCAATCAATGTAATATAAGGTTCCAATATATCATGATTTATTTAAGCCATACATGAGATTACATAAAAAGTAGTTTAAATCAGCCTTTTTTATTAAATCATAGATTTTTTAAAATTAAATATACATAAACTTGGGTGTCAACAAAAACATGGACCATATAAGAGTGGTAAAAATGTATAAAATAAGAGATAAAGGTCTTGGTATAAATGTGATAACAATAATAAGGACTGTACAGAGGGCGTTGCACCTTATCAAAATAAAAAATATGATTTTGCTATCACAATAAAGATTCATTGACGACTCAAGAGACATTAATTGGAAAATAAATTGTGGATTGTAAGGAGAGAGAGCAGGACGAAAGAAAAGGGGAACAGGAGGGGTATAAGGCCTAGTAGCAACTAGTAGGGGGCAACAGGGATGTTATTTATCTATGCTGGATCTATGGGGAGTTGGAGGTAATTTGAGACCAGGGAGAGAGATGGACAGAATGGACATTTCTTACTGTACTGTTTTGAGGGCTTGATTTTTAAACAAAACCAAACCCTAAGAAATTCTTGGTGACTAGGGGCAGTGATGTTTTCCAGTTGCAAGCTATTTGGCTGCACAAGACATATACAGAATAATTTGTTAGATTCTTTAAAAAATGTGATCTATGGGGGAGCAGTGAAGGAGATTAGCAGGTGTGGGGGCTTAAGGAGAACAATGAGGTGAGAGATGAGAGAATGTGCCACCTCCCAGTAAGGAGTGAGTAGAGGGCATGACCACCAAGCATGATCGTTTGTCCCCTGTAGTCCACAAATGAGTCAGACCTTGATATGACATTTACACTCAAAGAATTATGGGTTAACTTGGGTGTGCTCATAGAAGCACATCACTAGGTGCTCTGTAAAATGTGTCTGTAAAAATGAGATGAGAAAGGTCAAATATGTGAAATTACTGGAAGCTAGCCATATCTGAATGCATTCATGAGCTAGTGCCATTATGTGGCACTTTTAAGATTTACAAAATAATATGAAATTTGTACTGATTTTGACATGCTAAAAATTAGTATTGTTTCAGTGAATCAATGTAAATGACTTAAGCCGTTCAGATTCCTGCTACCTCTATGGCTAATTCATTTTAAACATATATTGCGTATTGACAGAAAAAAAACAGTGGTTATTTAACAAATGTATATTCCCCACCCCTTCTTTATCACATAACTACCTAGAATACTAAAAATAAATCTAATTTATTACAGATCCAAGTCATGATCCTACTATGTTATGAAGCAGTGATAAGGGAGAAGTGAGCCAGAGGAGAAGTGGACCATGGCAACCAATCAGCTGCTCTGTATAATTTTATATTATGCAAATTATAGATGTTACATTAGTACTGATTGGTTGCCATGGGCCAATTCTCATCTGGCTCACTGCTCCTGCCTTATCACTGCTTAAAACTGTACATCTACCCCAGTATGCCCACTTTTACCCATCATACCATCAATAAGGAACTCACTATTCATTTATGCTATACATTACCGAGCATTTCCATACACACAAAGACATGCAACATCAGAAAGACTAGTGGGTCTAATGCTCTAAGTGACAATTCATAAAGGATCCTCTCTGTGAGCAGGAGTCGATGGATTAAATGAATAGTTAAATACATTTGCATGGGCTGAGACTATTAACTTTTAATGGTTAGGATTATCTGAAACTTAAATCATTTCTACAGATAAGGAATATTTGGTGTGAGGTTAAATTGAATGGGCAACACTGTCTCCCCTCCCCTTGATATACAGTATTATACTGACTATATACTGTCAGTATATAGTGGCACAGTGTACTCAGCACATAATTAATTCCTTTTATTGTCTTACTCACAATATTTCCAAGATGGCTTGTACAAAAATTTGACTGAATTTATTGCCTGAAGCAATCAGTTCATTGTAGCTTATTATAGGACAGTTGGAGTAGTCAATGTCTGTTCAATACAGATGACAAGCCTACCTGATGATATAAGCCAGAGGACATGACATTCTTCAATACAGACAGTGTTGCATATCGTCGTCATCGTCATTATTGTTTATTTATAAGGCAAAACAAAATTCTGCATTGCCGGACAGTCAGTCCAGCAATCATAAAAAACAAGACAAGTTACACCAGGGGAATTAGGGACCTCACACATCAGGATAGATATAGAGTTTGACACTTGGGTTGACTGTTTATTCCTCACGATGACGTGAAATGAAAGCAGCGAATGTAGGATTTTATACAAGCTCAGCTTATTTTCCAGCACGACAAAATGAAATACATCCAATTTTTAACTGTTTAGTCTGCAGAGAGTACAATAATTACAGGCAGTGTCATATCAGAGACAAGGCTATGGGTGCTTCCCCCGGGGGGCCCACATTCAACAGCACCCCACATAAAATAATTGGCTCTTTTTGTCATACTGCATCAATGTACTCTTCATGGTATAGCCTCTCTGACAAGAAGTCTGGACAGCAAAACCTGTAAGCAACCTCCAATGTAGTGCTTACACAACATCCACGTGCACTGGCTTTTTTGGGGCAAGGACACAGGTCGGGCAAACAATTCAGGCCATGCCCTTATAGTGATTAGCAAACCAGCAGGTTCTGTGCATCACAAACGCTAATCCAGCCCAGTGTGCAGGAAACATTGCCAGGTATTTACTCGTAGATACAGACATCCTAACCTGGAAATTGCTGCCTACTGCCCTAAAAAAATAATTCCGAATTGTAATTCCGATTCGAGGAAAGACTGTCTCATAAGAGCATCTTCTCCTTGTTTCTATAATAGCATATTAAGCTCTCGCTATCTATGTTGACACGAGTTGGGATAAGCAGTAATTTGATTTCCCCTGAGGGCTCCAGCCCCCATCCTGCTGATTATAGACGCTGGTCTAACACCCCCTCCGTATTAATGCCATCCCGTTGCTCCCGGCTACTAATCTCATTAGCCCAATTTTGTCCAAGCCCCTCATATCACACGCTTTGAAGAACCACAGGACCTGGAGGAAGAATCCTGTCAGATTGTGTCTGCAAATGCTCCTTATAACTCCTCCTATTGCTCTGCAATTTGTAACCCCTCCTCGTGTTCCATATAACTATTCATATTAATCTATGTAAGTGCTCTCTGCAACCTCCCATTATAATGTGCTTTTTATCTATACATAACATCTGTTGTTTTTCTATAGAACGCTGGGGTATACTGTCATTTCATGTATATTAACATCTACACTGTTTTGCTGTCTTCATACTGTACAGAAACTCCAATGAATCACAGTAGTGAAGCTTCAGACTGGTAGGCCTTATTTAACCATTTGAGTGCCAAGGCAATTTGTCAAAATGAGTATGGAAATTTCCCAGCAAACATTTTATTCATCATAAGGACCTGCAATGTTTATCTTATATAGGAAATATAATCTTTTTGTGCACAACATTTTTTATTTGAATTTCTATACCAAATGTGAGCGACACTGACAATTTTAGTGCATCTATCACAGAAATGTTGGCACTCAAAGGGTTAAAAAATAATTACAGCATGAAAGTACCATTAACAAATATTACAAATAACAATTCCACTACAATATATTCTATGCTTACATATAATGGCTGCATTTTATTTCAAATAGTTTCATAACTGCACTTACGGAAGAAAAATTGGTACTTTTGACCATTTTCCCAAGCAGATGATGGATGTAAAATCTCAAAATAATGAATAAATACTTTAAACTAATTTAGACTTTGCTGACCAAATTGAAAAGTACATTTTTTAAACTAGTTCTTCCGTACAACATGTTCTTTACTTCCTTAATTGTCTATATGTTGTCTGTATGTTTATTGACTGATTGTGTAAGTTTTTATATATTTTTTTTTTCTGAGCAGCCTATATAATAAAAGGTTAACGCTGCTACCACAATAAAATTAAAATGATAGAAGTATAAAATAGTTAAATTATGAGGCTGAGTCCTAATTTAATAGCAAGAAAGATGGCCAGTGTTAAATTCAAATGTTTTCTTAAATGCGTCAGTAGGTGCTTGAGTAGGTCTCAATAAAACCCAATGGATTCTATGGGACAGTACGGATGCAGAGATGTAACTCTCTTGGAGGCAATGGAGTCATCTGCTGCCAGGCTCCTGCTCCCAATGTAGAAACGTCTCCTTCTACGAGTTTGAATTAGTTAACTGAAAGCTGTTGATATCGCTTCTGTGGTTGAATCCCCCTCCTTACATAATTGCAAAGGACCGATTGCAAGTGAGAAGAGATACGGGTATAAACAGTCACTGAGTAGGGGAGAGCTGCAATCGAAAAGGGCTTTGAGAACAAGATGGAAGAGGGTCCTGCTCCAAGGAACTTGCAATCTAAAGGGAGGTGGCAGATGCGGATATAGACCGCATGGGGCTTAAGGTAAGATACCTGTTTGGGGCTCTCCTCAAACAATCGATAGCACTATAATTTAACTTCTGATTGCAGCCAGCATCGATAGAGAACCTCGGTGTGGGCACAGTCTACCGATAAATGCTCATTGCCTACAAATCTGAATTAGGCTTTAGATGTTTTGTAAGTAGGCTTAATACTTGTGTCACATTTAAAATAAACTGACTGCCCATATACATTACAGTGGATGGCATACAATCAAATCCATTGATTGTTGTAAAAAATGGGTTTAATTCATACATTCACGACAATCATGGCTGGACCATCCCACTTTGTTTTTCTGTAAGAGCTACATTACTTCCCATTCACCATTTAAGTCTAACAACTTTCCCAGTATTTTGTAATTCAAAATATTATTTTCAGGAAAGCATCCGCTGATTCATTACTCAGCAAGGCTGTGTACAGCAGTTTGTTATCTATTGCTTGCCTTATTTAGAGAGCTGTAAATAAGGGGAGTAACCAATTACAATTGAGCGCTTGATCTGAGAAGTTTACCCAAGGAAAGCAGCTACTTATAAATATGAGCGTAGTCAATCCTCATAAAAAAATAAATAGAAAAGTGTATAATATGCAAAAATAAAGTGCACAATTGCAATCAAAGCAGCGCTAAATCAAATGTCATAAATTATAACAAATTTATTAATAAAACATATAAGTAAAAACATATAAAAACTAATGGCAGATTGATAAAGAAATTGAATGTACTGCCTGGATGATGTTATATAGATATTTGTTTTATATATGTTTTTTACTTATATATTTTTTATAAATAAATTTGTTATAATATATGAAATCTCATTTAGCGCTGCTTTGTATGCAATTGTGCATTTCACTTTTGCATATTATACACTTTTCTACTTATTAACAGAGCGCATCATGCTTTATATAATTTTTTTATCATTGTTGCAACAGCCGAACTGTTACATTTTGCTGGATACCCTTGCTAAATGACCAACTTGTATTTCCAATTTCTGCAATTACACACAGAATATAGGAAAACCAAAGTATGTTACAGTGTTTGGCAAGAAAACAACGTATCATAACATTTTGTATGCAGATGTGTTTTATTTAAAAAATGTGTATATATTGCAAATGTACTTTAACTGTGTGTTTGGAATTGATTTACAACATTGTCGAATAAAATTCACCCCCCAAAAATCAAATTATGTCCAACTTTAGAGAGCTGTTGGTACTTATGAGTTATCTGGGCGCCCGATTTTTTGATTGTATGCCTTAAGTTAAGGCATACAATCAGATGCGATGCGATATCGCATCGCATCGCATGCGACCATCGGATGCGATGACCCGATTTTTCCATAGGAATCAATGTTAAAATGGACTGAGTCCATTTTAACATGGAATTCAATGGGAAAAGGGGTCCTTTTCATACCCCTACTATCCAAGTGGGCATGGAGTTGGATATAAACCTGTGGCAAGCGTAGCGAGCCACCGAGCCCGAAGCGTGGCGAGCGAAGCGAGCCCCGCGAGGGGACGGTATTCTGTGTCCCCTCGCGGGGCTCGCTACGCTCGCCACGCTTCGGGCTCGGTGGCTCGCTACGCTCGCCACAGGTTTATATCCAACTCCATGCCCACTTGGATAGTAGGGGTATGAAAAGGACCCCTTTTCCCATTGAATTCCATGTTAAAATGGACTCAGTCCATTTTAACATTGATTCCTATGGAAAAATCGGGTCATCGCATCGCATCGCATCGCATCCGATGGTCGCATGCGATGCGATGCGATGTGCCCGATCCGACCCGATTTAGAAATCGGGCGCCCAGTTAACTCACAAGTACCGAGCTGTTTTTTTGTCCAGCTTTCTGTTGTAAAATTGTCACTGTGACATCAGCAGATAACCACCCTAGTCACATGGTGCATACTCCAGTATGCGTTCTCAGGCTCCAATATATTTTTCCTATATACAAAAGCCAGTGCTGCACATGCAATCTGTGGGTGGTGACCAGATAGACCACTCCATGATGTACATGTAGCTTTGGCAAAGTTTGTGCTTTGTGCACAGACTAGGGGGACTTCACTGTGTTGACCAACATAATGCTGTTGATCCATGCATTTGTTTTACCTCTCACAATTCATATCAGATGCGAATGGGGTCCAATCATTGCCAGCCTTCATCACCCCTGCTGTGCCCCTAAGTAAAAGACCTCATCTGCCTTACTCAGAAACCATGAGTGGCACAACATAATTAATTCTGGACATGTAATAAAGAGGGGTCAGCCCAAGGAGAACATACAATGCAGATTCCAGATCATCTTTATCCCATTGTCTAACATGCACACAGGGCCAACTCTTCCATTAGGCAGCTTTAGGCACCTCCCTACTGTGCCAGGATCTGGGGGGTGCTACTGTGTCTGCCTATCACAAGATTAAAGATGTCTATGAGGAAAACATCTTTGATGTACGGTACTTATTGCAGGTGGTGACTGTGGAACTTCTTAGATGCCACCTCCACACATTCACTTGAGGGCTGGAAATTTTTTGACTGCACTGGCATATTTATAATTGGTGCATACAGGCCCCTGGGGTCCAGGGAGGCCCCATACCTGTACCCATTTTTTTCCAATACTTACCCTACAGAGTACTTGCATCAGCAGCACTGCAGCATTCAAGAAGATAATGGCACGATGACCATTTTCCTGGCATTTTGCACATGCACAGTAAACACTGGGACAGCGCTAGGGTCCACTAGTGGCCCTAGTGCCCAGAGCCCATGTAATTTCTCACTAGAGTGGAGGGTGCCTAGAGTCTGCACACACGCCGCCTCCTCTAGAGGCCTGGTTGGCAGTATGGGGTTGGGGGGAGTAAGGTTGAAGTTTTGCATTCTAGTGTGCCATAACCTCCACATTGTATCGCACGTGTAAACCACAGTATCTCTACTCAGATAAGTGTAATATTGTTCATATATTTCGCAAGCTGTGTAAAATCCTTTCCATGTGTTTTTATCAACCATTAAAAACATCTAGCAAGAAGCGTCCCAGTATTCTGATTTATTCATCCTGTCAATAAGGAAACTGCATAAGCCGACTTTATCCTGGAAGTGCTTAGAGTCATCTGCTAGATTATGAAGGCAATCCCAGTTGGCACTTAGGACCAAGCAGACCACAACGTGATAGTAACGACCTCTGGGCAATGGCCACCTCCCACTGCCAATGCAATGGTCCCTGATGTGGGCTTCATCTGTCTCCTAAATACATTTCTGAGGTTGATGCTCAGTATAACAATGTCATTACAGAACATTTACTCAAGGAAACATAAATTACTTGTCATTGTGTCATATTTCATAATACTTACTGTACAGACTGACTTTCCAGTTTAATATACACCAAGATACTGTATTTCATATATTACATATTATTAGCTATCAAACCTGACTCTGAATAGTGTGCATTACCGCTGCTCACCCGTTCTGTTAGAGTATATAAAAATGAATGCTGGGAAAATGCAACAAAGTGGTGGTCTA
This sequence comes from Crinia signifera, assembly GCF_055691185.1. Lineage (NCBI taxonomy): Eukaryota > Metazoa > Chordata > Amphibia > Anura > Myobatrachidae > Crinia > Crinia signifera. The sequence continues at coordinate 207,914,900 of NC_139220.1, forward strand.
GTCCGGTGCTGTCCACCTTCCAAGGGGTGAGAGCCAAACTTTTATTCAACATGTAACAGATGGTACTAAAATAATCATTTGATGCTTCCTTCTTCACAACTATATTAAGCATAGAAATAACCACTAGATAAATTGGAGCATAATAATGTGGCAGCACAAATTCAAGACACATCAAAACAATTAACTACTGTATAGATAATATATTTATATAAAATATATATAAGATACACATATACTGTATATATATATATATATATATATATATATATATATATATATATATATATATATATATATATATATATATATATATAGCTGTTCTCAAGTGTGCCCCCAGATCTAGAGATGCTCAAACCAGTTTAGAGCCACCACCAGTTCAACTGTTATTTACTGGTCTCTTCTTTTCATGTAAAGGGCCAGTATATTTTATTTGTGTTACCTGTGGGGACCAGTGTGATGGTTTTTATATGGGTGCCAATAGGTTTTTTTTTCTGTGGGGGCTAATGTGTTTTGCCCTGTGGGGATCTCTTGGTGTGCCTTGGCAAATTTGGAATCTTATTTAGTGTGCCGCAAAGGTAAAAAGGTTGAAAATCTCTGCCTTAATTGAAAGAGGAGGAGACATTCTCAGAAAGTTGAGCATGCACGAGACTTTCTGGATTTTTACGTTAGGTACTTTGACCCTCTTAGGAATGAATGAAGGGTGCGACATCACTCACTTTTTGCATCTATAGGTTGTGGTCCTTTATCACCCACTGAGAGGCTCATGCTGTTGAGCAGCGCTCCATGTGTTCTGTCTATAGTGTTCTGTCTATAGTAAAGTGTGAACTGCTTTTATGCTCATGGTGCGCTCTCTCCTTTTTTCTTTGAATATATATATATAAAGTTTTCTACGTTTATATTGACCTGGAGTGCCGTGTCGTACATGAAAGAAGCCAGCAGCACGGCGCTCCAACTGACTGAGACGCGCGTGCGTCCCCCACGCACGCGCGTCTCAGTATCCGGGCGGCGGGGCAGCGAGGCGGATGCAATACTGTCCGCCTCCCACTCAAGGGGGCTGGGGGGGACCCGAGGGCACTGCGGGGGGGGGGGTGCGGTCACCCGGTGTGGGCACCGGGCGACCGAGAGCAGCACCGTCGGAAGGTGCGCGCGCGTCACCTTCCGGCATACAGATGGCGCGGGGCAGGGGATGGCGGCTGGCGTCGCCATCGCCATCCCCTGCAAAGATGAATCCCGCTACATCTGTATGTTAAATTCTTATTTCAAAATGGAATAAATGAATTTGTTCCCTCAACATTTTACACACACTGGGGCAGATGTATTAATCCTTAACAAGAGATAAATGCAAAGGTGATAAAGAGAGATAAATGTCCAGCCAATCACTTCCTTACTGTGTGTGAAAAAAGTCAGTAAGGAGCTGATTGGCTGGACGTTTATCTCTCTTTATCACCCTTGCATTTATCTCTTGATAAGGCTTTTTTGGAGATGTTTGAAAATGTACTAAAAATAAAAAACTAAGAAATCACATGTACATAAATATTCATGCGAGTGTATGACATTAATTGCAGTCCAACTCTACCAAATTCAAAATGTAGTATTAATTTGTGCGCAGAATCGAAAAATATTCTTTTTTCTTGCATCAGATATATCAAGGACAGATCGTGCAAAGGGTTATTCTGGTTGATTCTCAAGGCATCAAATTCGCAGCCTTGCGACTCCACCAAACCTCCCATTCACAAGCGAATTCCCACGCAGGGCATGTGAATGGATGTTACACAGTAAAAACCATTTGCAGGGCAAGGGGAAGGCCCACATCTTACGATGGTCACCGACTATTGAAAGATGTGGTGCGCGCACGCATATAAAAGTGACTTTTAAGTCTCTTACATATGTGTGCATGCTGGGAAGAAAATGGGTGGGCAGCTGACATACAGTGATGTCAGCTGCCCACCCTCCGCACCCGCGTCATGGCCTCATTAGCATGGGAACGCCCATGAAATGTTGGGCGATGCCATATGCTAATGGGGTCACCCGCTGCCCCATCCCCCTCTCCGCCCTCCGTCCACTGTCCTGAGTGTGTGCACGCACCCTGTGTATGCACATGCACAGAAATGCGCATGCGCACAGCGGCACCATTGGTGCTCGTGTGAATGCATTCTGGTTGCGAAGCAACCAGAATAAGGGCCAAAACATGTTCTCCATACAAACTGCCCGATCCATTGTGACTACTGTTTTTTCCTGTATTGACTGTTGACTGTAACTCCAATCTATATAAAGTGGATATATAATCAAACTGAAGGTTTAATATTGTAAATAGGATTAAGACAGTAGTGACTGAAGAATAAACTTGCCGATGGCAAAGTGTACAATTATGGGGATGTAATAAACCTGTCTGAAAGGTAGAGCAATGTGACCATAAATACATACTTGTAGGCCTGTATGGCCCTGATTGTAATACGATCAGTCCCCCGCGTGTTCGTGTTTCTGCCCTGAAGGGGGGGAGGGGGTCTAGACATAAGTATGCAAATCACACTCTTTTAGCCCCTTTTAGCCCTGCCCCCTCAAAGACTCGTGAATTGCGGGATTTGCATTACTGGGGTTGGGGCTTGATGATGTCTACATCAGGCCCACCCCCAGAAGTGCTGCTCTCTGCTGAGAGGAGGCTTTAAAAGTAGGCAAGTCTAGTATACTGTACATCCATCTATGAGTTTATGCAAAGGCTGACAAAGTCCTTCCCTAGTGTATATCAGTGTGTCTCAATGTGTAACCCCTTACAGTGCTCATACATGCTGTAATATCAATCGGTGCGTCTTTCAATAGTTGCACCACCGGAACTTGCACCAGCCAAATGGGCAGTGCAGTATTACTGTCTGAGTATGACCTCATATATAAGCATCAGTGTATGCAATCACTTTCACCGACATGATCGCGACACTCCCTCAACACACCAGAACATATACTGGCATGTGCCAACTCCCTGTCACTCCTTAGAAGTGCCCTCTACATTTTCAAAACACTTCTCCATTTAAAATAAATACCACGACTCCATACGGACACTCAGCAGAGCATGTATTTTGAAATCAACCTCTTGGGTACAATGTCTGAATATCTTTGTTTATTTGTATACAGTAGGACCATTATATTGTGCATTAATGCACACAGATCAGTATATATTATTCCCATTAGTCCCTGTCCCACTGTAGATTACATTCTAAATTCCCTACCACACACATACTCACAGACTATGATCGTCCTGTTTTAGCAGACAATCAACCCTTCAGCTTATTTTTGAACTGTGAGCGGAAAAGGGAGCATCTGTAGGAAAACCAAGGATGGAACCTACTAATTTGTTACAGAATTGGCCTGGTAAGATTCGAGCCCATGGTTCCCAGTGCTTCAGGTTTTTGATGAGAGGCCCTTAAGACTACATGGCAAACATATTCTGTTTGACTAAACCTTGATGTTTGTCAATGAGAGGATTGGGTGTTTGTTTATCTTGGTGGAATCCCCAAAGAGCAACTAGTTCTCCTTTTCTTGGGAACCGATGAAAGCTCTTGGTAGCCAAGGCCTCTTGTCCACATAGACAGAACTATTAAGTCACAAAGTATTTATTTACTAAAATTTACCTATATACAGTAGTGCCCAGGAGCAAATTAACAAAGAAGAGAATCTGTTTGCTGCCTCCTTGTGCCCCACCCTTTTTTTAGCTGGTTCATGCCAGAGACTACTGACCTATATTCACTGAAATATAGGTGTTAGGGGGCGTTCTTAACAGCTCTCATCACCGCTGCCGTCCCTGAGCCCCGGTCCTGTGACTCACGCTGGAGGCTGAGGGATGGGCAAAGTTGGCGGCCATCTTCTTCCAGCGACTGCCAGACAGGCTGGGCAGAAGCATCGGGTATGTTGCTAGGCAGCGCCCCAAACTTCCGCCACAGATGCTGCTGCTGGGGACACAGTTGCTGGGTGCACCCCTCATCATTTCTGCTGCATTAGGCTGGGATTTTGTACAAAATCCGGCTTGCCTGATTCACAGGTGCTGGTTATAGCGCCTTTTGTCCCAGCCTTGCCTGTGTTCAGCCTGCATGTACCTGGTTCCAGTCAGCGTCCCTGCCTGCCTGATTGACTGTCAGCTGCAGCAGCCCTCCTGTAACTGTCTGCTGTATTCCATCTTTCCAGAAGAGTCATGGGACTTCTCCCTGAAGCTTCTTCCTATTTATTATTGTTATTATTGTCATCCTCTGCATTGTGGGAAGTTACCAACACAGTGAGTTCTGCCCATCCCAGAGGTGGCAGATGCCAATCTCTGTGTTGGTTACAGGTTTTATTGTACAGTATCTTTACTTTCATAATTTATGCATTGTTGCATTTCTGTATTGGGTTTAGTTTTAATTCCCAGGTAACATCTGTGCATGGCTGCACCCATGGGTTCTGTCCCCATGTATAGGGTGACTGAGTGTGCCCATACTATCACCTTAACTTGCAGTGTTTCCAACTTCCACAGGCAGCCTTGTCCCTCTTAAGACCTGGCATCACCGGCTGGGGCCGGACCTAATTTGGCCCCACAAACGTGGCTGTTATAGGCAAAGACTTAGGGCTTTATTCTACTTCACTCTTTCTGACAAAATCCTTCTTAGATGGACAAAACCATGTGCACTGCAGGGGGCAGATGTAACATTTGCAGAGAGAATTAGATTTGGGTGAGTTATTTTGTTTCTGTGCAGGGAAAATACTGACTGCATGATTTTACACTTCAATATAGATCTCACTTTGAAGAAAAACCCCACCCAAATCTAATTCTCTCTGCACAAGTTACATCTGCCCCACCCGCAGTGCACATGGTTTTGTCCATCTAAGAATGATTTTGTCTGAAAGAATGGACTAGAATAACCCCCTTAGCCCGCAGGAGGCCAGCAGAACTGTTGAATCCCTGCAATAGGGTCCTCGCACTCAGTTCTCCCTAACAATAGGGGTAGATGTATGAAACAGTAATAAGGGAGGAGAAGTGAGCCAGTGAAGAAGTGGCCCATGGCAATCAATCAGCACTGAAGTAACATCTATAATTTGCATAATATAAAATTATACAGAGCAGCTGATTGGTTGCCACAGGCCACTTCTCCTCTTGCTTACTTCTCGTCCCTTATCACTGCTTCATACATCTACCCCATATTGAGATAAGCATAGAGATTTTAGTTTGAATTTGTACTAATTCAGGTAACCAGTGGAAGGACTGACAGAGGAAGCAACAGATGAACATTTATCAAGAAAGGTCAGACTTGCAGCCCTATTCAAAGTAGATTGTAGGGGAACATCTGTTCAATAAAATAGACTACAGTATTGATGACTGAAAAAAGAAAAAGGGGGGGGGGTGGTGGCAGGGTTAGGAAGGGGAGTAAGGGGGTAAGTTAAGTTCACCTGGTCTCCTGGGAGTGTAGACTATTGTAGCTCAATTCCCTTTTTGAGAAATGTGAATTGCGGGGCCTTGCCAACATCATGTCATAAAGGTCCATGTCCCCGTGGCTACATAATTATAATCATACTAGTAAAATAACAATAGAGTAATAAATCAACCAGCGCTTCACTCAAAACAGCTGCAGATCTCTATATGAAGTGACTACCACACTTTAAAGAGACAATATTAGACAAAAAGGATGTTATATAGAAACATGTGCCATAAATCTTATCACAAATAAACCTGTGTAATAGTCCATAAGCTGTCTTTATATGTAGTATTGCAGATGATGATTTCCATACATCTCTTTGCTCCACCTCTTGTTAGGCACCGCCTTAAAAAAGACGCCCAGTGCGTCGAAACATGTTGGAGGACTGTGTATTTTAAAGGAGGCTGTCCCTGCACCAGCAATTCGGTGTAATCAACTAGTAGGAGTACCCGTGTTCCATCTTTCCTACTGTGATCCCTTATCTATGGTACGAGGCTGCCTTTATTTTTTATTGTCTATGTGTTTTAATAAAGCCTCATGTTATTTTTTGAACAAGAAGGAGAGAGGTGGGAGGAGCCTGCAGAATTGAAAATTATCAATGTTTAAGATAGAAAGGTTGGGGAAAGAAACTGACTATAAGTGAAGGTAAATCCTAAACTAACATCACCTATCAGCCTACACCCTTGGTTATGGCTTAAGAGATGTGAGGGTCAATGGTGCACCCCCGAGTAATAACAGGTTTAGTTAGAAACCAAAGGAGAAAAAAGAAACTCGGGTGGGGTGCACTCTTCATCCCCAATCTAGAAGTTGCTCAGCTGCTTAAATAATTTATCTTGTTATTTTTTACCTGCATCATGAGGAGATTTCTTATCATTTTCTATGGTATATATGGTACAGTACATCACTCTGACGCCTCAAAAGATACCTTTATGGGTTTATTTCAACACCAGTTTAAGTAAGCCGGTGTGAGCATTACAAAAGTTATACGTTTTCTCTATAATTTGTTTATGTAAGCACATGTAAGCGTCAATTATTCATCACTATCAGGAGCACTGTGGTGTCCCTCTAAAAAGATACCTTGATAGGAGTTCACTCACATGTATTCATGTTAGCACGTGTAAGCTATTTTTCATTTGGATTTTTGGGAGCTACCTGATACCCCAAGTGTCCTTTATACGTTCTGTATCTGATCTCCAATTCCCTTGTTTTCTCCCTGCTATTTTCTTTTTATGTATGGAGAGAGAAACTAACAAGAGGCAGAGAAAAGAGATGTATGGAAATCATTATCTGCAATCCTACATATAAAGACATTTTATGGACTATTACCCAGGTTTATTTGTGAGAAGATTTATGGCGCATGTTTCTCTATAACATCCTTTTTGTCTATAATCATACTAGCCCCGCTCCTACTGGCTAATGATTTGGATTGTTGTGCAGCAGCAGCAGGCCAAGCTAAAGGTAACAAGATCTTCCAAAGTGGTGTAAATAAGTACAGTACTGCATACCTCTCAACTTTCTGCATCAGTAAAGAGGGATGGATGCGGGAACGACCCCAAAAATTTGACGATCCCGCGGTATAAGCTAAGCCTATATGTACAGAAACGCCCGTTTCCGGTTCAGCCACAGTGACCTGGGATGAGATGAGCTTTGCTACAACCTTGCTAGCTGATCCAAGAGTGTTTCAGAGCTAGAAACTCCTACACCATCCAATAAGCAAATATTGGAGGTGGGGACACATTGTAACATAGTAAGTGGTTTGTGCAGTTACACTGCTGCAAAACGAGAGCAGAAGGAATGATGCAGCATGTATCCAAATGAAATGCAATGAAGCCAGTCCGCATATGTAATAAATATATGTCCACTTTAAAACAGCTGATCTTGCAAACCTTAAGAAGTGTGCTTTGTGCATTTCTTCACACAATAGTACCTGCAGATTAATGGGCTCTGCCTTTATATAGAGCTGAGTATGACACAAACAGCTACTACTGTATTTAATATAGAATATTTGCAGTTCTATTTTGCCACCCTGCAGTGGAACACAGTTGTTTAGTTGATAAATGAGCAATGTTAGGGATCACCTAGTACAAACATGCGAATAATATACAATACTATCACAATGACCCATCTGCATAACCAGGTACTGCACTGTATAAATACTGCAGTTGTTACATGATCAGTGTGGCATTCTGCCATGTTAATCCAGATCTACTGTAGGTTTGCCATAACGGGCCTGATTCAGACCTGATCTCTGGACTGCAAGTGTTTGGAGCTCAGTGAGCAGGTAAAAGATGCCCCGTCGAATGCAATCCCCCCCCCCCCCCCAGCACTTCACCACCCCTGTGCAAATGTATACACAGCTGTGCACACAGGGGGGGGGGGAATAATTCACCATCAAATGATTCAACCCCCCCCCCCCACCCCCCGCTCACAGTCCTGAGTAAACCAGGACTCACTCGGCGCTGTAAAGGTCATGGGGAGAAGGAGGGCACTGATGATGTCAGTGGTCCTCTCTCCCAATGGCCAGGGAACGTCTGCTCAGCAAAGCCTGCAGGGTATCAATCACCTTCGGTTTGGATGGCTTGCGCATGCGCACTACATACAGTAGCATACATGGTCATCAGATAATCATTCGGGCTGCGGATTCGCTGCCTACTGAACAGGTCCAAATTAGGCCCAACATCTCTTTATTCACGAACACCTATGAATTACACAGGCTCTGTGGCTGGTTATATTCTAGCTTGCATTTCAGCTTCTTTTAATCAGCCACAGAACCTGTGTAAATCACGGCAAACTTGTGCATATTCCCAGGATTCAGACCCCAATGCACATACAGTAGATGATCTGTAAAAATAAAGTCAGTTGCAAGTCTGGACAAAGTTATTTTTTAAGAAGAATAGAGTAGAAATGTACAGTAATTGCAGATGGCGCAAAATGCAGCCCAAAATGTATATCTCCAAAAGTGTCACCTACACCTTCACACAGAAAAAACAAGTAAAAGAGGAGAACATGGTTGTTCTATCATTTGTGATCTGAGGTAGGTAAGTGGATGACATATTCCACAGTGTACCTCACTCACCAAAATAGATATAATGAAAAACACATCAAGGTATCTTTATATGTGAAGGTTAGACAATAATGGGCATACCCCATCACAGGAAATGGAAATGGTGTATTCATACTGTATACCAGTTTAACTCCTTTTAAAATTCAGTCAAGACTTCTTGGTGGGACATTGGTGATGTGATGCTATTTCTATTGTGTGCATAGAAAATAAAATAAAATGTCCAATGTGTAGTAATGTCTTTAAAATTGAACTGTGTTGAACCTATACAAGAAAAGCACCCAATGTGCGTACCTTACTTATGTAAGGATTAAGGGGACTAGGTGTATAAAGGTTTCTTTTAGGACCAAACACCAAAGAAGACAAGGAGGAGATGGCTTACCTCACATCAGCTAAAGTATAAAATGTTCCAGTTTTTTTTATAGGGTAAAACCACTGTGAAAATCCCAACTTAATAGATGGACTAGTTTTAGTAAGCGTACCCCACTCACTGAGAAATGGAGGGTTTCCACACATGCAGCAGTTTCTTTAATGGTCCCACTTTATATCACATGCATATTATGAAGTAAAAAAGGATCTTTATTTCATCAAAATTTAAAAACTACTAGCAAAAATAATTTAAAAGTAAGTATGCAAAAAAAAAAAATTGTAACAAAATCACCTTCCAACAGGGGGGAGTTCATAGAAATAGATGGTATACAGTTCTTATGTAATCCCCCAACAAATGGTAAAAATTGTCAAAAATTGTGTTAAAAATACATACAATAAAAGAAGTCCAGTATAGGTCCTAGGATAGTTGGCTGGTCACGCTCCTCAAGCATAATCAATGCATTTCAGTATGTGGACCTTTATCAAGATGTGCTGGAGCAGTCTTACCCACCGGTGGGCGCGTCTGACCACTATTGGTCACCAACACACACCCACAGTAGCCCTGGACTTCACCGACACCAGCCCCCATCTTCCCCCAGCAATGAACAAACTCTGCATTCCTGCAAAACATTAATCCATCCCATCAGCCCAATTGTTACCCCAAACAACCACTGCCATGATTGTCACTGTGTCATATTATAACTTTGCATTTGTTTTGGAACAAGTGTGGATTGATATATGTCTGTAATTGTAATTGTATTTATGTGCATGTCTCACTAAGTAAAAAAATGATTACACATTATGCAAGTCCATACTCACACGATTTTCAGCATGTGCAGCTGCACATTCGGCGTGTTCTGGAGGGCTGGCAGCCCTCCCTGTCGCCCTATTCAACGCCGCAGGCAAATTTTAACCCCTGCGGCAAATGGCGCATGGAGCTGGGGGACGGCAGCAGGCAGGGAGATGGAAGTCTCCTTGCCTGTGCCAGAATGTGTAGGAGGAAAGGAGGACTCCCCGGGACACAAGCTGCCCCCCCGGGAGAGCTGGCAGGGGACGCAGGTAGGGAGCTTGTGCATATGTAATGAGCGGGAGCAGTGAATATATGAATATGTAATGAGCGGCTCCCGGCTTCCGGCCCCTTGCTGGCTGTTATGTGTTAAAAAAAAATTATATATATATATATATATATATATATATACAAATGAAATAACTGGGCGTCACTCAGAGTCTTGTAGTCAAAAGAAACTATAAGTAGCACGTCCCCGAAACGTAGATGTTTCACTGTGTACCCAATACACGTTTCTTTTGACTACAAGACTCTGAGTGACGCCCAGTTATTTCATTTGTATGCATGGATCTGTCCGATCGGGAGGGCACCAGAGCACTGTATCCCCACGGGGGAACCAGTCGAGCCGGGGCACTATCTGCTGTATATATATATATATATATATATATATATATATATATATATATATTCATGTGCAGCACGCACATGAATAAAAATAGCATGCCCCTTCACAGAAAAAAATACTGATTTTTTACACCAAATAAAAAAAAAAACCTTTATTTTAAAAGATAGCATTCCAGTTCACCTTAAAAAGATGGCAAATGCTACACGGTGAAGCACTGTAAAAGTCACGCTGAAAGCAATTCGCCATCCTAGCATTGAATACACTCACAGCGAATTACGGCGAATGTAAGTGAAAATCCCATTAAAAACAACAGCGACTTGCAGCGAGCATGAAACGGAGAACTGGCCGGCATTCACTGTTCGCTTTCGGTGAAGGTTGAATAGGGTGAATCAGATTTTCAGTGAAAAAGATTCACTGCAAGGAGTGAAAACAGCCGAAAAAGACGGTGAATCGGGAGCATTGAATACTGCCCATAGAGGAGCGCTGCACTACCTATCGATATCAAATGCTGTGGAATATGTCATCCACTTAAATACCTCAGCTCACAATTGATAGCACATGTTGATTAATATAAACAGATTTACACATTGGATTTAGTTTTATTTCACTTCCCCACACTGGGAGCATTATTCCTGACTTGCATTGGCCAAAAGTTATTTTTTAGTTGTAACAACTGTAATCAGCAATTACATTGCCTTTATACTGTTTAACTCTGTTTTGCACTGAATACAATTATTCAATATGTTTCCAGGGATTATCCTATATGCTACAGATCACCATCTCCATTCAAGTTGAAGTTTAGTGAAAACATTTTTTTGTTGCCTTGCTATTACTATTTTCTTGCAACTGTAATTCCATATGCATTATTGAACACATTTTTAGTAGCTGCTCTAAACTCTAGTTTTAGCTCCCTCTAGTGTTCAAATAAGATCTCATTGTGTGATGTTCTAGAAATTACAGCGAGAGTGTGTAATGCTGCCACCTGGTGAGGGACAAGGAATCGAAGGAGTGCATGAATTTCATATGTATTTATTATTCATTAACAGTTTGTTATATAGTGCACACATATTCTGCTGCGCTTTACAGAGTATATTTGAACATTCACATCACAGGGTTAATTTGTTGGGAGACACTTAGCATACCAGTATATTTTTGGATTGTGGGATAAACCCACGCAAGCACAGGGAGAATATACAAACTCCGCAGAGTTAGGGCCATGGTGGCAATGGAACCCATGACCTCAGTGCTGTGAGGCAGTAATGCTAACCATTACACCATCCTTGCTGCCCCATATATTTAAATGTGGAAAAAGAATTGTGTGACTATATTTTAATCCATATCTGTGATTTGCACTTGCAGGGACTATTCTTTTATAATGCAACCATCCCTTGTTACCTGGCAGTTTTTCTGCATTAATGGATATTAACATGCATTGAATTATTTATATGTCACCATCTCCTAAATGACACCCATTTTAGCTTTATCCTGTTGTAATATAGCGGTGTATGGCTGGTGCCACATCTGCATTCTGGCAGCAGCATCTTATAGTGTGTTAGCATAAATTAAGCAGCAGCTATTTTCTGGTAATTATTACTAAAGTCTGGGGATCTGCTTCTTGCTAGAACACCAGCTGTTTACAAACCCCCAATACTCACAAATGCTACACATGTATTATTTTCACCCAGCAATTTAAATTCAGGTCTATTGTAAGGATAAAAATACTTACACACGGGGCGACTGTGCTGAGCGATCTGAGCGATGCTAGATCGCTCAGTAATATTGCTCAGCACACAGCGCTGCACAGAGATGTGTTAGGGATGTGGGCTGAGCGATCTGTCAGGGCCAGTGTTCTCCGATGAGAACACTGGCCCTGACATGAGATCTGACTAGATTTATCTTAACCTTTTGCAGTCCAATTTTTTATTTTTTGCAATTCAGTCTTGTTTAAATGTTTAAATTGTCATTCAAAAATGGCCTACATTCAATGTTGAATGATGTTAATGTTCTTATTTTAAAGTGGCTCACCATTGGATCTGCTACCAGTGCTAGGGCTTTTGAGCCTGACTAGACGTTGGACTTGAAAGGGTTAATCGCTCGGCATGCGTATTCCTGACTCTATGGCCCCAACACAAGGGGCGATGTGGGAGCATTTTCTAAGCGATCTAGTCAGGTTGCTTGGAATATGTGCTGAAATTGCCCTGTGTGTAGGCCCCCTAAGAGATTTTTATATTTAAATTTTAGTAATTCTGTAGCAGAAGTATATGACCAGCCCATACTTACAGCAGCTGTGGTAGTGGGACAGTTAGGGTTAGGCAGTGAAGGAGTGCATGAGTGATAGGGTCAGGGAAGGTGCATCACTTACTGCTGTGATACCTGGTGTGGGCCTGAGTGATTTATATGCCGACGGCACCTTTTGCAAAAATAAGAGGTGAGGCATCATAAAAAGGGGCAGTTCTTCATTAAAGGGGAGTGGGGATACATTTAATCAGGCTCGGACTCACCTGACGGGGAAGTGGGAGATTCAACGGTAGGCCCCTGTGATTTATGACCCGCTCACTTTTTAGGGGGCAACCTGTTCCAAACCTTCAATAAAAGTTAACGACACTGTGCAGTCATCAACTATTGACTAACCCGGCTGCAGGATTTCATCTCTGTTCCCAGTGAAGCTGTGAGGGCAGATGGACATCACGTTGCATCATGCCCTCACGCTGTGTTGTGAAAAGATGCTCTGGACCTATCGGCACTATCCTCCAGTGGGCCCTTAACGTCCCAGTCCGACACTGTATACAATGATGCAGAAAATTATAGTTTCTGCATAATTTTATGCAAACCAGGTTTGATAAATAGCAGCGGCGTAACTATAGCACCGCATCCCCCGCCACCGCGGGGGGGCGCTGTGCATGTGGGGGTGCCGGGGGCTGCGGTGCTATAGTTACACCCCCACCCCCAATCCCCCGCAGACTTACCTATCTCGCTGGTCCCGGCGGCTCCGTTCTTCTGCTGAGGACCACCACAAAATGGCCGCCCCCATATAGCACACAGTTCTCTGAAACTGTCTGCTGTATGGGGGCGGCCATTTTGTGGTGGTCCTCAGCAGAAGAAGAGCGGAGCCGCCGGGACCAGCGCGATAGGTAAGGCTGCAGGGGATTGGGGGGGGGTGTTGCATGGGCGGCGGGAGATTGGGGGTGCTTGGCGGGGCGGCGGCGGGGGGGGGGGGGGCGCCCCCCCTAACGGCGGGGGGGCGCCCAAAACTTAGTTACCCCACTGATAAATAGGCAACCTGGTCTGTCAGATCCATTTGTTGAAAATATATATATTTTTTTTAAACTTCACACAAATAAAGTACATTTATATATATAATTATAGCTGTTATTATGTTATAGTCAAAAACATTCAATACTTAATTCATCTGATAATAAAATTAATGCTATCCAACCATTACTGCTCTGAAAAACGGTGTTCTCCTGAGAAATAATAATAATAATAGAATAATAAGAATAAATAATTGTTTATGCTTTTGTTCCTAAGGCCATCCTGAGATTAAGCAAACAGGTACTTTACATCTTGGTATATTAGTTGAGTAGGCATCCACATACAATGATGTGGGGAAGCCTTGGCAGCAAAAGTAGTATTCCATACAGTTGGCGGTGTTATTACTCCTCTGTTGTATAGGGCTATACCCAGGGCCAGCGCCACCACTAGGCAGCTTTAGGCATCTGCCCGGGGCGCCGGACACAGGAGGGAGCAGGATGGATGGAGGTGACTGGTCACCCCCCTCCCCCCTGTGGAGCCACTCGGCCACTGCCGCATCTAACCCCCCCCCCACTGGAGTGACACGGCGGGAGGGAGCAGGATGGATGTGAGCAACTCACCCCTGCAACTCTCCACGACCCCATGGAGCCTCTCGCCACTGCTGCCGCCGCATCTCCCCCCTTCCTGGAGTGACGCGGCGGGAAGAAGAGGAATGGAGGTGAGCACCCCCCCCCCCTCCCTGTGGAGCCACTCGCCCGCCGCTGCCGCATCTCCCCCCCCCGTGGTGCGGTGTGGAGCTGCGCGACTGCCGCATCCTCACCCTCCACCCCCAGCGGGTGAGTGCCGGGGTGCTGCCCCTGCCTGGGGTGCTCCAATGCATCGCACCGGCACTGGCTATACCAGTGGTTCCCAATCTGTGTGCCTAGGTACCCTGGGGTGCCTCGGGATGTTTGCAAGGGTGCGTCAGGTTGGTGGTTCATGACCAAAACAAATAATTTTTGCTCAAAGTTATAGGCAAAACCAGTGCTGGTGGCTGCCAATCATAAAATGTATGGACAATTAGAACCACAGCTATGTTCCCGACCACATGAACCTGAGGATAACAGTTAAGCACAATTTATTTTATTTTATTATTTATCCAAACCCCTAGTCAAACTTTTTGAACAAATGCTGATATTCTAGGGTGCCCTGGTGAAGAAAATGTGGGAACCACTGATCTATGCAATAACATGCCAAGAGGCAGTAGAGCTAGTCACCCATTCATAAATGGTTATTGTATCTATCTGAAATAAACCCAAATTATTAATTTGATTTTTGAAAAGTATTAAGGATATATAACATATTGTTAGAATTTAAAAAAACATCTTAATTGTGCAGAAAAGTCAAATCTCATCCCCTATCTCACCAGTGTCTCACAGTTGATTCCTAAGTGTATATTTAATAATAAGGCCATGGCAAACTTTGGATTCCATGTTTCAAAATCTATTGAATGTGTTCTCTTTAATTTACTGTAACAGTAACAGTAATTTACTGCAATTCTGAAACTATATGGTGTTTGTAATAATTAGTTAATAATCGTAGTCTGTAAGAGCTTTGTGTAAGAGAAGTATGGGGACTCATTGTTGTCTCAGGAGCAACAGGTTACTGAAGCTACTAATTAGCCCCTTGTTGTTGGTACACTACAGTTGTGCACGGCTGCTTTACATTGCCATAGAGGAAGAAGCCTCCAGAGATACAACAATATGCACACTTCAATTCACACAGATTATTAGAATATACAGTCATCTTTTTGTAATTGGTCTCACTTGCAAGTGTTTATCTTCACTCCAGACTGAATGAAAACAACTGCAATCTTTAAACCATTTATCTAACAGTGCAGTAATTGGAAGCTTGCTATTGCCCCTAGTGGCAAATATAATATATTCCCCAAAATATAATTTATACCAACATGTATACGGTAGAAATGGGTAAATTGATTTTTGAACATTTGAATGAAGCTGGCATCAATCTATACGTTACCACCTATTATTAATAAACATTGGTGTGCAGTGGTGTTTAAATATACATTGGTAGCAGTGGGCATATAAACATATAAATATTGGTGGGCAGTGGGCATAAAAATATATATACATCAGTGGGCATATAAAAATATATACATTGGTGGACAGTGGATATATAAAAATATACATATTGGTGGGCAGTGGGCATATAAAAATATATACATTGGTGGGCAGTGGGCATATAAAAATATATACATTGGTGGGCAGTGGGTGTATAAATATATAAACATTGGTGGGCAGTGGGCACGCATTCTACTCCCCCCTGGTGGAGACTTTTAATGAATTAAAGTTTTAGTAAGTTAAGGCCGGGGTGGCTGGCAGCTCCTCTCTCCCCATGTAGCATACAGCAAGGCTCGTGACTGTGCTGCGCTGCTCCTCATTTGTCACGCGCGGTGAGAGGTCATTACGTCACACCGCGCTGTGGGGGCTTCCTGTGCTACAATGTGCCGCTGCGGCCCGCAATGAACTCGGAGCCGGGCAGGCTCACTGCTGGGCCTGGCAAAATAAATAATAACTGCCCGCTGGCTGCGGAAGAATGAGGGGGCGTGGGGCGGCTCAGCGGTGCAGCGGTGTACAACGAAAGTGAAGGGACAGGAGTGCTGCTGGGGATAGCAGCGGGGCCCAGGACTCGATCCCCTCTGTTGGGTACTGCATTCTTAATAATTGCATATGCTCTAAAATATGCGATTATTAACGCAAAGGACAGCTCTTTTGATAAAAGAGCCCTGGGAGTCCATCTGCACATGCGCAGAGCACATGGGCCGGCTTCTGACCCTAGGGAGGGGGGTTAGAGCATACATATATGTGGTAAAAATACTGATAACGGGGATTTTACCGCCTTTCTGTTTTAGAGCATCCCACCCTATGACTGGTAGTAGGTTTGTTTTTTTCCTATCATAAGGGATAAAAATACTGAGTAGGTCATTATGCCTACATATGCCTTGAGATATATATTGTTATATCAAAATGCTTTGGTAAGGAGGAAGGAGTGCATACCACCTGGACCCACCTGGAAGGAGAAAGAGACCACCATGGACGCCTGCTTGGTCTATTTCTGCGTTTTTCATCTGCATCTTTTTGTAGACAACTCTACTCGGTAAGAGTCCGCTGTTTTGCGTCTAATTTTTTATGTCTGTTTTATTAAACTGTGTTACACTATTATTCACTCTTTGTCCTATGTGTAAACGTATGATCAACGATCATGTTTTATTTCCTATGGTGATGTGATTGTCTCTCCCTAAATGAAAATTGTCTACATACTGGTAGACCATTTCAAACGGTAAGGGTCCTACTATCATTTGGAGCCCCTATATTTCTACCTTGTGAAGATTTTGACAATATCATACTATTGTATTTCTTATGAGGAAATCTACAAGAATGCACACTTTCACCAGCTTCCGTTTTCTTTTGGTATTGTATGTTTTCAATGCATGTTTTTTTTCCATTTTTTTTTCAGAAGTGGTTCTTATGCTGTGTACACATAGTGAGATTTCACATTCGATTTTGACTATATAGTCAAAATCGTATGAAGATCGTATACAGCTCGCACAAGTTTTTTACCATGCGCTCCCGTGACAGAACAAATCAAAACCCGGAAAGACAGTGCAGCAATGACTGTATAATGCAAATCTAATGTATACAATCTAATGCAGATTGTAAGAATTGTATGTAAATAGTACAGAGTACAGAGTTAGCAAAGAGTGCATAGCACTCGAATCTTAAGTCGAACAACTTAAGTGCATGCCTTCCAATTTATATTTATTTGTAATATAACTCAAAGGTTTGATGGTGTGACCAATGAAACCACTTTTGTATGTAAATGGCAGGTGTGAGACATCTCCATTGGGCGCCTCTATGCACAGAATACAGAATTGCAGCCACACATGCAAATGTGTGCACCACAAAATCAGGCCCTAAGTCTCTGTCAACCTCCTCTATCTCTCTTTTTTTCTTCCACTTACTAATCATTGGATAGTGCTAAAGTCAAGAGAGAGAAAATACCAGCCAATCAGCTTCTAACTCCCATGTTACAGGATGTTTGAAAAATGGCAATAGGAGCTGGTTGTTTGGACCTTTATTTATCACCAACTTGTCACTTTTCCAGGCATAAGGTGCATCAGGGGCGGGCTGGGCAGGGGGGCAGGGTGCCACATGCCCCCCGGGCCGGTATGAAGTGGCTGGGCCGGGGCCGGCTGTATGCATCTTGCACAGCCCTGTTGCCGCAGCCGTCACTCTCCACTCTCCGGTTCCTGCCGCACACATGCCTCCATATATGGCGACGGCCCCTCCAAAAATGGCCGCCGCCTTGGAGGAGACAGACACTAGAGGTACTGCTGTACCTCTAGTGTCTGTTAGAGCCTGGATGACAGCGCGGCCAGCAGAGCAGTATGGGTCCGCACTCGCAGTCCTAGTGGCAGCGCGGGGGGGGGAGCAATCTCCAAGGGGGCGCAGGGTCACAGCAGGCACAGTGATGATCTGCATCTGACTGAACACGGAGACAGTGACAGGCTGGGGGCTGCAGCTACTCCCTCCCTCTCCTCCCCGGACATCGGATAGCCTCCCAAGTCCCTGTAAGTTGTATTATCAGAAGTGCTGGAAGCTCTTGTGTAAATAACTCCAATGCTTTTATTATACCCTTTCTCACTCCCTGTCACCCTTTTACTGTTCCTTTCATCCTTTTCTCTGCGTCACCTCTGTCCTCTCTGTGTCACCCTTGTCCTCTATGTCAACCCTGTCCTCTCTGTGTCAACCCTGTCCTCTTCTGTGTCAACCCTGTCCTCTTCTGTGTCAACCCTGTGCTCTCTGTGTCACCCCTGCCCCCTTCTGTGTCAACCCTGTCCTCTCTGTGTCAACCCTGTCCTCTCTGTGTCAACCCTGTCCTCTCTGTGTCACCCCTGCCCTCTTATGTGTCAACCCTGTCCTCTCTGTGTCAACCCTGTCCTCTCTGTGTCACCCTTGTCCTCTATGTCACCCCTGTCCTCTTCTGTGTCAACCCTGTCCTCTCTGTGTCAATCATGTCCTCTCTGTGTCAACCCTGTCCTCTCTGTGTCACCCCTGCCCTCTTCTGTGTCAACCCTGTCCTCTCTGTGTCACCCTTGTCCTCTATGTCACCCCTGTCCTCTTCTGTGTCAACCCTGTCCTCTCTGTGTCAACCCTGTCCTCTCTGTGTCACCCTTGTCCTCTCTGTGTCAACCCTGTCCTCTCTGTGTCAACCCTGTCCTCTCTGTGTCACCCCTGCCCTCTTCTGTATCAACCCTGTCCTCTCTGTGTCACCCTTGTCCTCTATGTCACCCCTGTCCTCTCTGTGTCACCCCTGTCCTCTCTGTGTCACCCTTGTCCTCTCTGTGTCAACCCTGTCCTCTCTGTGTCAACCCTGTCCTCTCTGTGTCAACCCTGTCCTCTCTGTGTCACCCCTGTCCTCTTCTGTGTCAACCCTGTCCTCTCTGTGTCACCCCTGCCCTCTTCTGTGTCAACCCTGTCCTCTCTGTGTCACCCTTGTCCTCTATGTCACCCCGTCCTCTTCTGTGTCAACCCTGTGCTCTCTGTGTCAACCCTGTGCTCTCTGTGTCAACCCTGTGCTCTCTGTGTCACCCCTGTCCTCTTCTGTGTCAACCCTGTCCTCTCTGTGTCAACCCTGTCCTCTTCTGTGTCAACCCTGTCCTCTCTGTGTCACCCTTGTCCTCTCTGTGTCACCCTTGTCCTCTCTGTGTCAACCCTGTCCTCTCTGTGTCAACCCTGTCTTCTCTGTGTCACCCTTGTCCTCTATGTCACCCCTCTCCTCTTCTGTGTCAACCCTGTCCTCTCTGTGTCAACCCTGTCCTCTCTGTGTCAACCCTGTCCTCTCTGTGTCAACCCTGTCCTCTATGTCACCCCTGTCCTCTCTGTGTCAACCCTGTCCTCTATGTCACCCCTGTCCTCTTCTGTGTCAACCCTGTGCTCTCTGTGTCACCCTTGTCCTCTCTGTGTCACCCTTGTCCTCTCTGTGTCAAGTCTGTCCTCCTTTTCCCATTCCGTGGCAGCCACTATCGCCGTGTCAACCTTGCCCTCTTCGTTTCACCCTTGCACTCTATGTGTCACCCTTGCACTCTCTGTGTCACCCTTGCCCTCTCTGTGTCGCCCTTGCCCTCTCAATCGCCCTTGCCCTCTCTGTGTCACTTTTACCCTCTCTGTATCACTTTTACCCTTTCTGTGTCACCCATTATCTCGGTGTCACACTTACCTTCACTGTGTCACCCTTACTCTCTCCTTGTCACCCACTTAAGGACTAAAGGACTTTTTCCCCACTGATGTCCGTGATCCAGCTGCTGTGCTGTATAATGCCTCCTATTTTTTATTAAAAAAAAAAAAAAAATATATATATATATATATATATATATATATATATATATATTAGGCCGGGGCCCCACTGCACTGGCCCTGGTTCAAGGGAGTGCAGAATGTGGAGCGGATGCCTGCTCTAGAAGCCACGGATGTAAGTGGCCACGCATCCACTAGCGCCCGGGCAGCAGCACATCAGTGCTCTTTCATCCCGTCATGTGCTGCATCCAGGGTGACAAGCTCCCTGCTCCACTTGGAAGGTGGTAAGCAGGGAGATGTGGGGCGACCCAGCCTTTCATGGCTCCCAGCTCACCATATATATATATATATTTCTAAAATATGGGCTGACCCTGCTAGAAAATGTAAATTTTCTACCTAGACTTATGTATATATATATATATATATATATATATATATATGTATGTAATGAACAAACAGTGGCACTCCATGGGTTAAAGCAGGCAAATATATGTTTAATTGGCATTACGGTGTGTGGCATTATGTTTAATGGGCATTACGGTGTTGGCTGTATGTGTAATGGGCATTACAGTGTAAAATTTTGCAGTGCGCCTTCGGCGTGCGCTGTTCCCATTTCGGGTGTGTGTGTGGGAATGATTGTTTAATAATTGCTGCATACTAGAGGGGAGAGGGTAGGGTGGTGAAATGATGGCGATGGTGGTGGGCCACTTGCTTGTGTTGCCCCCCAGGCTGAAAGTTGCCAGCCAGCCCCTGAGGTGCATCATACATGTGCGATTTCTCTTGAACTCCCCAGAGCCAAGATCCATTGATTCAGATTATATTCACTGTGGCCTTTGATTATGTATTGTGTGATTTTGGTTATGGTCGATTTTGACTATGCTAGAAAAAACTAATTTGAATACAGGGTTGGCATTTTAAGTAGTGGGAGTGTCTCTTTCTGAGGGGATAAATAGATTTTAAATCTGTGCATTTATGCTCTGTGTCTAGTTTTGTTAGGTTTACACAGCAGTGTAGCTAGGTGCAATGGTGCCTGGAGCAAGGGCATATTTCGCGCCCCCCCCCCCCGAAATGAATTGGGGGCGTGGCTAACATGTGTTGGCATGTTACATTTGAAATATATAAGACACTGTAGACGAATCTGCTGCGCTATATAAGACGCTGTAACGGAATCTGCTGCGCTATATAAGACAATGTAACAGAATCTGCTGCGCTATATAAGAACCTATAACTGAATCTGCTGCGCTATATAAGACGCTGTAACCAGGGCTATTTTTGTGCAGGCTCCAGCAGGAACTGAGGCCCTTATTCTAGTTCACTCTTTCTGACAAAATATTTCTTAGATGGACAAAACCATGTGCACTGCAGGTGAGGCAGGTGTAAAACCCCACCCAAATCTAATTATCTCTGCTCAAGTAACACCTGCCTCACCTGCAGTGCACATGGTTTTGTGCGCTATATAAGACACTGTAACGGAATCTGCTGCGCTATATAAGAAACTAACAGAATCTGCTGCGCTATATAAGAACCTATAACTGAATCTGCTGCGCTATATAAGACACTGTAACGAAATCTGCTGCGCTATATAAGACAATGTAACAGAATCTGCTGCGCTATTTAAGAACCTATAACTGAATCTGCTGCGCTATATAAGACGCTGTAACGGAATCTGCTGCGCTATATAAGACGCTGTAACGGAATCTGCTGCGCTATATAAGAACCTATAACTGAATCTGCTGCGCTATATAAGACGCTGTAACGGAATCTGCTGCGCTATATAAGACGCTGTAACGGAATCTGTTGCGCTATATAAGACACTGTAACGGAATCCGCTGCTCTATATAAAACACTGTAACGGAATCCGCTGCACTATATAAGACCCTGTAACGGAATCTGCTGCGATATATTAGACACTGTAACAGGACCTGCTGCGCTATATAAGACACTGTAACGGAATCTGCTGCACTATATAAGACACTGTAACGGAATTTGCTGCGCTATATAAGACACTAACGGAATATGCTGCGCTATATAAGACACTAACGGAATCTGCTGCTCTATATAACACACTGTAACGGAATCTGGTGCACTATATAAGACACTGTAATGGAATCTGCTGCACTATATAAAACGCTGTAACGGAATCTACTGCTCTAAATAAGACACTGTAACGGAATCTGCTGCACTATATAAGACACTGTAACGGAATCTGCTGCGCTATATAAGACACTGTAACGGAATCTGCTGCGCTATATAAGACGCTGTAACGGAATCTGCTGTACTATATAAGACACTGTAACGGAATCCGCTGCGCTATATAAGACACTGTAACGGAATCTGCTGCGCTATATAAGACACTGTAACGGAATCCGCTGCGCTATATAAGACACTGTAACGGAATCTGCTGCGCTATATAAGACACTGTAACGGAATCTGCTGCGCTATACAAGACACTGTAACGGAATCTGCTGCACTATACAAGACACTGTAACGGAATCTGCTGCGCTATGTAAGACACTGTAACGGAATCTGCTGCGCTATGTAAGACACTGTAACGGAATCTGCTGCGCTATATAAGACGCTGTAAAGGAATCTGCTGCTATATAAGACACTGTAACGGAATCCGCTGCGCTATATAAGACCCTGCAACGGAATCTGCTGCGCTATATTAGACACTGTAACGGGACCTGCTGCGCTATATTAGACACTGTAACGGGACCTGCTGCGCTATATAAGACTCCCCTCCCCCAAACCCCAAGGTTATTACTATGTTCATTATTCACAACATTGATTAGCTGTAAAAGAAAAAAAAATCCACCTTGAATAATGGGTTAACACAGGGCGTCACGGGCGGCAGCAGAACACCATCTAGCAGTGGCAGGTGACTCTGGAAGGAGTCTGTAGTCCTGCTACGCTGTGCTGCCCGGAAGTCGGACCGAGCAGCAGCAGCAATTTAGAGAGGGCATAGGAGTGTCGGCCTGCCGCCGGGCCACATCGTCCGTGACGCTTGGCGGCAGGGACCGGGTGAGAAGGGCAGGATGTAGGCGCCGGGCAGGGCAGCCGCTGGCGCACGCTGCCCGATACTTTAAACTTGTGCAGGGATCATTTGCGGAGGGGGGGCGGGCCGGCGGCGCCATTCAACCAATCGGCGCCCGGAGCAAGAGCACGTGCCCAGGTGCCCCCTCCCCTGACCCCACCACTGCCCCCCGCCCCCACGCACACATATAATAATAAACAATAGAAGCCCTCCCCTCCCCTCCCCAGAAATGTGTGCAGCAGTGAAGTTACTGTATGGGATATAGTGGTAAGTACCATGCACTGCCACCCCATATATGTACACAAAGACCCTCAGTCAGTACCTGGACCTGCCTTGTGTTACTGGAGGCAGCTACAGCCAGGATTAGAAGAAGGAGGAGATCATGAATATGCTGCCATAGAGGATGCTGTGAAGATAGAGGGAAAGATAGGAGGCGTGGCCAGCCTGTAAGGAGTTCAGTCATTTGTGGCTGGTCACAGGAGAGAGGCCAGTCACACTGTAAAGCAAAGCATCACTGGGTAAAAGTGTCTGTGTATACTGGGCAGCAGCAGCGATGAAATCAGAAACCCTGTTTTTTGTTGTTTTTTGTGTTTAAATATTTTTATTTTGCAATTGACGAATTATACAATTATACAAAGTTAAGAAGTACTGGAACATTAAGAAGAAAAATTGCATTGTATAATATATAGTGTATATATATATATATATATATATATAGTATAACAGAAACCCTGTTACTGCCTGTGATCCTGTTATCTCATCTTTCCCCTCCCTGCAGCAAAATGTAGCTGCCCACCCCTGCTGAATACAGACTGAGGAGAAAGCTTCAAGCCAGCCAAGAGCTGAGCTCCGATTGCAGTAAAGTCCGACAGGGGTAGGGGTTGTGGTAATCGACTGAGGGCTCCCCGGAACTGTCTTAAGTTCCAGGTGGGCCAAATTGCTCTGCTCCCTGATCTGCATAGTAGCATCTCCTCCAGCTGACCCCAAATGCAGCAGCTTCCTCTGCATTCTGCCCTTCCGAGTAGTTGCATATGTACAGTACCTGACCAGTCTCAGACTCCAGGCATTCATCTCCAACATGAGAGCAGAGCTGGGTCTTCTGCAATAGTGCCGGGTCTCTGGGGACACAGCGTCGGGTCTCTCCACAAACTGCATCAGGGCCTCCGGCTCCCACAGGTCACTGCGCCCCCATGGCGCCGGCTCCCCCCGCCACCGCTATGGCTGCGGAGCCCTAGCTATGCCACTGGACAAACTGCTGGGATGGGTTAAGGGGGTGGGCTTTCAGCTCAAAATCGCCCAATGTGTATAGGCCTTAACTTTGCAGATCAGTGATCATGTCTGATTCAGACCCATTGAATGATCCATGGAACTGACATATTGCTCCATCCTTCATTACACATGCCATGGTTGCCATCTTTATTGCTAGGTTTGATGTACAAAACATCAAACCTGGCATCATCACTAGCAACTGCAGGCACCCGCCTACCGGGCATACCCAATTTTATTGGGCCAATAAGCAATATATAAAATATCACATATCGACTACTCTAACACCAAGGGATAGTATATTCTTACAATGGTTATCAGCTCAGTAATCCCCCCAGCATTCATAATACCTTAATAGGGGAGAAACCAAAGTGTAAAACCATACACATTTGTTTAATTAAAACTTCAAAGCTGATTGGATGCCATGGGCAGGATCGGATGCCATGAGCAACTTCTCCACTCCTATCACTGCTTTATACATTTACCCTACTGTCTCATATGCCTGTTCTGTCACTTTTAATTTTCATGCGCATGGTCATTATACCACTTCACACAATGGTGTATACTTACTGTATCATTGTGTGAATTGTTATAATGACAATGCGTATGCAAATTACAGAGAATGACTGGGTACAGACAAGTGGTAAAAAAGCTGATAACCCCACTAATGCAGAAGTGAACACATTCTTAATAATATAAGATAGTATATACAGTGTCATTGTTTTTCTTATTGGGTAACCCTTTCTCTGAGTGCTTGGTTGTTTTACAATGATGTCATCACGATGTTCCCTGACTTTAAATGGCTTTGTTTGTAACAGAACTGTTGTTTATAATACAAGAAGCAAAGGAATGAAAGATATCTGAGTACTGACTATAACCCTGCCCCAGCCTACAGCCCTAACACATCTTACAAGCACTACCATCCCAGAATGCATTTACGTAGTTGATGAGGATTAATATGATCATGTAAACAGATTTGGAAAATATTCTCATTCCATTAATGATGCCCAAAATATACAGTAAATTGTGTGGTGGTAATCGCTCAGCGCTAATAACTTCACAAATGAGTTGTATGTCTTTCTAGTTAAAAACAAGTGTGGCATTTTATACAGTACAGACTACATATAAAGACCCAGAGACAGATGACAGTGTACTGTATATTACACAAAACACTGCAGCATTTATATACTGTATTTATTATGCAGACAGAAGCTGTGTGAGGGATAGCTGTGTATATTATACAGACACAAACTATGCGACAATGAAGAGTAGTACATAACTGTGTAATTATAGCACATAGATGTAGAGTGAGGAATGCTACAGTATGTACAGTAGCGTGCCACAATGTATACAGTAGATCCAGATGAATAGTGAGAGATGAGGCTGCATATATTACAATCAGAAAGCAGAGTGATACAGTATACAGCTGTGTACAATGTTACTATCGGATAATCATGTATAAATGTAGGGAAAGGAACAGTGGCAGAATATTACAGCATGATGAACAGTGTGGGAGATGCTGTATGTGTGTGTTGACAGCTGTGTACAAAAGTCAGCTGTGGAAATGTAAAAAGAACAGTAACATGAGATAAGCTATTCATTACATGACTAGAGTGCTGAGTGTTGTGGTCATTATAGACCCACAGTCCAAAACTGTCCTTCATTTCTAAAGATAGTGTCAGATCTTAGGCATTTGTCCACAGAAAAATATCCCTGCTTTTTGTACCAAATAACTGCACAGTTCTCTTGTATTGGAACACAAGAACAATAGTAGCCATTTAATGAGCAGCAATTCTACACCTACCTGTAGGCATTTATAATCCCCCCTCTATTACCGCCATCGGTAATTGTAATTGACTTGATGGCTTCCACTCCACTCTGCTATTCCACTTTACAACCCTGTTTTGTTGTTTCTTGTGAAATCTGAGCACACTGGTTGCAGTCTACATCTTGGTTTATACTGTTTTGGCTCCTTCTATATTTTCAATTGTATACAGTAGGTCATGAGCTATAGACATACACCAAGAAACCAGTGGCAAACGCACAATTTCTAGAGCGGGGTGGGGGTTGGTTCCAAATGCAGTCCACAATCTCCCACTCTGATGAACTGGAGCAAGCGCGGGAGTCTTTGGGAGCAGTAGAAGACCCTAGTAACAACCCTGGACATTAATATAACTGATAAACATTGGTATTTTATACACTGGATACCCTATGTAATACATTATTAATATCTAACACTATATATGCTCTATAGCTGGGGTAGCCAACCCTAGTCCTCGAGAGCTACCAACAGTGCATGTTTTGCAGATCTCCTCATAGAATCACAAGTGAGCTAATTAGCTCCATCTGTGTATCTTTTAAAATGTGTCAGTGATTAATGAGTGCAGCTGTGCAGCAGCTAGGTTGTCTGGAAAATGTGAACTGTTGGTAGCTCTCGTAGGCTAGGGTTGGCTACCACTGCTCTATAGTATAGGCTGTATCAAACATTTAATTAATATAAATAAGTGGTCAGGAAAAAGTTAATCATACCATAATAAATAAATACACAAATATAATAGAACCAGAATAGTTTGCGCCTAAGGCACACCCAAAATTTTAGTGTGTGGCTTCCGCCAGGTCAAGCCCCTTGGACACACTGCACCAGTGCTCCCAACTCATGGAAAGGCTCCTGTCTCTTCTTCCTGCTAGCTACTATTGTTGCTTTTATAAAAGCTCCATTAAATTAATATTAGCTTCCAATTATCTCCTAATCTTCATTGTTTTCAACAGAAACTACTGCCAAATAAAACATACTATGAAAGGTTATCATTTAGAAAAAGCCAGAGATCGACAGCGGCTTTAGTTTAGACAGAAAACTGACCTTTAGTAAATACTGCCAATTTGACACACAAAACGGTAGTCAATTGACACCAGTTTCCGTCAGGTTCTAAATGATACCAAACCTGACACTTTAGCAAATTTAGCCCTAGGAGTTATTTATTAAAGCTAACATTAGACCTCAAATTAGATTTCTTACACCGAATTTAGATACATCTCTGAATCAGGCGCTGGGTCAATAACTAAATGAAATAACAAAGGTAACATAGGACATGTGCCTCTAGACGAGTGATTCACAACCTTGGTTCTCAAGGCACACTAACAGTCCAGGTTTTAGTACTATCCATGCTTTGGCACAGATTGTTACATTAAAATAACAGCTCCTAATTAGGTCACCTGAGCTCAAGTATGGCTAGCCTTAAAACCTGTACTATTAAGCTGTACACACACTGGTCAATATTTAGTTTGTTCTATTGAA
Source organism: Crinia signifera (assembly GCF_055691185.1). Lineage (NCBI taxonomy): Eukaryota > Metazoa > Chordata > Amphibia > Anura > Myobatrachidae > Crinia > Crinia signifera. Next base: position 207,942,380 of record NC_139220.1, read on the forward strand.
TGGCCGATATATATCGCTAGGCCATGGACCAAAGTGTATCAGTTAAATGCCTGTGAACTGCATTGTTAATTGCCAAAAAGTGTTCTGGGCCCCCTTGAAAACTACAAATTTGCACCTCCCATACTTTACAAAGAGATAGCACGTACCGAAGGTGCATACTGAAAAAAAAAGTAAGAAAAGAGTGTACAGTATAATGCCCATAGTACTAGTAGTGCCTCCTATACACAATGTGCCCAGTAGAACAGTGCCGTAACTAGAAAGTTTGGTGCTCTGTGGCAGAATTGCTGCACCACCACACAAAAAATAGGCACAGTTTGCGCCTAAGGCACGCCCAAAATTTTAGTGTGTGGCTTCCGCCAGGTCAAACCCCTTGGACACACTGCACCACTAAGCACATCATAATGCAAATTACACAAATATTCCACACACTGCGGTGCCAAATACACAATATGCCACACATCATAATGCACATTACAGATTATGTCACACACTGTAATGCCCATTACACATTATACCACACACCGTAATGACATTACATATTATACCATCATACCATAATACCCCATTACTCCTGTTTATACACAGAATGCCCCCAGTAGTGTCAATGAGACTTGCCAAGTGACACTTAGAGCTAGGAGCCACCTCCGGCGGGTCAGTGTTCATGCAGCAGTTACTATGATCTTTGTGGAGTTTCTATGTACTCACTGGATTAGCACTCCAGATTTTGGATGATCATCCTTGCTTTGTTTCCATGCATACCTTAGTCTTTGACTGTTGTTCCCTCCTAAACCACTGGGTATTTAGGTATGCTCACTGCACTGAGAACCGGACGGTTATAGTCCTGTATAGAACTTTTTAGTCCTGTTATACACTTAGGGGTTTATTCTGCTTGGTACGGTGGGACCGTATACGGGCGGATCGTTTTTTTTTTTCATCTGTGCATGCGTAGCTTTCACTATGCGCATGTGCGGCGACCTCACACCGCTCACGGACGGGTCTCTCCGTGCGAAAAAACCTGTCTGCAAATGTACCGGCATTGTGGGCGGCATGGGGGCGTTTTTAGGGGAGCGGCCGGAATAATGAGGAAAACTGGGCGTAAACATGGGCGTACACGGGGGTGTGCACCAAAAATGTACGGTGCTACAACCGCCTCGATCGGCGAACGCGCCGTGCATTTTGGCCCAAAAACAGGCGGACGCCAAAGATAGCTCCAGACCACCCCTAGAGATACCATATGAGAGCGGATGCCTGGGTCTGCTAATTAACGCTGATTACTACACCTGAATGTAATAAGCAATGCTGCAGCCTATTAAGTGAAATCCATGATTTCACTACCTGCAAGCCACACACAGCCCTCAAACACATTGGAAGCATATCTTTCTACACTTCTCTACATGTATAGGTTGGTTTAATTTTAGGTAAGATTCATTCTAAGACCTGCTTATATATGTCAAGGTAGTTATTTTATAACCATCTACACCCATTCAGTAAGTGTTTTTGTATACTTTAAAAAGCAGGACACTCAATTCACAGAAGTCGACATGTGTCAACTTTTTCACTGTAACACCAACATAACTTTATTTAAAAGTAAAACCAATGTGGGGACACATAGATAGTGATTAAAATGCCACATTAGAACATAATAAATATACATGTAATGAGGGTTAAGATGTTGTTTTATTAGGGTGTTTATTAAGGTAGACAATTGAGTTAATAGAAAACAATTATTGAATAACAGTTAGAATATATAATTAATTGTCTTAATTATAGTTGAAAGGCAAGATTTGCAGTGCCATATACGTGAAGGGTATGCCACCGTGCACGGACGTACGCTCACTCTCACGATCGGTGACACACGCTGAGTTTTCCATTGAAAAAAGGCGAGACCTGTCCTTGCACTGTGGCGTACGCTCAGATATACAGAAGATGTCAGTGTGAAAATGGACGAGACCCGTCCATATATGGTGGCGCCCGCTCTGTTGTACGCCAGTTTACGGTGTCTAAGAGGAGATCCGTCCGTGCACGGTGGCGTACGCCCAAGTGTACGCCACTCCCCATTGTCGGTGTTTGTGACCGTTCGTATGCGGCTGTTCTGTGGGCGGACTTTCGCTCACCGTCCGCGTATGGGAAACGTACAGTGAAACGGTCCGTACTTACGTTTCACCAACCTAACCAGAATAAGGCCCTTAGTATAGTTCCTAGCTAACTACTGTCTAAGATTACTCCAGTGTTCAGTTTGTTCCAGTCTGTGTCTAAGTATTCCAGCAAGCACTCCTTCTGGGTGTACTGAGAAGTCCTGCCTTTGTCAGAGAACCACTGCTTCCAGTGTGTAAGATCTTGTCTACGTCCAGCTTCTGCGAGTACCAGCGGCTTCCCCACACATTGTGGTGGAAGTGGCACCTTTCATTACTATTTGCATTGGGTATTCTCACAGCGCCAACTGGAGCTATAGCTCTTGTCCTGAGACAAGAGGCATTGGTCTAGCCTGGCGACGGTGGTGCTTAGGCGGGAAGGTTGCCAACTTATTCACAATACCTTGGTTATAGTTTTGTTTTGTCTATTGCAACGGATTCACATTATAGCGGTTAGGGTCGTTAATCCTGTGTTCAGCTCCTGTTTGCAAGGTTGCATACTCTTATGTATGTACATGTGCAGAGCCTAGTTATCTTTTGTTATTTAGTCAGTTTATCCTCTTACTAGTACCCTGACTTAGTGTCAAAGTCTAAGACCAGCGCAACTGACTCAGTGTATAGTGAGAGAGGCAGGGTCAGGCTCTGGTACTGCTGTGGCTTCACCACCTCGGCCACAGAAGTACAAATCAGGCTGTAATCAATATTTTGCAGACCTGCCAGTCACAGCAAGGGTTAACCCTGAGTACACCCCAGATAATCCTAACACTTAGTCTATGCCTCAAGTACTGCTTACCATCCAGTCCAGCCCGGTATCTGAAGCCACCGCTGTTGCTGAGCATGCTTCTGCTCCCCTTTAGGTGAGGGGAACATTTCAAATATGGCATCGGTTCATGAGGCAATCAGAGCTCACGGTTTGCAGCCATTTGCTAACTGCAGCTGCTGGTATGTGAGCTTTGATTGTCTGGTGCCCCACCCCGCATTTCAAATGTCTGTCAGCCCTGCTACACCAGTGACCCGTGTTATGTCTCTGCTGCGCAAGCAGGCTGGCAGCACCGGCCAATTGGTGCAGCATCAGCTTCCCAATGCTGTGGGGTCTGTTTGACCATTTCTACACCACTAGCAGCAGCTGTGCAAAGCTGCAGTAGACCCATCAGCTCCTCAATGCCTGGTGGGGGTGGGGCTTATGGCATGAGTCATGTGACTGGTCAATGGGAGGGAAGGAGGGGGCGGTGAGCTGCTGCAGCTGCACAAAGGCTGCTGTCTGCACCCAGCAGTCAGTCATTGGTCAATGACTAATGGCAGTCTGATCCGCAGCCCTAGTGGTGCATAAATGTACTGGCCCAGGGGGGACATGGTACCCTTCCCCCCAGCCCAGCCTGCCACTGGTAAAGACCCTGACAAATACTCTAGTTTGAAGACATCATAAAGGTACTGTCAGCACACTCATTTTCTGAGCAAACTTTTAGCATGTGAGGGGGATTGAGCTGTAGCAGCAACCATTGCTCTGACAGAGTCATAGCTAAGTTGGTGGACTGTCAGAAATGGCAGCAGAAGGGACAGTAGGCTATTGAATATTTGTTTATTTACAGTTTCTTATATAGCGCAGCAGATTCCGTTGCACTTTACAATAGTAGACAGTGATAAAACAAACTGGGTAACAACAGACAGACTTGGAGGTAGGAGGGCCCTGCTGCAAGTTTACAATCTATAGGGATATAGGAGGGAAACACAAGGACAGGCACCAGTAATAGCATAGCAGTCCCACCAAGTTACACGTCCAGAAGGGAAGCTATATAATACATACTGTAAGTGCCTCAGAGAGTTATGCGTGTAGAACTTAAATATGATAGGCTTGCCTGAAGAGGTGAGTTTTCAGGGAACAATTGAATGTTTGGAGGCTAGCGAAGAGTCTTATTGTGCGTGGAAGGGCATTCCATAGGATGAGAGCAGCCCAATGAAAGTCCTGTAATAGTGTATGGGAGTTAGTGATCCGTGCAGAAGAGAGATACAGAATATAATACAGGTTGAGTATCCCTTATCCAAAATGCTCGGGACCAGGAGAATTTTGGATAACGGATTATTCCGTATTTAGGAATATTTTAATATTTCAATGATGTATTTTGAAGTATCTTGCATTTATGCTGTATAAACACATAATATACACACAAATATATTTTATTACCACATAAAATACACACAAATATATTTTAATTGTTCAAAAAACAAGGTTTCAAAAACGTGCAACAAAATGTATGTACTATCTCAGCACTGAATTTGAATGCCAAGCAATCATTGTCTTGCACATATATAGTGCCAGTTACATATCATGTCCCCAGTGATGCTGTTACAAATGTCCCCAGTGAGTTTTTAGCAAAAAATATTTTTTTTTTCACTTTCTGGAATGTCCGTATTTCGGAATAATTCGGATAACGGATATTCGGATACGGGATACTCGACCTGTATTGACTAACAATTTGAAACCTAAATGAACCCTTTATCAATATTGTTGCCAAATGGCTACAACTACATCAGGAATGTTTGAATGTCATCTCGCTGTAATCTGTCGAAAATCAGATGTGGCTATTTGGCAACATCAGACCATTACCATCTGGTGGTGAAACTGGAGTACTGCAGCCACAAGGAAAAATATTTTACGAAGTACGAAGGCAATGTGACTGATAAAGGGTTATGGAAAGTTTTGGGGCAGCAAATGAGTGGGGTCTTTAAAAAAAAAAAGGGACAATATCTAAAGGTGCTCAAACACTAGAAAGATCTTCGATCTTAAGATGTGCGCATAAATTAACCTTGAACCTTTTTTCCATCCTGGGCAAAAGATTTCAGGCAAGCGCATCTTTACCAAATATTTCTCTTAAGATCCCATGTCCATCCTATAGATCTTATGCTAAATCTTTCATGCAGCATGTAAGATCAGAAGATTAAGCAAAAGATCTGCTGGAGCGCTCATCCGATCGATATCGGCCAATCAGCAAAAAATGTGTTCTAGTCTGTGAGCATCTTAAGTCTGCTGTAAAGGTATCTGGCCTGGAGATTTATGTAGGTGCAGCTTAAGGTGCATACACACTGTGCAATTTTTTTTACCAATATCATTCATTTTTGCCCTTCTGAACGATATTGGTCAAAATATCTTTCAGTGTGTATGCTATGAACGATGAATGACGATACGCATACCCGCCGGTCGTTCGTCAACTGTGCAGGAAACTCAATTTGTATATCTTTAAAAAAAAGCCTATAGACTGTAGCTAGTGTAGATCATTTGGATTTCATCAACATCTTTCGTCCAGGATACTGGGGTAGTTCAAGGGAAATTGGTCATCAATGTCTTTCAGTGCATACATTGTACAGTGTGTATGCACCTAAGAGATTGCATTGTTCATTTTCTGGGGAGAGATTTCACCATCAGGAAAATCCCTCTGGGATTCAGTCAATTTAAGAAGTTTGGCTTCCATTAACAATTGGTCCATTAATGCTTACTCCCTTCAGTAACAACTAGAACATTTGTTTTACTAATAAATCTTAAGAGTTCCTATTTGGGCATTTGCCAAATTGTTTGCACAGGATGAATGAAGGGCATTACTGTAGAGGATGTATTATAGTTATAGAAATGGGGTCTATATATGAGTGTAGTGTACATTTTATAAGTATCAAATGTATGTTAAATATGTTGCAATGGAATGGTGCTGTGGGAATTACTGGGAAAATGGAGCAGCAGCCATTTTTCTGGAGAATTGCACATGCTAGAGTCTAAACATTGAATACGGTGAGTGGGGTTGGAAGGTGAGGGTGGCTTTTCCTCACCAAAAAAAGCCATCCTCACCACACAAACCCCCCTCACCACCGCTCGCCGCCCGCATTGAATATACCTCTATATAGATAATGATGCGTGCTCCCACTGCCCATTAATGACCCGCTCTGTCATCTATACATGCAGTAAAATTCTGACTATATTGTCAACGACAGCATGCTCCTGGATGTGGGCACTGAAAGGATATAGTGCATACACTATTGTTTGTCGAGGAGTTTCAGGCAGCTTGATGGAAATCATTAGCGATATTGTGTATTTGGCGCTGTCGTCTAATGTGTACCCAGCTTTAATCTGTCCTTGTTACAGGCAGACATTCTGCATGTAATTATAATAATTATAAAGGAATATACTACAAGTTGTGGATCTCTGCATCTAATCAAGGCAGAGTAATCAAGGCTTAATGAGGAGTGGGAAAAAAACTTTAATGACCAGAAATGACAAAAATAATTCTGGTTGTATTACAGCAAACGGAAAGGCAAAAATATTCTCATCACCTAAGAAGTTTCCAGTTCTGTTGCTAGGTTTTGCAGCTCTCCCATCCCCCACATTGGAAATGGGCACAATCCTTACCAATAAGGTTTGTGAGTACATGTATATCTTGAATATAAAGAACTCTGTGTGTGCTATTGGACTAATGCCATGGCAGGAAAGGAGAGAGTCAAAGCTGCTAGAGTCTTGCAATATGATACCTGGAGTGCTGTACAGGAGTAATAGACAAGTAGGCAGTGGTGTCATGAGTCATGACTGGGCTATACTGTACTTAACAGGCATGATTATGTGACATTTCCATGTGTGCATTTACTATAGTCAATGTGATTTTATTATGTTGTTAGTTCATTTCAAGGGCTGTACAAGGAGTTGTGTGGAATGAGGTCAGATTATTTATTAATCTCACAGAGGGCCAGATTCTCTAAGGTTCAAAAGTGATAAACTAGAGAGTGATAAAAAGCCAGCCAATCAGCTCCTGTCTGACATTTTTCAAACACAGTCTGTGACATGGCAGGTAGGAGCTGATTGGCTGGCTGTTTATCACTCTTCAGTTTATCACTTTTGAAGCTTAGAGAATCTAGCCCAGAGTTATATAGCAAAGGTAATAAATTAATTAGAAATACTGAAGGTGTCAATTTGGTACTTGTGTACAATCACGGCTCCCACGATGTCCATCGCATAGTAAAAAATCGCATCGCATGTGATTTTTACCAGAAATGCATCCAAATGCATTGAAATTAGCATCAAACGTGTTCAATGGCCCCCAAATGTCATTTTTCAGGCTGTACCACCCCCACTATCAACGCGAACCCGAAGTGTGGCGAGCGCAGCGAGCCCGTGAGGGGCGGCGGTACGCATCCTACGACCTTTTCATACCCCCACTATCCACGTCGGCGTGGAGTTGAGAATAGAAAGTGTGGCGAGCGCAGCGAGCCCCGCGAGGGGACACGGATACCTTCACAGGTATACGCGTCCCCTCGCGGGCTTCACAGGTGTCCGCGTCCCCTCGCGGGGCGCGCTGCGCTCGCCACGCTTCGGGCTCGGTGGCTCGCTGTGCTCGCCACACTTTCTATTCTCAACTCCCCGCCGACGTGGATAGTGGGGGTATGCAAAGGTCGTAGGACGCGTACCACCGCCCCTCGCGGGCTCGCTGCGCTCGCCACGCTTCGGGTTCACGTTGATAGTGGGGGTGGTACAGCCTGAAAAATGACATTTGGGGGCCATTGAACATGTTTGATACTAATTTCAATGCATTTGGATGCATTTCTGTTAAAGATCGCATGCGATCAAATTGCATGACATGTGATCGAATGCGATGCGATCTCATGCGATTTTTAAAAATGCTTAAAAACTGCAAAAATCGCATCCCATCGCATGCCATCGCATGCCACTACATATGGCATGCAATGGCATGCGATGGGAGCCATGAAAGTACGCAAGTACCGTCAGTACTATTTTTCTGGAAAAATAGGTTCAGGAACTCCAGGTCTGGGGGTGGATCAATTAAGTAAATAAATAAATAAAAAACATATATAATAGAGGGAGGGAGGGAGAGATAGATGTATATATTGTATTTAGAAACAAAGGCACTCACAGGTGACTTTAAAATAAAACTTATCTTATGAAAAGTAAATTTTCAGTTCCTGATGTCATATTTAATTAGAGGTTCAGGAACTGAGTTCCTGCTGGTTCCTGCTGAAAAATAGCACTGAGTACCGTCAATTAAATAAGCCACGAGTATAGAAGCAATGGCACATTTTCTTCTACACTGCCCTATGGGGATGCGATCAGACAGCTGTCGGTATAGAGTTACTGTAAGTGCAGCATGTAGCAACACTTACTCGCCAACCAAGCGGTCTCACATCTAGTTCAACTGACCTAGAGCACTATTATTATTGTGATGATTGTTTATTTATATGATGCCACCAGGATTCTGTAGGGCCTAACAGAATACATAAATGAGCAAAAATAAGAAAAATACAACTTACAGAACAAGAAAAATTAGGACAAATACATCAGTGGCAAAAGCATCGATTGTAATCAATAAGGTGACCATGGACATTTGGCCGTTACATCAGATTAATGTCCCGCAGCAGACAATAAGGTAAGAATCAGTTTGACTGAAGCCATGGCTGTTCCTGTTGGCCGTCATGTGTGAGAGCAATGATTCTTATTGGTTAGTGCTGTCACACATGACTGATGTGCGCTGTGTTTACGTCTGCATCATACACTTCATTTTTAGAAGCTTTAGTAACTTAACCCCACAGTCTGAAAAATGCAACTGGAGCTATGTGAGCACTATTATTTTAGTAGTAGTGTCTGTGACACCGGGCCTAATTCAGTATCACAGAAATTAAAAGGGGCAAGAGCTCAAACTGGGCACACAATATGAGCTGCAGTTCCCACTGGGTAAAAGGTGTCACCCAACAATCCAAAAAGCACACTGGATACAAAGAATGATTACCAGGCAGGACTAGTGCTCATATAGGTTCATACATAAATGTAGTCCTTCTTACAAGAAATAGGTTCTTTTTGTCTTTATCTTCAAAGCTTCCTCCTTTTCTAGATGTTTCCATACTCTTCTTGAGTGGTTCACGGATAAATGGTGGGTGGTGTGGAATGCGCTGATAAAGATCTGAAGCCCAGATATAGCTGAGCACCACTAGAAGATACCTTTATGAATTTATTTACACTCGTACACTGTTTGTGTGAGTACGGTATGAAGCATAGAAAGAACCTTTCTCTGATAACCAATGTCACCTACCGATTTATCCTCTAAAGACTTTTTGTCAAACAGTGTACACTATATCCATTTTTTGTTTCATTACATATACTGTATACATCCATGAACTGCTCAAGAAGGGTATGGAAACATCTAGAAAAGGAGGAAGCTTTGAAGATAAAGACAAGAAGAACCCAGCCGTCCTGCACTGTCCGCCAGAATGTTGTGCGTGCGAGAGACACTCACACGCCCCATTCTCGGCAATGGGACGCTCAAACGTGTAAGATGCTCGTGCATCCCCATCCGCCATCGCAGGACAAATATACAGATATGGCGCGCTGGCGGAAACTAAGAGAATGGCTCCATCTGTATTTCTTGTAAGAAGGACTAAGTTTGTGTAAGAACTTTTATGAGCGCTAGTCCTCCCTGGTAACCATTCTTTGTATCCAGTCTGATTCAATACCAGTTGCAGTTTGCAGTACTTTCTCTATCATGCTGGAGGCCGCCCAGCACATGCCACATAGCGATTTCCACACAATTGCAATCCAACCTGAATCAGGTCCACTTTCTACAGCTGGAGTCCTGTTAATGTAAATAATACCACCAAATTGTAGCCAGTGGATATATCATTAATACTGTAGGATGAGATTCAATTACCTATTCTATTAGCAGACACAAGCTTATAGGGCAGGCATGTCCAAAGTCAGGCCCGGGGGCCAATTGCGGCCCGTGCTGTCATTTCAAGTGGCCCGCAGCCTCCAGCTAGAAGCGGGCAGAGCATCAGATGTGGGAAGCAGAGCACAGGACACTAAAGGTGGGGCCCCGGGGAGCGCGCCTTTACCTTGCTGTCTACTGCAGTGATGAGGTGCCGGCCACCACAGTCAGATGTGTTTGGCATCCTACCCTGCTGCTGACATCGTATATCACCCTACTCCACAATCACAGTGACAGTAGTGTGCGGGAAGGGGGTGCAGCAAGGGGGAAGCTTGCTCCCGTAACATGCAGTGCGGAGGAGGGTGGCAGCAAGAGCCCAAGCATCTCCTGTCCTTGCCGTGCCTGCTTTGCCTCTCCTTCCTCTGGCTCACACAAGGGGCTGGGAAACATACAGAAGAGGGAGGGGACAGAATGGGGGACATACAGTGAAGGAGGGTCAGGCTGGGGGACATACAGTGAATGGAGGCAGTGATGGCCATTCAGAGAAGGGGGAGCAGGGGCAGGCTGGTGAACATACAGTGAATGGGGGCAGAGTGGGGTACATAGTGAACGGGGGTCATACATTGAATGGGAGTCACACAGTGAAGGAGGGTCAGACTTGGGGACATACAATGAAAGGAGGCACTGATGGACATTAAGAGAAGTGGGGCAGGCTGGGGGACAGAGTGAATGGGTGCAGAGTGGGGAACATACAGTGAATGCGGGACATACAGTGAAGGAGGGGCAGGCTGGGGGACATACAATGAAAGGAGGCACTGATTGACATTAAGAGAAATGGGGCAGGCTGGGGGACAGAGTGAATGGGTGCAGAGTGGGGAACATACAGTGAATGGGGGACATACAGTGAAGGAGGGGCAGGCTGGGGGACATAGAGGGAATAGGGGCAGAGTAGGGGACCATTCTGATGGGATTAATGATTCAAAGAATGTTAGGCTGAATGGTCGGCCCCCACACATTTACACTTCACCAAATCTGGCCCTCGTTGCAAAAAGTTTGGACACCCGTTATCGGGGCTTTCTTTTTTTTCACCTGCCTCCAGCAGGGGAAGCAATGTCCGATTTGAAAAAGCCACCCTTGGAACCACCACACCAGGTACGGAGGAAAGGCAGCCTGGGCAGTCTGCGCGGACCATGGCAAAGCACGGAGCATCTCCACACCACGCAGCAGCTCTACCCCGCCGGGCCGGTGTGAGCCCTCCTACCTCACTCAGGAAGCTACAGTTTGCAGAATACCAGCTGAGGACGCTCCTGCTGCTACAAATTTATGATATTTTCCTGCACACTTGGAGGTAACTTTACCCACTACTTTGACATTCTAATAAAGTGGATATCCTCGTGTGATTTTACACTGCTGGCTGTACTCACGTTGCGATTTTAGCCATCACTGAGCAACCATATACCTGTGTACAGGGCGAATGTCACTGGGAGCATGCTCACACGACCAGCCTTGGTGTGGTCGCTGGTCGCAGGAGCATGCTCCTGCGACCAGCGGCTTCCCCTGGCAATCTGCTATTCCCCTGGCAGTGTCTGCTTTTCATCAGCAACCATCTCTGGTCATTGATGAAAAAGGGAACACTGAGCAATATAGGGAACACTGAGCAATATAGGGAACAGTGAGCAACCAGACACCCTCACTTTGTTTGCCTATGGCTGCTGCGTGTGATTTTCTAAAGCAGCGCTGCGGGCACACTGACTTCCTTGACAGCACCAACAGCCCCCAGTAGCATAGACGAGTCAGCGCTGTATGTACTGTATGGTCACACACCCCCTACCAGTTTTTGCCTGGGAGCTGTTGGATGGTATGTTTTATAGATAGAACACATATAAATCCACCATTGTGAATCTAACAGTTGGCTCTGAGGCCACAGTCATTGTGCTGATAGACCATTGAGTCTCAATTCCTACTTCAGAATGTTGTGGACATTTAACCTCTATGTACTTTGGCCAGAGGCTGCTATTCATAGCCCCACCTACTGTACAACAACACAACAGCAATTAATAACCCTTTTCCACTAGCAACCTGGGTCAGACCCGGTAATTTATACCCGGATCGATACCGGGTTGGACCTGGGTTTAAAACACATTTCCACTACAGTGCTACCCGGTAACAGGGCCACCATTAAACAAATCATTTTCTGATTAAAGAATAGACCAGAAATATGTATTTGAAAAAGTTTTGCTTTTATTTTAGTCCCAAATATTCAATATGAAACCTTTTCAAAAGGTACGACACACGACACGTAAAACTATTGTGAAAACTGTTGTTTGCAGTATACATGAGCCACTGGTCTACCTAGACATGTAAAAAGTGTACATAAACATGTAGAAAATGCACATAAAACTGCCCCAGAAGCTCCAATCAGCTCTGTTTTTCAAATATACCGGGTTGGGAGCATTTCCACTAACCCTGAACCCTAATGCTACCCTTGTGATTACCTGGGTAGGATTGCCGGGGAATCCAAACCAGGTTATTTGACAGGGAGCATTTCCACTAGCAGAAAAACCCGGGTAGATGCGCGTCCCCACGGAGATTACCGGGTTATTTCTGCTAGTGGAAAAGGGGTATGAATGTTTTTATCCTCCTAGCTCTCTCTATGCTGGAACCTCCTGTGTCTTCTAAACCCTCAATGCTTACACCACTGTACTGTCAAGGATCACTTCTCATAGACTGCTGCATAAATGTAACTATATTCTTCAACATATTTGCTCTTGGTGTGGTGTAATATTAAATCAAATTGCTTTCTGAGAAATCCTCCTTCTGTAAAACCCTTAAGCTTTTCTTCTCTGACCTCTTGTCTGTTCTGCTGCATGCAGCAGAAGAGGTTACAAACAAATATTCTAAAAATATTAACAGGATCAGCAGGCAGGGAATATGTATTTTTCTTTCCTCCCACAGACTTGAAAGAGTCCAGGGGTGGAGGCCCTCTACTTAAAGACAGCGTACATGAGGAATGTCAAAATGGTTTTTTTGGGGCCACATGCTGCCTTCTCTTTCCCAATTTGTGGCTGTCAGCCCTTGCTGTGACTTCTAAAGACAAGCATCCCTACCCTTTAGATGTTCAACACTGTTTGTGTTAAATGGGTTTTAATTATTCAGTACTTTGGTTAAGCATTCTGCTTATGTGTTTGTGGATTTATTCTGAACTTAGGGTAAAATTATACAGGATGAGGGGGTATTCAATTAGTCCATTTTTTCGGCTATCTGAAAACAAAAACTAACTTTCCCTATACAATTGTGTACGTTTTCGGATGGTTTTTCTGCTGATGCAGTTTTGTCACAAGCTGTTGTGACAGCTTGTGTCTGTTTTGTCTGGTGTTGCTTCTGCTTCCCTTTATTCAACATCCAGGTTCTGATATTTGTTGTGGAAAACCTGGTATTGGGGTCCCTTGATCCCTCGGCAAGAGGAGGGTACTGTTATGAGCCACCTCTGGTGGGTGTGTGTAATTGCAGCCTGACTCCTGTGTCCTCAAGGTGGAGCACAGCTGCTACTTGATCTGGACTGCTACTTGCTCTGGGCCTGGTGTGTCAGGCTGCTTACCTGTAGTAAATCTCCTCAATAAGGGAGCTTTTCAGCCTTGGCTATTGTGATTGGGAGTTTGCCTTTTATCTCCTATGCTGTCTTTCACTCAGATGCTGGTGATTTTCCTTGTGCACCCAGTTCTTGTCTGTTTTGCCTGTCAGCATCTTGTGCAAGCCTGAAGTATGTGTCCTTGCTGTCAGGCTCGGACTGGCCTGGCGGGGAACCGGGGAATCCCCCGGTGGGCCCCGGTGATTTCTGACCCCGCCCACTTGTTTAGGGGGCGGGGCCTTTCATATGCGAAGCCAGGGGAAGGAGACGTGACGTCTCCTTCCCCTGACTAGCAAGCGCCCTATCGTGGCGCCTCACGTGGGCGGGGGCTGACGATGCGGCTAGTGTCATTTAGAGACGCCGCGCGCGCCGAGCCCGTCCGCCCTGCGCTACCCGGCCGCCCTCCCGCCCGCAGAATTAAGGTGCTGCCCGGCCGCCCTCCCGCCCGCAGAATTAAGATGCTGCCCGGCCGCCCTCCCGCCTGCAGAATTAAGGTGCTGCCCGGCCGCCCTTCCACCCACCGGCAGAGTAAAGGAGCTGGCCGGCCGCCCTGCCTCATCCCACGCTGAGTGAAGGAGTTCCGAGTCAACAGATTCAGCATTTTTAAAGAGGTGAGAAGCATGTGCCTTCATTGGCCCTGTATTGCCAGCATTGTTATTGTATTGCCAGCATTGTCATTGTATTGCCAGCATTGTCATTGTATTGCCAGCATTGTCATTGTATTGCCAGCATTGTGCCCGTATTGCCAGCATTGTGCCCGTATTGCCAGCATTGTGCCTGTATTGCCAGCATTGTGACTGTATTGCCAGCATTGTGCCCGTATTGCCAGCATTGTGCCCGTATTGCCAGCATTGTGCCCGTATTGCCAGCATTGTCCCCGTATTGCCAGCATTGTGCCCGTATTGCCAGCATTGTCCCCGTATTGCCAGCAGTGTCCCCGTATTGCCAGCAGTGTCCCCGTATTGCCAGCATTGTGCCCGTATTGCCAGCATTGTGCCCGTATTGCCAGCATTGTCCCCGTATTGCCAGCAGTGTCCCCGTATTGCCAGCATTGTGCCCGTATTGCCAGCATTGTGCCCGTATTGCCAGAATTGTCCCCGTATTGGCAGCATTGTCCCCGTATTGGCAGCATTGTCCCCGTATTGGCAGCATTGTCCCCGTATTGCCAGCAGTGTCCCCGTATTGCCAGCATTGTCCCCGTATTGGCAGCATTGTCCCCGTATTGGCAGCATTGTCCCCGTATTGGCAGCATTGTCCCTGTATTGCCAGCATTGTCCCTGTATTGGCAGCATTGTCCCTGTATTGGCAGCATTGTGCCCGTATTGCCAGCATTGTGCCCGTATTGGCAGCATTGTGCCCGTATTGGCAGCAGTGTCCCCGTATTGGCAGCAGTGTCCCCGTATTGGCAGCATTGTGCCCGTATTGGCAGCATTGTGCCCGTATTGGCAGCATTGTCCCCGTATTGGCAGCATTTTTTGGACCTCGACCAAAATCATTTCAAAATTCCGGACTCCATCAAAAATTACTTGCCTACCCCTGCCCTAGAACAAGTACAGGACAGCTGAGCGACAGCTCAGCTGTCCAGTGGTTTTACAAGATGCAGCCTGCCGGGCCTGCAGCTCAGGGATTGGCTGAGGCTGAGCGCGCAGGCTGCAGGGAAGGAGGCGGGATACCGGTCCGGCCTCAGCAGCACACAGGCAGCTGCTCAGCCAGGTGAGAGGAGCCGCCGGCCGGGTAACCAAATGATATGGAAAACCGGACACAGGCTGCAGGATGACACTCTGGGGCTGCGGGGGTAGATGTCCGGGAGGTCTCCTCCCGGCTAGTGGAGAAGGAGCTGCTTTTGGACCCCTCTGCAAACTGGTAGGTAACTGACCATGTGCTGCATTAACTTTTTTATATTCTTTTTTTTTAGGGGTATGTGCTGTATTTTGTGTGTGTGTGTGTGTGGGGGGGGGGGCATATTATCTGGGTAGGGAGGACCTATGTGATGTATTACATGTGGGGGTACATATATGCGGTGTTATGAGTGGGGGGACCTATGTGCTGTACTATTATCTGAGTGGGGGGACCTATGTAAAGTATTATATGTGGGGGTACATATGTGTGGTATTATGAGTGTGGTATTATGAGACGGCGGCAGTGTGTATAGTATGAATGAGGGCGACAGTGTGTGTAGTATGTATGAATGAGAGCGGCAGTGAGTGTAGTATGTATGAATGAGAGCGGCAGTGAGTGTAGTATGTATGAATGAGAGCGGCAGTGAGTGTAGTATGTATGAATGAGAGAGGCAGTGGGTGTAGTATGTATGTATGTATGAATGAGGGCGACAGTGTGTGTAGGATGTATGAATGAGGGCGGCAGTGTGTGTAGTATGTATGTATGTATGACGGCGTCAGTGTGTGTAGTTTGTATAAATGACGGCGGCAGTGTGTGTAGTATGTATGAATGAGGGCGGCATTGTGTGGAGTATGTATAAATGATGATGGCAGTGTGTGTAGAATGGATGAATGAGGGCGGCAGTGTGTGGAGTATGTATGAATGAGAGCGGCAGTGGGTGTAGTATGTATGAATGTAGAAGATGCTGGTACCTGGTAGAAGATGCTGCTATTGGGTCCTAGGGGAGAGGGAATGTAAAATGAAGGTAGATTCTACCTCCATTTTACATTTTAATTTGATTTAATTTGATTTGATTGCTCTGCATCGGATTAAACATTCCAAAGTGCACTAGTGGAGGGGGGCCTTTACACTTGAAAAGAGACCCCCTCCCACCTCATAACATTTTGCATCATTCAGTGAGGAGCATACAGCGAGGAGCCCTAGAAGACAGAAGGAGAAGAAAAGAGAAGAAAGACAGAAGGAGAAGAAAAGAGAAAGACAGAAGGAGAAGAAAGAAGACCAAGAACATGGTAAGTAAAAGAAAGATCATTATCTTGGCAGACAGTGGTTGTTTTAGGGTAGGGCAGTGCACCAACACCAACACATGCCCCCTGTCATTAAACACTAGTGAAAAACATAATAATGTGTATGGGTGGAGGCAGAAGCAGCCTGATCTGTATCCCACACAGGGACGTAACTATCTGTGTGCCAGTTGTGCCTTGCCCACAGTGCATTTGCACTGTATAATGGACTCATTATACATAGGCCACACACCGTGATGCCCATTATACATTTGCCACACACAATGATGCTCAATATACATATGTGGCTCTCTCTGTGTCCTCGCTGTCACTCTCTGTCTGCTGTCACTCTCTCTGTCCTTGCCGGGGACATAGCCAGCAGCTCAGAGCCACTAGCCATGCCCCACAGCGTCAAAAATGGGGGCGTGGTCTCATTGAAATAGGCCACACCCCATATTGCTAGGCCACGCCCCCCCCAAAAACAGGCGCGCCTGCGGCGCGCAACACACCCCTTGGTGGGCCCCTGTGAGTGATTTCCCTGGTGGGCCCTTCATGCCCCAGTCCGACACTGCTTGCTGTGCATCTGGGATTGTGTTGCAGATGAGTCCAAGTTTCTTCCTGTCCCCTGGTACCAGCTACTGATGTCCTGGCCCAGACCTGTACAGAGATATGTGTCCTTGTACCATCTAGGCATTTGTATTCTCTGCTATTGCAGTGCAGTATTATCTATGTGTGAGGTTATATGGTGTCTCTCTGGTATTCCCACAAGCTACCATCAGTGTTATGGAGGGAACCAGCTCTGTGTTATAACATCTTTCTGCAGTACTGCATGTATAGGTCTAGCTGTTGGAGTACTGTGTAATTGCTAACATCTTCATGCATTTTTGCATTTAGGGTAGTGTGGTGGGAAACTGTATCATTGCTACCTACTTCACTAATCTTCCTTCCATCTTCCTAATTGATCCAGCTATGAATCATTTGTTTAAATAAGTGTACGTACGGCTGCTGGAGGATCCCCCACCCCCGTGGAGGACAGGTGTGCCACATTATTGTTTTGTTTCCCTTTTTACCGGTTTCAGTCAGTTACCCTTTTGTCCTTCTCTCAGTTTCGGTTGATGCGTTGGGCTTCATAAGACCTGGTGACATCGGGGTTGGAGCGGGCCTAACTCACTCCTTCGGATGCAGCTGCTATAGGTGAAGTCTAGCACTGCATGCGTCAATCGACCACTGGGAGAAACAACAGAGTTAATGAGTATAGGTGTGATCCTCACCACTCACGGACACGGCCTTGCAGTTTAGTCTGGATTCCCCTTAGAGTCCTTATAAGTTTCCCTTTTGTAAAACACATGCAATTTGCTGATCCACATGTTTTTCGACCTTGGTGATTTTTCTGACAGTTGAAAAATCGTCACTTTAATTGAATTAAGCGAATGCAAATTCATCCAGAAATAATTGAAAAGTGCCAATTTTTTGACTATCATAAAAATCATCACTGATTGAATAAACAAATATCAAATTGAGCCTTCACTTACATTATTTAAATATCATTTTGGATATCATCAGTCATTGATTTGCAGCTACTGTTGCAAGGTCTGGACAAGTATACGTTAGCTGTTTTAACAGGGAAAGACAAAATGGGGCATGTGGAGCCGTAAGATGGCACAAATAGGCAGTGGCGTAACTAGAAATTGTTCTCCCCCCTGCAAAATAAATTCAGGTGCGCCCCCCCCCCCCCCCCCCCAATTAAGAAAAAACAAATATTCCATTAATCAGCAAGTACTGGGGGCAACGCGGCACCCACAGCAGCAGCGCACCCACCAGGAGGGAACAAGCACATGGTACACGGGCCAGCGTGGCACCCGCAGCAGCAGTGCACAGAGAGGAAACACCCCCGCAGAAGCAGCACGCCGAGAGGGAACCCCCGGTACAGGGGGCAGCACGGCACCCACAGCAGTAGCGCGCTGAGAAGGAACACTCAGACGCGCACAGCAGCAGCATCGGACAAAACCCCCCACATGGACAGCGCAGGTACACAATAAACAATACCTGCGCTGCTTTTATGCATCCGGAAGGAGAGCATCCTGCTCTCTACAACGAGCAGCGAGGAAGGGGGAGCGGGGGCCGGCCAAGGTAAAGTGGGAGCGGCAGGCAAGGTGGCAGGGGAGCTCTCTGGCTGACTGTGACTGTGTGAGGACGCTTAGTGACCCGCCCCATGGGCGGTTCATGGGGCGGGTCACTGAGCGTCCTCACACAGATAGCCAGAGACTGAGAGAAGTCTGCGTATTTTATTGCCAGCTGCGGCAGACTTCTCTCACTCAGGACTGTCACGCTGTCTGGAAGCCTGTGTAAGCTGCTTACAGTAAGCACCATGGTCCTGCGCCCCAGTGGCGTCTGCTCCCCCCCGCGACCGCTTGGGCTGCGGAGTGGTAGTTACGCCACTGCAAATAGGATATGTAGAACTGTGCTCTGGCATAAAAGTGGCATGTGGAGCAGTCAGATGCCACAAATAGGATATATAGAACTGTGCACTGGCATAAAAGTAGCATGTGGAGCATATAGGGGAGGGAGATGATTGAGTAAAGGACCATGTGGAACAATCTGCATAAAATGGGCAAAAGTAGAATGTGAATCAGGTCTGATGGCATATATTGTGTACAAAGTTTCAAAGTCCCAGTGCGACCCTGCATTTGAACAGGATTCACACTGCCAAAACAGTTCTGCCGCTTACAGAATAAGGAATATGGCCTTACTTTCTGTATCCACATTGCTCCTTTAAAGATAGCTGAAGGAAAAGTATCAAACGATGTTCCAGTCACGGACAATAAATACATATCTGACCGAAAGTAAAAAAAAATAATAAGAAAAAACGATATTAATTCTGTGTCACATTTGGAAGATGTTAAACTCTGAATTGCATACAATAAAGGCATGATCCCACGTGTATTGCTGACAGCTCAGGAGTGATGTAATAACTGTGGGCTATGGTAATGGTTCCAGTGATACAGACTGTTTGGTAGGTTGCGTATGTTAGCAGCCTAGCAAACAGCTGCCCCCCCTCCCCCCTTAAATCCCATTGCTAGCAAGCGAGGGAGTTTGTTCCCAAACACATCCTCTCACATGTGCCCTAACAGGAGAGAAATCATTCGATGATCGCACACCATCAAACGCTTTCTTTGGGTGATGCTGCTACAGCACAGCCACCTCCTGCAGCGTAAATATACCACCCGAGTACGCGATCCCGTGCTTGTGTCCTGGTTATCAGCTGGTGACTGACTAATAGGTCCTACAACAATGACAATTTATCTTTCACAGAAGGCGAGTTGTTTCGGCGCCCGGGTCGGCAGTCATTTGGACGCCCCCCCAAATTTTTTTTTAAAAAAAATCACTGCCTTGGGGTCAGGCAGCGGAGGTCCAGGGACTGGAGAAGGTTAACTCCGGCTCCTAGTGCTGCCGGGCGGTGGGCGGGAGGCAGATTTTGAAAAGACTTGCCGGACGCTGATTGGCTAGTCTTTTCAAAATCATCAGCGCTTCCCGCCGCCAGGCAAATAGCGAGCGGCTGTGTATGTGAAAGCCGCCAGGCAAATAGTGAGCGGCTGTGTATGTGAAAGCTGTCGCTACACCAGTCCCTGGACCCCCGCTGCCAACATACCTGTGTGTAGCGTCCAGGGGTCCAGGGACTGGTGTAGCGGCAGCCTTCACTCACTCCATCTCCTAGCGCTATCTGCCTGGAGGCGGGAAGCACTGATGACTTTGAAAAGACTTGCCGGATGCTGATTGGCTGAATTCAGCCAATCACCACCAGTCCCCGGACCCCCGCTGCTCATCCCAGGGACCACGCTGCTGGGACACCACACTAGCGCCCCCACCCTCCAGCGCCCGGTGCGCGTGACACCCTAGCCCCCCCCCCCCCCCCCTAGTTACGGCCCTGGTGTGTGTGTGTAAGAGGGGCCAGCAAAACAAAACCTGTTGAGGTCCATATCTGCTGCCCCCCCATTATAAGAGCCGTTACCTGGGGACATAGGAAACAGAGTTAGAGCTGTCCTACAGTATATATATCATTGCAGCCCTAACCACTTATAGCACCAGAGATGAGTCCTAAAGGGGTTCTGGCTGTTTCTTACATGGAGTCCTAATACCATGTGCTAGTTTTCTTGTGGGTCCTCTTGGGGGGCACTGTTAAGTTCCCCTGGGGCAGCAACATCGATAGGGGAGTGGGGGCGGGCTCCAGAGGTCCTCACCTGGAAATCTCTGCCATCGCAGCCGGGGCTGCAGCCAAATGGATCTTAGACATGGCCGCAGACAGTGTCTGGAGGTCTATCATCAGGGTCCCTGCGCCGCTGTCCCCTGCCCGCACTGCTAGGTGCGAATGGAACGGCAAACAAGCAGTTCGCCTTGCCCACTCTCACCAAGCGGCTGCACATATGCATAATGGTATATGCGCATGCGCAGTTGCTCACCATCACTTCCCAGTGCAAACATGTAGGGGAGCGTGGCGATTAGAATAAGGGGGAGATTCTCTAAAAATCTCCGCCCCCCTTCACTTCCCATCGCTATTATAATTATCGCATATGTTCTAACATATGTGATAATTATAGCAAAGGACAGCTCTTGCGTTAAGAGCTGTCCTTTGCGGTGAGAGTCGCCGGGTCCCAGCAGGTCCCGGTGGCTCCCTCCCACACCCGGCGCTGCTGCTGCGCCGGGCTCTCCTCCTCCCTGCACCCGGAAGACTATCAGTGCAGGGAGGAGGTCACAGGTCAGGGCAGCACAGCTCTGCGCTGCTCGGACACAGGTGAGGGGGCGATGCGGTGGTCCATGCGGGGAGGCGGGGGGTCGTTGCGGGCGGCGGTGGGATGCGGTAGAAGCCCATTGGCTTCTATGGGGCATCGCCAGATTTCGGGATGCTTACAGCATCCCGAAATGCGGTAAAAACCCCGATAATGGGGTTTTTACCGCAGTTTCACCTTAGAGAATCTCCCCCTATGTGTGAAAGAGCGGTCAGCAAATCAAAACCTGTTGTAGGAAGCATAAGAAGCATAGGGCCTGTGAGCCTGGTTCTGAGGTGGATGGTACATATATATGTACGTACGTATGTATGTATGTATGTATGTATGTACAGTTGTCGATTCTTATGTATTCATATCTGCAAAAATATACAGTTACCATCTCTACTGCCAGCAATGCCATGTGCAACTGTGCCCGCCATCGTACAGTTAGATTTCTGCAGTAAGGGTTTTACGGCACTTTCATGCATGCGGAATAGAAAAACAAAATATCAGTATATGGGCCACCTCCGAATTAGGCCCATTGACAATCTCCGCTAAATATGTGAACTAAAAGTAGATCCCGGGACACAAAAATCTGGCCACCTGGTCTAAGGTATGGACTACTGAGGGTTAACTGAGAGCAAGCTCCTTCAAGGCTTCCAGCTGGGGCGGGATCAACCCAGCAAGATGACTGACAGCTTTGAAGAAAAGGGAGCTGGATTGGCTAACAGGGTGTGGGGTCAAGAGGTGAAGTAGGAAGAAGCATGTGTAGGAGAGACAGAGAGAAGCAGCAGCAGAAGCATGGTGTGTGAGCTGAATGGAACTGAAGTGTGAGGAGAGTGACAGAGAGAGAGTTCAGTTGTTTAACCCCTTCCCGACATTTGACGTACATTTACGTCATGGTCGGGAAGCACTTCCCGACACATGGCGTAAATGTACGTCATGGATTTAAACTGTCACCGCGTCTATAGACGCGGTGACAGTTTCAACATGTCTGCTGTCCCTGACAGCAGACATGTCCGTGCATGCCCAGGGGGGGCTGCGATGCCGCCCCCCCGTCGGCGATCGCTGTGATTGGCTGTTCAGTGTGAACAGCCATTCACAGCGTTTTCCTGTGTCACCGGCGAATAACGTTCGCCGGTGACACGGGATCAGAGGTGATTGGTGCTGTAAAGTACAGCACCAATCACCGCGGGGTGTAAGGGTGACACTGGTGTCACCCCACCTCACCCCGCCCGCCCCCAAAGGCCGTGATTGGTCCGTCGGACCGACGGACCAATCACAGCCAAGGAGGGGGATTTAAACTAACGGTGACTGCACTGCAGACGCCATTCCGGTCTGGAATAGCGTGCAGTGCGGTCACCGTACCCCCCTGCCGCCATACTGACCAGAACCTTGCTCCATACTTGCTCCATACTTACCTGATCGCTGCTTCATCACTGCTTCCTGGATCCTGTTGCTACTTGTGCCTTCCTGTGAAATTGTGCTGCTGCAGTGTACTAGCTAGATAGAGAGATAGATAGAGAGATAGAGAGAGATAGAGAGAGATAGAGAGATAGAGAGAGATAGAGAGAGATAGAGAGAGATAGAGAGAGATAGAGAGAGATAGAGAGAGAGATAGTGTCAGAGAGTGCTATATTTTGTGCTGCTGCAGTGTGATATAGTTATAGATAGAGAGAGAGAGATAGAGAGAGAGAGATAGATAGAGAGGCCTAGTGACAGAGTGCTATATTTTGTGCTGCTGCAGTGTGATAGTTATAGAGAGATAGAGAGAGATAGAGAGAGAGAGATAGAGAGAGATAGTGACAGATTGTGCTATATATTTTTTATATAACTGACTGCTGCCCCCTCCTTTTGTGCTGATCAGTATAAATTAACTGATCAGCAACTTTTTGGGGGCGCCGGTTTTTTTTTATATATAGATATACCTGTCAGTGCTGCTGCTGCAGTGTCATAGAGTGATAGATAGTGAGAGATAGAGAGATAGAGAGAGATAGTGACAGAGAGTGATAGAGAGTGCTAAATTTTGTGTCTGCTGCCCCCGCCTTTTGTGCTGATCACTATATCTGAGGTGATCAGCAACTTTTTTGGGGGTACAGAGGTTTTTTTTTTTTTATATATACCTGTCAGTTGCACCAAAGGTTGTGCACCTGCTGCACCTCACTGGTAATCAGTGTCGCATCACTGATCACCTTTTTTTTTTGTGTGTGTGCTGTGGGGTCTTTTTTTAATTTTTTTTTTACACACACTGTGATTTTGTGGGTGTCCTGTGGCCGCTGTGCGCTGATCAGTGACGTACATCACTGATCATCTTTTTCGGCACAGGGTTGATCTATTTTTTTTTTTTTTTGATCAAATTCCTGTTGCCTTTGAGCGCTGTTTAGTGACAGACGTTACTGACCAACATCTGTGCTCAATTTTTGGCGCAGGACCTTTTTTTTTTTTTTTAACCCCTTAAATTTTTTATTTTTAACCCCTTCATTTTTTTTTTTTTTATTGGTATAAAGTATTTTTTTTTTTCTGCACCACATACACACTACACACTACATACCCCCCGGATTGAAATAAAGTTTGTACCCCCCCCTACACTATACACGTGTTGAAACATTTCACTACCAGTAACACAAAAATAAAAATGGCATCCCAAATGTCCTCCCAAATGTCCTCCCAGTCATCCAGGAGAATGTATTCAGTGGAGGAGGCATATGCCATGCTTGCTTCTGACTCTGACACAGCCAGTGATGCAAGCGGGGAATTTGAAGGATTCGCCTTAAGCTCCTCTTCCTCCTCTGGTGATGAGGGACCCCCTCAAAGATGCCCCCGTAGAGCAGCTGAGACCCCCCCCCCCAATAATTGATCTCGTATGGACCCCACCACCAGACAATTTTGAGCCCCAGGTTCCTGAGTTTTTGGCCATGCCAGGAATCCAATTTGATTCCACAGGTTTTTCTCTGATGATTTTATAAATTTAATGGTGGACCAAACTAATTTATATGCCCAGCAGTTTATTGCTCAAAACCCCACGTCATCATTTGCTAGGTGGACCCCTGTAGATGCAGTAGAGATGATGACGTTTTGGGGTCTGGTGTTTCATATGGGCATAGTAAAAAAGCCAGAAATTAGGCAATATTGGAGTACAGATGTTCTGTACAGTACTCCATTTTACCGTATGGCCATGACCCGGACTTGATTTGAGACAATTCTTAAATTTATACATTACACCGATAATGCACAGTGCCCACCCAGAGATGATCCCACCTTTGACCGGCTATTCAAAGTCAGGCCGGTCATTGATCATTTCAGTGCCAAATTTGAAGAGGTGTACATCCCTGAAAAATTTATTTGTATCGACGAGTCCCTTATACATTTTAAAGGAAGGGTTAAATTCCGCCAGTACCTTCCCAGTAAGAGGGCAAGGTATGGCATAAAAATGTATAAACTGTGTGAAAGCACCTCAGGGTACACCCACAGGTTTAGGGTTTATGAAGGGAAGGATTCAAGAATTGAACCGCCAGAATGCCCCCCCTCCCTCGTAGGTGTTAGTGGGAAAATTGTCTGGGATTTAGTGCACCCCTTCCTGGATAAAGGTTATCACCTCTATGTGGATAACTTTTACACCAGCATCCCCCTGTTTAAGGCCCTTGGTTCAAGAGGTACAGCAGCTTGCGGTACTGTGCGCAAGAACCAAAGAGGCCTCCCAAAAACGCACATTGCCCAAGTAATGAGAAGGGGTGAAAGCAGGGGAATATGCAACGAAAATATGTTGTTGGTCAAATATAAGGACAAGAGGGATGTCCTTATACTGACAACAATTCACGGAGACAGTACCACCTCCATCCCTGTACGAGGTACCAGTACCCACACCTCCAAACCTAATTGTATCCTGGATTACAATAGGTACATGGGCGGAGTTGATCTTTCAGATCAGGTACTGAAGCCGTACAGTGCCCTGCGGAAAACAAAAATCTGGTACAAGAAGGTGGCCGTGTATATCATCCAGATGGCACTGTATAACGCTTACGTGCTATTCCGTTCTACCGGCCAGAGGGGGACATTTATGCACTTTCAAGAGGAAGTCATAAAGGGCCTAATATTTGGGAACCAGCAGGCAGAGGGCCCCAGTACTTCTAGTACTGGTCCCCGTATTGTACCAGGGCAGCATTTTCCTGATGAAATCCCCTCCACTGGAAAAAAGGGCAGGACACAAAAAAGGTGCAAAGTTTGCTATAAAAAGGGAATAAGAAAGCAAACTATTTTCCAGTGTGACACTTGCCCCGACAAACCCGGCCTATGTATAAAGGAGTGTTTTAAAATATACCACACATCTATGGAATATTAGGTTCATAATTTCACCGTGCTTCGGGGGTCTTGCTAATGCCACATAGCACCCACCATTCATTCCACCAGAATCTGAGCCGCAAAATCCAAAAATCACTCCTTCCCTTCTGAGTCCTGCCATGCACCCAACTGGTATTTTTTGGTCACATGTGAGGCATTGCCGTACTTGGGAGAAATTGGGGCACAGATTTTGGGGTGCTTTTTCTCCTTCATTCCTTGTGAAAATGAAAAATTTTGAGCCAGAACTGCATTTTTGTGTAAAAAAATGTAATTTTTCATGTTCACTGCCCACTTGTATCAAAATTGGTGAAACCCCTGGGGGTTTGAAATGTACACTATACCCCTAGATGAATTCCCTGAGGGGTGTAGTTTGCAAAATGGGGTGACTTGTGGGGGGGTTCCACTGTATTGGTGCAACATAGCACCCACCATTCATTCCCCCAAAATCTGTGCTGCAAAATCCAAAAATCACTCCTTCCCTTCTGAGTCCTGCCATGCACCCAACTGGTACTTTTTGGTCACATGTGAGGCATTGCCGTACTCGGGAGAAATTGGGGCACAGATTTTGGGGTGCTTTGTCTCCTTCATACCTTGTGAAAATTAAAAATTTTGAGCCAGAACTGCATTTTTGTGTAAAAAAATGTAATTTTTCATGTTCACTGCCCACTTGTATCCAAATTGGTGAAACCCCTGGGGGTTTGAAATGTACACTATACCCCTTGATGAATTCCCTGAGGGGTGTAGTTTGCAAAATGGGGTCACTTGTGGGGGGGTTCCACTGTATTGGTGCTTTGGGGGTCTTGCTAATGCGACATAGCACCCACCATCATTCCACCAGAATTTGTGCTGCAAAATCCAAATATCACTCCTTCCCTTCTGAGTCCTGCCACTTTTTGGTCACACATGAGGCATTGCCGTACTCGGGAGAAATTGGGGCACAGATTTTGGGGTGCTTTGTCTCCTTCATACCTTCTGAAAATGAAAAATTTTGAGCCAGAACTGCATTTTTGTGTAAAAAAATGTAATTTTTCATTTTCACTGCCCACTTGTATCAAAATTGGTGAAACCCCTGGGGGTTTGAAATGTACACTATACCCCTAGATGAATTCCCTGAGGGGTGTACTTTGCAAAATGGGGTCACTTGTGGGGGGGTTCCACTGTATTGGTGCAACATAGCACCCACCATTCATTCCACCAAAATCTGTGCTGCAAAATCCAAAAATCACTCCTTCCCTTCTGAGTCCTGCCATGCACCCAACTGGTACTTTTTGGTCACATGTGAGGCATTGCCGTACTTGGGAGAAATTGGGGCACATATTTTGGGGTGCTTTGTCTCCTTCATACCTTGTGAAAATTAAAAATTTTGAGCCAGAACTGCATTTTTGTGTAAAAAAATGTAATTTTTCATGTTCACTGCCCACTTGTATCAAAATTGGTGAAACCCCTGGGGGTTTGAAATGTACACTATACCCCTAGATGAATTCCCTGAGGGGTGTAGTTTGCAAAATGGGGTCACTTGTGGGGGGGTTCCACTGTCTTGGTGCTTGGGGGGTCTTGCTAATGCGACATAGCACCCACCAAAATTCCACCAGAATCTGAGCTGTAAAATCCAAAAATCACTCCTTCCCTTCTGAGTCCTGCCATGCACCCAACTGGTATTTTTTGGTCACATGTGAGGCATTGCCGTACTCGGGAGAAATTGGGGCACAGATTTTGGGGTGCTTTTTCTCCTTCATTCCTTGTGAAAATGAAAAATTTTGAGCCAGAACTGCATTTTTGTGTAAAAAAATGTAATTTTTCATGTTCACTGCCCACTTGTATCAAAATTGGTGAAACCCCTGGGGGTTTGAAATGTACACTATACCCCTAGATGAATTCCCTGAGGGGTGTCGTTTGCAAAATGGGGTCACTTGTGGGGGGGTTCCACTGTATTGGTGCTTGGGGGGTCTTGCTAATGCGACATAGCACCCACCAAAATACCACCAGAATCTGAGCTGCAAAATCCAAAAATCACTCCTTCCCTTCTGAGTCCTGCCATGCACCCAACTGGTATTTTTTTGTCACATGTGAGGCATTGCCGTACTCGGGAGAAATTGGGGCACAGATTTTGGGGTGCTTTTTCTCCTTCATTCCTTGTGAAAATGAAAAATATTGAGCCAGAACTGCATTTTTGTGTAAAAAAATGTAATTTTTTCATGTTCACTGCCCACTTGTATCAAAATTGGTGAAACCCCTGGGGGTTTGAAATGTACACTATACCCCTAGATGAATTCCCTGAGGGGTGTAGTTTGCAAAATGGGGTCACTTGTGGGGGGGTTCCACTGTATTGGTGCAACATAGCACCCACCATTCATTCCACCAAAATCTGTGCTGCAAAATCCAAAAATCACTCCTTCCCTTCTGAGTCCTGCCATGCACCCAACTGGTACTTTTTGGTCACATGTGAGGCATTGCCGTACTCGGGAGAAATTGGGGCACAGATTTTGGGGTGCTTTTTCTCCTTCATACCTTCTGAAAATGAAAAATTTTGAGCCAGAACTGCATTTTTGTGTAAAAAAATGTAATTTTTCATTTTCACTGCCCACTTGTATCAAAATTGGTGAAACCCCTGGGGGTTTGAAATGTACACTATACCCCTAGATGAATTCCCTGAGGGGTGTAGTTTGCAAAATGGGGTCACTTGTGGGGGGGTTCCACTGTCTTGGTGCTTGGGGGGTCTTGCTAATGCGACATAGCACCCACCAAAATTCCACCAGAATCTGAGCTGCAAAATCCAAAAATCACTCCTTCCCTTCTGAGTCCTGCCATGCACCCAACTGGTATTTTTTGGTCACATGTGAGGCATTGCCGTACTCGGGAGAAATTGGGGCACAGATTTTGGGGTGCTTTTTCTCCTTCATTCCTTGTGAAAATGAAAAATTTTGAGCCAGAACTGCATTTTTGTGTAAAAAAATGTAATTTTTCATGTTCACTGCCCACTTGTATCAAAATTGGTGAAACCCCTGGGGGTTTGAAATGTACACTATACCCCTAGATGAATTCCCTGAGGGGTGTAGTTTGCAAAATGGGGTCACTTGTGGGGGGGTTCCACTGTATTGGTGCTTGGGGGGTCTTGCTAATGCGACATAGCACCCACCAAAATTCCACCAGAATCTGAGCTGCAAAATCCAAAAATCACTCCTTCCCTTCTGAGTCCTGTCATGCACCCAACTGGTATTTTTTGGTCACATGTGAGGCATTGCCGTACTCGGAAGAAATTGGGGCACAGATTTTGGGGTGCTTTTTCTCCTTCATTCCTTGTGAAAATGAAAAATATTGAGCCAGAACTGCATTTTTGTGTAAAAAAATGTAATTTTTCATGTTCACTGCCCACTTGTATCAAAATTGGTGAAACCCCTGGGGGTTTGAAATGTACACTATACCCCTAGATGAATTCCCTGAGGGGTGTAGTTTGCAAAATGGGGTGACTTGTGGGGGGGTTCCACTGTATTGGTGCAACATAGCACCCACCATTCATTCCACCAAAATCTGTGCTGCAAAATCCAAAAATCACTCCTTCCCTTCTGAGTCCTGCCATGCACCCAACTGGTACTTTTTGGTCACATGTGAGGCATTGCCGTACTCGGGAGAAATTGGGGCACAGATTTTGGGGTGCTTTTTCTCCTTCATACCTTCTGAAAATGAAAAATTTTGAGCCAGAACTGCATTTTTGTGTAAAAAAATGTAATTTTTCATTTTCACTGCCCACTTGTATCAAAATTGGTGAAACCCCTGGGGGTTTAAAATGTACACTATACCCCTAGATGAATTCCCTGAGGGGTGTAGTTTGCAAAATGGGGTCACTTGTGGGGGGGTTCCACTGTATTGGTGCTTGGGGGGTCTTGCTAATGCGACATAGCACCCACCAAAATTCCACCAGAATCTGTGCTGCAAAATCCAAAAATCACTCCTTCCCTTCTGAGTCCTGCCATGCACCCAACTGGTATTTTTTGGTCACATGTGAGGCATTGCCGTACTCGGTAGAAATTGGGGCACAGATTTTGGGGGGCTTTGTCTCCTTCATTCCTTGTGAAAATGAAAAATTTTGAGCCAGAACTGCATTTTTGTGTAAAAAATTTAATTTTTCATTTTCACTGCCCAGTTGGACCACAATTGGTGAAACCCCTGGGGGTTTGAAATGTACACTATACCCCTAGATGAATTCCCTGAGGGGTGTAGTTTGCAAAATGGGGTCACTTGTGGGGGGGTTCCTAAATTTTAGCATCTTATGGTGCCTAGAAACCTACATGGTGCCTAAAAAATAATCTCATAAAAAGGAGGCTCCAAAATCAAGTAGGTGCTCCTTCTATTATGAAGCCTGTGGTTTGGTCAACGTGCACACTAGGGCCACATATAGGATATTTATGAAAACAAAAGATTTGGGGGAATCAATTTTTAGTCACATTTCTCTAGTAAAATGTACTGTGTTCCTTAGAAAAATGTATTAAAATTGCAAATCTGCAAAAAAAATGAAATTTTGAAATTTCACCTACACTTTGTTTTAATTCCTGTGAAACACCTAAAGGGTTAACAAACTTCCAAAATGCTGTTTTGAATACTGTGAGGGGTGCAGTTTTTGAAATGGCATCATTTATGGGGGTGTCTCACATACAAGTCCCTCAAAGTCACATCAGAACTGAACTGGTCCCTAAAAAAATCAGTGTTTGAAATTTTCTTGAAAATTTGAGAATTTGCTATTCATATTGTAAGCCTCCTAGTGTCCAAAAAAATTAAAAGGAAGTTGAAATAATGATGGAAACATAAAGTAGACATATGGTCTATGTTAGTTATTAACTATTTTGAGTGGTAAGATTATTTGTCTCACAAGCAGAAAATTTAACATTTTGCAAATCGCTAAATTTTCCATTTTTTCACGACATTTTGGTATTTTTCACAAAAAAACACAGACTGTATCGACCCAAATTTACCACTAATTTGAAGTACAATGTGTCACGAAAAAACAATCTCAAAATCACTGGGATAAGTAAAAGCAAAAAAAAGTTATCCCCACTTAAGTGAGACATGTCAGATTTGAAAAAAATGGCTCTGTCAGGAACGCAAAAACTAGCTCTGTCAGGAAGGGGTTAATCTTTCCAGAATCCAGCTAATCTGTCAGCCGTCCCTGCTAACAGCAGCAGCAGCAAGGACTAAAAAGATACAAAGCCCCACCCTTGCAGATCATGACAGCATGGAGAGTGGAGGACACTGTAATAGCCTGTACCACTGACCCCCAAATCAAGATTGTGCTTTAATACTAACTGAGCCAACCTGAAGATACTGTTACACATCCCTTGATGTGCAGAATCATTACAAGGAATAGTGTCAGACTATTGAGTTGTATCTGGGTACCCAGTAGTAGGATGCTAGAGTCTAGTTAATTTATACAGCTATTGCACCTAATCGTAAGTGTATTGTGAAGATAAGTTTGCATATACAGTATTGCAGGTAAACAGATTTTGTGACAAAACATTTAATTGTTCATCAGATTGGATATATTGTACTATTCCGCTAATGATGTGTACAGAAGTGTGCAGTGCTTTGTTTGTTTCATACCATAACTGCCGTTATTACTGAAGGTGATTTATACTCTCACCCACGAATCACAAAATAAACCATTATAATTGTACCAACTTGTCCATTCCTTGTGAGCAAAAAGACTCCTGACCAGACTGGAAAAGAAGAACTGAAGTAACCTCACAGACACCTTTCACTCAACTCCTATCCCTGGAACGTGATATACTCATGCTGGAGAGGAAGGTGGGGCTAATTGTTACAAAGGAAAGTTGTTACAATGAATCTAAA
This sequence comes from Crinia signifera, assembly GCF_055691185.1. Taxonomy (NCBI): domain Eukaryota; kingdom Metazoa; phylum Chordata; class Amphibia; order Anura; family Myobatrachidae; genus Crinia; species Crinia signifera. The sequence goes on from NC_139220.1 coordinate 207,973,670, forward strand.
ACCACACTTCTGTCATACAGTGGCTCTTACAACATAGAAACATAGAATTTGACAGCAGATAAGAACCACTTGGCCCATCTAGTCTGCCCCTTTTTTAAACATGTTACCTCAAACCATATTTGATCCTTATTTTTTTTGTAAGGATATCAATATGCTTATCCCAAGCATGTTTAAATTGTACTACTGTATTTGCGTCTACCACCTCTGATGGGAGGCTATTCCACTTATCTACTACTCTTTCTGTGAAGTAATTCTTCCTCACATTTCCCCTGAATCTTCCTCCCTCTAGTTTCAGTGCATGTCCTCGTGTTCTGCTTCTCCTCTTCCTGTGAAGAATGTCTCCCACCTGTACCTTGTTAAAACCCTTGATATATTTGAAAGTTTCTATCATGTCCCACCTTTCCCTTCTCTGCTCTAAAGTATACATATTAAGATCTTTTAGTCTTTCCTGGTATGTTTTATGATGTAGGCCATGCACCATTTTAGTTGCCCTTCTTTGTACAGTCTCTAATGTATTTATATCCTTCTGGAGATATGGCCTCCAGAACTGAACACAATACTCTAGGTGAGGTTGTACCAATGACCTATACAGTGGCATTATTACTTCTTTCTTTCTACTGCTGATACCTCTCCCTATGTAACCAAGCATCTGACTTTCCTTCTTCAATGCTTTGTTACATTGCCTACCTGCTTTTAAGTACTGTATCCTGAAATAGTGACACCTAGATCCCTCTCTTCCTCAGTAGTTTCCATTATAGTGCCATTTATACTATATTTAGTCTTTGGATTTCTGAGACCCAAGTGCATGACCCAAGTGCATGATTTTGCATTTTTTGGCATTAAACTGTAGTTGCCATGCTCTTGACCATTCCTCTAATCTACCTAGATCCTCAATCATTTGTTTTACCCCTCCTGGTGTGTCTACCCTGTAGCATACCTTTGTGCCATCTGCAAAAAGGCACATTTTACCCTCAATTCCATTTGCAATATCACCAATAAAGATATTAAAAAGCACCGGTCCAAGTACAGATCCCTGGGGTACTCCACTTGTAACCTTTCCCTCCTTTGACTGTACTCCATTTACTACAACTCTCTGTTTTCTGTCCTGCAAACAAGCTTTCAAGTTTATTTAACAGTCTGCGATGTGGGACAGTGTCAAAAGCTTTACTAAAGTCTAGATAAGCTACATCTACAGCCCCACCTTGATCTATTACTTTAGTCACCCAGTCAAAAAAGTCAATAAGATTTGTTTGACATGATCTTCCCCCAGTAAACCCATGCTGTTTTGGATCCTGTAAATTGCTGGTTTTGAGATATTCTACAACTCTTTGTTTCCATCAATTTCCCTACTACTGATGTAAGGCTCACTGGTCGATAGTTGCTTACCTCTTCCTTGCTTCCACTTTTGTGCAGTGGGACTACATCACTGTTTTCCAGTCCTCTGGGATTACTCCAGTAGCTAGTGACTGGTTGAATAATTCTGTTATTGGTTTTACCAGCTCCCCTTTAAGCTCTGTTAGTTATCCTTGGATGTATCCCATCTGGCCCCATTGATTTATCCACTTTCAGTTTTGAGAGTTCTGTGAGGACTTTCTCCTCTGTAAATGTACTTGTCTCTCACTCAGTTTTCTGACTATATTTGCAACTTAACTGTGGCCCCTTCCCCTCTCTTTCAGCAGTGAATACTGACCAGAAATAATTATTAATATTATCTGCTATTACATTGTCCCCCTAAAGAAAACTTCCACTCTCTGTCTTCAGTCTAATTATTCCACTTTTTGTTTTTCTCCTTTCACTTATATACCTAAAAAAAGTTTTCCCCCCTTTACCCACTGACTGGGCCATTTTCTCTTCAGCCTGTGCTATTGCACATCTGATTACCTTCTTAGCCTAATTCTGTCTAACAAGATACACCTCTTTGTCCTTATTCTTCTGCGTCTGCTTAAATTTCTTAAAGGCCAACTTTTTTGCTTTCACAATACTTGCTACTTCTTTTGCAAACCACAATGGATTTATTTTTCTTGTGTTTTTCCTAACTCTTTTGACACAAAGTTCTGTTGCTTTTGGAATTACACTTTTTAATTGTTCCCACTTATCCTTCACTCCTTCCAAGTCCAACTGGGAACAAGTTTGAAGATGTATTGTAAATATACATATATATTTTTATTCAAATTGATTTTCACGTGTGTCCATTTGCGCCGTCTACTTTGTGTATAATGTACTGTAACCGTCAGTGCTCAGCAAAACAGTGCTAATGCAGAGGTATTTATGTAGTAGGTACCTAAACAAACTGTTTTTTTTTTTTTGGTTCCAACGTACTGTTTTTCACCTATACTTGAGGTCAGATCATGGTTGGACTGTAAAATATATGGGTTTATCTTTCACATTGTTATGGGCCCTACACATGCAGAGATTTGAACCAGAGATTCACAATGGGAGACTCAGCATGAGAGATTTAAAATCTCTCACAGAAAGTGTTTAGGCGACTTCAGGGGAATAAAGCCTGGGGAGTGTCATCTTCTTTGTCTATAATAGAAAAAACAAACTGTAAAAAAAATGGCTTGTGGTCCCCCCCGCCCCACAAGCATGTCCAGCACCAGGCTCTTGAGCCAGCTCTGGTTCCCAAAATACGTAGGACAAAATGAGTAGGGGACCAGCACCAGGCTCCACTAACAAGGGGTGTAATGCCATAGCCAGGGGAAACGCTCCTGTGGCCAAAGCATTTCCCACCCTAACTAATCATCCTAAACAGGGAGTTTTTCTGGTGGTGGGGCCCCCCTCTTCAGGGCACCTCAGGCCTTGGCTGAAGCCTGGGCGGTGGATGCAGACTTGATAGCTTGTTTAAACAGTAATAATGTCCTTTACAGTAGGACTACAGGTCCCAGCACATGCTGGTACTTGGAAAAACCACAGGTACCAGCATGTGGGCCATTAAAGGCCCGTCGGTACCTATAGCCCCTTTTTAAAGGAAATGAAATAAAAACACAAGCACGGGTTTTTCATTATTTTATTAAACTGTTTTTATTAAAACTTCTTTGTTCACCCAGGGCAGCCTTTTATTTATTTATTTATTTATTATCAGTTTCTTATATAGTGCATAAATATTCTGCAGCGCTTTACAGAGTATATTTGAACATTCACATCAGTCCCTGCCCCAGTGGAGCTTACAATCTATGTTTTTTACCACATATACACGCACACACAGACATTCTAGGGTTAATTTGTTGGAAGCCAATTAGCCTGCCAGTATATTTTTGGATTGTGGGAGGAAACCGGAGTACCCGGAGGAAACCCACACAAGTACGGGGAGAATATACCAACTCCGCACAGTTAGAGCCATGGTGGGAATCAAACCCACGACCTCAGTGCTGTGAGGCAGTAATGCTAACCATTACATTGTCTGTACGGCTTTTAAGCTGTTTTGCATGTCCGCTTCCTCCCAGCACAGCATCTTCACTTGGGGGCTTGGTCTTCAGGAGCTCTTCTCTGCTCCTCCTCCGCCGTCGGACTGCCTGCCCCCTGTCTCAATCTGGCTAATATAGCCAGCTCTAGAGGGTGGGGCAATGATGCGGCAAGCCGTGATTTGCATGGCCGTGGCCATTTAGATTTTTTTCCCTAGGCTGCCACCGATGGATGAGGGGGACCCGGACCGCCGCCCCTGGGGACCAGGACCACTGCTACCATCACCGCTGAGAGCAGGACCTAGGGTGAGTGCAGCTCTGCGGATCCACATGTTGTAAATAGGTGGAGGGGGTCGTGGGTGCCACAGGGGGTGCCACGGGTGAGGGTGGGGTTGGGGTGCCACGAGTGAAGGGTTTCAGGAGGACTGCACACGCTTAGAAGGCTACAAGAACATGTAGACAATGTGCAGGGCCTTCTGAGCGAGTGCTCTGAATTTACCAGCACAGCTGTTCTGAATCGCTGTCAGATTCGGGGCTGCGGGGCCGCGCTTTTGCATCGCTGTGTGGGTTACACACACAGCAATATTCTGCCATTTTCTGAGCGATTTATCGAATTTATGTAAAATTGCTCAGAAATTAGCTGAATATTGCCCATTGTGTAGGGCCGATTAGAATCAGAGACCATTAGTGTATTTTCTTTATTATCGTTATAATTGTGAATTGACACATGTATATATAACTATGGCCATCTTATGTATCTGACGGCACTTGGGGCAAGTTGTTACAGAATATTAAAGGCAAGTTGTTACTTGTAACAATGTGCCCCACAGTGCTACATAGCTCTAAACTTTTAGAATGATGGAATAGTCACTCCTGCACGTGGCTTGCCTGTGCTTCCAAAAAGGGGGTGTGACCATGGCAGAGGAGATGTGGCTTCATAGCAATGCCACAAATGCAAGCCACAACCATATTTGTTGTCACAAACTGTAAGCTGCTGGCATGTTCCCAGTCCCCCTGTCTGCTTTGAATAGATGCTGTGCGCAAGTGACAGGGGGTCTTCCAACTGCCCCCCCACCGCATAAAACTGCCACCCACAGGTGGGAAAGTGGAGCAGTTCCAGAAACAGTTGGGAGGTATTGTGCCAGCATTTTTACTATTTTTCTTTTCTAGGTTTTCTTTCTTTTTTGTATAGGTTCGGTATGGTTAGACATTATAAAAAGAAAACAGAAGTACTGTACAGGGATGCGGTCATTTGGTCTACAGCATAATGGTTGACAGTCATTAGGTCGACACAATTAGGTCAACATGGGAAAAGGTCGACATGAGTCTAGGTTGACATGGGAAAATGTCGACATGGTTCTAGGTCGAACAGTTATTAGTTTGACAGGTCATTAGTTCGACATTGTCTAGGTCGACAGTGAAAAGGTCGACGTGATTTTTCCCTGTTTTTTGAGCCGGCAGGAGGTATTTCATGCCCTACCATCCACTAGGGCTAGGTGGGAGAAAAAAACAGTGTGCCGAGCATAGCAAAGCACCGTGCCCGAAGCATTGCGAGCGATGCGAGGGGATGTGGTGCACTTTAAACTGTGTCCATGTTGAGTGTGTGGACATTCAAGTAAAAAAAACCTGTGAAAAACCCCAGGTCGACCTTTTGACTGTCGACCTAGACAATGTCGAACTAATGACGTGTCGAACTAAGGACCTGTCGAACTAATGACCTTTCGACTTACAACCATGTCGACATTTTCACATGTCGACCTAGACCCATGTCGACCTTATGGTGTTGACCTAATGACTGTCGACCATAATGCTGTAGACCAAATGATCCCAACCCACTGTACAATACCTGAAAAACGGCCTATCAGATGGCAACCAATGATGTCATTTATGGAATTTTTTTAAGAAAAGCGGCTGATTTTCATCAGGCTTGTTTTCTGACACTAGGACAGTATACTGTATGAAGTGAAAATAGAAATTGGTAGGAGCTGATATCACAGACCCTCCAATAAAAAGCTTGAGCACACTTTTTCCCTGACACTCCCAGAAAATGCTAAGGTGACACCCACAAATGCCAGCTTCCTGTCAATCAACTTTTGAATGGCCAGCAATTACAAAAAGACACTGGATTTTTTTTATCGCAGGATGGCCTTGCGCATGCGCGCTACAATCCATGTGCAGCAAATTAATAATCGCTCGAGTTGCACATTTACAGCTGTGTGATCAGGTCTCAATACTCCTCTATTACCAGTTATTTTTATACAATGTACACATATTTTCCGCAGCGCTTTACAGAGAACATTTGAAGATTCAGTCCCTGCCCCAGTGGAGCTTACAATCTATATTCCCTACCACATATACACACACACACACACACATTCATTATAGGGTTCTATTTGTTGGGAGCCAATTAACTGACCAGTATATTTTTGGAATGTGGGGGAAACCGGTGTACCCGGAGGAAACCCACGCAAGTACAGGGAGAATATAAAAACTCCGCACAGTTAGAGCCCTGGTGGGCATCATGACCTCAGTGCTGTGAGGCAGTAATGCTAACTATTACAACGTCCATGCCAAATGTAATTTTGTGAGAAATGTACAGTTTTCTAATGAACACATTATATTAAGATTTTGTATTGATTATTTTATCAGTAAAAACTTGCCCCAACCCCATGACAACTTACCCCCATAGAGGGCCGAATGTTACGATTATGTTTGTTCTGAAATCATGTGTTTTTATTGTTGTTAATAATAATAATAATAATAATTACTGGATGTAACTTGCACCAATATAAATAGAAGGAAGAATACTTGTTTTTTTATACACATTTCTGTTTGCTTGTGATGAAAGATTTTTGAGATATTTAAATATCTATTTTTTATAACTAGCCCTGCCTTCCCCTACTGTTGCCACAGTCATGGAATTCATAATATCTCTTCCTTAGTTACCTGTGGTTCTATGGGCTTGGAAGAGAAAACTTGCTTCCGGTCTCATCCCCCGATGGCATCACTGTGATAAAGGTAGTCTCAGATGATGACATTTCCATACATACATGCTCTGTTTATCTTCTGTCTACCCATATACTATTTGAATAACTGTCACCTAATAGACTGATTTGCATTACATAGAAATTTTATAAATATTGATAAAGAGAGCTGTTGGTTTTTAATTTGATATAGAATAGATTTTTTTAACTGAATAATTAAGCAGCATCTGCTGTGATATTTAAAACACACACTTCTATAATTCTTGTCATGTCTTTGATGAAATCAGCAATCCATGGCGAGGAAATGTGTCAGGGGAAGCTCCATCATAGTCTGACTTTTAGAAGTGGAGACTGCAGGGATTTTTTTTTCCAGCACTGTGAACATAGGGCGGCGGTGACACAGCATTCTCCTTCAAGACTTGTGAATTGGCAGCAAGAAGTGAGGACTGCAGCTATTTGTTACAATAATGTCTGCACATTTATGCCAAGGAAGTCCTACTAAAGTACAGGATGAGTATGGCTGCTGAAGACTGCTTCTGCCGATGACCTGTAAAGAGCATATAGGGGGTTATTCTAGTTCATTCTTTCTGACAAAATCCTTCTTAGATGGACAAAACCATGTGCACTGCGGGTGGGGCAGATGTAACTTGTGCAGAGAGAATTAGATTTGGGTGGGGTTTTTCTTCAAAGTGAGATCTATATTGCAGTGTAAAATCATGCAGTCAGTATTTTCCCTGCACAGAAACAAAATAACTCACCCAAATCTAATTCTCTCTGCACATGTTACATCTGCCCCCCTGCAGTGCACATGGTTTTGTCCATCTAAGAAGGATTTTGTCAGAAAGAATGAACTAGAATAAACCCCATAGAGTGGAGAGATTTTGAATGTATATGGAGCATTGAGTACTAATATCAATTTATATATGAATCATGACACTTTTCAACTAATTGAATATATACAATTAAATAGCAAGTTGCCAAGTATTTTCCATCTGTTCTCATTTCAATTAAGGAGACTTAAAGTGTTTATGAGTGGTAGTGCCAAACACAGCTAAGAGCATGTTAGATACATCCTTCAGTAGTGAATTGAGGAATAAGCATTCCAGTAATCTTTTGTCTCTTATATGACTAATTTAAGTACACTTTTGAATATTTTGGAGTCTGTTTTAATATTTTTATATAATTGTTATTTTTGATTTACACAGTGCCATAACTACACAACAGGGTGGCTAGACTGGAAAATGTCCAGGTGCCCACAAGGTAAATGGGGCCCACCATGAAATGAGTTACTATTCAGTTCAATTAGCGTTGTGACTTCTAATAAAACAAACAAGGGTCCCAATGATTGGCAGCGCTGTGTTTCAGAGTCACCACTGCATTTGGGATGAAGCGTCACTCAGCTTCTCCTGTATAAGTCAGGGTTGCCGACCCTCCCGGAATTTCCGGGAGTCTCCCGAAAATCGGGGACCCCCTCCCGGCCCCCGGAAGGGTGGGCAACCCTCCCAGATTCAGGGGGGACCCCCGCTGACCCCCGGATTGCGGCATTAAAATGCCGCAATCCTCGGGTCTCAGAGGAGGGGGCGGAGCTAAAACGGCACAATCGCGTCATTTTAGCCCCGCCCCCTCCACGGAGATCACTGAATTCGCTGCTTTAACACCATGGGGGCGGGGCTTAGTGATGTCACTCGTAAGCCCCGCCCCCTGAGCGGCTGCTGAAACTCTCCTCTCCGGGCTTCTCCCGGAGAGGAGAATCTTAAAGTCGGCAACCCTGGTATAAGTCCTCTCCCAGGCTCCTGTGTAACTAGCCAATAGGAGTCTGGGGGGTGGCTTATACAGGAAAGAGAAGTGAAACAGTGCTGCTTCCTGAGTGCTGCTGCAAATATAAATAAAGCACTGCCAGACCCAGGGGTCAGGCAGCCATCACACATATTACATGTAACATTAAAGGTATGTTGTTTATATGTTTTAACTGGTCTCCCATGGTCTATCCAAGTTCAAACAGCAAGTCACATGCCCCACCCTTGACCTTAAGTCTGCCTTCCGGTCAATCCACCATGCTGCACTCGGACTATCTGACCACTGCCTTGTCCACCTACTGCCTATACTACCTATACACAGAAGTTGAGAGCGGCTAAGCCTGTCATCAAGACAGTTAAGAAATGGACTAACGAGGCTAAGCTGAAACTCCGGTCATGCCTTGACTGCACGGACTGGAGGGTCTTTGAAGCCTCGGCAACTGACCTGACTAACATCGTCACATCCTACATAAGCTACTGTGAGGACATGTGTATACCCACCAAGACCTACCACTTCTTCAACAACAACAAGTCTTTGTTCAAAGCCCAGCTCAGACAACTCCGCCGAGCCAAAGAGGAGGCCTACAGCAGCGGTGACAGAGCACAATACAACCGAGCCAGGAACTCCCTAACAAAAGAAATCAGGCTAGCAAAAACACGGTTCTCTGACAAGCTGACAAATGACCGGTCCACTAATGACCCTGTATCTGTGTGGATAGGAATGCAATCTATAACTAGCTACAAGAAAACACCAAACCCACCGCCATGTACCAAGACATAGCTGATGAGCTGAACAACTTCTATTGCTGGTTTGAAAAAGTAGTCCACTGTGAACCAAACCATACCCTCTGTGCTGCCACAAATGTCGACAGCCAACTCCAGTCACTCCAGGCCCAAGTAGAGGTGGAGGAGATGTTCAAGAGGGCCAAACCAAGGAAAGCACCAGGTTCTGACGTGGTGTCACCATCTACCCTGAGAGTATGCGCGGGTCAACTTGCCCCCATATTCACCAGGATCTTCAACAAATCACTGGAGCTATGCAAGGTTCTCTCCTGCCTAATAAGCTCCATCATAGTTCTGGTCCCCAAGAAATCCACTATTACAAATCTGAACGTCTACCGGCAGATAGCTCTGACGTCTGTGATCATGAAAACATTAGAGTGTCTGGTACTGAACCACCTGAAAGCTGTGACTGGCCACCAGCTAGACCCCCTCCAGCTTGCCTACCGATCTAATCGATGCATTGAGGATGCAGTCAACCTGGGCCTGCACTACATTCTGCAGCACCTGGATATGCCTGGTATGAATGCAAGGGTGCTGTTTGTCGGCTTTCAACACAATCATCCCCAAAATCCTCCACCCCAAACTACTCCGCCTTGGAGTCCCTGAAGCTACATGTTCTTGGATTGTGGACTTTCTGACTGATAGAAAACAAGTTGTGAAAGCGGGGAAATTCACCTCCCAAGTGCGGTCCATCAGCACAGGAGCCCCCCAGGGCTGTTTACTCTCACTCCTGCTCTTCTCCCTGTACACCAACGACTGCACCTCAGAGGCACAATCAGTAAAATTTGCCGATGACACTACCATCATTGGCCTTATCAAGGATGGGGAGGAATCGGCCTACAGACAAGAAGTGGACCGATTGGCCCGGTGGTGCAGCAGCAACCATCTAGAGCTCAACCCACTCAAAACTGTTTAGATGGTAGTGGACTTTAGGAAGAAAGCTGTTGGTGTTCCTCTGCTAACAATAGCTGACAGTGTGGTGTCACTAGTGGACTCCTTCAAGTTTCTAGGAACCACAATCTCCCGGGACCTTAAATGGGGGTCCAACACTGATACTATTGTTGGAAAAGTGCAGCAGAGGCTAGTCTTCCTCAGGCAACTGAGGAAGTTCATCATCCCACAGAAGCTTCTGCTCCTCTTCTACTCAGCAATTGTGGAATCCGTACTGTGCTCCTCAATACTGGTCTGGTACGGCTCCGCCAGCGAGAGAGAAAAATGCAGACTCCAAAAGGTAGTCAGAACGTGGAGAAGATAATGGGGACGGACCTTCCCTCTGTCCAGGACCTGTACCTGTCCAGAGCAAAAAAGCGGGCAACGAAGATAGTCAAGGACCAACTACATCCTGACCATGGCTTGTTTAACCTGCTGCCATCAGGCAGACACTGCAGGGCTATTTCCACCAGGTCCACCAGAAGCCTAAAAAGTTTCTTCCCTCAAGCGGTTCACCTGTTGACACGTGAACTCATGAACACCTCACTGTCTAGTCGCGCCATAACCATTTGCACATAATTTAACACGGTGTCCCCTCTGAATAACTTTCTGTATGACTGTACATGTTCCCCCACCTGTTGATATTGTTTATACTGTAAGCTGTTTACTTGTTACCCACCTGGCTGCTGCACAGCAAACCAAAAACAAATTCCTAGTATACGCAAGTATACCTGGCCATTAACCTGATTCTGATTCAGATTTATGATCTGCGCTACAGCATAGGAGCAGCAGTCAGCACTGTTATTGACTAGTAGCTAAGTAAGCAGAGCTGATACACTGTTGAAGCTTTAACATTATCTTGCTGATCCAAAAGTTATTCAGATATAATGAAACATGTAGGACTAAGGGCCTTATTCTGGTTAGGTCGGTGCAACGTACGTCTGGTCCGTTTCACCATATGTTTCCCGTATGCTCGCGGTGAGCGAAAGTCGGCCCACAGAACAGCCGCACACGGACGCTCACCAACACCGACAATGGGGAGTGGCGTACACTTGAGCGTACCCCACCGTGTACAGGCGGATCTACCCTCAGCCACCGTTAACTGGCGTACAACAGAGCGTACGCCACCATGTATGGACGGATTTTGTCCGTTTTCACACCGACACCTTCCGTATATCTGAGCGTAGGCCACAGTGCAAGTAGAAATTGAGGCCAAAAACATCCTTGTTGCTCTTAGATGTGGTTTATGTGTCTTTATCCATATAAAAACTGGTATGTTTGTGTTACAGTGAAAAAGTTGACACATGTCGACTTCTGTGAATTGAGTGTCCTGCTTTTTAAAGTATACCAAAACACTTTCTGAATGGGTGTAGATGGTTATAAAATAACTACCTTGACATATATAACCAGGTCTTAGAATGATTCTTACCTAAAATTAAACCAACCTTTACATGTAGAGAAGTGTAGAAAGATATGCTTCCAATGTGTTTGAGGGCTGTGTGTGGCTTGCAGGTTGTGAAATAATGGTTTTCACTTAATAACCTGCAGCATTGCTTATTACATTCAGGTGCAGTAATCAGCATTAATTGGCAGACCCAGGTGTCCGCTCTCATACGGTATCTCTAGGGGTGGTCTGGAGCTATCTTTAGCGTCCGCCTGTTTTTGGTCCAAAATGCACGGTGCGTTAGCCGATCAAGGCGGTTGTGGCACCATACATTTTGTGTGCACACCCCCGTGTACGCCCATGTTTACGCCCAGTTTTCCTCATTATTCCCATAAAAACGCCCACATGCCACCCACAATGACCGTACTCTTGCGGACAGGTTTTTTCGTACGGAGAGACCCTTCCGTGAGCGGTGCGCGGTCCCCGCACATGCGCATTGCGAAAGCTACGCATGTGCAGATGAAAAAAAACCCGATCCGCCCGTATACGGTCCCACCGTACCAAGCAGAATAAACCCCTAAGTGTTTATAGCAATCAAACAAGAGTCCCCCCTTGAGAGTTTGCCAGGGGCCTCCAAGCCTCTGTTTACACCACTGTATTTTAGGGGCAGATGTACAAAGCCTTGAGAAGTGATCAAACATAGAGAGATAAACTACCAACAAACCAGTTCTTACCTGCTATTTTTCAAACACAGCCTGTAACATGGCAGTTGGGAACTGAGGGGCAAATGTATTACGCCTGGTGAAGTGATAAAGTGTCTGGTACTTTATCACCGGCCATAAATCTGCCACTCATCAGTGACGTGCGGTGAGATCCGTGGCTAGTGAGGCACTGGTTTGTAAGCAGTGGTGCAAGTAGTAATTTTTTCTTACATGGTACCAAAAATGGTCGTGGTCAATTGTGATGGGGGGGTGTGGTCACACGCAACTGAGGGAGTGGCAATATAACAACAGAGACATGGTCACATTATTCCACACACCGTAATGCCCCTTAACCATTATGACACACACCGTAATGCCCATGACACATTATGCCACACACTGTATAGCCCATAACATAATACCCATGACACATTGTGCCACAAATGGTAATACCCATTACATATAATACCATACTATGTAATGCCCATTACATATTACACCACACACTGTAATGCCCATTGCATATTATACAATGCAACATAATGCCCATTACATATTATTCCGCAAACAGTAATTCCAATGTCACATTATGCCATGAACCGTAATGCTTATTAAACAATATGCCACACACCGTGATACCCATTTGCACATTATGCGACACACCGTGATACCCATTTGCACATTATGCCAAACACACAATTATGCGGCTGACACCTTTTATGTGCCACACCCATGGAATATTAGTGTCGCTTAAATGCATAATGCCCCCTGCAGTGTGACATAGACATATAAGACCCCCTGCAGTGTGGCATAGACATATAAGACCCCCTGCAGTGTGACATAGACATATAAGACCCCCTGCAGTGTGACGTAGACATATAAGACCCCCTGCAGTGTGACGTAGACATATAAGACCCCCTGCAGTGTGGAATAGACATATAAGACCCCCTGCAGTGTGACGTGGACATATAAGACCCCCTGCAGTGTGACGTAGACATATAAGACCCCCTGCAGTGTGACATAGACATATAAGACCCCCTGCAGTGTGGCATGGACATATAAGACCCCCTGCAGTGTGACGTAGACATATAAGACCCCCTGCAGTGTGACGTAGACATATAAGACCCCCTGCAGTGTGACGTAGACATATAAGACCCCCTGCAGTGTGGCGTAGACATATAAGACCCCCTGCAGTGTGACGTATACATATAAGACCCCCTGCAGTGTGACGTAGACATATAAGACCCCCTGCAGTGTGACATAGACATATAAGACCCCCTGCAGTGTGACGTAGACATATAAGACCCCCTGCAGTGTGACGTAGACATATAAGACCCCCTGCAGTGTGACGTAGACATATAAGACCCCCTGCAGTGTGGCATAGACATACAAGGCCCCCTGCAGTGTGACGTAGACATATAAGACCCCCTGCAGTGTGGCATAGACATACAAGGCCCCCTGCAGTGTGGTTTACATGCTCAATACCATGGGGGGGGGTTACATGCTCATTGCTATGGGGTTTACATGCTCAATACCATGGGGGGGGGGGGTTACATGCTCACTGCTATGGGGTTTACAAGCTCATTGCCATGGGGTTTACATGCTCACTGTCATGGGGGTTATGGCTGGCTGGCACTGAGTATGATTGATGGCAAGGGACATGAGTGTGTACTCACCCTGTCCTCCGCAACACGCAGCTCCAGCATGTTGCTGACACACAGTTTGATTCCTCTTTGGCAGCCCGGACTGCGGCCTTCCCACCATGTCCTGCAGGGCAGCCATGCAAGCAAGCCAGGTGGGTGGAGGGCTTCGGGACAATGCTGCTCCCGGCCAAGGACTACTCTCCTCCTCCCCACAGCAGCAGTGATCCAGCCGGGACTCCTCAAAGCCCCAGTAACGGAGCTTGTCGGGCAGGAGAAGACACATCTCTCCCAGCAGCAGCACCTTCCCGGTGCCCAGAAGCCCGGCGATCGCTACAACATGCCAGGTCTCTGGTTCTAAGGTAGCGCCCACTTTAATAAGCAGGCTCCGCCGGGCACAACCGCTCCTACGCCCCGACTCTCCTGGCCCGCTCTTCTGGCATGGGACACTGCTGCCCTTAGCTGCTAGAGATGGGTGAGGGTGCAGGGAAGGGCGGGCACCTACGGCAGAGGGGACGGGGGGGCCTTGCTTTACGAAGGCTTCAATGACAGGGGCATGCCTTCATATTGGCTGAAAGCGAACCCTTTCACTGAGGCACTTGGAAAGGTGCCGCTTCTACTACTTTTTCAAATGGGCTTTTACAGCCCTCTGCTTGTCCCCACCCCCTGCCCTCCCCCGGCTTCCAGCTTTCTATAATGGGCAGCTTGAGGCACCGCTATTGGTGCCTCCAAAATGAGTTTACGCAATATGCAACAATGAGAAGGATCAAATTAATATAAAGAAAATACTTATGGCACAGATTTTGTGTCATACGTATCTTCTTTGTATTATTTTAATCATTAATGACAGGGGAGGCACTGCCTCCCCTGCCTCCCCTGACTGCACGTCCCTGCCACTCATTGACTTATCTCTCTCCATAACTCTCCAAAGGCCCATACACACTTGACAATTTCCAGGTGAATTTTCTGTGCAGCTCTCCGGCTGTATGACGGGGTATAATGTGGCCCCATTGTATGCAAACTTGTACATGTTTCAAGCAAAACACATTTTCTTTACTAGCCAAAATGTACCGTATTTTTCGCTCTATAACCATAAGACCATAAGACGCACCTAGTTTTAGAGGAGGAAAGCAGGAAAACAATATTCTGAACCAAATACTGTAATGAAATATTTAATATTGTATGCCCGCTCCCCCCTACAATAGTGCTTGTATGCCCGCTCCCCCCTCCCCTGGTACTTGTCAGCTCACAGAGGTCCAGGCAGCGGGGATCATGCATTGTGCTGTGGGTCCGTTCGGCTAATGGGAAATCATTGGCGGGATCCCTGTGGCAGATGGGAACTAGTAGCGCTACTAGTTTCCATCTGGCGCAGGGACCCCGCCAATGATTTCCCATTCGCCGAACGGACCCACAGCACACTGCATGATCCCCGCTGCCCAGACCTCTGTGAGCAGACAAGTACCAGGGGAGGGGGGGGAGCGGGCAGCTGCCATACAAGTATCAGGGGAGCGGGCAGCGGGCAGCGGGCATACAAGTACCAGGGGAGGGGGAGCGGGCTCTGCTGGAGCTCCTGAAATGCCGGTGCAGCAGCAGCAGCATAGACACTCATACTTTCCCTCCACACTTTTTGGGGGAGAAAAAGTGCATCTTATGGTGCAAAAATTACGGTATGTGGCATTACTAAATTCTATGCTATATACAAAAGAAAATGTGTTTGTCACTTTGAGAAGCACAATGTTTTTGAGAGTAATTGTCCTACAGTAGTTTATGTACTTTTTTTGGATGTTGGGGTGATTAACACTAGTATGTATGAGAAAGCAGCAGACAGGAATACACTTCTGCATTCTAGAAGCTTTCATCCAAAGCCCCTGAATTATGGTCTCCCATTTTCTCAGTTCTTCAGAGCTCATCATATATGTATGATAATACAAATACAGAGCCGGCCCTAGGCATAGGCAAACTAGGCAATTGCCTAGGGCATTTGGGATGCCTAGGGGCACCAGCAGCTTCTGCTGATTAAAATGATATGCAGCATGCCTATATTCTGTGTGTGAGTGAGGCTGTATCTGCATATGAAATAGTGTATTCATGGAAATTACTGTAACATAGCATTCCATATGCAGGTACAGCCACAGTCGCACACAGAATATAGGCATGCCGCATATCATTTTAATCATCGGAAGCTCCTTGTGTGTCCTGGTCACATAACAATGCAAATAAGACGGATTTTCAGCAAAAAAGGCACCCAACGTTAGCAGAACTGGCCAGGAGCTGCATGGCCTATTGAGGCAAGATGTATGAGGAAACATCTGTATCCAAGCAGAGGCAGAGGTCACAGTGTTAGCAGCTGTGTGAGTGCTGTCTGCGGGTGGGTTGGTTGTGCAATAGTGTTCTGCATATGTATAAGGGGCATTATGTGTGTCATGTATAAATGCATTAATAATGTGCGACATGTGTAAAAGGCATTATGTGTGCCGTGTATAAGGGCATTAATAATATGCAACATATGTGTAATGGGCATTATGTGTGTCATATGTTGCATATTATTAATGCCCTTATACACATGACACACATAATGCCCATTACACATATGTTGCATATTAATGCCCTTATACACATGTGTAATGGGCATTATGTGTGTCATGTGTATAAGGGCATTAATAATGTGCAACATGTGTAAGGGGCATTATGTGTGTCATTATGTGTATGAAGGGCATTAATAAAGGTTGGCATAATGTGTAAGGGGCATTATGGTTATAAGGACATTCATAATGTGTGTCATGTGTAAGGAGCATTACGGTGTAGTATTATAAGGGGTGCCGAGAGAAAGGGGTAGAGGGTACAAATTACCCAGGCCAAAGTCTGATGGAAGGGCAAAGTGGGGGCCCCGGGCCCCCTCCCCTTAAATGACAGCAGCAGCTCTTCTCCTCTGCCCAGCACACACTGCTTTGTGCTGGGTTGCATTGTGGCCATGGAGGTGCTTAAAATACAATATTTTCTCAGGATTTTTTTCTAAGGGTATAATATGAATAATGTGAGTAATGTATATAAGTTAAAGTGGTACTACTGTGTGATGCAACGTGAATAAGGGACACCATCGCATGATATAATGTGAATAAAGTTTCACTAGTGTGCAGCATAATTTGAATAGGGGATACTATTGTGTGGCCATGCCCCTTACCAGCAAGAACACACCCCTGTTTGAGTTGTGCACCAAATGTGTGCACTGCTTCTATTTAAAATATTGCGGGTAGGAGCACCAAAATGATGACTGCTATGAAGAGGGTTGATGGTGCTGGGAAAGGGGAGCAGGGTCAGAGGCGAAACTAGTGGCGGTGCTAGGGGGCACCAGACAAAATCTTGCCTAGGGCGTCATTTAGGCTAGGGCCGGCTCTGTACAAATACAGTTATGCATACAGTACTGATGCCATCTTATCTACACTTTGGAAACAGGATACAAATTGGAACCTTTAATTGCTGCCAAGGAACGTGCTCCAGCTTTGTCTAGAGAAAAGCTGTTATGCAGTAGTAAGAAAAGTAGTGCTAACAAACATGTGTCCTGGGTTAACCATTTCTTTGTGGCTAGTGGTAACATAAAGGGAGGTATTCAATGTCGGCCACTATTTCCGACAGGGGAAATAGCATCCGCCACCTATTTAATGCTGCCATTTCCGACAGCATTGAAGGTGGATTTTGACAAAACAGATCCGACTTTAAAACAAGTCTGATCTGTTTTGTCGAGATGTTCCGAAAGTCAGAATCCCGGATTGAATGTGCCAGCAATAAACTGTAGCCTATAGTTAAGTCTAGAAACAACAAGAGACAGAATGACATGGCGGACAAATGACATGGCGGACATTGATCCATCGGGTGTCAAAGGTCGATGTCGACTAAACGGATAATCATCATCATCATAGTTAAGTCTGATGAGGATCTAAACAGAAAATATGTTGATATTATACCTTGTTATTGCAATGTTCACGATTGGGCGAGGAAAACAGATGTAACTGAAATGAGACTTGTATCTTCTGAACAACATTTTTTAGGATACACAGATGTTTAAACTGTTTAAACTGTCGCTATTTAAAATCTGGTGACCGTTTTTATCTTTCTTACAGTGGCAAAATATTTTACATCCGCCACAGGGTCTCTTGCACCACTAAAATGTGTCTACATATTTGATCACTTGACTATGTAGTCTCAGCTATGTCTTCAAGATTGAGAAGACATTATGAAAACGGATGGCAGCCCATCGCTCTGCCAACAGAACTGTCATAGAAACCGGGGAGAACGATCAACTTGTGAAGCAGCACTTTGTTCTTGCAGTACCCAGTTGCAGGTGGGCATAAAACATTCAAGTTATTTAAATGTGGATCCATATGTTTTTTATCTGTTAGGCTGGTTGGCACAGTAATGGACGCAGGGAGTTGACGTCATCTGAGAACACCATACTTCCGGTTACGGATAACAACAGCATTTTCCTGGGTACTGTGGGATAGAAGATGATCTTTTTTGTTTGTTTTATTTGTGCGCCTGATGATGAATGATTAAATAACATCAAAACTTTTTAGATCTACCTTGCCTAGTTTTGCCTGACTTTGTCCATGTGCCAATGATTGTACTGTAAATACACTACCGTTCAAAAGTGTGGGAGTCACCCAGACAATTTCATGTTTTACATGAAAACCGACTTTTATTTATCAAATGAGTTGCAAAATGAATAGAACATATAGTCAAGACATTGGCATGGTTAGAAATAATGATTTATATTTGAAATAATAATTTTGCTCGTCAAACGTTGCATTCGTCAGTAAATTCTCCTTTTGCAGCAATTATAGCATTGTAGACCTTTGGCATTCTAGCTGTTAATTTGTTGAGGTAATCTGAAGAAGTTTCACCCCACACTTCATGAAGCACCTCCCACAAGTTGGATTGGCTTGATTGGCACTTCTTGCGTACCATACGGTCAAGCTGCTCCCAACAACAGCTCAATGGGGTTGAAATATGGTGGCTGAACTGGCCAGTCCATTACAGACAGAATACCAGCTGCCTGCTTCTTCCGTATATTGTTCTTAATTTGGAGGTGTGTTTTGGGTCATTGTCCTGTTGGAGGAGGAAATTGGCTCCAATCAATTCTGTCCACAGGGTATGGCATGGCGTTGCAAAATGGAGTGATAGCATTCCTTATTCAAAATCCCTTTTACCTTGTACAAATCTCCCACTTTACCAGCACCAAAGCAGCCCCAACCATCACATTACCTCCACCATGCTTGGCAGATGGCACTAAGCCAGGGGTCTTCAACCTTTCCGACAGTGTGGGCCACATTAAAAAATTCAACGAAGCCCGAGGGCCACTAATCTCTACTGTGGTATTTAGCACAGCCTTTCATAGATAGACATCACAGCCCCGGCATACATAGTTGGCACAGCTGCCCATACACATAAACCCTGCCCCCAATATATAATCAGCAGCAGGGCTATTTCTAGACAATTAGGGTCCCAGTGCAAAAAAAAAAAAAAAATGCAGCTCCCCCATACATAATATTATATTGAAGAAATTGTGCGCGCCGTAGGCGCGCGCTCCCCAAAAGGGGTGTGGCCTAATTCTAAGGGGCGTGGTCTAATTATAAGCGCGTGAACTAGCAGGAAAACCATTACCTGACATTTCACTTTTGCAACCTGCATGACCAGATATTGGTTACCGCAGGAATGGTTGTTGTCCTTCCACGCTTAAGTTGGCTGGCTAAAGGCCGCACAGTGACATATAAACATGAAGGCCCACACAGTGACCTAGAACTCCTCACAAATTAAGTCCAAGCAATGACAGGCTACTTAAATCAATATACACTGTTTATCTGTAATGCCCATTACGCATTGTGCCACACACCGTAATGCCCATTACACATTATGCCACACACCATGATGCCCATTGCACTATAATGCCCCCAATACTCCTGCTTATACATATGATGCCCGCAGCAGTGCCTCTCATAAAATGCCACCAGTAGTGTCCCTTATAAAATGCCACCAGTAGTGTCCCTCATAAAATGCCACCAGTAGAGTCCCTCATAAAATGCCACCAGTAGTGTCACTGGTCAGAAAGGGGTAATTCTAGATAGCCAGCACAGCCCCCATAAAGCACAGCACTTCATAGATAGACAGCACAGCTCCCTCCTTCCCAAACATAGGCATCTCCGCACAGCCCCCCCCATTGATAATCAGCACAGCACTGCCAGCCCCCCTCCCCCATAGTCAGCAATGCACAGCCAGATGCTCCCCTCCCCCAATATTCAGCACAACATTGCAGCCAACTTACCCCCCCCCCCCCCCCCCCGAAAGTCAGCACCGCATTGCAGCCAGCTCACCCCCCCCCCCCCCCCCCCCAGTCAGCACCGCATTGCAGCCATCTCACCCCCCCCAATCAGCACCGCATTGCAGGCAGGCAGCTCACCTCCCCCCTCCCCTTAAGAAACCTGCCTTAATCTCCGTATTTCCCTTTCAGACGGCTGCTCCTGCTGGCGGCGGCGGCTGTCTTCAATGAGAAGGAGGCAGGCAGGGACAGGTGCGCAGCATCAGAGGTCTGGAGCCGGTTGTCACGCGGCGGCTGTCTTCTCTGAAAGGGCGCGGGCGGGACGTGTGCGCAGCTTCAGGAAATCCACAGTGTGCATGTCCCGTCCACCCCAGCCACTGCACGTCCTCCTCCGCCGCGTCTCCCATGTAAAGGGATGAGCGTGGAAGGTTTTGGCTTTTTTAAACAGCGTTTACAGGGGTTTTTTTTTTTTTAATGGCATTTACAGGCGGGCCAGTCAAAACAACTCAGCGGGCCATGGGTTGAAGACCCCTGCACTAAGCACTCTTGCAGCATCTTTTCACTTGTTCTGCATCTCACAAATGTTCTTCTGTGTGATCCAAACACCTCAAGCTTCGATTTGTCTGTCCATAACACTTTTTTCCAATCTTCCTCTGTCCAATGTCTGTGTTCTTTTGTCAATATTAATCTTTTCCTTTTATTGGCTAAATGTATTTATTTACAGTTACAGTCTTATATAGCTCAGCATACTCCATTGTGATTTCCAATTGGAAACAACAGTGATTAAACAAACTGGGTAGATACAAACGGACATGGAGGTAGGAGGGCCCTGCTCGCAAGCTTACTCGATCTCAGATATTGCTTTTCTTTGCAACTCTGCCTAGGCGGCCAGCATCCTGGAGTCGTCTCTTCACAGTAGACGTTGACACTGGCATTTTGCGGGTCTCATTTAATGAAGCTGCCAGTGGTTGTAGTTTTGCAAGAATTTACAAAACTACAACTGACTCTGAAGCCCATGATGTGTTTTCTTTGCAAAGAGATCAAGACTAATGAAAGGTTTTAATTGCTAACTGGTTGATTTTATTACAGGAAATATATTCACTAAAGAAAGCACTATGATCCTGATTTAGTGGTCTTCTCCCTCCTTCTCCCTCCCCCTCTCTATCTACCCCAGATCTTCTCTCTCATCTGTTTTCTCTGTCTCCCCCTGCCCTCCTCCCCCCCCCCCCCCCCCGCTCACTCTCACATTTCTCTCTCCTCCCGAAACTAGGGCCCCCCTCCCAGCCCCCAGGAAAGTTGGACAAGCCTCCTGCATGTCCTCGGACCCTCCGCATCTCCAGCCACTAGGAATTTTGGGGCCCTGGACTGCATTCCAGTCCGGGTCCCCCCCAGAGCAGAAGCAACCATGCCGTGCACAGAAGTAGCCATGCCGGGCACCGTGGAGTTGCCCGCGGCGGATGAGCTGTCAGTGTGCTCCCGCCTCATCTCCCCCCCCCCCTCCCTTCACTTACCGCCCAACTCAGAAGGTCCTGAAGCACAGCCTGGCTTCTTCAGTGCAGGACACCGGCTGCCAATTAAATTGCAGCACTGGCCGGTGAGCCAATCAGAACTCGTGTATCGGCAGCCGATCTGACTGGCTAACAGTACACAAACTCTGAAAAGTTTAAAAGTCGGTGCAGGATTTTAATTGGCCGCTGGCTTCCTGCATTGAAGAAGCCTGCGCTCCAGGACTTGCTGAGGACTGAGCACAGCGCAGGCAGCACACAGCAGAGGATACAGCACACCCCCCCCCCCCCCCCATTGGCGGCCCTGAAGGGGCTTCTCCTGGAGAGGCGACAGAGAAAATAGGTAAGTAGGGCTACCATAAGGTTAGGCATCCTAAAATATGACAAAAGGCATTTTAAATATGACATAAGTTTAGATGTTCACTCACCAGATTTGTAAGCAATGCTTTATAACAAACAGTAAAATGCATATTAGAGTAAAAAAAAAAAAACGTAAAAAAATTATATATTAGTGGAAATAAATAAAAAGTATAAACTTTACTATTAAACCTTCCGCTATTAGCATTATTGCAGTTTAGTAAATTGCAATGCAAATATATATTTGTAGATGAAAGCAGTTTATTACAACCTGTGATATTGCACACTCTCACCCGTCACAAATACCTCCCAACAATTTAGTTTATGCTAAAGAGAGATGCAATATACTATAGTCGTTCCATGTGTTATCGTGGCCCCGGTGGCTGTTCATTGCAGATTACCCTTACAGGTACCTGAGGCACCTGACGCATAACTCCCAATTATCAAGGCTAATTGGATGGCCGCGTACAAATCTAGGAGCTGCAGTAAATTTGGATAAGGATTCTGCTAGGATTGTGAAAATTTGGATGCCACTGGCCTCCCGACCGCCGGTCATCCATATGTACTCCTTTGTTATATAGGAAGTGTGTCTGCAGCCATTATTCAGCTGGTTTTGGTATATTAGATCTACAATGTCTAGGTCTACAGTCATATAGTCAACCACTAATGGTTGACAGTCACAAGGTCGACGGGTATTAAAGGTCGACAGGGTCCAATGGTGGACATTGAAAAAGTGGACAGGGTCCAAAGGTCGACAGTCAAAAGGTTGACAGGGTCCAAAGGACCACAGCGAAAAGGTCAACATGGTCAAAAGGTCGACATTTTAAAGGTCGACATGGAAAAGGTTGACATACATTTTTCATGTTTTTTGTGGTATCTATGTCGACATAGGATATGGACACTGTCTAAGTATACTGCAGCACACTATTATATTCTCCCTCCACGCCGTAGTGGATTGTAGGGCATGAATTACCGCCTGTCGGCACATGTCGGCTCAAAATGTTGTCGACCCTTTTCATGCCAACTTTTTCCATGTTGATATTTTCACCATGTCGACCTTTTTGGCTGTCGCCCTATTGACCTTGTCGACCTATTGGCTGTCGACCTTTAGACACTGTCGACCTTTGGACTCTGTCGACCTTTTGACTGACGACCAATAATGGTCGACACTATGACTGTTGACCTAGAGTCAATCGAATACCATTCAGCTTGTTTGCAATGAGAAAAGACTCACTTTGCACTCTACAGAATACTATGGTGATGTACACCAGGGATGTGCAGTCGTAAATGAGTGACTGACTAAATAAAATAATACAGGTCGAGTATCCCGTATCCGAATATCCGTTATCCGAATTATTCCGAAATACGGACATTCCAGAAAGTGAAAAAAAAATTTTTTTTTGCTAAAAACTCACTGGGGACATATGCAACAGCATCACTGGGGACATGATATGTAACTGGCACTATATATGTGCAAGACAATGATTGCTTGGCATTCAAATTCAGTGCTGAGATAGTACACACATTTTGTTTCACGTTTTGAAACCTTGTTTTTTGAACAATTAAAATATGTTTGTGTGTATTTTATGTGGTAATAAAATATATTTGTGTGTATATTATGTGTTTATACAGCATAAATGCAAGATACTTCAAAATACATCATTGAAATATTAAAATATTCCGAAATACGGAATAATCCGTTATCCAAAATTCTCCTGGTCCCGAGCATTTTGGATACGGGATACTCAACCTGTACAAAGAAAATACTTAGCTGACCTGTGTACAGGTGATTTACTGAGGTGGCTGGGGTACAGGTGTTTTAAGGAGCTGACTTGGGTACAGTTGAGTTACTGAGGTGGTTGCAGTGCATGTGTTTTACTGATGTGGCTGGGGTACAGGTATGTTTCTGAAGTGACTGAGGTACAGGTGTGTTTCTGAGGTGGCTTGGGTACAGGTGTGTTACAGAGGTGACTTGGGTAAAGGTGAGTTACTGAAGTAGCTGGGGTACAGGTGTGTGAGGGAGGTGGCTGGGGTGCATGTGTGTTACTGAGATGGCTGGGGTACAGGTGTGTTACTGTGGTGGCTGAGGTACAGGTGTGTTACGTAGGTGACTGGGTTACAGGTGTGTGAGGGAGGTGGCTGGGCGCAAGGCTGGGGAAAAGGTGTATGAGGGAGGTGGCAGGGTGCTGGCCGCCCCTTCTGTGCTATGGTAGGGGAAGGAAGTTCTACCTTTGATTCTGTCTGGAGCAGGTGAGGGGGCACAGGGAGAAGCTCCCCCTAGCCAATGCCTCACCAACCACTGACCTCTCCACACACCACTGGTGGTTTCACGCTTTCGGGACCAGTGAAGCTAGCCTCGGCATGCCTTAAGTGAAGCTAGCTGACATGCCCCTGTTTTCAAGAGTACTCTTTGGGAGAGATGTACTAAGCCTTGAAAAGTGATAAAATGGAGAGTGATAAACCACCAACCAACCAGCACCTGTTATTTTCCAAACACAACCTATAACATGGCAGGTAGAAATGGATTGGCTAGTGGTTTATTACTCTCTATTTTTTTACTTTTCAAGCAGAGTATATCTGGCCCTCTGGCCCTGTCCCACCTCCAAATGGCTGCAGTCTGTCAATTACTGTAAGTGGCGGATTAGTGGGCACTGCATTGAAGACTCAATGCAATCTTCATATGATCAGTACAGGTCCTGCGGATATGCAGTTAAGCTAATATCAGATATGTTCGAAAAGCATTGGTTTGAATATTTCTATGAATTAGCGCCTGTGTTCTACATTACTACACACACAAATGTGAGTGCCTGGCATTGTTACAAACACACACATATATATGTGTCCTGCATTTGCTACACACATATCTCTCAGCAGTGGCGTAACTAGATATTCGTAGGCCCCATAGCAAAGGTTTGTAAGGGCCCCCTATGTAGCAACTGATGGTGACAAATGTATGTAAAACATATTACTTAGACAGTAAAGATGGGCCCCCTTTAGCTCTGGGCCCCATAGCAGCTGCACCCCTTGCACCTATGGTAGTTATGCCCTTGTCTCTCAGATTGAGCACAGCAATGTGCATCAGTTACAGTTGGTCCTCTATATGGCTCACACACAGCTTACAGTGTATAAGGGCTACAGTGTGCGTCAGGAGTTACACTAACTTGTTCATACGGTGTGCATTGGATGGGTTAAGCAGACAGGGTGGAACCCCAGTGTAACATGAGTCCCTCACACACTCTCTCTGTGTCTGCAGTCAGGAGTAGATGTATGATGGCTGGAGGATATTGCTTGCTCCTTCTTCTTCTTATGGGGGGATTTCTGCAAGACATGGGATCTGAAGGTAAATGATTTGCGATATGATGAGTGCTGGGGTGGACTGGATGGAGGATTCTCTGGGAAGTCAAAACTTGATTGAAAGTTCCCTTTCATTCTGCACCACGCACACCACAGTCTCAGGTCTCCTTACAAGTTGAATTGCTCCTGCTCTCATGCTTCCCTCATACTGTATATACCGTATGATGCACAGCTGCCTCTATATCCTGCTATCTATGCCACACTCCCACCTCTCACTAGCTAGTAGCTATACACATTTCCGCAGTCTGGTCCCATTTTTCTGTGAGTTTCATAAGCTCGCTACTCTGTCATTGTGAAACGTGCATGCTTCTTCTCATTAGTGTACACAGCTACTTATCATCCCATTTCTCTATACAGTATAGCATTCACAGTTCGTATCTCTTCTTAAGCTTATCTGTAATAGACAGCTTTCTGATGCTTCCCTGATTTCTATACATTATGCACATAAACAGCCTCATTGTGATTGCATCCATCCATCAGTCACTCTACGAATACAGTAGCTACAGTATCTTCCTTCCGGCTGTGTTATACTTATTGCTTGCTGCCTGTTTTCCCACAGTAGAGAGAGAGAGAGGACTCGTGATTCGTATGAACAGTTATTTCTGAATGAACCATTTTACAATATTGACAGCTATCATTCACTGTGGCTATATTCCTACAACATACATCCATCCCTATATTTAGCAATGATCTATGGCAGAGGTTCACATACTGGGTGCAGTGGCATCCTAGGTTGTCATGGGGCACTTACAAGTGCATGCCTTCCAACATGACCCATTACAGGAGGGACACAATGCTCTGCTCCTGGGTTTACCTCTTAATTGTATGATTGTCATCACCTGTGTTGAACAGGTTAGTTGATGATAAAGGTGTTTCCCCACAGGTGATGAATAATTAGGGAAGTCCAGGAGAAGAGCATTGTGTCCCTCCTGGAGAGGGTCATGTTGGGATGTATGCAGGAGTCCTACAGGTTTGTGGTCCAGGAATAAATCACATTGTTTATGTGCAATAGGACAGGCAAAACCAGAGCTTGTGGCTGCCAATCACAAAATATATGGACAAACAGAAGCCCAACACTGTCCATCATTATGTAACTGAACCCAAAGATAATAAGTAAGCACAATTCAGCATTTGTCATTCTTGATTTAATAATCTTTGCTCAGAAATAAAATCTTTGCCTAAGGGTGTCATGAGGAACAAAATCTAATACTCTATGGTGCTCTCATTCAAGAAAGTGTAATACGGCCTACACACATGCCGATATTAAGGCATTTTCTAAGCGATTTTGCTTAGTTTGGCAAAGTCGCTTAGCAAATGCCCTCACATCGGTGTATGCGGGGACTATATCGGCAGCCGTGCGGGTCCCCGCGCGTCTTTATCGCTGGCCGAGATTGATGAACAGTGTCCATCAATATTGGCATCGTCAGGGTTCTCCCACCGGAGAACACTGGCGCTATCTCTTCGCTTAGCACACAGAGCTGACAGCTCGCTCTGTGTGTGGGCTGTCAGCTCTGTGTGCTATGCGATAGCGGCGCAGCACAGCCCGACCTAGCATAGCTAGGTAGCCCTGCACACATCGCTATGTGTGTAGGGCCCATTAGAGTCATGGATCTATGGCAGGCTTTCCCAACCGCAGTCCTCAAGGTACTAACAGTCCAGGTTTTAGTAATATTCAGGCTTGAGCACAGGAGTCTTAGCGGTAGATTTATTAAGCTTGGTGAAGTGATAAAGTGTCTGGTCTTTATCACCGGCCAATCAGCTCCTACCTGTCATTTTTCAAACCAAGCCTGTAACTTCACAGTTTGGAGCTGATTGGCCGGTAAATAAAGTACCAGCCACATTATCACATTATAGCTTAATAAATCTGCCCCTTAATTAGTACGTCAGCTATTCTGATTTGTCCATCTGTGCTGAAGCCTGGATATCACTAAAACCTGCACTAATAGTGTATCGTGAGGACCAAAGTTGGGAATGCCTGATCCATACCTCCCAACATGACCCTCTCCAGGAGGGACACAATACTTAAGTAATAAGAATGGTGTCTGAACACAGGTGATGGTAATCCTAAATGAAGAGGAAAGTCCAGAAACAGAGCATCATGTCCCTCCTGGAGAGGGTCATGTTGGGAGGTATGCTGATCTATGGCATTCATAGCCATTCTTCTGTCACTCTCTTCATATATGGCAGTGTTTCATTACTGACAGCCATCATCCTTGAAAAGCAAAATAAATGCATGGGGCATGCAGGAATGTATAGTGCCACTTAGGGTGGCCAATCCCGGGATCGGGATCGGCGGGATCCCGGGATTTGGCCCTAAAAACGCCGGGATTTGAATCCCGGGATTGGAAGTTGCGGGATTGGCCTGCGCATGCGTGAATCTAATGTCGGGCAGTGCTGAGACCAGCTCAGACGCTGCCCGGCTTCTCCCAAACCCCGGCGCGCTGCTCTGTGGCTGCGTGCAGCGTGACCTGATGTCAGAGGTCATGCTGCGCAGCGCGTCTGATGCTCCGTGCACGCTCACCGCTAGGTACCTGTGCATTCACTGCTGCCCGGGTACTGCGACGTCAGTCTCCCGCACATCTGCAGGCCTCCAGACCACCGCTGCCCGGCTACCGCACATATGCCGCCTCCAGACCACCCGCACACGGCCCCCCAATGAAAGCCGCCGGCCTCTGAACATCACTGCCCGGCTCCCGCAGCAATGGCCGGGTGAGTTAGACTGGGTTTGGGGGGGACTTAAGTTTGTCATTATATTGACAAACTCAATCCCGGGTATCCCGGGAATCTCGGGATTAGGCATTTTTCAATCCCGAATCCCGGGATTGAAAAATAGCCCCGGGATTGGCATCCCTAGTGCCACTGCAGCCGGAGGGCTGCTTATTGCCCAGCCCCATTAATTAATGTAATCACACATGAACTCAGCAAATGAATATGCATCTTGCCATTGATTCTCATATTCAGCAGGTGCTTCTTCCACATAATGCATCTCCTATATGGGCTTTCTGCTGAGATAACTTATACACCTTGTAAACAAGTACCATCTGGATAATAGAACATTGGTTTTCCTTCTCATCATATTTAGCAACTTTAATGTATTTCTCCACACATCACATAGTACATGTATCTTTTTGCTCCCCTTTCTATAAATGCCTAACCATGTACCGCTGTTCTGTATAATGTACACCTATTACATACTGCACTCCTTTTCATGTATTTCTAACTTGTCCTCCTGCCTATGTAACGCACAAATAATTCCCAGCTACTGCTATGTTTGCAATGTATTTTTCCTTTCACATCACTGTCCACGCTTTGTTCTGAGGTATAGATGGCTACTAAATCGTTAACAACTACCTCCCTGTGTATTTTTTCCTTAGTTATTTGTGGCATTTGTAATTATATACAGTGAACTGTACTTTAGGATAATTTGTATACTAAGCTGTGCCAATTCGACAAAAAAGTAAACACAAGTACGTTATAAATCAAAGCTTAAGTGGCCTTCTTGGTGGCAAATATGCAGACAGCTCTTACCTACTGTTCTCCGTGTTTCATTCCAATCTGTAAGATGTTATCTTGCAATATGACCCTTTGCACATATTTCTATCCTATTGCAGAGGTTCCTAAACATGGTCCTCAACACAGTTCTGAACTTTCATGTTGTTAGAATTGGGACCTGCCCCACCGGTCAGTGTCCAGTTAACGGGAATGCTCCTCTGTAATCGGGACATGTGGGAGGTGTGCTCAAGGCACGCTTATGCTGGATACACACTGTGGGGGATATTCTGATGGATTTAGTCCTCATGCACGCACGGAGGACCGATGTTTCTGTTTTGCACATGTGCATTTCTGTGCATGCACCGGGTGCGTGCGGCCACAGCGAACACAGTGTTCGCCGGGCACACTCACCTAACACTGCAGATGTGGGGAATTGGAAAGAAGGCTGGTAGTCAGGCCCATGGGAATGCCCAGTGTTTCATGGGTGTTCCCATGAAAATGCAGGGCGTTCCCATGGAGATGACCCAGTGACGCGGGAGCCAGAGGTGGGCAGCTGACATCACCGGATGTCAGCTGCCCGCCATGTTCTTCGCAGGAACACACGCAAAACTAAAATACATCAGAGTATCTTAGTTTTGCGTGCACCTACCACATCATTTGATGGTCGGCAATGATCAAATTATGTAGGTTTTCCCCCATACGCTGTGAATGTATGTTTATGTTAAACATCCATTCGCAGCCGTGTGGCCGTATTCGGCCTGTGAATGGGGGGGGGGGGCAGAGGAGTGGTGGGTGAGAGAAAAATGACACGCATCGCTGTGAACTTCGCAGTGCTGCGTGTCAACCAGAATAACCCCCTAAAAGATTATCTGTCCAATCTAGAATGTATGGAAGCAAATGACAATCAACCATTTGTTCCCAAAAGCTATAAAATAGGCAAAAGGTCATTTGGATAAATTGGTGAATTGAATGGATTTAACCAATTTGTCTGAACATTCATTTTTGTCTGTTTCCCAGTGTTCGAGAGCAAATAGTCAATTGTCATTTACGCCCATTACCAGATTTTCGTTCCAACCAGAAAATTTGCACAGATAATCTTATAGTGTGTATCCAGCATAACAGTCAGGTTTTAGGGATATCCATGGCTAAGCACAGTGGCATAACTACTGTATGGCAGCCCCAGCTGCTGCTTGGGGGAGCAAGCAGCAGCGGGGTCTGTGTGGGCGCCGGCACCCGCTCGATGCACTGACATGCTGCTGCCTGCCGCTGCCCACTGACTGAACACTGGAGGTGAGTCAGCCGCAGCGCGGGTGTGGCCATTGCAGAGATGACAAATTCTCCCACTGATTCAATTGACTGTACAGACAGCCGGCTATTAACTACTGTGTACAGGATGGGTGGGCAGATGGGCGTGCTGGGGCGGCCTGGGATACGTCAGAGCCAAGGGAAGCAGCAGTGCCTGCTGGTCTCTCTTCCTCTCTCCTGCTTCAGCTTCTCCATTATGCGTGTGACGTCATCACGTAACACGCTGGAGAGGAGCCCAGGGTGGAGGGGGCACAAACTTGTTGGCAGGGTGGAGCACAATTCATAGTTACGCCACTGGCTAAGCACCAATGGTTAAATCAAATTGAGGTACCTATTAAGTCAGCTATGTCCATGCTTGGTTATCCCTAAAACCTGGACCGTTAGGGTGCATTGAGGACCATGTGGGAACCTCTGTCCTATTGTGTATGTATTCTGATTGCAGTTCCATACCTCCCAACAGGACTCTCTCCAGGAGGGACATTATGCTCTGTTCCTGGACTTCCCTGATAATGTATGATTGCCATCACCTGTGGTGACACACCTTTCTTATCAATTTACTTGTTCAACACAGGTGATGGCAATCATACATTACCAGGGAAGTCCAGAAGCAGAGCAATGTGCCCCTCCTGGGGAGGGTCATGTTGGGAGCTATACCGTTCTCTGGGCTGATGAATTCACTCATGTTGATCTTTTCAGATGTTCATTCATTCTGTGTAGTTTACACCAGCCATAGTATAAATGGTCGGGACAGGAACAGACCATTATGCAGTGGTAGTATGGGTCATAGGGTCACAGGACTTAATACAGCAGTCATTACGTCGACCAGTATAGTTCAAAACTCAGTAGGTCAACATACATTAGGTTGGCATGGTCATTTGATCGACACAATCATGGAAAAGGTCAACATAAGTTTTTCATATATATTTTATGTGTCTATGGCGACTTATGTCAACCTGGACACTGTATAAGTGTTCTGTGTCCCCGTGCTTCGCTCGCCATGTTTCGGGCGCGATACCTCGCTATGCTTAGCACACTATTACATTCTCACTCTGTGACCTTTTTAATGTCGTCCTAATGCTTGAGTCGACCTAATGACCATGTCGACCTATTTCATGTGTTGGTCTAGTGACTGTGGACCTAATGCTTGTAGACCTAGCGAGCGCATCCCATGCAGTGAGTGAAATGAGTCATGTTAGACTGTACATGGAATTTACAGCTCTTGTCTACTATTTCCGTCTCTATAGTCACTTAGCTGCTCATTTATATTTCCTCTATTGAAGCCATGTGTCTTTAACGTGACATTCCTTATTTAATATTTCTACCTTGTTACCCATATATCCATGCACCCAAACCCATTCATTTACACCACAATCTCTCATCCTTTCATCTGTGGATGATATACACATCTTCATAGTACGTTGCACCACTGTAGAACATTACTTTCTAACCTCTCCTCATATATCCCCACTCTGCCTGCCTTGTGGATAGCTTCACACATGAGCACATGTTGCTTCAGTAGTTTCCCAACAATTGGATATTTCCGTCTGTACTCCTGAGGGGGAGATCTATAAAATGTGCTGCTAGTAAGGCCTGATGCCATTTCTGCCAAGAATGACTCCAGAGGGACAGATATGCAGGGGAAGTGTTCATGTTGTGCATTCCACAAGCCAACGCTACACGAGATGCACCAACTACAGACAGCAGGTAGCTCTTTCCTGATATCATTATGTGCTGTTGTCCTGTGATGTCCTATGCAATTACTATCAAATCCTGCGATGTTCTTTATTGATTGTCACTACTCTGTGCTACAGTACCATACACTACATTCATGTGGAGGAGACATGGAGTCCAGCAGGACTGCTGATGGTTTACTTTGGTCCTTTAGCCAGTGCCACAGACTTTTGGGATATAATAGAGTTGTAGTTCATATACAGTTTGGTACAGGTATTTGCCCTATTCTTTTTTTAATAAACTCAAATCACCCATACAATGAATAGGCTTTTATCTGAACAAAATACTTCTGCATGTGAAGAAGTAGTCAATATGTCGGCAGTGGTTATGTCAACAGCCAATTTTCACTGGGATTTGATCCAGAGTCACTAATGCTGCTAACAATTTCCTGCAACATCGCAAATTCTTGCAATGTGTCTAAACCGCAATATGCAAACACAGCGGTTCAATTGCGATAGTTCTATGTGCAATGGGATTAGCCACAAAGTGAGTGACAGTAAAGGACCCCATACACTAACTTTATTTGGGCCGATTTCACCCGTTCCTGGCGGAATGGGCCAAGAAATTGGCACAAATTGGGTCAGTGTGATGTCCCCACAGGTCTGATGCATGTTCCTGTGCGCATCGGACCTGAGTCAGAGGTTGGACCGGCATGCAGGTTCGACCTCCCTCCCGGCCCCACCGGGAAGGTCCTGGGCAGCTTGCGTGTGATCGTCTGGGCGTATGCTGCTGTGAGAAATTGCAGTATTGAATGCCCAGCTTTAGACAGCATTTTGGGGGAGGTAACGGGGAGTAGCTGGATAAAAACAGACATGTCATGGCTATATCCTGGTTGTGCAGTCTTACTTGCTACTGGAGAGCCCTCTGCGTCCCATCTTCAGAGGCACTCAGAATCTGACTTACTGTAATCTTCCAGTATGGTACCGATGTATCAGTACTTGTACACCGTTGGAAGGAGTGATGCAGCGAGGCCATCTTAACGTATGGGCTTAATGGGCAGCTGCCCAAGGCCCCGCCTATTCTAGGGTCCTTTGAGCAGGGGCAGATTGGATTGTGAGCATCTGCCCAGGGCCGTAACTAGGGGGGGCTGGGGGGTCACGCGCACTGGGCACTGGAGGGGAAGGGGGCGCTGTCAGGTCCGGGGACAGCCAGCGGAGGTCCGGTGACAGGCAGCGGGGTTCCGGGTAGCCGCTGTAGCGGCAGCTTGACTCCGTCCGTCTCTACTCTCTCCTACAAGCGCGGCGGCGGGAAGTGCTGGTGATGACTTTGAAAAGACTTGCCGGACGCTGATTGACTTGCCGGACGCGGCAGCGGGAAGCAAAGTTATCACCAGCGCTTCCCGCCGCCGCACTAGTAGGAGAGACGGACGGAGTCAAGCTGCCGCTACACCAGTCCCCAGGCAGTCATTTGGTCCCCCCCCGGTCAGGGGAAGGGGGGGCACCTAATGACTACCTTGGCCCAGGCGCCGGAAACCCTAGTTTCGGCCCTGATCTGCCTCCTGAGAGTCTTGGGAGGCAGTAGAGAATATAAGAGCGGCCAGGCAGCATTCTCTTCCTGCTTCCCAGCCAGCAGCCAGTGAATGGCGGTCAGCATGCTTATTGGTGGATGTCTGGTGCTAGCCACCAATCAGAGTGCAACATTCTCTTCCTTTTAATATTCGCATATGCTCTAACATATGTGATCATTAACACAAGGGACAGCTCTTGCGATAAGAGCTCTCCCTTGCGATGCAGCTCCAGCACTGGACTTCCGGGCCTGAGACCCGGGAGTCCGTCTGCACATGTGCAGAGCCGGTGCCGGCTGCAGGGCACGCTGGGAGGGATCCATGATGGATCCCTCACACAGCACTGTGGTGAGAAGCTCATAGGCTTCTGCAGGTAATTGCCAGCTTTTGCTGTCAATTCTCTCTGCAGTGCTGACACTGCAGAGGGGCAATAGAGCATACAGAAATGCAGTAAAAATCCTGATAACAGGGTTTTACCGCATTTCTGCTTTAGAAAATCCCACCAATTGTATGGAAGTAGGTGGCAATGACATTGGCCATTCATTGTATGGAAGGAAGTGGAGAGATGGTGCAGGACTGTAGGAGCGGCATGTTATGATTTGTTAAAAAATAAAAAGTCCTGTCAATGGGTGGTTAGGGGCCCCAGTTCATTGCTTGTCCCAAGCCATACAATACTGTTAATACAGCTCTGGTGCCTCTCTATGCTCATGTTAGCTTCTGCCCATATTAGCATATATTCCCAATTGTGGACAGTAAAAAATAGTAACAGCAATCACATTAGCAACCACATCTGAATGAGGCCTAGAATGCCGGCACAGGGAAAATGCTTTAACTAACATTGCAACTGTGTCAGCAATCTTGTGACGAAATACTGTTCCTCAGTTCACCTACAGTACAGTACCTCTTGTCAAATCTGTTTTTCAACCTCAAGTAATTTTCTAGGTTCAGAAGAAAAGCATTACAATTTGTTACATTTATAGATTAAGAGATTTAACAGAAGTGCATTTAGTCTACCAACATAGGAGATACAGCTGAGATATTACTGTAATCTGAAATATTACTGTCGTGTTAAAATGTAACAATTCTGTATTCATCTCAAGTTGAGTGCTGATGTTTGTGACTGTTGCTGAATTCATTTTGTAGTTAAATCCTTGTATTTTTAACTCCGTTCTTGGCATTATCAGAACTACATTAGATACAAAAATAAATCATACACAACAAAGTTTGTTTCGAAATATAATAAAAAAAGTTACGTTTTTTTTTTTTTTTGCTTGGCAACCAATCAGATATCAGTCCACAGGAAACTCGAATAGTGCAAGTTTCCCAATCTTCTTGCTGGGGCATGGTGAATACTCCTCATTGGCTGACACAATTTTAAGATTCACAGGTGTTACTACTTATTTCACTTGTAATTCTGTGAGACCAGAAAAAATGCATTAAGGTTTGTGGGAACTGTATTTGGGAAGCCAGAAGTTATGAAAGTGAGTATCTGATTAGTTTATATTACTTATAGCAGGGGTGTCAAACTCAAATTCATCGGGGGCCGCATCAGCAGTTTGGTCACCCTCAAAGGGCCGCTGTATAATAATAATGCAATGACACCACAGGCTGCTCCCGCTGTATAATAATAATGCAATGACACCACAGGCTGCTCCCGCTGTATAATAATAATGCAATGACAGCACAGGCTGCTCCCGCTGTATAATATAACAATAGTAATGCCATGACACAAATTATTATACAGGGGGAGCAGCCTGTGGTGTCATTGCATTATTATTATACAGAGGGAGCAGCCTGTGGTGTCATGGCATTACTTTTATATTATACAGGGGGAGCAGCCTGTGGTGTCATGGCATTATTATTATACAGGGGGAGCAGCCTGTGGTGTCATGGCATAATGCCATGACACCACAGGCTGCTCTCCCTGTACAATAATAATGACACCACAGGCTGCTCCCCCTGTATAATATAAAAGTAATGCCATGACACCACCACCAGATATATTGTTTTTTTATGTAACTTACTGTATTTTATCCCTCAGGCTCCTTTACTGCTGCTGCGGCTCCAGTAATTTCAATTCCACTCTCTGCACCGCGGCCTGTCCTGCTGCGGCCCCAGGGCCGGTGCAAGGCTTCTCAGCACCCTAGGCAAAAATTCAAACTACCGCCCCACTATACTGACACCAAGACCCACTTTCCAACCCCTTAAGGCAGGGCTGGGCAACACCGGCCCTCCAGATGTTGATGAACTACACATCCCAGCATGCCTTGCATCAGTTTCAGCATGGCCACATAGCAAAACTAATGCAAAGCATCCTGGGATGTGTAGTTCATTAACATCTGGAGGGCTGGTGTTGAACAGCCCTGCCTTAAGGCATACTTGCCTGACATTCTGGAATGGGGGTGAGGTTCCTAAAAATCCCCCCCGGGAAGGTGGGCATGTCCCCTGCTTTCCCTGTAGGTCCCCCTTTGCCACCCACAACTGAGTACAAGGAGGAGGGGGCAGAAAAGTAGTGAAATCTGCCCCAAGGGAAAGTATAGAAGTGAAGTCTTAGAGGTTCCACAGCCACCATCTGCATTACTTACAACAAGAATCCTCATAGACATCCTTGATTTTTTTGATAGGCAGACTTTGTGGCGCCCCCCCAGATCCAGGCGCCCTAGGCAGCTGCCTAAAGCTGCCTAATTTTAGAGCCGGCCCTGTGCGGCCCCCCGACTCGGCCTGCCTTCCTTCCTCTCTGCAGACGCGTGGGTGGGAGGCGTCATCGTCATGACGTCCCCACCCAGCGTCTGCCACTGCCTCGATAAGAGGGAACAGGCTGCCGGTCCCTCCTCCACGTAGCCGTGGAGGCCGGCGGCCATGTTCCTGTGGCCGCAGACATCTTAAAAGACCACAGGAACATGGCCACTGGCAGTGCAAAAAAAGCCTCTAAAAAAAGATCTAAAAAAAAGAGGATAAAAGGTGAAGGCTGGCGGCGGCTGCGCGGGCCACATGACGAGGTCTGTCGGGCCGGATTTGGCCCGCGGGCCTTGTGTTTGACAACCGTGACTTAGAGGATACTGTATGCATACCTCCCAACTGTATGCATACCTCCCAACTGTTTCGATTACAGTGGAGAGTCCTGCTGATTAGTCACTTCTCTGCTCTGCAAAGCAGTGGTGATCCCTGAATAGCGCTGTGCAGGCTGCCAAAATGACAGAAACAGCCAAGGCTATGCCCACCCCTCCCAAGGCCCATCCCCTGTCCAGACATGAACATAGCTCAGGAAGAGCAGGTCCCAACTTCCTGAAGGCCAAAGTTAGGATGTAGGCATATGCATATGAGTTCTGTTTACTAACTAAAACTCCATTTCTGTTGAATTGTGCAAATGTAAATCATATGAAGAAATAAAACATATACAGGTTGAGTATCCCTTATCCAAAATGCTCGGGACCAGAAGCATTTTGGATAATGAATTATTTAATATTTTGGAATAGTTTATATTTGAATGATGTATCTTGAGGTATCTGGCATTTATGTTGTCTAAGCACAAACACATGAAATACAGTACACACAAATATTTTATTTGTGCATGAAACAAGGTTTTAGAACCTGAAACAAAGCTTGTTTACAATCTCAGGTACTGAATTTGAATATCATGCAATCATTTTCTTGCACATATTTAGTGCCAGTTACATATCAAGTCCCCAGTTGTGCCAGGTACAGATGTACCCAGTAGGTTTTTAGCACAAAAAAAGTACATATTGGAAACTATGGTTTATTGGAATAATTTGGATAGTGGATATTTGGATAAGGGATTCTTAACCGTATATCCTTCATTGGTATTTAAGACTTAATTTTTTCTATATATGTAGAGTGAGAGAGAGTGGCAGGTACAGCATCTTTTCACATGAAAGTAATGTAATCAAAGTTGGGCTGATTAGCAGTACCTGTGGCTTCCTAATACAAGTGTTTCCAAGGCAGAGAGTCATTACTCTTGAAGGTGGAATAGTTGGCCAAGTGATAGGCTGGGGTGTAGGCTACGGTATGGACCACTAGATCTTTCTGAAGAGTTTGTACTATGCTGTGACATCTGTATGCTGCAATGTTGTAACCATTCTTGCTTATGCTAATTAACTGGTATGCTGTGTACCTGCTACAAAATAAAGATCAAGACTTCATCTTATCCATGTGTATGTATGTGATTCCTTGTCACAATATATATATATATATATATAACCACAGATAGGTAGATGGCACTCTCAAGATTTGTACAATTTCTGCGCGGCGGCAGCAATGAAGAAATAAATGAATCAACACAGGCTTGTGTTGATTCATTTATTTCTTCATTGCTGCCGCCGCGCAGAAATTGTACAAATCTTGAGAGTGCCATCTACCTATCTGTGGTTACATTTTTCCTTGAGAAACGGAAAGGCACCTCAAGTATCTGCATCCTTAAGGAAGAGTGCCGGTACATCTTTGTCCTATATATATATATATATATATATATATATATATATATATATATATATATATATATATATATATATATATATATATATATATTTAGTATCCTAGTATCCGTGGGGACCTGCACTCCTTGCTGCTGTGTAATCAGAATAGTGCCCTGGTGCCTTCCTCACCGCACCAAAGTGCGTGTATGTAGAAACCCAGGATAGGTAGCACTCAGAGACGGTAAATAGGTGAAACCAAAACTGGATTCAATATGACATCAGGCAATGTTTCGGGGCTCAGCCCCTTTCTCAAGCCAACAAGACAACAAGTGAGAGCACTGGAATGTATTGTATGTAATGTGTATACAGGGAACCTCAGAAGATAATGGAGATATCTACTGTGGTCCGTTTTCAATCCTAAAATTGGTTCTCATTTTAGAAGCTGCAAAAATGGCAAATTTACCTAGATAGGGAAAGGTGTTTTTTTACGTTACAGACTACACTTTTCAGAGAGAGCAATCTATAGTAACAGTCCTCTCGCTCTAATAGGGGCCCATCGCTGGGACTGGTACATTTTCAGGCTCAGGACACGGCCGTGCTATTGCACATGTGTAATCTGATGACTATGCGTGTGTGAATAATGTATCCTCTACTTGTAAATGTTGTGATGTGTTGCCAATACTTTAGGCTACAATGGCTAATGGCATCTGATAGTGGTTTTAGCTACTATTGTTCCAGGGGCCAAGCTGTGGAATGCAAAGTATATTAACCATTTTGGGGGATAATGTTGTGATCAAAAATGGGGGATTGGCAAAAAGTCAGGAGACCCATGTACTCAGTAGGGGTCTCCACATCGCAGGGACAGGCTTCTATTGGGAAAGTGGCAATAAAAGTTCGAAAAATCATTACCCCATGTATAGTGAATATGCCCCAGAAGCAGTTACTAACTGCAAACTATGCAATAAGTACTAAATTGGTTGTGCTCCAATTTTAAAACTACAACTGTCTCAATGTAGTAGACTTCTACGTGGCCACCAAAGACGGGTGTTGAAAAGCCCTGTCATATATCATAGCTCTCAGTATTTCAGTTACTAAACTTAACCCAATGTCAGTGACATTTTTAGCGGCTAGAATCCTATGTGCCAAGTAGCAGCAATTTAACCCCATGACAGTAACATGTTTTATTGTTTAAGAGGTCAGTGCATGGGGAGTAATGACCTGGTGACTTCAACAGGTTCTAGGTCTGCTCATTCATAACCTCTCACTGACAGGCAGTTGTACGAGGTGTATAGAGGGGAGGGGGACAGGCCACACTGAATCCCTAGCCCTGCTGCAGGATCACTTTTTCCATCTGGGTGTGTCTGGGAGTGAGTACGGCAGACAGAGGGGTCTGTGTTTGTGTGACGCTGCGCCACACGTCTGACATTAAATGTTCCTTTCAGCAAGAAACACTCCTTTGAAAGGTTTGTCTGGGGAGGGGGGGAGGAAATTTGTTTTTTGAACATCAATTACACACCCTGTGACTACACCCCAGAGCTACACTGTTCCTCAGTTCCTATCATGGGCAAATAACTGATTCTAATTAATAGCTCCTTCAATCCTTTCAGAATTCTGACTAATTTATAAAAAGTCATCATCATTTCTATTATCCTAAATTATTTCCACATTAAACTAGTCTATAAGCAGCATGTGTGGTTGGTTCAGAATGAGTCAGTCACTAATTAATATACCAGCACTTCTGGGCTTCTAGAAGACATGTAGTCCTAGAGCAGGGGTTCCCAATCTTTTTTTAATCACGGCACCCTAGAGTATAAGAATTTTTTTCGCTGCACCCCTAGGCCAAATTTATTTTAATTAGATTGGATTTATATGCGATTCTTAGGGTCAGGTATGTTTGAAAAAGGGCAGGAATTGCTTCTATTTGTACACATTTTATGATTGGCAGCCACCAGCACTGGTTTTGCTTATAAATAATTAACCATTAATAATTTGAGTTGGTCCTGGACTACCAACCCATGGCACCCCTGCATGTGTCCCGAGGCACCCCAGGGAGCCACGGCGCACAGTTTGGGAACCACTGTCCTAGAGTATTAGTTATAGTTGGATTTGTGCTAGGTAAATGGGCCTGATGCCAACATGGTTGGAGTGTGCAGTTCTGCTGCTTACATGGAAACAGCCAGGGGCGTAACTACATATTCGTGGGCCCCATAGCAAAAGTTTGGAAGGGCCCCCTATTTAGCAACTGATGGTGATAAATGTATGTAAAACATATTACTTAGACAGGAAAGATGGGCCCCCTTCAGCTCTGGGCCCCATAGCAGCTGCACCCCTTGCACCTATGGTAGTTACGCCTTTGGAAACAGCTGTGATGCACATATATGGTAGTGCAGCAGGAGGCGTCTGGTACAAGTACATGCCTTTTGCATGCATGAGTGATCCAGTGCTCCGTCCAAGGTTATAGCAAAAATGGAGGCCATCACCACCCCCTCTCTACCCTCAAACAGCGGCAGAATGTCAGTAGCTTCTACGCCAGACGATGCAGTACCAGTTCTGCACATGCAGAAAGTACTGAAGGAGGAGCAGAATCTGAATCAGGCCCAATTTTCACCTCTTAAAGCAATATAATTTATGAGCCATACACAATGGGCCTTATTCTAGTTCACTCTTTCTGACTAAATCCTTCTTAGATGGACAAAACCATGTGCACTGCAGGTGGGGCAGATGTTACTTGTGCAGAGAGAATTAGATTTGGGAGGGGTTTTACTTCAAAGTGAGATCTACAGTATATTGCAGTGTAAAAATAAAGCAGCCAGTATTTACCCTGCACAGAAACAAAATAACTCACCCAAATCTAATTCTCTCTGCACATTTTACATCTGCCCCCCTGCAGTGCACATGGTTTTGTCCATCTAAGAAGGATTTTGGCAGAAAGAGTGAACTTGAATAACCCCCTATGTGTATACTTGTAGGGGTGGATCATTACATGTCTAGTACAAGAAGGATGTGTTAAGCACTCCCCCCTATGAGATGTGTCTTATTATGGGTTGCAGTTATCTTTGAAATATGCTCATTGACAAACATAAATTCTGCACCTAAACAAGATGGGGCTGATTTGTTGCTTTTCACTTGTTAATGAGTGACACATATACGTTCCGGTTGCATCATTAAATTACATTACTCTGTAAGGTTGCACATACAGATATAGCAATATAAGTGTGTAGCTATATTCTATATAGAAGCTGCCTACTCTCCTGCATTCTGCAGGAGACTCCCTGAAATAGCATCAATCTTCCTCTCTCCCTCATTAGTCTAGCAATCTCCCTCATTTCACCTAGCCCACATTACACTGTTACTTTTGGAGAAAAAAGGAATGAGAGATAGATAGATAGATAGATAGATAGATAGATAGATAGATAGATAGATAGATACATTTACATTGAATCATCAGCACCATTTCCCAGCACTTTAGCAAGTACATTAGCTCTTACTAACTGCTTTGAGGCTCATCTACATTTGTATATAAGTCATTTTAAAAGATTCCTCTCAGATGTAGCAGTACACACCCACGCTTCTAGGTGCCATGTTCACAATCTCTCCATAAATTAAACTAGACACGCCCTTTGGGTGGAGCATGACACACCCCTATATATAGGGCGCTTTGCAAAATTCTATTACCAGCTATAAGCTCCCTGAAAGTAGTATATGCTATATATTGGTGTATATGCAAATAGACAACTTTTTGGTTCAATTTCAAATTGCCCCCATACTGCAGCTATTATTACCTACATTTGAAAATAATTCCCAGGGACACTTCACTGCTGGCAGATGCACTAAAGCAAGTTGCGGTACAGATCAGAGCGACCTTTGTTTATTGCTGTGCCAGTAATGATAGGTTAATGAACATGGTTGCAGTGTACTTTTTGCATTAAAATGAATCCAGTTCCCTAAACATTTAATTATAAAGCCCAGAGAATAAGAATAGATTGAGTGGAAATTACATTTACTAAGAATAATAATTACATTCAGAATAAAAGGAACAGTACTGAACATTTGGCAAATATACAATGCACAAACGTTTACAATTTTTTTGTCCTTCAACATTAGGCGCTGTAGATTACAAAGTGCAAATGCCAATGTGCAGAACAAAATCTGCTTTCGTACCGCTATGCATCTAATACCCCTTTTACAGTGCAAAATTCGGGGGTCACACCCAGGATTTGGACCCGGGTCCGTCACGTAAACAACCCGGAATTTCTGATGATTAGCATCCAGAGCAATAAGCCAGGTCGCTGATATGACAAAGGGGTGGGGTTGGGGCTGAGTGGCTGTGTTATAAATATCTTATTTGATTTTTTTTTTTAAATAGTTATGAGGTGGTACACTGTGGGAGGCTGTGGGAGGCTGGGCGGCAGCGGGAACTGTGCCTCCCGCTGACAATTGAAGACTGTCGGGCAGGGGGGGCGAGGATAATCCGCAGGGAGAACATAGGCTGAGAAGCCCATTGAAATTGTATGGGGAAGCGGCATCTACTCCTCTGCCTCAGTGACAGGGATGCACTCCCCTGTCACTGAGACAAATGTGATAGGACAGTGGAGCAGGCTGTCACTCACTGACAGCCTGTCCCTGTTGTCCCTGAGCTGCGTAGTGTCAGTGTCGGCTCCCGTATCCCCACACACACACTGATTACATTTAACCAGGGGGCAGGCAGCGGCGCTGGTTGGAGTTGGGGCAGCCGCTGCAGTGGCACTGGCAGGAGCAGCGGGCAACAGCAGCGAGTACCGCTACTGCCGTTGCCACTACCGGCCGCCGCCGGGGCTGCAGCTGTAATAATCATGGGGGTGGTAGCGGCAGGTAATGTGTGCACCATGCCACAGGACTCGGCCGCCCGCAGCCCGCCACCGAACTACTCCCCTGCTCCGGCTGCCTTGGGTCAGAGGCAGGGAGAGCTGTCAGCTCTTTTCCCCCAGTAGCAGCATGGGGGGGGGGGGGGGGGGAGCTCAGCGCTGTATAAACATATAAAGTGTGCAGAGCAGGATTCCTGCTGTGTGCACAGCAACCAGGAGCAACACAGCACAGGGGTCGCCAGGAGACAGCAATGCAGAAGTGATCCCATGCCATGCAGTCTACAGTGATCCCGCGGTGCAGCCCAAGTGGTGCTGACACCCCGGCAAACCACCAGCAACAGGGCTGTATCAGCTGTTATCTCTGCACTGCCACCTCTACATACAGTATGTTTTCTGCACACTTTCTTGGGGAATGCCAGGAAACGCCAGGGGCGTCTTCCGACCAATGTCA
Source organism: Crinia signifera (assembly GCF_055691185.1). Lineage (NCBI taxonomy): Eukaryota > Metazoa > Chordata > Amphibia > Anura > Myobatrachidae > Crinia > Crinia signifera. The sequence goes on from NC_139220.1 coordinate 208,016,575, forward strand.
CTGAACCAGCGGCCGCATCCTCGTCTCAAAGAAGGAAAGCACAGCCCAAAACAAATATGACCGCCGCATATATTCCCCGCAGGATGACGCCACTAGCACCGGCCCTGGTACAACTATGACGCCACTAGCACCGGCCCTGGTACAACTGTCGGCGGCCCAGCCAGGGGGAAATCTGCACCGGCCCGCCAGGATATGGCTCGGTTTCCCGGGGAGGGGGGCAATCCGCCCCTGGGAAACGCTGATCGTATACAGGGGCATGTAAGGAAGCAGGATGATTTGGAATGTCAGGGAGACTGGGGCATGTGGGGAAGCAAGGCAATGGGGAATGTCAGGGAGACTGGGGATGCACAGTGGGCATGTGGGGAAACATCGGGGTGGGGAAACAGCGGGTGGGGAATGCAATGGAGACTGGCGGTATGCAGGTGGCATGTTGTGACTCATTGCTATCATATATGCTGCTGCCTCCCAGCCTGCTCCAATCCGCTAGAGGCCAGACCTTCAATATCTACAATGAGTAATTTAGGCTCATCTGCTGCCTGATCTAAGCTTAGTTTCAGTCCAGCTGGAGGGAGAGGAGGGTCTGTGATCTCTGCTCCTCCACTCTCCTCTCCCTACTGCTCCATCCCTCTACTTCCTCCCTGTCATAAACTGCCATTCACATACTGCTTCTGTCCGTCACCCTCTCAATATAAGGCACTGACAGTCACCCATTGCTTCTCTCTGTCACCTCTACCTTTCACCCACTTCCATTGTAATTATGGTGTGTGGCATAATAGGGAAATTTACTAAAGGAAATTTGTAAAAAAATAGGTGTATTTGTATCTAGAAATACACTCCTTTTTGACATTTACTATACCGAAAATACGGCAATTCGTATTCGTATTGATGTGCTATCAATACGAATACAAATTGCTGTATTTTCGGGATAGTAAATGTCAAAAATAAGTGTATTTCTGGATACAAATAAACCTATTTTTTTTTACAAATTTCCTTTAGTATATTTCCCCCAATGTGTCAGAAGCAACCCGGACCCACCGTTCCCCAGAAAGCCCGTTGGCGCTGGCTCCACCAAATCAGTGCCTCACCAACCACTAACTTCACCGCATGTCACTGACTCTTATACCCCTTTTACATCAGAGCCTGAACCCGGGTTATTGCCGCTCCACTTCGGGCCGGGGCTTGGTGTAAATGGGGTAAAAAAAACAAAAACCCATGTCCTGTTCTCCAGGTGTCTGACCTGGCAAATGCTTAGGGTCGGACATGGGGCATCCCCAGAGTCAGGGGACATGAAAATAGGTAACCCGGGGACCAATTTCCACCAATAGGGGAGCCCATACCTCCGGACTGCAGCATCCTGTGGTCAGTCCGGAGTTTGGGCAGGGGCAGTGTACAGCCTCTACGGCTGTCTGCAGTACTATGCAGACAGCAGTGGAGGCTGGGAGGAGGTATGCCGCATTCACCTCACAGAATGAATCTAGGGTGCACATATGCTGGGGGCAGCCCAGCAGCTTTCCCGGGTGTTGGGCTTGCCCCCAGCATGTCAGTCGGCATTGTGGGATTCCTGGCTGATTGGTTTCCTGGTGCTTGGAGATGATGTAATCTCCTAGTGCCGGCTCAGGGCCTGCCTTAGCCGGCATTGCCTGCTCAGCATAATGCCGGGGGACACTGGTGTAAAAGGGAACAACTGCCGGGGCGCAAGTGGTATTAGATGCTGAGGGGCATTGTTGGGTGGTGGAATTTCTTGCTAATTATGGAGAATACACTGTGGTACCATAACTTCTGGAGTAGTTTAAAAATGAGATTTGATTTGATGAAGCATAAGTATTTAAAAGAGATAAAGATGGGATTGGATACCTTTACAGGCACAGAGCCCATAGCCATTTTTACTATTCAAAAGCTATACAGGGGTATCCTATTACCTGCGATTGCTGACAGCGGGTATTATGGTCATATGGTCATCGGATTAGCCCTGATAAGGCGGTGTGTGCTGCAGTTTATCAGGGATTTTGTTTTGCCTGCCTAAGGCAAATCAATATCTCAGAAAGCAGGCAATAACACCTAGGTTTCACTGAATCTGTGTGTATTTGCAATGAAATGTGTTGTTTTTTATCTAATCTGATAAAAACATCAGTGAATCATTGGGAAAAATAACAAAAACACTAAAGTTTATATTCAGTTTAATATACAGTGACTGGATACTCCCTATTGTATTTGTCTGTTCCTTACACTTTTAGTTGTACTACAAAGTAATATAAAGCTTTGCACACAACAAAATTGATATATGTAATAACAAAAAATATTACTGATGTATCAGGCTGCCAAGATTACAATCATCCAAATGTATTGCTAAGACAGAATGACAAACTGAAGATGTATAGGCAAATGACTTACATGACTTTAATTAGTAAGGTTGGCATCACAGTAGGGACTGGGACACCAATAGAATTAACAGCTCTTTCAGTAGCAACATATGTAACTTTCAAGTCTATAAATCTGGGTGACTGGGGTACAAAGTCTCTTCATTTACTAAAGTTTGCAATTAAATTCCTCATTTGCAGTCTTTAACCATCTACACTGCAAGCATTACACATTATCAGCACTGAATGGAAGGTAAATGGGATGGGGACTTACCCATGTCACTCAGAGTCAGTGGAAAGAGGGAATTGATTATGTAATTACCTACCAATCCCCTGTGGCTCTATACTACAGAAATGTTCAACAGAATATGGGGAAAATAACATTAAAAGTGTTGTATCTCTTCTATTTTGCCACCCATAGACTCAGCAATACCATACCTCCCAACTTTTAGATAGCCAACATGGGACAGCTGCGAGCCTCGAAATGAGGGGGCGTGGCTTAGTGGCAAATTGCATGATTCCCATGAGGCCACAGGCCCATTTTCACCAATGTAAGCTGCTGGTCAGCCCCCAAACTCCCTGCTGCGGGAATAGACGAATGCGCACAGCGTCTATTCACCAGATGACAGGGGGGGACTCCAAACTGCCCCCCACTACGGGACAATGCCGCCGCCAGATGGGATGCGGGACCGTCCCCAAAACTGTGCGGAAAGCGGGACAGTTGGGAGGTGTGGCAAAAGTTGTTTAAAAGATGAGAGTACTTTTAAATAATGTGATCATATGCAGGCACCGGAGCGCCCCAGGCGAGTCGGGGTGGGGGCGCCCCGGTGCCGGGGGGAGGGAGGGGGGGTGGTACCTGTGTAAAAAAATTGCTGCCCCGGCGTCCCTGCAGTGCTGGGGCGGTCAGGGGTGTCCGTGCCGTAGGGGTACCTGCGGCCAGTGCCAGATTAAGCCTTCGGGGGGCCCGGGGAACTTTAGACAGGGGGGCCCCCTTGCACTTGTCACTACTGGCCGCAAACTGCATGGGGGAATATTACACTGTCAAAACACAGAGTAAAGGCAGTATAAACTTGGTCAATGGGTAACTTCAGGGGATATATATATATATATATATATATATATATATATATATATATATATATATATATACATACATACATACATACATACATACCACATGAAAAGCCTGTGTCTGTCCCTCTGCACCTTACTCTGTAGGAGACCTCACAGTCCCAGTGCTGCCTCTGATTAAAAACCCTCCCATGACTAGGCTGCTGCTGCTGTTATCCATGGGCCTGAGAAGCATGTAATGAGCTCCACCAATCAGAGCTCAGCACAAACATCTCAGCCTCTGCCCTCTGGTGCAAAGTGTCATGGGACTTAGTCAACTCCCAGTAATGCACTGCACACTTGCACACTTGGCTCCCAATGCTCAGCACCATTAATCATGGTCACATTGGCAGATAGGTGAAGCTGCAGCACTACCCCACTCCCATGCACAAAACCTTTAGCTAAAAAAAAAATTATAATAATTTTTTTTTTTAAAATACATGCCAACCACAGGGGGCCCCTAGCTAGAGGGGGGCCCAGGGGCACTGACCCCTTGTGCCTCCATTATAATCCGGCCCTGCCTGCGGCGCCGTCATGTGTATAAAGCTGGCTGCGGCCGGCGGGGTCCCTGTAGTGAATAGCAAATAACTAGCGCTTCCCGCACCGCCGCGCACATAGCGCTAGTTATTTGCTATTCACTACAGGGACCCCGCCGGCCGCAGCCAGCTTTATGCACATGACGGCGCCGCAGGTACCCCTACGGCACGGACACCCCTGACCGCCCCAGCACTGCAGGGATGCCGGGGCAGCAATTTTTTTACACAGTTCGTTGGGGGTGAGGGGCGAACTGCCGCCCTCCAGGTGCCGGCGCCCTAGGCAAATGCCTAGAGCTGCCTAGTGGTGGCGCCGGCCCTGATCATATGTGATCTTATGAAGTCCTGGGAAGAGGGAGACTTAAACTCAGGTGCAGACAATAGTCCACTCTTTCCAATTATATGTCTAGGGACGTGGTACACTTATACGATGTCAATGTCAACATGTGTCAACATAGACAACAAAAAACATGAACAAATTGTGTCAACCTTTCCAGTGTCGACCATGTCAGTATTCTGCCTGTGTCGACATTCTGTCAATGTTGACCTTAAATATGTCGACCATTTAAAGGTGTCCACCTAACCACTGTCGGCCATTAGTGCTTGACCTAATGACTGTCGATCTAGAGTCAATCTATCACTTATGCCATAACCCCCAAAAAAACAACAGTAACATTTTATATAGTCTATTATGTCATCGGTATGCAATCTATATTTAGTACAGCATGCAAAAACTATGATCAGTCACTCATTTTATCTCTGCATGTCACCTATTTAGCAACAAATATGTAGTATCACCATGATGTATTACCGAGGGACCACAGCAGATATCTATCTAAGTTTCTATGGGGGATACGATGCTGTGAGATTTATCACCATGATGTATTACCGAGGGACCACAGCAGATATCTATCTAAGTTTCTATGGGGGATACGATGCTGTGAGATTTATCAATTTCTGGAGTCTATCGCAGTCTGAAGATTGCAAAAGGCAGTTGTAGCCTATGGGCTATGACAAAGATAGAAAGCAGAGAGTACCTTACACTGATATGGCCGCTGTGCATTATTTATTTTTTGTTACCAGTTATTAATATATAGAGCTCACATATTCCACAGCGCTATACAGAGAAATATCTGAATATTCCCATCAGTCCCTGCCCCAGTGGAGCTTACAATCTATATTCCCTACCACATATACACACACACTCACATTCATCGTGCATGCTCAGAGGTTCATAAGACAAGCTCTTGTGGGTCCTCATTGTTACATTAGCCCAATACAGTGTCAGACTGGGGCATGAAGGGTCCACCGGAGGAATGCAGCTGTAGGGTCCACATTCAGGGGTTTAGCCAGTCTCCAGAGGGGGTGTGGCAAACCTTTAGAGAGCGCATGGTCTGGGCCCCTTAATAAATCTATTTAGTAAATACTGGTATGCATGCTTGAGAATGTACCAGATTTATAACAGCAATGCACTGTAGGGAATACACCACAGTCCTCTGAATTAGAGATGTGCGGCGGCCACTTTTTCGGGTTTTGGTTGTGGATCTGGATCTCCCTTCGTGTTTTGGATCTGGATTGGTTTTGGCAAAACCACCCTTGCGGGTTTTGGTTTTGGATCTGGATTTTTATGAAAAAATGCTAAAAATACCAGAATTTGGGCCTGTTTTGCCCCTAAAGTATTATTGACCACAACATTAGTTTCCACTCATTTCTAGTCAATTTTGATCACTTCACAGCTTACAAAATTGTTTTCATTGACTGTAGTTGGGCCAAAAGGTTATACCGAGGTAGCTGGATGACTAAGCTAAGCGACAGCAGTGGGCATCACATACATGTGGACCTTACACTTCCAACCTGGCACATCTTGGAAGCAGAGCAGCACTGTAGGAGCAGACAGGGTGGCAGTTTAATAAACTACCCCAAAAAAAGAGAAATGCTCCAAAGAGCAAAAAATACAAAGAGGTGCAAGATGAAATTGTTCTTGGGCCCTCCCACACACCCTTATGTTGTATACAGGACATGCACAGTTTAACAAACCAATCATTGTCATGACTGGTGGTAGCAGCTTCATTACTTCTATCAGGTTGCTGATCTTCCACTATTTCCTCCTCCATCATTCTCCAAAAATGTGTTTTTATTTATTTCTCTTACTTTACACTGGACACTGCCCCTGGACACAGCCCCTGGACAATGGACACCGCCTCTGGACACCACCCCTGGACACAGCTCCTGTACACTGGACACAGCCATCACACTGAACACTGCCCCTGTACACTGGACACAGCCCGTCACCCTGGGCACAGCCCCTGGACAATGGACACAGCCTCTGGACACCGCCCCTGGACACAGCTCCTGTACGCTGGACACAGTAGTTACACTGGACACTGCCCCTGGACACTGGACACAGCCCCTGGACAATGGACACAGCCCCTGGACACAGCTCCTGGACACTGGACACAGCCGTCACACTGGACACTGCCCCTGGACACTGGACACAGCCCCTGGACAATGGACACAGCCTCTGGACACCACTCCTGTACACTGGACACAGCCGTCACACTGGACACTGCCCCTGGACACAGCCCGTCACCCTGGACACAGCCCCTGGACACTGCCCCTGGACACTGGACACAGCCCCTGTACACAGCCCCTGTACTCTGGGCACAATCGGATGTTCGGATCTCAAAGATCTGCACCCGCTCATCTCTACTCTGAAGTACAGTATAACGTAACATATTCATAATGTAGAATTGAAAGCACAGTCTGGAACCTGATCCCAACAGAAAGAGGTGGGCCCCAAAACAGTGGGGCCCACTGGGGTTACCTCTGTACCCCTGTGGGTCAGTTCAAACCCAGCCCAATATAATTGATTATTGCAGTGCTATATTATTTATTTATTATCAGTTATTTGTATAGCGCACACATATTCCAGCGCTTTACAGAACATTCACATCAGTCCATTACTAATTATTACACCGTCCATGCTGCACTAATATCATGCCCAGATTACATTACATATGTGCTTAATGATAAATGAACCCCTATATTTAATAAATATTGTCTAAGAATTTTTAAAACATGCATTTACAGTATCTTATCACTCCACTGAACTCAATCTGAGCAAATTATGGCGGCATGCAAAATGTGCATTTTTTTAATGTAGTCCCCAAAATTACTATACACAATGGGAATATTTAAAATAAAGAACAAATTTCGCCAAGGCGCACAATATTTTGCTGAGAAAACCCATTTGCACTGCCAGAGGAACAAACAGTTGTGCAGGCTCTTCTATTACTTAGTTGGGTTTTCCTGCTGCATTTTGGGCCTTATTCAGATCTGAGCTCAGTACAAATTTGTTTGGAAAATGGGCAAAACCATGTGCACTGCAGGTGGGGCAGATGTAACATGTATAGAGAGAGTTAAATTTGGTTGGGGTGTGCTGAAACTGAAATCTAAATTGCAGTGTAAAAATAATGCAGCCAGTATTTACCCTGCACAGAAACAAAATAACTCACACAAATCTAACTCTCTCTATACATGTTACATCTGCCCCACCTGCAGTGCACATGGTTTTGCCCATTTTTCAAACAAACTTGTACTGAGCTCAGATCTGAATAAGGCCCTTTGAGTAGATTTACTTGCAACCACTCTTACCCAAAATCCCAGTCTGGACATTTTGGTTAATTCAGAAATTATCGCATGGCCACAAATTCATATGGTGGCCGATTATCGATAGACTGTGCATGTGTATGGCCTATAGTACGCATGTGCGAGACAGCCCTGGGATGAAAGCCTGCTACTTTTTTAATCACTGCCCATACACAAGGTGATTGACAGAAAGTAGGCATGTGGGTGGTAACCGGCCATTTCATGGGAGTACCAAGAAAAACGCTAGGTGTTTCAGAAAAACAGGGAAAATGCAGACGTGCCGAAGCATTTCAGAAGAAAGGTGTGTGACATTAGCAGCGGGCTGTATATGCCCGTTTTCATCACACCGCAGAGTAAAAGTCTCTGGCTACTCCAAGCCTGTGATGACTGGTGCCCGGTGGAAAAATCATTCAATGTGAGTGGTTTACGAATGGTTTGGAACATATTTGAATAGATCAGCAGCCGTACACATCTATCCGCACAGCAAACACATTCATTCACAAGGTGGAATTTCACTCTGGCGAGGCAGCTTCAACCTGAAGGCTGGCTGCAGCAATATTGCTGGTGCCCGATCAGGTCTGAATTATCCTCAATGTTCCAACACAGGTCAGATCCCATTTACACTTCACCTTGGACCCAGGCCACCGCGTCATTTCCGGGGGGGGGGGGGGGGGGGCGGGGGGTGTCGGGTGATGCGGCGATCGAAGCTAAGTAACTCCAGGGGTAGGGAGGGGGATCGGATGATGCGGCGGCCACTGCCTAGTCAAACCGGAGGGGGGGGGAGTTGCGGCCGCCGCCGGTGCCACTCACCTCCATGGGGGTACAATGGTGTATGCAGTTTTGTTCAGTCATGTTTTATAGTGTGCATGTTATAGTCATGTTTTTGCCTGGATTGGAAAGTCCTTCCTGAGAGCATTTCGGGAAGCATTCACACATTAGTGGAATCTATGTTGAGCTTCTTTGTGTGAAAAAGTATGAAAAAAATATATGCGGTCCCCCTTCACCAGCATAACCAGCACCATGCTTTTCGAGCCAACCTAAAAATAAAGAAAAAAAATGTGAAGGTATTCTCTGTCCCTTACCTGTAGCATCCCAGCGGTTGGAAAAAATGCAAACCCAACCCATAAGAACATAGAACAGTTATGTGTTGTATACATATAGTTCTTCTCTACATATGTGAGTTTTGTTACATCCATGCCTGTCTGCTAATTGGTGCCAACTACCATGGTAATAGGCCACTGACTTTGACTGGTCTACCTTTTAGCCAATCAACAAAGGGACAAGCTGTGGGTTAGGGGGCACTGTGTCTGATGATGCCGGGACCTGATTTGCACACGTGCAGAACAGGTCCAGAGCGCTCCACGAAACATCAGAGATGATTGCAGACAACTCTGAATTAGCCCCATAGTGCCTTATACTGTAGCTCCTTAATAATCTGTATATATCTGTTTTATAAACTGGCAGTGGTACAGCAAATCCTCATTAGCAAGCATTTCTGTTACACTGTGTACAATATATATTCATTTAATATGGTAAAGCAATTCTACCACACAAGGTTATACCAATTGATTCTCTAAAATATCTGCATATGTTTAAATGCAAATGAGTGGATAATGGATACATAAGTATAGGGTAAGGCATTATTTCGTGAAATTCTACTTCATACTGTATATGTACATTTAACCTTAATGTATCCTAATAGTGTGCACAGCTGTTACACTCCTTTCACAGCAGATGAAAGGATTTTGACAAGGTTGTTACAAAACTACAGTATAAGATGTATTCAAGTTATAAAAATCCAAATGGTGCTTAAATTCCCCTATTATAGACGTTTCCATCCAGTATCTCATAATTCTGGTATATTTAGGGTTAATCAACACAACACAAGAGGACACAAAGATATACACTCTTGCACTGCTTCGACAATGTGTGCAAAAACTGTAACATTATGGTATCTCCGACCTGATGTACAAAGTACCGATGTTTGGTACTTTACGCATGTGCATGACTCGTTTTGCATGTGTGCAAATGGGTCCTGCGACACCGGATGCAGTACAGCACGCATCTGATGCTGTTTGTGGGCGGGAGGTTGCAGCGATGGCCAACTTTTATGAACACAGAGGCATGTTACTGCTGCTTAGAGGGAGGGAAGAGGTGAGGATCTCCATTGTTGGACCATTGTTTCCTTACGCGGATTTGCAACAGAAGGCATGCGTTTCCCCATGGGTGTTGCAAGCCGTCTGATGGTGTTGTATTGATCCAATGCTTCATCCTAGGATTCAACTTAGATCCCTGTGCAGCAGGAGGCATAATAAACTCATCCATCTACATCTCCATAGCTACTCTGTCCTGACCACATCTGAATTAGCCCCATTGTGCACTTTTATTGCCAGATATAATGAATGGACAGAAGTGTGAATAAGATGCGATAATTTACCTAATAACTGTGCAGATGGTTGAAATACCTTACTCCATTAAAACTATACATATATGCACAATCCTAGCTCACTAATCTAATGCTTTGAACAACTGCATGAAAGTACTCCCCATTTTGTTTCTCACTTTTTTTCTTGTGTTTTCACTGCTTTTATAAAATACATCACTTATTTGGTATAATTGCAACCAGCATATTATTTTTAATATAAAAAAGTTAAATAATTGTACCACCTTGAGCAGTTCTTGGTGAAGATCACGATAATGGACAGCTTTTTAAATCTGTGCTCGTGTGTTGTTTCCGAGCCAGGTGGAAGCCACGGTTACTAAGGGGCATTAGTATCATGATATGAATCCTATGTCAGATATCCACACATGCAATACAAAAAGAGGATCCAAAGAAAGATACTGCAAGTGGTCTCCAACATGCAGAAGTAGTTGTGTGGATTGTCATGTCTGTATCTACTATTCTATGAAAGCATAAGGCATAGTAATCAGATTACAGTCTAGAAACATTGTTAATGGCCTTGTCTGGACAATTTGCTGGCTACTTTAGTATGCACTCCTTCAAGGAGTTAGGGATGGCCATTGACCATTAATAGTTTGTACCATTGATGGTCTATAGCTGATGGCAAATGGTTTTTCCATTGAAGGGTTGGCACTGAAGTTACACCATTGTTTGCAGAACCCCATTTTGAGATGTAAGAAATTAGCGGTGCTGGTCTGAAGGTCAAGGTCTGTGCAGCACTCAGCCATCGATGAGTAAATCACAAAAAAAACGAATGACCATCTAGATAGTATAGTTTTTGATAGCCATCACCAAGAAGAGCTCCGAATCCATAGGCAAACTTGTAACATCTAGGACAGGATGTACGAAAGGGTAAATGAGGCCACCAACACGAAACCTGACGTTTTTTGAGAATTTGGCTGCATCTCCCATATGTGCTAGGCTAGATCATTTTTTTTAAAAGACTTCCAGAGGGAGAAACAAGTACATTTACAGAGGAGAAAGTCCTAGCAGAACTCTCAAAATTGAAAGTGGATAAATCAATAGTGTCAGATGGGATACATCCAAGGATACTAAAAGGGTAGCTGGTAAAAACCATTAACAGAATTATTCCATCAGTGACTAGGTACTGGAGTAATACCAGAGGACTGGAAAACAGCAAATGTAGTCCCAGTGCACAAAAGTGGAAGCAAGGAAGAGGTAAGCAACTATCGACCAGTGAGCCTTACATCAGTAGTAGGTAAATTGATGGAAACACTCTTAAAAGTTGTAGAGTATCTCAAAACCAGCAACTTACAGCATGGGTTTACTGGGGTAAGATCATGTCAAACAAATCTTATTGACTTTTTTCACTGGGTGACTAAAGTAATAGATCAAGGTGGGGCTGTAGATGTAGCTTATCTAGACTTTAGTAAGGCTTTTGACACTGTCCCACATCGCAGACTGTTAAATAAACTTGAAAGCTTGGTATTGGATTCTCAGATGGTTGAATGGATAAGATCTTGGTTGCAGGACAGAAAACAGAGAGTTGTAGTAAACAGAGTACAGTCAAAGGAGGGAAAGGTTACAAGTGGAGTACACCAGGGATCTGTACTTGGACCAGTGCTTTTTAATATCTTTAATGGTGATATTGCAAATGGATTGAGGGAAAAATTAGCTTTTTTGCAAATGAAACAAAGGTATGCAACAGGGTAGACACACCAGGTGGGGTAAAACAAATGATTGATGATCTAGGTAGATTAGAGGAATGGTCAAGAGCATGGCAACTACAGTTTAATGCCAAGAAATGCAAAATTATGCACTTGGGTCTCAAAAATCCAAAGACTAAATATAGTATAAATGGCACTATAATGGAAACTACTGAGGAAGAGATGTCAGATGCTTGGTTGCATAGGGAGATGTATCAGCAGTAGAAAGAAAGTAATAATGCCACTGTATAGGTCATTGGTACAACCTCATTTAGAGTACTGTGTTCAGTTCTGGAGGCCATATCTCCAGAAGGATATAAATATATTAGAGACTGTACAAAGAAGGGCAACTAAAATGGTGCATGGCCTACTGTACCTCACAAAACATACCAGGAAAGACTAAAAGAGCTTAATATGTATACATTAGAGCAGAGAAGGGAAAGGGGGACAGGATAGAAACTTTCAGATATATCAAGGGTTTTAACAAGGTACAGGTGGGAGACATTCTTCACAGGAAGAGGAGCAGCAGAACACGAGGACATGCACTGAAACTAGAGGGAGGAAGATTCCGGGAATATTTGAGGAAGAATTACTTCACAGAAAGAGTAGTAGATAAGTGGAATAGCCTCCCATCAGAGGTGGTAGAGGCAACTACAGTAGAACAATTTAAACATGCTTGAGATAGGCATATTGATATCCTTACAGAAAAATAAGGATCAAATATGGTTTGAGGTAACATGTTTAAAAAAGGGGCAGACTAGATGGGCCAAGTGGTTCTTATCTGCCGTCAAATTCTATGTTTCAGCAACAGTGCTTAAGCTCATTTCCCCTAAAAAACAGCACTACAAATACATTTTGGGATAGGATAGTAACAAGAATGTCTTTGTGTGTTGTTAATTAGAAGCAGTTATGTGCATAATGTGCAGTTTGTGGTATGTGGGCTATATGTATGTACTGACAGCAGAGGCTTTTAGACAACACCCCACCAAGTGACATGTCCTCAGAATTTCTCATTCCAATATCTCTGTTCTCTCCACCCCATTCTCTGCCATTACATCCCCAACAGCATCTCCCCCTTTCCCTTGGGAAGCCTTGTGGCGAGAATGAATTATCCTTCTATTTAATTAGGCACAGAATCACTAAGAAGGCAGTGAGGGAATACTTTGGGAATGAGAAAGTGTGTGTGTGTGAGGAAGGGGGGGAGAACAGGATGAGGGAGCTGCAGCACACTGCCAATGACTGACTAAGCATCTTCCTTCTGTATCCACTCATTTTTTCTACCTCACCCCTTGCACTCCCCCTAGTCTCCTTACTCCCTTCATCGCTGCATCTCTAACCTTTTCCCATATTGTATTTCCCAGCTAAAAATACCCCAGAACATTAATCAGAGGCTCGCTAGGGAATAATGTGTTATTGTATGCATTTTACTGGGGAGAAATGATGTGTGAGAAAGAGGTAGATTAATGGAAGCAGTGATAGAGGGGGGCTGCTAGAAATGGAAGGAGAGTGGGAATCAGAGAGTGGATGTGAGCGGGAGTGGGGAGGGAGGGAGGGAGGGAACACTAAAACATGAGCCTCAATGAATTCTGCATTATTTTCATACAGCTTCTGGAAAGATGACAGAATTATCCTCACTTCTCTCTCTCTCTCTCTCCTCTGATACTGCTACTTCTTTCCTGATCGCATCGTCTGCTGGGCCTATTACACAGCCATCACATCTTATACCTTTATCCTCCTACACTCTCTATTATTGGTCCCTGCATGCAATGAGGCTGCCATTTGGGAGTATAGAATATTTGCTATGAATTACATGCAAAAAAAAGGAGTTTTTATCAGCGGCAGGTCTCATAATCAGTTTATCACATCACTTTGTAGATCTATATAAGGTATGATTTCATCAAAAGACTATTGCTTTCATCAAAATACTATTTGTTCTATTATAGGTCTGTATATATATGTAACATCCATTGGTTTGTATGAGCTAAACTACCATATACCCTTTCAGAGCTAGTTTGCAGCTGAATGAGGCCCATTTGTATATACCAGATTTTTCTGCTCTCTAGGGAAATTATGTGTTATATATTTTCTCTTTCATATTTTCAATAAACCTTAGATATTAGACATACTAAAGCAGAAATGCGGCAAAAACCTAGTTTTACAAATGTGTTAAATGTACTTGTCCACTTTTGAAAACAAGTTTCGGGAGATACCTGATGCTAGTAGAATGCGGCCTTCTAGTTGATCGGGGGTTTCATGCTCTGCCCAAAGGGCGTGTCTAGCTCCACCTATTTATTGCCACTCAGGGTTGAGTCCTGTAATCAGTGCCGTTGCAAGGCACCGGAGCGCCCCAGGTTTGGTGGTGGGAGATGCGACCGCATCTGCCTCCGGGCGGGGGGGGGGGGGGGGGGGGCGGTTAGAGATGTGGTGATGGCCGCAGCTCCAGGGGAGTCAGTGCGGGCTCCAGGGGCTGGGGTAGCCTCACTTACCTGCTCCCAGGACGGTGCTTTCCTCCTGCTCTCCTTGGTGCCGGCGGAAGTCGGGACCCTTCCTGCTGCTGCTCCTCCAGGCAGCTCATTACTGCCCTCCAGTGGCCGGAATGTACTAAAAGCCACAACAACAAAAAACAAGTATATTTTAATAATAAGGTGGGTGATGAGCGCTAAAAGAATAGACAAGAGGATAGTATAGATAAAAGGTAAGAAAAAACACCTGAAAAAATAAAATTGGTTAAATGAAATGTAAACAGCTCTTTTGAAAAGTTGCTGAAAGGTCCGTGGGGGCTGCTATGCTAACCCTACCTCTAAGCCCGGGGAGCGGGTGGGAGATTGGAGTCTCTGCGGCTGGATGTTTGAACGCCGTATTCTCCGTCTCCGTCTCCGTCTGTCGGGTGACGTCACCTGGGAACGGTTAGCTCCTCCCCCAGCCTCTCCTCTGAGCTCCCAGCTGGCAGGTCTGTCAGTTTCCACACCAGCTGCCTTCTATGCTGGTCCCCGGCTGAGAGACGGCCGGCCTTTTAGCAACTTTTCAAAAGAGCTGTTTACATTTCATTTAACCAATTTTATTTTTTTCAGGTGTTTTTTCTTACCTTTTATCTATACTATCCTCTTGTCTATTCTTTTAGCGCTCATCACCCACCTTATTGCTAAAAAAATTTTTTATTGAGCTGCTTCCCCCTTGTTTTAGCGCAGTGTCAACTTCTAAGTATATTTTAATGTACTGTGTACATTAGTGAGTAAAGACACAGAGGACCAGGGAGTGCAGGGCCGATGTGTGGAGCCCACTCAGTGTGAGACTCAGGGAAGGAAAGTTCTGGCTGCCCGCTCTCTGCTCCTCCAGATATTCCCCTGACGCTGCTTCTCTGACAGCATGCACGGAAGCTCAGACACCGATAACCACAACCTGGCTGGGTCTGACATCTTCCCTGCATGCCCCACCAACTTTCAAAGAAGCACCTTAAAAAATAGGAGGGCTGGGAAGGTTTGCGGGGTTGCGGGTGGCTCATGTAAAAGTCGGGAGCCTGGTATTAAAGCGCCAATACCAAAGCGCCAACGCTGAGGGTAATGCTAGTTGTAGCTGGCATTACACCACAGTAGCCTATGGGTTTCTTCTTACTGCATCGCAATGTGTGAGGGATCCGATCAGACTCCCAGCTCACAAACTGATTAGTATGGGTGCAATGTGTGGCAGGATGTACACCGCAAGGTTAGTACATCCCATCTATTGTGTGCTGTATAAGTAGAAGCCTCCTGCATTGTATGTGTGGTCCAGTGCTGCAAAAGAGGACATGTGGGCAGATGTATTAAGCCTTAACAAGAGATAAATCCAAGGGTGATAAGTAGAGATAAACATCCAGCCAATCACCTGCTAACTGCCATGTTACAGGCTGTGTTTGAAAAAAGTCAGTTAGGAGGTGATTGGCTGGACGTTTATCTCTCCTTATCACCCTTGCATTTATCTCTTGTCAAGGCTTAATACAACTGCCCTATTGTATTAAGCTTCTGTATCATGGCAGTTAGGGGCCAACCAGCTCCTAACTGGCATGATACAGGTTGTGTTAAAAAATGAAAGGAGCTGATTGGCTGTTAGTTTATCATTCTCCACTTTATCATTTGAGGGCTGAGTGACCCATGAGGTCATGCAGGTCGGCTGCTTGAGCTAATTCCAAGAGGCCAGGAATGCTCCGTCAGTAGCCCGAGACCATGACCTTTATCACTCCCATAAAATGGAGGAAACATGCCCCCTCCCCAAATGTCTGCAGACTGCCAATCACTTGAAATCTGCAGCCATACTTTGCCCAAGTGCTCAAGAATCTAGATGTTAGGTAATTTTCTCATGCATTGGACACTGACCGTGTGTGGTACGGGTCCAATGCATGCACAAATTACATAACATTGGTAATCTACGTGATTTTTATTTTTTTGCATCTGGACCCGAATTAGGCTGTTCTCCATTGCTCTGTATCAGAATTGTGAGTTACTCATTATTCAACCTTACAAATTTCATCTTTTATTAACAATTGCTTATTATCCAACTGTAATGTATTTTAATGTAATTTTGTTGGTAATATTGTCCCGTTATAACTTGTGTTACACCTTACCTTTACATCATTTGAACTCTGGGGTTACATTAGGCTACATTAACAATGGCGTTAAAGTTCCAGTCTATGCTCAGAGAGGAAGTGCCACAAACCAAGAGGCGGGACCCCCAACCAGGACAAGACCACAAAAAGTATTACACATGTTGAGAATTAATTTTATTATGGAAAGCAGGACGTGGTATTGGGAAGGGCTAACACTGGGATAATTCCTACGGGAATTAGTTAGAACAATCAAGATATAAATAAATAATAGCCACATACAAAATATGGCCAACTGAGATTTCTATAGATAGTAAAGTCTTCGATGTCCTGGCAATGGCAAATGCATGGTGATAAGCGAAGCATTCACAATTCATTTGAAATTTTGCAAGGGGCATTTATTCTCTCCTTTTTTTTCTGTAAAGCGATCCAACCTGATTTAGCCCCCTGTATCCTGGCAGTGTTATCCCTATCATCCCATGCTCCTGACACTTACCCCAATCACTCTTGTTACCCTGAGTACCTGCAGTGCTACCTATATCGCCAACCATGCTCCCAGAACTGGTCCCATCCGACACAATGAGCTCCATACAGTGTTACCCCCCCTGCCATTGTTAAACCTCTTTCTCCCTGTACACTTTACATTGTTACCCCTTTCATCCCATGATCATGGCACTTACCCATTTACCCCTACCATACCCTGTGTTCTTTGTACTGTTTTCTCGACCATCCTTTCACCACTTCCACTTGTCAGCCACCAGCGGGGGATGGTGCAGCACACTGTCCCCAACCGCAGGGGCAATCCTCCCCCACATCACCCCGTTCTTACAGCAGGGGCTCACAACACCCCCCTCTCTATAGAGGGGGCACACAGCACCCTCCCCCCCTCTCTACAGCAGGGGCACACAGCAACCCCTCCCCTTCCCACAGCAGGGGAACACAGCACCCAGCTCCCCACAGAAGGGGCACACAACTAGGGGCAAATAGCACCCCCCTCCACCCTACAGCAGGGGCACAACCCCCCCCCCTCCACCCCCCCCCCCCCCCTCTCTACAGCAGGGTCACACGGCACCCCTACAGCAGGGGCACACAGCAACCCCTCCCCTTCCCACAGCAGGGGAACACAGCACCCAGCTCCCCACAGAAGGGGCACACAACTAGGGGCAAATAGCACCCCCCCCCCCCAGAAGATGCACACAGCTCTGGCACCATTAAACATGGGGATCCGCTGCCCACAGGGAGGACTAAAAGAAGATAGAGGTCCGGGACAGTCAGATCTCTCAAGTGGGTGCCCGGACAGTGCGCAGTTTGATCTGTGCCAGCACGTTAAAATCCCCCCACACACACACACACACATATGCGCGTGTGCTCTCTCCCAATACTGTAAAACTACCCCCCCTCAACTGTGCAGAGCAGGGATACACCAGTACCTGTGGAGCTGCTGCAGAACATCACCTTGAGGTATTCTGATGGCAGCTCCCTGAGCCTGGTTACAGCATGCGGGGAGCACTGGCCATGTGGTGCCAGATCGTAAATACCCTGATTCTATCGGTGGTGCCCTTCTCGGCCACTTATCCAGCGTAATGGTCAGACCGGCCCTCTGTACTGTATATTTTCTCTGCACTCCCAGAATAAAATGATCAGTGCAATACAAACCAGGTAAATCATCCCATTAACAAGCACATTATACAGGGAAGGTGAGCAAGGCAAACTAAATCAGGAATATTAAGTGCAGGCCATTGTATCCAAACTTCCATTGACAAATGTCAAATGCAAATGAACAGGTACTGTAACAACTATGAAACAGAAACGCATGCAGATAATGTATGAAAATATGCAGTTGAGGAACACTGAGCCTGATTTAGTTGTATGCACCCCTAATGGTTGGTGGACTGCTTATGCACAGTACTTGTTCAGGACATGTGCAGAACATGTCCTGCATCGTCACCCTCTTCCTGTCACCCACTGTTTTTTACTGTCACACTCTGCCTTTCTCTCCCTCTAACCCTCTGCCTCTCCCTATCACCCACTGCTGTTGTGAACATTGGGAACTTGGGTTGGGGGGAGGGGGTCCAAATTATATTTTTGCACCTTGGGCCACAACACACAAGCTCCGCCACTGATTACATGCAGGGTCTCTTAAGCCTGATTTCAGGTGTAGCTGTTTGGGGGCAAGAAAGAAACACACTGGGCAGCTTTCCTGAAAACATAGGCATATTTCTTACCTTTTTTAGGAGTGCCATCTTCCAGGGCATGATGAAGAAATGCTGTCAGACATTTTGAGTATGCTTAGACTTACTCATATGGGCAATGCGTTCCACCATCATTCCAATGCTGCATCTTCAGACACATCACTCGGATCTGTGATGCCTGCAGAAG
Organism: Crinia signifera; assembly: GCF_055691185.1. Classification (NCBI taxonomy): domain Eukaryota; kingdom Metazoa; phylum Chordata; class Amphibia; order Anura; family Myobatrachidae; genus Crinia; species Crinia signifera. The sequence goes on from NC_139220.1 coordinate 208,035,306, forward strand.
TTTTCTTTTATCATCTGGCACCTTCTGCAGCAATAACATACAGTATGTTCACTTCTCTAGTACTTGAACCATCCCCATGCTAGACAAAAGAGATCTGTCAGAAACAGGCATCATAAGCATGACTTACAATCACACAAAGCTTTAGCTACAGTACATGCACACAACACTCCTATGGCCATCCCACAAGACACTGTGGGGTTTATTCTGTTTGGTACGGTGGGACCGTATATGGGCGGATCAGGCTTTTTTTTCCCATTTGCGCATGCGTATCTTTCGCAATGCACATGTGCGGCGACCTCACACCGCTCACGGACGGGTCTCTCTGTGCGAAAAAAACTGTCCGCAAGAGCACGGTCGCTGTGGGCGGCATGTGGGCGTTTTTATGGGAGCGTCCGGATTAATGAGGAAAACTGGGCATAAACATGGGCGTACACGGGGGATGTGCACACAAAATGCACGGTGCCACAACCGCCTCGATCGGCGAACGCACCGTGCATTTTGTCCCAAAAACAGGCCAAAGAGTGCTCCTGACCACCCCTAGAGATACCGCATGAGAGCGGACGCCTGGGTCTGCTAATTAATGCTGATTACTAGTCAAACACATACACCTGAATGTAATAAGCAATGCTGCAGCCTATTAAGTGAAAACCATGATTTCACTACCTGCAAGTCACACACAGCCCTCAAACACATTGGAAGCATATCTTTCTACACTTCTCTACATGTAAAGGTTGGTTTAATTTTAGGTAAGATTCATTCTAAGACCTGCTTATATATGTCCAGGTAGTTATTTTATAACCATCTACACCCATTCAGAAAGTGTTTTTTTATACTTTAAAAAGCAGGACACTCAATTCACAGGAGTCGACATGTGTCAACTTTTTCACTGTAACACAAACATACCAGTTTTTTATTATGAAAAAGACACATAAACCACGTCTAAGAGCAACAATAATGTTTTTGGACTCAAATTCTACTTGCAATGGTGGAGCAATGTCCTAAGGCCACGGCTACTATTTTGCACACAATCTGTATTTTTTTCCCCAAGAACATACATTATGCACTTTCATATCTGCTATGAATTTTATGTAGCACACTCTGTATGTAAGGTGCCACCAAGCACATTATTGCAATCACATATCTCTAACAAAGGATCCCAACATCTGCCTATCACACTCTAAAGTCTTATTGTGAACAATAGTAGAACATGTTTGCATGTGGCGTATGCTCAGATATACGCAGGGCTATTTTTCAGCAGGCTCCAGCAGGAACTGAGGCCCTTATTCTAGTTCACTCTTTCTGACAAAATATTTATTATGCTGTGTACACACCGGGGCGATAGGGGCTGAAATCGCTGGGAATATGGTCGCTGGCGACCATATTGCCAGTGATGGGAGTGTGCCCCGGCGATAAATCGCTGGGTGCGCGTTCCCGTTTTCTGCCCCATTGTAATCTCTGGTCGCAGGAGCTTGCTCCTGCGACCAGCTGATTACCTCTGCGGCACCGCCGGCTGAGGTTCCTTTTCATCAGCGACCATCTCTGGTCGCTGATGAAAAGGAGAAACTGAGCAATATATAGCGTGTGCTGTGTGGGCTCCCCTGGGACTGCACTGCACACATCCATCCATTCTAAATACGCCACTGGCCGTATACAAAAACTCACCATTTGCACTCATGAACAGAGACCACATCACAATAGCGCCCCCAAAAAGTGTTCTGAGCTTGTATCAGTGAAGCTAGGGTAGTGAAGTAAAAGGCCTAGGCCACCCACTATGCTTCCGCTGGGGAATCCTGGGAACTACAGTATGATGATCATGAGACGTGCCTGTAACTCAGTGTTCTGGCCATACATAAATAGAAATTAATATGTTTATAACTAAAAGACAAACATTAAAAATATAATCATAAACAAAGGGCCATTTATGCTGTGAGAAACTTGGTCAATTCTAGGATCAGACATGTTCGTGTGGAATGAGAATGATCTCGGATTAATACATCACCTATATTGCTATTGCCAAGCTCCAAAATATAGCAGCAGGCACAGTAATATTACATCTTACTGCAGTACTGGGAAGACATAATCAGCAGCACGTTATGGCTCTCATTAATGGCTGACCCAGGAAACATTGCTACCAGCAACTGTAGAACGAAATCAGAAACACCATAATCGTATGATCTCAGCATGGTAAACAGATACAGAAATCCCATTCATCTAAGCAAAATGGATCTATTTAATAAAAAACCCAATCTGTCAAGAGATAAAGCCATGCTATAGATGTCAGTAGCTCTCACTGGCAAACCGCATTTTGTTGGCTATGACTTCCCCATGCATGGGAAATTGTATTTAACAAGGCAGAGGCACTGACTTCCGGTTACGCCTAGATGTGAGGAAACAAGGCAGAGGCACTTTATTTTGCTTCTCTATTTAGGCATATCAATAGCAACTAGATATGTACAGAAAGTGCTAGTCAGATGGAGCGCCTCTCCGCCGGAGATCGACAGCGGGGGCATTCTGGTGATCCCCGGCGCTGAATGAGAGGCACTCCATCTGTATTTACATTGTATTTATTTATTCATTGTATTTGGAAAATTTTAACTCAAAGCGCATCTCTGGGGCATGTGTGAAACCCTGGGTGGACCCCACTGCCAAAAGTGTTGTCACATGTCAGGGGATGTGGCCACATGACATAAGTGTGGTTACATGTTAGGGGCATGGTCATGTGTCAGGGGGTGCCTAGAACTTCCAACATATTGGGCTGCACCCATGCCATTCCCCTGAAAGGACCCTTAGTGCTGTTCACACATGCCCGCAGTGTCTGGAACCAATTCGCCTAGCAGTAATGAATGGGAAATGCCTCCTCATTTATATCAATATAATGCTGTAGGAAGAATACCTCAAATTGGCACTGTCCTGCCCAAAAAAGGACAGTCAGGGGGTGTATATCATACCTCCCAACTTTTGACCTGAAGAAATAGGGACACTCGCGCTGCGAAGCCGCGCGAGCGCCCGAAAAGGGGGCGGGACGTATGCAAATGAGGGCGCAGCTTATGCTAATTAGCCGCAACCTCATTTTCATACGAGAATAGACGCTGTGCGCATGCGCACAGCGTCTATTCTACTAGATTGGGGGGTCTCCCAACTGCCACCCCCCGCAGCGGGACAATGCCTGCCGCGGGTGGGACAGCGGGACAGGACCCGAAACTGTCCCTCTAAAATCGTGACAGTTGGGAGGTATGGTATATGTGTGTGTGTGTGTGTGTGTGTATGTATATATATATATATATATATATATATATATATATATATATATATATGCATATGGACCACAGTATACCATACCTCATTGTGGGCGGGATTCTCTAATCTAAATATGTGGAAAAAAACCCAGTTATCGGGGTTTGTACCGCATTTTGATATGCAGCAAACCCTACAAATCCACACCACCCCAAATGGACCCCCGCCCCACAGCCTCACACCGACCACTCCGCCCTCACCAGTGTCGGGGCAGCACATCGCTGTGCTGTCCGGACCCGCGACCTCCTCCTCCTCCTTGCACTGGAAATCATCTTCCGGGTGCAGGGAGGAGGAGGAGAGCCCGCCCTCCCGCAGCAGCACAGTGTAAGCCGGTTAAGGGAGGGAGCCGCCAGGACCCGCTGGCTCACCGCAAAGGACAGCTCTTAACGTAAGAGCAGTCCTTTGCCATAATTATTGCATATGTTAGAACATATGCGATAATTATGTCAGCGATACCCGGCAATACCCGGCGATGTGAGTAAGGAGGTATAGAGCATGCCGCCCTATACCTCCTTACTCATTTACTCATCTGCTCACACATATAAAATTTTCTTTCTTAATTTGGGTTCTATTCATGAAGCAGTAAAAAGAGTGGAGTGAGCCAGTGGAGAAATTGCTCATGGCAACCAAAGCTTTGAGGTAACATTTATCAAGTGCATACTATGAAATTATACATAGCAGCTAATTGGCTGCTATGGGCAACTTCTGCTCTGGCACACTCCTCCACTCTGTTCTCTGGACATATGATAAAACATATATTTGTTCATATGAGCTATATCCTTCCCTATTTAGGTACGATTGCCTCTCATTTGGCAAGAAGACTCTGTTTTGTTGTTAGCATGCTAACTGTCCTCTATAAAAGACTTTACAATGTCTGTCATTTTGTATTTGCTACCTCAAAGAGTGAAATTTGAGAACATGTAATAAATCATTACAATAACATCACAAATAATCTGCTCTGCGTTCATACTTTTGAATTTCAAGCAGATAGTATGTTCCATAACTTTCTGTACATTTCTACAAGGTTGTACTTTCCTTATAATTATGGGCTGGGCTGTTAGTGCCTTTATGTGTCAACTGTGTGCCAGCTGTCTCACTTTTTTGGGCAACAAAATAACCTGGCAAAGAAAGGAAAAATAACATTTTTTGTGACTGACCTGTTTCAGAAAAAATAAACCCATAATAGCTCCGCATTAAGACCATAACTGGTCATCGTTCCAGAATAGCTCAGAATGGATGGTGCCGCAGTCTCAAGTTTTCCTATCCAGTTATAATATATTTAACAAATACAGATTTCCAGCAAGACCATTTTTCCTATCTGTTGGCAGCCCAAGTAGCAACTAATTAGTTTAAACACAGACAGCCTTTATATATACAGTTATACACCCTACACTGAGTGTTGCCCATATGACATGGTTTTCTTTTGTTACTAGGCAACATTAGTACATTCATAGTTATAGTCAGTCATACGCTGCAGTTTATGGGAGAAATCAGGGGTAATTACCTACCTGTAATGTCCCACTTACTGTAAATGATGGCAGGTCAGCCTTGGGCATTCAGGTCTGTTTCTGCTAATAATCTGCAATGGGTTATAAGGACATTTCCAAAAATGTTAATATTTACTAATGCTGGGGCATATGCATCATCGTTGGGAGAGTGATAAAGTAAGGAAAGATAAAGTACTATCCAATCAGCTCCTACTGTATCTGTCATGTTGCAGGCTTTGTTTGAAAAATTTGAGTGTTTGGTACTTTGGGCCTAAAGGTGCCCATACACGGTACAATTATTGTATACAATTTGGACTAGAACGTATCACATAGGTTTTGCAATGCGATGAGATGCGATCTAGTACAAAAAGTATGTGCAGTACATACTTTTTGAGCTGTGCGATGAGTGTGTGGCTGGAGCTCGCATCTCATCGTACCCAGTAATTGTACCATGTATGGCTACAAGTCCCATCATGCCTTGCCACAGTTTCTCTAATAGAGAATGTTAGAAGTATTGCAAGGAATGCTGGGATGTGTGGTTTCACAACATCTGGAGGGCCATAGTTTGGACATGCCTGGTGTATGGGCACTTTAATTCAAATTGGAGGTCGTTCACTGCTTAGCAAGAGGGTTAATGCCGCCCCCTGCAGGACCCCCACCCCGTGAATATACGCTCACACAACGCTTTGCATGCAAGCATAAGGCTGAAAAATCATTCGATGGTCGCAGACCATCAAATGTTTTTTTAGGCGTTCAAAAATAAAAGTCAGTTTAGACTGCGTATATTTTCCGATACGCATGCGCAGATGCCGCACCATTAATCTCCGCAGGAAATTAGTTGTGGGACGAATGAAGCAGAATCCCCCCCCCCTTTATCGCTCTCCACTTTATCCACATGCTAATGCCTGTGCCCCAAAGTGAGAACTATTATTTACAAATGGAGAGATGTCCATCTTCGCAGGAGTGGCTGTCACAGGACATTCAAAGCTGAGACACAGTATGATGCTCTCGGGCAATGCAAAAAGGGCTTAGTCAAAGTACAGACCTCAAGTTTATTGAGATGCAATAAGATAGCTGCATATAAACAAACATTTTAAAATGTAAATGAACCGAGGAAATAAGGAGTGGAGCAAATATCCCTAACATACGATGTACAGTAAGAGACAGAGAGACTCATACTGAACTCGATTTCTTACTGCTGCTAATGATGGTTCAGCAAGCCTCTGAATCCTGGGTTGTTTTTCACACATAATTTATAAACGCTGCCTTATTTTCTGCTGAATAAATAAAATACCATCTCGTTTATGTCACACAAGATCGGATTTATCATATTTATAGGACTTGGTTAGGACTAGATGGTTAAAATAGAAATGACAGATGATTTGCACATGGCTTTAGATGGGCATACTACTGTATGCACTTTAGGGCACCTTCCCAAAAAATATCCAATACGCTTTACCCAAGTTGCTGGAAATGTTGTGACTGATCTTTTACCTTCTGAAGTACTGTATCTCTATCTGTATCTGTATTTGAATCTACAATTTATGGGAGCCCTTTGAAAATGATGTCTGATGGATTTGAAATCATCTATACAAGAAGCAATTACAGTAGAGAGAGAGAATAGGTAGAGTAGAGATTGCTGCCCGTTTCAATTTATTGCTGTGATAATATCGGACCAATCCGCACTGCAATAATTGATTACATTGCACAGATATATATATATATAATATGTGCTACTTTGAAACCTTATCAGAGCATGTACTCTGCATATGCCACTGCCCGACATTGCCTTCACTAGAACCTACATAGCCCCCACATCTTCGATTAATCCCCCATGACCCAGCCACCACTGCTCATACTGGGGCAGATGTATTAAGCCTGAAGAAGAGATAAAGTGGAGATAAAGTGAAAGGAGTTAAAGCACCAGCCAATGAACTGTGTTTGAAATATGACAGTTGGGTTGATTGGCTGGTGCTTTATCTCCTTTCACTTTATCTCCAGTTTATCTCCAATTTATGTCTTCTCCAGGCTTAATACATCTGCCCCACTGTGCTTACCAGGGGTTGGTGATTGAAGCTCCTGGAGGCTGCCAGGCATCAGGCTGTGACCTCCAATGTTGTAAAGTGAGCTGCTTTGCATCATCACTTTACTGTTCCATTGGTCACAGGAGCAGCAGGACGTGCCGAAGACTGCAAGCCCTCACGGGAGCACTGATCATCTGCCTGTCTAGGTAGGCAAGTATGCAAGCTCTGGGGTCAGGCATATCACAGTGAGCCCAATAAGTATGCCAGCTGAAGCTGGCATTATTATGATGAGGCTCCCTGCATGGCCTACCGACCATTTCTCCTGGTATTTTTTTGCAGTTATCCCCTGTAAATGGGTGGACTAAGCTGCAAATATGTATTCCCTTTACACCCTGTGCTTTCTGACATCTGTAAGTCTGGGTCACTCCAAACAAAAACTAAACTACTGTAATGTATGATTACCCTATCCATCTTTTTCATTATTTTGTTCATTGTTAACTTTTTCATAATGCCAGTGTGTGACAGTGTTGGTCCAGTTCATGTACGCAGTGCAGTGGGCAGGTTTCGAGGGTGATAATGTTATTCACAGCAAAGATGTTCAAGGCCAATGCTTATAAATAATGCTGTAGATTGTGGCATTACGCCACGCAGTTGCCCAATGGACCTCCTAACAAGGACCTCCCAGAGAAGAGTCCTAGCAAGTTGGAAAGCTTGGTTTATATATCCAAATCCCTGATGAAGTCAGTAATCTACCGAAACACGCTGGCTTCATTCTGCGGCTGCCATAAGAATGTAAAATATAATTAGACCAGTAAACCAGATTTTGCACTATGGCGATGTGTGAGCAGAAGGGCACCTCTATATACAGTGTAAAAACACCAGGAAAAAGTAACCTGTCCTTTTTGCATTTGGATAGGATTCATTGATCGTTATTCTGTAGATCTCAACTTGGTTCTAGATCTATAATTAAAAACAGTCAATGGTTTTATATAACAAAAGATTTTGCTGACGGTAAAGTAATTCATATAAAGCTGATTAAATTGTCCACAGACCACAATAAGGCTGTGGTTACAGTAAGGGTTAGAGCACAATGTACATCTAATAGTCATTCTATGGCAGTGCACTGACTTTACTGACACGTTTACTCAATAATCTTACAGCCTCCACAGTTGATTAGCAGCAGAAAGTAGCTAGACTTATTACTTAATTATATGATATTCTGTAACACTAGAACTAATATGGCAGTAGATAATACCATTTATTACATATATATATATATGACTTGGTGCCAAATTCATTTGCTGATATATTAACCGACTTTTATCTTCAGTCTACATGTGAGAAAGTTCTACCTTTATTTTGCAATAAAATGTATATGATATAAGCCTAATTAAATGGGAATAAGGGCATGGCATTGTATTGAAGCGCAATCGATATGGCACTATAACTCTCAATATAGTGTTGAACATAGGTGAATAAGACAATGCACTCAGCATGCCGGCTATCAAGATGCCAGTAGTCAAAGTCCCAGGGCCAGAAATGCGGAAGCTGGAATTGCAGAAAATGCAGAAGCTGGAATACCAACAACCGGTGCCCAACAGCTGGTGATTCTTACCATTATGCCACAGGGGAGGGGTGGTGGTGTAGGTTTAAAAATTAAGGCTGTTACTGTTAGGCTGTTAGGGTTAGGGGAGTTTTATGGTAAGGCTGTGGGAAAGGAGGGTTACTCACTGAAATGGAAAACTTACTGTTAGGCACTAAGGAGGAGGGTTACTATTAGGCTGCGGGGGAGAGGTTGGCTGGGGATAGGCCAGGGTTTCTTAGCGTTATGTCGTGGTTCTAGTAGGGAAGGGGTTAGTGTTTGGCTGAGGGAGCTGGAAGAGGGTTAAAGTTAGGCACTAAAAATGGGTGATTAGGGTTAGGCAATAAGAGGTATACTTACCTTGCCCCTTTTGGGTATTCTGCTCATCTGGACGCTGCTGTCGGTCTTCTGCCTGCTGGCATCCCTCCCGTCGGTCTCCCTAACTGAGAGACTCCTGAATGTAGTCCATATGAATATACTGTATATATACAATTTAAGCAACCTTGTAAAATACTCCTATGTCACTGTACTAATTAAGTCACCTGCGCTCAAGTATTGCTATCATTAAAACGTGGACTGTTAGTGTGCATTGAGGACCATGGCTGGGAATCCCTGCTCAAAAGGCTCGGCTTGATCTATTTGAAAAATTGGAGATTTTTTAGACAATATTGACAAATCCATTCCCATGATGGGCTGCTAATTGGGTCTCCTACTTGGGTATTCAGATGGCCAAAACTCTAGCAGAACTCTGACTACAACATCTTGGGCCATAGAATAGCTAAATAACTCACTGGTTGGATGTTTCTCTAGATATAGAGCTAATGTTACAAACATGATTTAATTTCCTAAAGCTATGTAACGTCTCCAATCATTTCCATTACTTTATACATAAGAGTTATATATAGCGCATACCACAATTTAATTGGAAAGGGAAAAGACCTCATATAAGCATACTGAACATGCAATACTAATAGGACTGACGTGACTCATCACATTTTCTATGTGTACAGTGCTGTGTAATATGATTGGCACCATATACCTATACATTATAACAAATTCAAATCATTTTTGACAAGGTTTATCATACATTATAGAACTCTCTAATACTAATACTTGCCTGAAATGTAAAGCCCCAATAGTAGATTGGCACCAGATTGGAATATTTGCTAATGCTCATTTAGTTAATATTATACAGTACCTTACCCTGGTGTGGGATATATTAGGCATCTTCCCACCTGGCATAAGAGCCTCCAAGGGCAGCAAATAACTGCTATTAGCCATTTCGGCAGCTGCCAGTAAAAGCATTCTCCAATATGAATCCTGAACTCTGCAGCCTCATTTACAAAGCTATGGAAAAGGCGTCTATATTTCCAGAATAGATTGGTTGGAAGCTTTATTGCTGAAAAAAAACACAGAAAACAATGCTTTGATATGTGGGAAAACATTTTTTTTTTTCGTCCTGTACAAACAAATAGATTTGGTGATGGCTTTAGCACAACTCTTAGTACCACAGCTATTTGTGTATACAAGATCCTACTCCCCTGAATGGGATAATGTTTCTCATGTTGAGCTGGGTACACACTAGATAGGGTGAAAACAAAGCAATGTGTAAAAATAAAGTCAGTGTTTTCACTGCACAGAAAAAAAATAACCCAAATCTAATTCTCTCTGCACAATTTACATCTGCCCCACCTGCAGTGCACATGGTTTTGTCCATTTGAGAAAGAAATCATCTAGCATGTACGAGTATGCCAATTTACGTAGATGTGTTACTGTATGTACAGTATACAGGGGCGTAACTACCATAGGTGCAGGGGGTGCAACTGCTATGGGGCCCAGAACTGAGTGGGGCTCACTTTGCCTGTCAAAGTATCATGTGCTGTATACATTTTTCAGCATTAGGTGATAAATAGGGCCCTTAAAAACTTTTGCTATGGGGCCCACATGTATCTAGTTACGCCACTGACAGTATATGTTGTGTAATGACACAGGTAACCTTGCTTTCATAAAAAATGTGACCTTTATTGATTTAGACTGTATCTAGCACCCAGCTAAATCTTCTGATATTCTGTGCATACAGATATTTTCCGCTTGGTTACCAAATGAGATACCAGATTTTATTAAGAAGCTGTTCCCAGGAAGGAGGATTCAGGGCACATCCGTTGACTTGAAATCAAACCTCTAGGGTTTTTCAGAATTTGCATTTACGGTCTCCTGGGATGTTTATCTAATCCCATGGCCCAAAAAGAAAATCAGTCACAAGATTAAACAGTTTTAGGTCAGTATCATCTAATGTACAAATTGACATAACCCAAACAATAAAAACTTGATGTTGACCTTTTCATTGTACAAGTTCCATCAGTAGTGTCCCTACATGTGCATTTTGACCATGTGCCTGTGAATATTCTCCTACCTGTTTCTTCCTGCCAGACATGGTGTCAGCTTCAGCTACCAAGGGGATTTACAAGAACGAGTAACCACTTTTAACTCTTCTAAAGATTGTGATGTAGTAGTATGTGATTTATTGTTAACCTATCCAGCATTCATTACATATAGGGGAGTATTCAATGCCATGGCGAGCGCATGGCAGCGAATCCTGTTTTTGATTCGCAGTGCACTCGCCATGATTTTTCACTCCCCTTCACTTCGTTGCCAGACGCCAGCCCACACTATTCAATGCGTCAGGGGCTCGCTGCCCCTGACGGCGAATAGTGTGAAGAGTGACGAATCCCCCTGCGCAGATGCTCCATGCCTGTCTGGAGTCTGCAGGGGGATGGGAGGGACTGGTGTCGCGGCGGGGGGGGGGGGCGCGCTGATGCAGGCGGGAGCCTCCGCACAGCCTGGGGACAGGTCCAGCAGCAGCAGAGCCTCCGGCTCAAGCAGTCCCAGCGCTGACATCACCGTGCTGTGGCTGCCGGAGTCAGAGGTCTGCTACTGCTGGAGCCGTCCCTGTCAGCTTGTCCCCCGCATATCTCTCCCCCCTCCCGTCCCCTCACCTCCCTCCCCTCACCCAGGGCCATTTCTAGACAATTTTGCTTCCAGGGCGAAGAAGAAAAAATGGGCCCCCCCCCCCCCCCCCCACAGAAAATGATAGTGAATAAATTGCGCGCGCTGAAGGCGCGCACAGTGAAATGGGGGTGGGGCTTAACAAAATGGGCGTGGCTTAATGTTAAAAAGGGGTGTGGTCTAGCAGGAAAACAATCACCTTACATCTCACTTTTGCAACCTGCATGACCAGACATTGGTTACTGCAGGAATTGTCATTGTCCTTCCGCACTTAAGTTGGCGGGCTGAAAATATAAAGGCCCACACAGTGACCTAGTACACCTCACAGATCAAGGCCAAACATTGACAGACTACTTAAATCATTATACACTGTTTATCCATGATGCCAATTACACATTACACCACACACCATGATGACAATTACATATTACGCCGCACACCATGATGCCAATTACACATTACGCCGCACAGCGTGATGACAAATACATATTACGCTGCACACCGTGATGACAATTACATATTACGCTGCACACCATGATGACAATTACATATTACGCTGCACACCGTGATGACAATTACATATTACGCTGCACACCGTGATGACAATTACATATTACGCTGCACACCGTGATGGCAATTACGCACCATGATGCCCATTAGACCCCACACCGTGATGGCAATTACACAATACTCCCCACACACCGTAATGCCCATTACACATTATGCCCCACACGCCGCTGCCACACAACTGATGCCGATTACTAGTGCCAGATATGCCCCCACAGTGTCAGATATGCCACACATATATGCCTCCATAGTGCGAGGTATGCCCCCCAGCGCCAGATATGCTCCCACAGTGCCACACATATATACCCCCACAGTGCCACATATATGCCCCCACAGTGCCACACATATATACTCCCACAGTGCCACATATATGCCCCCACAATGCAACACATATATACCCCCACAGTGCCACATATATGCCCCCACAGTGCCACATATATGCCCCCACAGTGCCACACATATGCCCCCACAGTGCCACACATATGCGCAGTGACAAACATGCCGCCACAGTGCCAGACATATATATGCCCCAACAGTGCCACATATATGCCCCCACAGTGCCACATATATGCCCCCACAGTGCCACACATATGCCCCCACAGTGCCACACATATGCCCCCACAGTGCCACATATATGCGCAGTGACAAACATGCCGCCACAGTGCCACACATATATGCCCCCACAGTGCCACATATATGCCCCCACAGTGCCACATATATGCCCCCACAGTGCCACACATATGCCCCCACAGTGCCAGAGATATATGCCCCCCCAGTGCCACACATATATACCCCAACAGTGCTACATATGCCCCCACAGTGCCACATATATGCCAAGTGACAAACATGCCCCCACAGTGCCAGACATATATACCCCAACAGTGTCAGATATATATGCCCCCCAGTGCCAGATATGCCCCCACAGTGCCACATATATGCGCAGTGAAAAACATGCCGCCACAGTGCCAGACATATATGCCCCAACAGTGCCAGAGATATATGCCCCCCCAGTGCCACACATATATACCCCAACAGTGCTACATATGCCCCCACAGTGCCACATATATGCCAAGTGACAAACATGCCCCCACAGTGCCAGACATATATACCCCAACAGTGTCAGATATATATGCCCCCCAGTGCCAGATATGCCCCCACAGTGCCACATATATGCCCCCACAGTGCCACTTATATGCCCAGTGACAGACATGCCCCCACAGTACCAGACATATATGCGCCCCTAGTGCCAGACATATATGTGCCCCCAGTGCCAGAAATATTATCCCAGCAGCAGCACAACTCACCGTTGTTGTTGTTGCTGCTGCTGCTGCCGGGGAGAGCAGAGTTCAGGTATCCGGGTCCTCCACCGCCTCCATCGCCGCTGCTGCTTCCCAGGGGAGGAAAGGGGAGGGCAGCGCATCACGCAGCGCGTCTCTCCGCCGACAGACAATCATATCTCGCGGGCTGGCTCCTGATTGGCTGCCGGCCCGCGAGTTCTGTCAGTGATGAGTGACGGAGAGAGTGAGACGCGTGATGCGCTCCCCTCCGAACGATGCTGTGGCGGGGGCGGGGCACGGCACGGGTTAGAAGAGGAGGAAGGGGGGAGCTGCCAGCCTGCCAGGCGCCCTGCTATTTAACAGAGGCGGACAAGCCGTGCGGCGCCCGGGGCAGCTGCACGGCTTGTCCGCCTCTAGAAACGGCCCTGCCCTCACCTCCCCTCCAGCAGAAGGGCTTGCAGGGTGCTGCTGGGGTCGGAGCCGCTGCACTCACTGGTCCCGATCATCGGGATCAGTGTGCAGTGAATATATGAATATTAATGAGCGGCTCCGGCTCCCAGCCCCCTGCTGGCGAATGTGTAAAAAAAAAAAAAAATATTGTTTAAAAAAATATATATATATATATTAAAAATATATTCATGTGCTGCAAGTATATGAATAAAAATAGCATGCCCCTTCATAGGAAAAATATTCTGATTTTTTAACACCCAAAAAAAAATTAAACACGCTTTAATTTAAAAGATCACATTACAGTTCACCTAAAAAAGATGACGAATGCTAAACGGAGAATCATGGCGAAAATCAATGGAGAAAGCAGTTTTCCTTCTGAGCATTGAATACACTGTCGGCGAATTCCACTAAAAACCCCATTGAAAATCACAGGCGAATTGTGGAGAATAATTTACGGCGAATCGGCAGACATTCGCTGTTCATTTGTGGCGAATTGCCTCCATTGAATAGGGAGAATTGTTTTTTCTAACAGAAAATTCGCCGTAAACCCAGCGAATTGCCAGATTCACTGAAAAAAACCGGCGAATCTGAGGCATTGAATACTGGCCATACAATTGAGCATAGTTATACTGTCTGTGTGATGTGTACAAACTAGAAGCCAAATGTTACCAGGCAATGTTTGTATCAAAAGAACAATATCTATTTCATGTTCTTAATAAGCAAAACATTTTCTTTTTTTCTTTCAATATTGAAACTATTAATAAATGATCTGTGTAAAAACTAGCATATTATAAAACATTTCCGCACCAAAACTAGTCCCATATTTCCTAATCCTAACTTAATATAACACAGACTAAATTTATGAATAGACTGTATTATTTCCCCATTTGGATAGATACCCATTGGTGACATTTAGAAATGCATATTGGTGGGTTTCAATATTTGTCCTTAACCAGCTTTGAAGCCAACTTTTTTTCTAATTGCTTTATATTCCTAAACTGCAATCTACCCCACACAAAATGAGAAAGGGGGGGTTTTGGGGAATTCGCACTAGTGGGGATTTACAATCTTAATAATATCGATGTTCAATAGGGGTTGAAACTGATTGATCGGAGGTACCCTCCGTGTTGGTCACTATTCACTTCAGGGTCAGTTTCCCTATTGTGTGTGCTTATGTGACGACCAGTGGTGCACCCCTGAGTTATAAATAGTTAATGGACACAAAAACAAGCTGGGTCCAAAAACCCGGGTGCGACCCGGCGTTTTGGTATAAAAGGGGTATCAGAGAGATCGCTACATGTTCTGTCCCCATATTTTTGGAACCAGGACCGGTCCATAAGCCCGGTGCTGATTCTTTAAATTCAGGGAACCCCTGCGCATTTCCTTCCCTGTATTTTTAGACCCCAGGGCTGATTATGCTTAGGAGGTAGTACTGCACAAAATTTATTTTATTAAATTTAACCCTTTCTTTTACTTTTACATTTAGAAGCACTGCACAAATCTGATCTGATCTGCAAACACAGCTGCCAAAGGGCGGTCTATTTGTGATTTGTATTTTGAGCTGAATTATCGTCGGAGTTTGCTGATACGAATGAAAATACATTTCCGTGTTGTCCCTGTGCCTATGGAAAGTCCTGCCAATGGTCTATTGATTCGTGTATGTGGGTTATACCATGATTTTCAATCCTTTTTGAGCAATTTTTATTCCTAATAAATTTCTGAATTTAGCTTACTGGCAAAGATTGCCTAATTCTTACCCATCCAATATTTGTAAATTTTGGCCTAGGTGACAGTGACCACTAGCTGGTTCATTTTATGTGTGACACAAAAACAACCAAAAAGAAACTCGGGCGGGGTGCACGCTTAACCCCTAGAATTTATATGCCTACTTGCAGTTAAAACATTTGGTACTTATGTAATATCTGGGCTCCCGTTTTTCTTATGAGACCGCGTCCCCTCGCAGGGCTCGCTGCGCTCGCCACGCTTCGGGCACGGTGGCTCGCTGCGCTCGCCACACTATATAAAATCAACTCCATGTGTAGTTGGATAGTAGGGGTATGAAAAAATGGGGTGCATTTAACATGGGAGCCCAGATAATACATAAGTACCAAACATTTTATTTAAATTAATTTTATATATGTATTCCCACACAATAAAGAAAAAGAGAGAAAATGTATTAAATATTAATACGCCTGCCTTGCGTTCGCGAAATATTTAAGTGTTTTATTTTGGCCGGTCAGATTATAAATATGCACATTTCCACACCCAATTATTGGGCAAGGTTGTGCAGAATGATGTGAAAAGTGTGAAAAATGACCATCATATTTCCTTATACCCGATTGACCATCGGAGCTATTTATATTCACTCATTAGATGCTTGTAAGGATTTAATCATGGGTCATACAGGGTACATGCAGTAGGGGCATATGCAAAGTGATCCTGTCATTAAGATTGCTGCAGGAACGCAGACACAATCTTATCTTTGCAACATAGCAGAGGAGGGGTATTTATCTGTCTGTTCAGGTTTTTCTTGTTAAAACTGTACTATATGGCATTTTACTGTTTGCATGTCAGGGGCATAGTGCTTGATTTTGAACAGCAATACTAGGAGCGCAAAGGAGCAGAAGTCTGATGTATCATAGAAGTCCCAACTGTATGCAATAATATTGTGTGATATCTCTTACCCTGTATGACCCATGATTAAATCCTTACCACCATCTAATGAGTGAATGTAAAAAGCTCCGATGGTCAATCGGGTATAAGGAAATATGATGGTCATTTTTCACACTTTTCACATCATTCTGCACAACCTTGCACAATAATTGGGTGTGGAAATGTGCATATTTATAATCTGACCGGCCAAAATAAAACAATTAAATATTTTGCGAACGCAAGGCAGGCGTATTAATATTTAATACATTTTCTCTCTTTTTCTTTATTGTGTGGGAATACATATATAAAATGAATTTAAATAAAATGTTTTAACTGCAAGTAGGCATATAAATTCTAGGGGTTAAGCGTGCACCCCGCCCGAGTTTCTTTTTGGTTGTTTTTGTGTCACACATAAAATGAACCAGCTAGTGGTCACTGTCACCTAGGCCAAAATTTACAAATATTGGATGGGTAAGAATTAGGCAATCTTTGCCAGTAAGCTAAATTCAGAAATTTATTAGGAATAAAAATTGCTCAAAAAGGATTGAAAATCATGGTATAACCCACATACACGAATCAATAGACCATTGGCAGGACTTTCCATAGGCACAGGGACAACACGGAAATGTATTTTCATTCGTATCCGCAAACTCCGACGATAATTCAGCTCAAAATACAAATCACAAATAGACCGCCCTTTGGCAGCTGTGTTTGCAGATCAGATCAGATTTGTGCAGTGCTTCTAAATGTAAAAGTAAAAGAAAGGGTTAAATTTAATAAAATAAATTTTGTGCAGTACTACCTCCTAAGCATAATCAGCCCTGGGGTCTAAAAATACAGGGAAGGAAATGCGCAGGGGTTCCCTGAATTTAAAGAATCAGCACCGGGCTTATGGACCGGTCCTGGTTCCAAAAATATGGGGACAGAACATGTAGCGATCTCTCTGATACCCCTTTTATACCAAAACGCCGGGTCGCACCCGGGTTTTTGGACCCAGCTTCAAGCCGGGTGCAACTCTGTGTTTGGTCCCTTTTACACCCGCGGTCCCCCCTCCCGGCACAGGCGGTTCCTGAGGCGCCGCTTGGAGATTACATCATCTCCAAGCGCCGATCGCCGCCGCCGGGATCTGGACCGCTGAGCTGGGGGCAAGCCCAGCACTAAGGTAATCTGCTTGGCTGCCCCCAGTCCCCGTGCCCAGCCGTCGTCTGGGAGGTGAATGGATGCAGCACACAGGCATCCATTCACCTCCTCCGCTGCCGCCGCTGCTGTCTGCAGAGTATAGAAGACAGCGGATGACCCAGTGTACCCATTTACTCTACCCAGGTCCTAGCAGTGTTCTACCCAGGTCAGGACCTGGGTAGAAGTCCCGTGTAAAAGGACACGGCGTGTCCCATTTACACCACCGCTGACCGGGGTCTGACCTGCCGAAGACCCGGGGTTTTGCGGTGGTGTAAAAGGGGTATTAGTTTTAACAAAAGAGTACTGGCTCCACTAGTCATTAAGGTAATGCCACAGCTGGAGGACACGTTTATATTGGTCCCTGCAGCAGCTGCCCAGGCCAACTAGACCCCCAACCAGCTGCCCTGGCCAGGGTCCCTGGGGGAGTGGAAACCTCCCGAATAAAGAGGCTGCCCTTCACGGCACCAAAGGGCCAGGGCTGAGTTGATCATTGTTGTGTAATAATAAGCATAAAGTTCCAGCAAGCATACCACCACATGCTCGTACTTGCAGGACCACAATTAGAAGCATGTGGGGCATCAAATGGCCCGCTGGTACTTGTAGTTCTACCTGTAAAACAAATATTAAAACAAAGACACACCTCATGAAAGTAAATGTTCACTATACACTCATGCACACTTTAATATTTCACAAACGTTACAATGGAATCCTCGGGGGGGGTTCAATTATTGATGAATTTTCGATCAGGCCCGAATCACCCCCATAGTTTACTGTGATGTAGTGGGCCTACACTATTCTGGTTCACAAATTCGCACCCTTGCGAGTCAACCATGCACCCTGCGAATGGTGGTACGCCAGCCCTCCTTCGCACGCCGGATTCATTTGTATTTTAAATATGCTAATCTTTGAAAGGCTGCAAAAGAAAAATCTTGCTATGACATAACATATGCAGTAGTAACATTGCATGTACTGAATGCAGTCTAGACCTCCACATACACTTGTTAGAGCCTTTTGTTGTAATACCACTTATACACACACAGGAATTTCTATAACTGCTTCTTCTTATAAGAAAATGGTGACCTCACAGCTTCACTATTTATATGGAGCACTATTTTCCATCTTACAGTTAAACGTCTTTCATTCCTGAGGAGGGACCTGCTTAGTATCAGCAGCAGGACAAGAATCCTGGAGCAATGGAGAGGCAGATGTTAATGGAGCAGTCGTTTAGATCGCTATGGCAACTGTTGGGTTAATAAAGAGTTAGACAGGAGTTAATTAGCTGACAGAAGTTAATTTATGTCCTTCATTTTACTAAAACGAATTACTTAATGGAGCAATGTTTCTTGGCATAGGCTGGCTCAGTATTACCGAATATGAACAGAGCCTACACACTGCTGATTGGCTGCTGGGGCTCACTAGAGGAGAACTGTATTATCAATAACCAATGACAGATTGCTCTCAGTTACTATGATTGCAACCGCGCTGCTGGCCTGATCCAAGCAGCAGCATCGGGGGGATGTGAGGACATTAGGGGAGGTGGGGTAATTTGGGAGCCATTGTGTCTCACTCCTCTGTTATGCCAATTGTAAATTGGCCCTGCTACATTTAGCTGTGGCTGAGCCCTGGATCTCCAGGACCAGTCACTACTGTTTTCCTCATCTCCTTCATAGAGTCAGTGCTACAGCTCTCTGGCAAATTAGCTGAACGATACGGCTGCAGTATTGCTGCGGGGAGACTGAGGAAATGACCCAGCAACAGCTCCCTGGGAACATATTAATAGAGCAATGTTCTGCAGATCTCGAAGAATATATCATTGGGCAATGCTCTGCAGGTCTTTAGTCTTGATGTGGTCGGTTTCCCCAGTGACTGAGTATCCCGGACACTGAATCATCAAAATTGGCATCAACACACTGGCTATTATATATCCAAATATAGTAACAGTGAGCTGCCCAGCCCTACATAGCACTCTAGTTTTCAAACGTCAGCTACACACATGCTGTATAGAAATGATTCTGCTCTATCAACAGCCCTCCTTGCTAGTCACACTACCTCATTGTACAGCATCCTCGACTAATCACAAGGCACCAAGCACACGCCACCCTTTTACTAATCACAGGACCTGCCTAAGCTTCCCTATGTTTACACATGGGCCAGTATATGTTACTGGATTTCTGTGTTAAGTGTTTGTGCAGCTCAGTCTGTTTTATTTAGTTGCCTTGTTTGTAGCAGAGCGTTTTTCAGTTTCTGTGGGACCCCGCTACATTGCAGCCCCAAGAGTTTTAAACCCAGGAAAAGCTGAAATAATATTTTCCTATGGAGCTGAATGAGGTTTCTATGTTGCAGCAAATGAGTCACAGTCACTTAATAACGTGCATATTATTAACAGACTTAAATATGCAGAATCACCGTTTATTTAAAAAAAACTTCATTTATATTTTGTTTTTGTTTTTAATTTTATTGAGGATTTTTCATTAAAGCCAATACAAAAGTGGTTACGAGGGGAATGCAATACAAAATCACATTGTATGTATTTTCACAAAGAGATAAAGAATAATATTATTGAGAAGACTGTCTTATTCTGGGAGGCAATGGAGTCATCTGCTGCTGGGCTCCTGCTCTTTAGGGGGCACCTTTCCACCACTGCCAGTTTAAATCCATTAATTGAAAGCCATCAAAAATGCTTCTGTGGCTGAGTTCTGAAATATATGTGTTCTCCCTCTCTTTCTGTGCCTACATACAGTTATAATATATATTTTATAACAGACTATATATATTTTGAATAACGTTTTGTGTGTATGTGGGGGGGGGCACCAATATTCATCTTGCCTCCGGGCAACTAGCAATATATTCTTTGTACATATTTAGGGGGATATTCAATCCCGGGTCACGACTGTTCTATGCCATCATCTATTGAGACCTTACACAATTTGTTCTTTCGAGACTGCTTCATATATACACTCGCAGTGGCGTAACTATAGCTCCGCAGCCCCCGCGGTGGCGGGGGGGCGCAGAGAATTTGGAGGACGCCGCCGGGGGGGCTGCGGGGCTATAGTTACCCGCGGTCTGCGTCTCGCCCGGCTCTCTGTTGGGAACAGAGAAAACTGTCTGCAGTATGGGGGCAGCCATTTTCTAATTGTCAGTTTTCATTGCAGCAGGAGCCGGCCGGGACCGTGACGTCAGGAAGGTCCCGAAAGAGAGCCGGGCGAGACGCAGACCGCGGGTAACTATAGCCCCGCAGCCCCCCGGCGGCGCCCCCAAATTCTCTGCGCCCCCCCGCCACCGCGGGGGCTGCGGAGCTATAGTTACGCCACTGCGAGTGTATATATGAAGCAGTCTCGAAAGAACAAAACGTGTAAGGTCTCAATAGATGATGGCATAGAACAGTCGTGACCCGGGATTGAATATCCCCCTAAATATGTACAAAAAATATATTATACTTGGTGTTAATTGGTCAACAAGAGTGAAAGATTAGTAGTGAATTGCTGCCACAACGAGTCTTAGGGATCATCATCCACAGTGCACCGACCCAGCTCCGACAGTTACTGTATAAAAGTGCACAAATGCAATCATGGCAAGAAACTAAAGAGAAGTTCAAGTGAAGTGGGTTTTATATTATTTTCGAGTATAAGGTTAGCATTATCCATTAAAGTGCAAGCGTGAGGATTGTTTGTAGAATTAAAAGGGGGCTAAGGGTCAGGCTTTAAGGTTTACAAGTGATTTAGGGATTGGGAATAGGAAGCTGTGGAGTTTGGAACATTTTATTGAAGGTAAATATTTTAGTGAAGGTGAATTGGGTAGAAGTTAACATAGATGAGGAACCTCCAGTTGAGAACATTTTAAAGTATATATAGTTGTATAATACAGTAGGTTAGGGATATTGCTGGTAATTTTATAATTACAGTTTGGCATTATTATCTCATTTAAGCTTTATGTTAATTTGCAAGGTAAATCTCAAGGGAAATGATTAGAAAGGTTAGGGGGATTAACTGAGGTATTTGTATTATTTATTACATTTACTATTGCTCCTTTTACTCTTTATTAAAATAACATATTCCCAAAAGAATATACAGTATGTGCCCTAGTTACTGAGTCCCCATCAGTAGTACTGTATAATATATATATATATATATATATATATATATATATATATATATATATATATATATATATCCTTTAGTTATTTTGAAAATATATAATCTCTGTAACTTGTTTTTTTTTAATTATAGTAATCATTTCTTTCTCGTTCTGCCTTATTCTTATTTTCACTTGCTTTCTCAGGCAACTTTATCTATTTCTTCTCAGAACGGCCTGTCAGCCCTCCTCCACCTCACTTCTCCTATGCAGTTTCTGGTCACACTATACTGTCATAAGATGTTTCACATTCCTATCACACTCGGCACTTTAGAAGCTGTTCGTTCTACTCATTGGTGTTCCAGTTGTCCAGCTCAGCCACCAGCATTCCCACAAGTGCCAAGCTCCGGTGATCCGGCTCTCTGCTACCATACTTGTGCAGTGACCCTGGTCAGATAACCTGACTCGTGCTTTCACACTGCAGACTTCTCTGATTGGTCTCAGGTTTGACCTGGGTCGCAACCTGGGTAAATTCCAGAGGAACCAGTCCCAAAAAAGGGTTTTGCTAACACAAAGGATCTTATTCAGATTTATAAAGGAAAATAAATGTAACTTTGTGTCTGGAGCAAACCATGCCGCTAATGCAAGGGAAGCAAATACATTTATTTTTATGTGCAGGGTAAATACTGGCTGCTTTTACATGTAGTCTACAAATATTAGCTTTATTTTTACATTGACATTCAGATTTCAGTTTGAAAACACCCCACCCAAATGTAATCTCTCTGCATTGGGTTTTGCTGAGTTGCCTGCTTTTTTTGCTTTGCTTGCCAACCAGAATCAGGCCTCAAGTTAGGACCCAGGTAACCCCCTGCAATTTGGGTCAGAATTACAAGTTTCTGCTTGCTGTTGATATTTCATTGCCAGTGGTGGACAACCAGAGCCTATGATGATCCACACTAAATCTATAATTGCACCAGGGGGAGTTACTGGCATTCCATCAAGAAGTCCGAAAATAGCTTAGACTTGCAGAAGCAGCGGAGCAATGCTTTGTTATTGCACATGCATCTGAGCAATAATGTGCGTACACAGC
Source organism: Crinia signifera (assembly GCF_055691185.1). Taxonomy (NCBI): domain Eukaryota; kingdom Metazoa; phylum Chordata; class Amphibia; order Anura; family Myobatrachidae; genus Crinia; species Crinia signifera. Next base: position 208,057,985 of record NC_139220.1, read on the forward strand.
GATGGAGTGGCGATGGCGCATGCAGAGAATATTTACTCACAAAGTAAGTGACAAGTAGGCAGCATTGTATGTAGATAAGAGGGTGGTTATCAAACAAAGGGGTGTCAGGACCATTTTCTGTGTGTTCTTTGGAACCACTGCATATTCATGCAAAGTAGGGTTTTCAAATGGTTTGTGGTGAGGCCAATGTTCCAGCTTTTGTACCTAAATGGAGGATGTGAGGTAGGAAAATTGGTAGTGTATGATTTGGGTGCTTAGAAGGGGTGGCATCCTGGAACCACAATGGATGTTAGGGGGGCATCTCTGAACACAAGATGGCATCTCAGTAATTAGAATATTACGCAATATTACTGCATATGAATTTCCATCGGGCCCCTCAACAAGCCTGGGCCGGGTTAATTAGTACACACACACACCCCACTCCATGATCAGCACCAGCTAGCTGTGTAACTAGCTTTCTGGCTTTATTTTATGAAGTCATGATCATCTATTCATAATACTTTTTTTGACATTTCAATTTGGACTGTAGCAAGAAAGTACGTTTTTATTTAATTTTGGAATTTGAAAATAACAGATGTTTGTGTTTAATTGTATTTGTGTATGTATTTAATTACATTTCATGTTGAAAATGGGAATTCCTCAAGAAATGTGAAGTAAGTATTCTCTCTTATGGATTTAAGCAGGGCCGTAACAAGGAGTTGGCATCTGATTGCAGCTTGTGAGGTGCCTCTCCAGGCATCCCGCTACAAAGAAAGTCACAGGGCACGTCATTAGAGTATAACCAACACCCAGTGCTGGATTAAGCCCTTAGGCAGTTGCAATGTCAGATCCCGGATGCTATAGGTTTTTAATTTTGCCAACCAGGTCTATGATCTGGAGACTGTATTATGAATTTGATGTCTAGGGTTTATGTACTTTAAGTTGGTACATTACATTGATAATATTTTCTCTATAGAGCTTTTAATGTGAAGATTTGGGTTTTATAAGTTGATTGTTTTTTTCTATCTTTTGGAAACAATTATGAAAACTTAATTTTAATATTCTTTGAAGATCAAATCAATATTATTTGATCTATTGTCAAGGAGCCCCTAAAAGGTGCTGGGCCCATAGCCGGGGACCCACTCTGCCTATTTGGCATTATCTTCTTGCTAACAAATGCATACTACACAAGTAGATTAATGAGATTTTTACATATTACTAACACTGTTTTATGTCACTTCTAGGCTATCTACACTTTTGACATCTGAATTAAGTTTGACACAAATTATACTGTCATGTAGCTACTGTAGGTCACATACCTCCCAACTGATTACAATGGGATGGTCCCTCTATTTGGAGACTGTCCCGCTGTCCCTCCCGTGGGTGGCAATGTCCCTCCCACGGGTGGCAATGTCCTGTTGGGGGGGGGGGGGAGCAGGAGTTCTTCGCTGAAGAGAGGGTGGCATCTCTTCTATTTATATTTGTAAAGTTGTGGATTTGTCTGGTACTATTCTGTATGATCATCCAATGTCATACTGCTGTGTGTTGCTTCCACTTCATGGCACTGCGGAACTATTGTCTCATAAAAATAATAATAGTAACATTTTATAGGCTGCATTTTACATGTACGGTTGGTGCACTAACTGTGCACTAAACTCTACCTGAGCCCCTTTGATCATATTAGCGCTCACCTATATAATATGATTCTCTTTTTATGTAGTATTTCTACCAATTCCTAAAAGATGTGTTGCTAATCAGATAGAATTCAAATCAGGAAAGCCAGCAGGAGAACCCGCATCACTGGATGCTGTCATACAGCTCTGCAGTACATCTCACACAGTCATCTTCTCTGTACTGTGGCCAGGAAATGGGAATGTGTCTGCAAAGCTGATGCCAATCTCTAGGATGTAATGCATGACATGGTTGTAAGACGGGCACGCCATCTAGCTACCAACAAGGAGACTGTTAGATCCAGGGTGCACAAGTTATGCAACTACTGTTTATGAGCACTGTCCTTTTATAGTTTGAGGTATTTCCTTTAATTTGTTAAAATGATTTGTAAATTGGACTTGTGGTTTGAATTTGTGCATAGTACAAAGAAAGTCAGTGAACGGTGTTATATAAAAGGGATTTAATATACTTTCAGTCTCATTTGTACATGTAGTTACTATGAAATCCGTGCTTTATATGTGGTACTATGATCTGCTACAAATTAACACCAGAACTGTAGTGCTAAACATATCTAAAACTGGCGCCTTCATGAGTGCACCCCATGGTGTCTGAAATGCACTATACAAGTAACTATATACATTCCACTGAAGAAAAATCCCCCCAAAATACAAGTAATTAAAGGTTTATATGTCTAAATTACCACCAATGACCATAAACAGCAAATGCATAACAAATGTTCAGTGCTTCGTTTGACAGATTTTTAACACTTCATTAACTATTCTATGATTTGTAGGAAGTGTGCAGCATTTATGATATATTATATAAAGGCACACTGGTGGTGCCGACTGGGTTCTTCTCTACCCATGTGACCTGGGCCTGGCAGTGAGGGTGTGGCTCTACTTTTGAGTCATACAGGCTCCCAACCTGTGATATGGTAGTGTTGGTTGCTCTTTAACCCCCTGAATGCCAAGTGATTAAAAATAAAGATTTTAAAAGATGTGTGCTTCAAAATTAGTATTTGGGCATTTATCATTTTGCATATAGTTTTAAATATGTGAAACAACTATTTACATATATTTATGCTTGCTTACCACCTTTTATTTTTCCCCTTCTGGAAAATTCCTGAGAGTAGAGGTCCATGTAGGGTGCAGAGGGCTTGGCCTGGGATATATATATATAATCGTATTCCCGACATCTGACGCCACATTGTGCTGCGGGAAAGTGGCCGGTCAGGAAGGCTTGCCATCTTTGCCAAAATTTGGGATACTCCCAAAAATTGCAAGTATAGATTCATTTGAATTTATAAAACATGGATTTAGGTTTAATAGGATATTCTAAGAAGCGGTACGATTAGATGATAGGATATTCTAAGAAGTAGTACAATTAGACCAGGGCTGGGCAATAAGCGGCCCTCCAGCTGTTGTTGAACTATATATCCCAGCATGCCTTGCCTTAGTTTTGCTATTTGGCAATGCTGAAACTGATGCAAGGCATGTTCGGATGTGTAGTTCATCAACAGCTGGAGGGCTGCTTATTGCCCACCCCTGGATTAGATGATAGAATATTCTAAGAAGCAGTACGATTAGATGATAGGATATTCTAAGAAGCAGTACGACTAGACAATAGAATATTCCAAGTAGCAGTATGACTAGACAATAGGGTATTCTAAGAAGCAGTACGATAATGATAGGATATTCTAAGAAACAGTACGATTAATGATAGGATATTCTAAGAAGCAGTACGATTAGACGATAGGATATTCTAAGAAGCAGTACAATTAGACGATAGGATATTCTAGAAGCAGTACAATTAGACAATAGGATATTCTAAGAAGTAGTACAGGTCGAGTATCCCGTATCCGAATATCCGTTATCCGAATTATTCCGAAAACCAGACATTCCAGAAAGTGAATTTTTTTTTGCTAAAAACTCACTGGGGACATTTGTAACAGCATCACTGGGGACATGCTATGTAACTGGCACTATATATGTGCAAGACAATGATTGCTTGGCATTCAAATTCAGTGCTGAGATGGTACACACATTTTGTTTCACGTTTTGAAACCTTGTTTTTTGAACAAATAAAATATATTTGTGTGTATTTTATGTGGTAATAAAATATATTTGTGTGTATATTATGTGTTTATACAGCATAAATGCAAGATACTTCAAAATACATCATTGAAATATTAAAATATTCCGAAATACGGAATAATCCATTATCCAAAATTCTCCTGGTCCCGAGCATTTTGGATAAGGGATACTCAACCTGTACGATTAGATGATAGGATATTCTAAAAGCAGTACAATTAGACAATAGGATATTCTAAGAAGCAGTACGATTAGACGATAGGATATTCTAGAAGCAGTACGATTAGATGATAGGATATTCTAAGAAGCATGATAAAGCTGATGTTAGACAAGCATTTCCTAGGGCTGCGTTTATCCAGCATTCTGAGTACTTGAAGGGACAGGAACACAACACATCTCACCAAGTACAGTGTGTCAGTACTCCGGATGTACTGTACAATATTGAAGGTTTCTAAGCCTTCTGACATCAATCTGAGAACAAGATGAACTTTCAGCTGTTTGGTTGCCTTAAAGCTGAAGTAAACTTTGTTCATAACTTATATGTTTCCCTCTAACATTGAATTACTGTGAATGAATAGTAAATATAAGTACTGTACCAGCTATCGAAGACAAATTAAGTATCTGCATGCATGGCAGGGCCGTATTATCCATAAGGTTTTACTAGGTTAAAACCTAGGGTCCATCAATTATTATTTTGCTGAGGGCTATGTTACCTAGGGCTCCCAAGAGTAGAGGCACTTTGCACTGTGCCATAGCAAGGCACACTGATAGCTGAGGTTTGTTTTCAGACAATAGAGGGGGGGCAGTGAGACTGCGGACTAAGGGCCTGATTCAGCATGGCTTGCTGGGCATTCCGCTGCTCTGGGACGGCTTCCGACCCCGTTCACCCTCCTCCCTCCCCTACTCGTGCGAATGCCTCAGTGAGTGTGATACTCGATGAAGGCGTTCGCACAGGGGGTCTGCACATGTGCAATGCGCAGACCTCCCACCATCGGAACGGTTACGAATTCAACCCGATCCGATCACTGTAGAATTACCCCCTAATAGTGCACCAGCACCATTTCAAAAGAGAAAAGGAAATGAAGAAAGATTCCTCTGTGATAAAAATAGGCAAAGCCTGCTCAGCATGATCACTCAGCACACACCATCTATGTGTGATGGCCAGTGTCATGAAGGAGCATAAAGAGCTCACCAGGATTATGAAGCGGTAGGAACCCACCTTTTTAAGTGCATACCTCCCAATATAACCCTCTCCATGAGGGATAAAATGCTGTGCTGCTGGACTTCCATTTTATACCCCTTTTACACCAAAATCCTGTATTTGACCCGGTATATGGAACACGGGCTCTTATTCTGATTGAGTCGGATGGCTCCGAATGCGGACGGATGGCCGATGGTTGGTGTTTGCGCATGTGCAGAGGCGTATCTGCGCATGTGCGAATGCCGCGCACGTCCAAATATGGCTTGAATTCTGTACAGAAAATGATTGGTTGGAACAATCCGAACAGGGGGTGGAGGGGCGTGAAGGGCTGATTGGGCTCATTACCATATGCGTACGCCCCGCGTTTCATGGGCGTTCCCATGTGACGCACGTGTGGGGGGTGGACATATGACATCGCTGGATGCCAGCTGCCCGCCCATATCCTAGCTTTTGCACGGAGAAATGCCCGAGTGGTCTGGAGCACTCGGTGCTGCCTGACCTCTCGGTCCAGCATTCAATGGTCGGCGACCATTGAATGATGGGGGAGGTTCCCACAGATGGAGGAGGTGTTCACATGAAAAATCCACTCGCGGTCCGTTCAGTCGGTATCTTACCGCATTCGGACAGTGTTAGCGATTCGTACGGAAGGCGGGGCTAAGAACACTCGGTTCCTGTCCGAAAATATGCATCCAACCGGTTCAACTAGAATAAGAGCCACGGTTCTAATCCGGATCGGATCCAGGACTCACCTTGTTTACAAGGTGGTGATGACCCGGAATATTCCCAGGCCAGCCCAGTTTACACTGCACATGGGTGCATGGGGTGGCGTTTGGAGAAGACATAATCACCAAGTGCTAGGGACGCAGACAGATGCGCCAGAACCACCGATCGCCACACTGGGGGCAAGCCCAGCACCAAGGAAAGCTGTTGGGCTGCCCCAGCCTCCGTGCACCCCTAGCCCCCATCAAGGTGAATAGATGCCGCACACAGGCATCCATTTACCTCCTCCCTGGCTCCAGCGGAAGCTGTATGCACAACCCGCCCAGCCTCTATACTGACCGCAGGACGCTGTGGTCGAGAGGTTGGGCTCCCCCATTGGTGTAAACGGGCCCCTGGGTTGGATGACATGGGATAACCGTTTACCCGGGTTTTTGCAGTGGTGTAAAAGGGGTATTAATTAATGACTGCCATCACCTGTGGTGAAACACCTTTCTTATCAATTAAACTGTTTAAAGCAGGTGATAGCAATCATAAATTAAGAGGGAAGCCTAGGGACAGAGCATTGAATAGGCCATGTTGGGAGGTATGCAAGTACACATTTTGAAACCTGATCCCTAGAGGAGGAGATGGGCTCACAGTCGGTGTTGCCCACCAGGGGTTCCCCTGAAGGCCAGTCCAACCCTGGCAGTGGCATTTTCTGGATCCACTGTATTCGGGCCATTAAAAACATGACTTTTTTATTGCAATTGAGTGGAAAATTAATGATATCCCAAGACTAAAATACTGTCATTTATGTTTGATTTATACACAAAAATGACTTCATTAAAATGCTTCCCTCTCATTATTACAGGACAGCACCATGACCTACAGGGGACGATGGACTTCAGCCTACACGTGACATTTGTCTCCTCTGAGAGCTCTGGCCTCCTATTTTTTGCAACTGGAAACACGCAGTATCTGCTTCTGGAACTGGTCAATGGGACTATAAGGGTGAGACTCAGCATTCTGCACTAGGGGATCATATTGGATGTGTACAGGCCATAATATGTCCACCTTCAATACATTTTAACTCATTTTATTTATTAAATGGTCAACAAATGATGGATTCCTCTTTTTCATGGCAACCTTTACATATCAATCAGAATTATTTATTGTTATTGCACATGGAAATGTCACAGTTCAGCTCTACACTATACAAGTCTGGGTCCATGTATGTGGATACGAGCAGTTTGTTCTGCTTTGTTACCTGCTGAGTAGCAGGGGTCTCCTCTGCCTATGGAGTGGATGAACATTTGCATTGATCAATCTGCCCCTGGGATCTGCCCCTGGCTGATGGGCCCATGACACTACCTATGCAGCTTCCGATACTGCTTCATATTTTTTCAAATATATTTTTTAGGTAGCATCACGCCTCCAGAATTTGCCATGCTCCCTACTTTACCCAAGCCCAGCTTCACGCTCTGCGGCCCTGCATGTGTGTCCACATGTATTCATTTCTGAGGAGGTCATGTGCAGTGGGCCACCTCTTCTGTGTAGTGTCCCCCATGCGTCATACCTTGTGCTGGCAAGTGGGACCCACCTGCACTTCCCAGTGCCATCTTCCAAGTGGATGATAGTGCATAGGTACAGGAAAGAAAAGTCTTTGGCACGGTGACAGAATATTTGCCTTCACTGTGCAGTGCCAGCTCCCCAAAAATGATATATATATGAGCACACATGTGTACACTTAGATAGCAATTCAGCGCAGGGATGCCTGGACCTTTTTCTGGGGTGCAGCGCACCTACTTTTGCAGCCAGGCTGCTCAGGTAGGGATCGAGCCTAATCACTGCGATTCCACCTTTGCAATCACACTTAAGGTGCCCATACACTAGTAAGATTTATCTTCTGGTCTGGCTGGTTGGAACAAAAACATGGTTATGGATGAGTGACAGTTTGTCAGTTTTGCAGCATTTCCAAGCAAATGGTCAACTGTCATTTGCTCTCATCCATAACCATGTTTTTATTCCAACCAGACAGATCTGCAGATAAATCTGCGTGTGTATGGCCACCTTTAGACTGCGATCACAATTAGATTGCATCCCTGGATGGCCCTTTACATGCTGGGTGGCCCTTTACATGCTGGGCGGCCCTTTACATGCTGGGCGGCCCTTTACATGCTGGGTGGGCTTGCCCAGTGCTGAGCGTTCCAGAACTTACAAACGATAACTGTAGCCAGTTCTGCTATTTAGCAGTATCTGCTACTGAACCTGAATGAGGGCCTATATTCGCTTATGTATAACAAGTCACAGATTACCCTTTGATATCATGTTTAGATATCTCCAAGGTATATGCACGTATTTCACAGAAATCATAAACTCGGTTGGGTTTCCCCAACCATGATTATTATCACAGTAATGGTATAATGGGTTGTCAATACCTAGTTTGTCAGTCACTAGGTCAACCACTAATGGTCAACAGTGACTAGTTTAACACCTGAAAATGTTCAGCATACCATAGGTGGACATATGTTTAAGATCGACATGGACACGGTTGGCACTGAAAAGGCTGACACAAGTTTTTAAAAATGTTGGTGTATATGTCGACATGGACAACGTATAAATGTACCATGACCCCACATTGCTCACTGCGTTTGCCATACGTCGGGCACAGTACATCTCTGCGAATGGCACACTATTACTGTATATTCTCACTCTATGCCCACTTGGATAGTAAACTCATGTCGACCTTTTGACTGTCTTCCGTGTCCATGTCGACCTCAAGCTTGTGTCAATCTTCTGTCAATGCTGACCTATGGTATGTCGACCATTTCCAGGTGTCAACCTAGTCACTTTCAACCATTAGTGTTTGACAGTGACTGTCGACCTAGGCATTGTCAGCTGTATCCCCACTTTAGCATATTAGGAGACCTTTGGGAAATTAACTTTATGGCAGGTGTATGGGACTAAAAAGTGGAATTAATAGAGATCACAGAACAGACTGGCAGGCAGAGTGACAGGTAGTAAAACCGAGAGTATTATTTATAAATATAGGCACATTTTCCACAAGCCTATGAGGATCACAGAAAAATGACATACGGCAGTGATTCTCAGACCTGACTCTTTATCACGCAGTACAGATGTGTGCAATACTGACACAGAAAATGCAGCAGATATAGGATTTACATGCTGTACCTGTGACGGGGACATACTGTAGCAACAGAACCTTATAAATAGAACAATAACTCTTTTTAGAAATACTTATAGAAAGTCACAGTAATGCACATTTCCAGAATCAAGTGCAAAAAAAGATTTAACAGTTCTATTAGCAAAGATATGCATGTATAGTGGCACACACACTCATACACGTACAAACACAAACTTCCGCTGTACAGCAGTTTGTGTTTATAATCCTAATCAAGACCAGATGTGGTGCTGCGGGATTTAGAAATTATCCTTAACTACCCCCATCTGTCCATGTGCACACATTGCTCTCCATATAACCTCACAAAACTCGGAGTCCAGATACAAATCCCGATTCTTTGTGGCCATATGGTACATTTGCAGGCAGACTTCTCTGCCTCACTTAGCGATAGTGTTGTGCACACCAACCCATTTTCATATACACACATGCATCAGTTGCACACTGCCTATTTATTTAATTTTTAATCTAATTGCATACCTCCCAACATGACCCATTCCAGGAGGGACAAAATGCTCTGCTCCTGGACTTCCCTCTAAATGTATGATTGCCATCACCTGTTTTGAACAGGTTAACTGATAAAATGGTATTTGAACACAGGTGAGGGACATCATAAATTATGAGGGAAGTCCATGAATAGAGCATTCTGTCCCTCCTGGAGAGGGTCATGTTGAGAGGTATGTAACTGTGATGTATGCATTCACCATACTTTATATCAGGGGTAGTCAACTCCAGTCCTCAAGAGCTACCAACAGTTAACGTTTTTGAAGTAATTAGTTCCACCGGTAGATCTTTTTAAATCTGTTAGTGAATAATGAATACACCTGCCCATCAGCTAGGTCAGGGATGGGGAACCTTAGGCCCTCCAGCTGTTGTCAAACTACACATCCCAGCATGCCCTGCTAAAGTTTTGCTATTTAGGCATGCTAAAACTGTTGCAGGGCATGCTGGGATGTGTAGGTCAACAACAGCTGGAGGGCCAAAGGTTCCCCATGAGCTAGGTGATCTGGAAAACATGGTCTGTTGGTAGCTCTCAAGGACTGGAGTTGGCCACCTCTGCTTTATATAAACATGTAATTAAAGAAAGAGACATATAGTATAGATATAGGTGAAGCATGCTGTATATGAATAAAATACAGTACAGTACTTAATGCATTGCAACATGTCTTTTTTTCTCCTATAGGCCCGGCTGGAAAGAGGTTCAGGAGAATCCATTCTAAACTCCCCAGCATCAATGTTTTTGAAAAACAGTGAGACCCACAGTCTAGATTTGATGGTTACAAAATCCCTGATGTCTTTAACACTGAACAACTTAACCAGTATCATGGACCTCCCATGGCCCCCACAGAAGCTGGACATACAAAATTCCATATTTCTTGGTGGAAATGGTGGAAATAGTATTCCATACCATTTGCAGGGTATTCCTAATTTTCATGGATGCATCTTGGAGGCCAAATTTGATAATATGGACCTACTGTCTGGCAATCTCCCTCAAGTGGAGTTTCATGGAAATTGGGAAAATTGTCATTTAGAAAATCTGTCTAACTCTGCTTTATCTTTTGGATTCCTCGGACCACGTTCATATCTCAAGTTTACAAATTGGGATACCAGAACACATGGATCTATTCAATTAACCCTGGAGACCTCCAGACCAGGTCGTGCTCCACTTATTTACCAATCTGGACCACACAGAAGCTATTTATATGTTGAGATTTCTGGAGGTCACCTGCAGGGAACACTAGATACAGGAGTATCTGCTGTCAAAATTCAAAATCTAGTGTACATAAGTGACAGTCAGCCACACACTGTCCATATTTCTGTGGATAACACTAACATGCAGCTTATTGTGGATGAAACTTCCTCCAAAGTCTCTCTTGATAACCTGAGGCAAAAATTTGATTTTCATGGTGATCTATACATTGGAGGGGTTGATCAAATCACATTAGCAAATATGAAGGAAGGTCCACTTGGTAATATGTTCATAGATGACATGGAATATAAATCTTTCTCTGGCTGCATAACAGACTTGAAGATAAACAAGAAGAAGATGGGAATATGGGATGCTTTGGTTATTCAAGATGTTACAGATGGTTGTCATGAGTTTGATGACTATGTTGAATATGAAGAGGAGACAACCTCTGTTCCTCCCATCACTACTACAAGGCCCACCATTTTTAGGAGTCTTTCAGACACATGTAAGATGGAACCCCCTTTTCTGAACCCCATGCCCTTACCAGTGACAAAAGGGGGATTTTCTGTGTTAGAGTTGAAATATGTTCATCCCACAATTGATTTGGCAAAAGCTGGAATACGTAAATCTCAGGTTGTTTTCACAGTGGTTGGTGACACGCAGCATGGACAACTGGAACTTAACATCCCAGGCGCTGAAACCAGACAGAAATTCACATTGTTAGATGTCAGCAATCACAGAGTGCGTTATGTCCATGATGGTTCAGAGTCGCATGAAGACCAACTGATATTGGAAGTGTCACTGGCCAGCAGCATAAATGTTCCTGAATGTCTGAAAAAGGCTCATCAATACAATCTTACAATAAATATTTCCTCTTCAACAGCTGTACCTGTTATAGAGTTTCCTAAAGGGAATGCATTAGGAATTTTATCACATGGATGGTTGATTTTCACAGTGGATATTATCAAGATAACAGATGCAGATACACCCTGTGACCTTCTCACCATTTATGTCACTGGAAATTCCAAAGAAGGACATGTACAATTTCAACACAAGCCCGGAGAAGCAATTAGTGAATTCTCCTGCAGGGATTTAGAGAAAGGGGATGTGGCATTTATTCATAAATCTGGACAACAAGCACAGATCACACTTCAAGCCAGCGATGGAACATCCAGAAGCTCCGCAGAACATGTCATCTTTATAGTCCTGGAGCCTCAAATGAACATAACGCAGAAAGCTTTAATTGTATCTCAGGGAACATCTGCATTAATCAGTCCTTTGAATCTACCGGCAGTGACCAATACAGATAAACTGGGAATAGAAGTCATATATCAATTAGTTGAGCTCCCCAGACTAGGTGTGATACAGAGATTGGTGTCTGAAGACAATTGGAAAGTGACTGAAGCATTCAGACAAAGTGATTTGGAAAGAGCTGGTGTAAGGTATCTCAGTACAGTTGCAGAACTTAAAGAGGAAGAGGCTACTGAGGATCTGAAAATCCTTCTAAAACTTGAAACTCAGGTACTGAGTAATAACACATTTCGAGTCAAAGTGAAGAGGTCAAGTGTACAGATGATGAGGATCATTCCATTGAAATTGGGAAGGAAACGTAAAGTGAACCTTACAGAGAAGCAGTTACAGGTAGACACAGACATTGAGGGCCAAGAGCTGGCAAAATACACATACTTGATTACTCAACCTCCCAGAAAGGGAAATCTGTTATTCAATGGACAGAGGCTAATGGAAGGCTCCCGTTTTAGCCAAGAAGACCTAGGGAAGGAGCGGATCAGTTATGCAGCTACAGTTCAAAACACAAAAGACATGGAAGACCAGTTTCAGTTCCAAGTGTTATACAGCAGTAAGAATTCACCAGTCTACACATACAAAATTCTGATTGGTGCAGATCCAGATGCCCCACAACTTATTAATCAACTATTGCATGTACTAGAGGGTGGGGAAGAGCTAATAACTCCAGACCATCTTTTTATAAAAAGTGGTAGAAGTGCTAATTTTATTTATGAAATCATAGATGGTCCTCAACATGGGATGTTAATTCGTAAAGGAAATACACAGTTGGGGGATCCTATAGAAGAAGGGATAACAGAATTCACTAATGAGGATATTTTTGATGGTCTACTCTATTACCAGCATGATGGCTCAGAAACCACAGAAGATGATATACCATTTGTAGCCTCTAGGCAGCAGGAAGGCAGTGCCTCAGATGTCAGTGGGGAAGGAGAGGATGATGAACAGGAAGTGGTTAGAGGTGTTTTCCGTGTCTCTATTCAGCCAGTTAATGATAATCCCCCATTGCAAACAGTGCACAAAGTGTTCACTGTGGTTCGTGATGGACAGAAGTTGCTAACTACCAATGATATTGCATTCTTAGACCCAGACTCAGGATCAACAGACTCACAAATAGTTCTAGTTAGATATGGGGTGACATTTGGAAAAATCGTATTTTTGGATGACCCCTCACTCGTAGTTGTGAGATTCACACAAGAGGATATCAGAAGACACAGAATTCTGTTTATCCATAGTGGTCCTGACCTGGGTTATATTCAGTTGCGGGTGTCTGATGGGCTTCATCATCTTACCACTATTTTAGAGGTACAAGCATCTGATCCTTTCATCCACATTGCTAATATTACCACACTGAACGTGTTATCAGGAGGGAAAGGAATCCTGACAGCCACGAGTCTCAAACTGGAAACCAACTTGGATTTACGCATGGACGATGAGGTTAAGTACTACATCAGTACTAAACCAAGGTGGGGAGACATTTTGAAAGATGGAAACCCCACAGATTCATTTTCACAACAAGATTTAGCAGATGGATTAATAGTTTATCAGCACCATGGTGAAGAAACTAACAGGGATCATTTCAGGATTTCAGTTGAAGCAAACCAGGTAGTTGCAGTTGGTGACATCAAGGTACAGATAATCTCTGATTTTCCACCTGTGACTCTGAACGTGATCCATAATGAGAAAGTCTACGTCTTTCAAGGAGAGGCAGCAGAGATCAAGAAGGACTATCTCATGGTGAGTAGACATTATGGGGGAAATTTACTAAAGGAAATTTGTAAAAAATAGGTGTATTTGTATCCAGAAATACACTTATTTTTAACAGTTACTATCCCGAAAATACGGCAATTCGTTTTCATATTGATAGCACATCAATACGAATACGAATTGCCGTATTTTCGGGATAGTAAATGTCAAAAATAAGTGTATTTCTGGATACAAATACACCTATTTTTTTTAAAAATGGAAAACAGTGTTTTTATAATGAGACTATATGTGTGTGTGTGTGTGTGTGTATGTGTGTGGTCATTAAAGAAACATTTATTTATCACAACAGCATAAGTAAATCCATTAATATGGACTATGTGCAGTGCAATGGAATGTTGTAATGTCCAAGAAATGTACTACATGCACTCTGGGATTGGCGAATGCAGTGGACCATTGAGATATATTTTATATATATATATATATATATATATAGATATAGATATAGATACAGAAGTACCAACACACTCGCCATTCCTAGGAATGGGGTGCAAACAGCACCCACATCCCAGGGTGGGGTGCGGTGGCCTGTGACCACACACTCTAGTAAATATAAACACAGGGGGCCCAGCACTCACTACAACAAACTAACTCACCTTAACATTCAAATAATCAATAAATAAATAATGGGGTTTTAGTTCATGAATTGATCAATGCATTTAAGCTTGCAGCCCATGCAGAAGTTCCCGGACCGTCCGTTCTGTACTATGAGATGCGCGTTCCCGCGCATCTCATCGTACGGTACAAAAAGTATGTGTTGCACATACTTTTTGTACTAGGTACACATCGGATCGGATCGCAGTGCATGCACACTGCATGCACTAGGGATGCGATCCGATGTGTGCTAATTAAGTCCCAAACGGATCCGTTAAACGGACCGTGTATGGGCCCCTTTAGACGGGCAGCCCACTGGGGGTCAAAAACCACTCCCAGCAGACAGTCCGTCAAAACTCCCCCTCTAAAAAAACAGTCGGAGTCCTGGCTCAGCAAAACATTGACTGGATCCTGGAAACAATTCTAATACTATGTGGCAAAGAGCATCATAGCCACAAACCGAGTAGGCATCTATTTAGAAAAAAACAAGAAATAATTATACAGCCTCTAATAGGGAGATTGATTCAGAAAGACGATTCGGCAGAACAGTATCACTATAGAAAAATATTCGGTACTTTTTTCCTAGCACGGCCACAATCGCGGGCATCGCGGGTAATTTTTAATGGTCTGCGATGCGACCGACACGATGCCCGCGATTTCCCATTGAAATGCATTGAAAAAGTCAAAATCGCGTCGGTCGCATCGTATGCGGCCAAAATAAGCATAAGATGGTACCGACGCGATGCCCGCCATTTCCCATAGGAAACAATGTAAAATGCCTCAATTTACCCAAATCAGCAATGTTAAATGGGCCAGAGACTCCAAAAACCCCCCCTGACCAGTGAAATGGCCCCCCAAAAATAGTTAACACCACCCCACGATCAACGTGAACCTGAAGCGTGGCGAGCGCAGCGAGCCCGCGAGGGGCGGCGGTACGCGTCCTCCGACCTTTTCATACCCCCACTATCCACGTCGGCGTGGAGTTGAGAATAGATTAGTGTGGCGAGCGTAGCAAGCCACCGAGCCCGAAGCGTGGCGAGCGCAGCGAGCCCCGCAAGGGGACGCGGATACCTGTGAAGCCCGCGAAGGGACGCGTTTACCTGTGAAGGTATCCGCGTCCCCTCGCGGGGCACGCTGCGCTCGCCACGCTTCGGGCTCGGTGGCTCGCTGCGCCAATATTATAGTCTTTAGTCTGTTGTCAAAATAAATTTGACATTCGTTATTTTGAAACGCCAGCACTTGTGTCCGTGTCGTTATTTTAGATAAGTTGCAGTAAGTTAAGTGTTAAGGTTGTTTTAAGCATGAGAGTACCAATGGTGAATTTATGGCAACCTTTGCCTGTTTAAAGAGCAGAGTAGTTGATGCTGCACAGCTGGAAATACTGGGGGTGTAACAATTTCTGGGATGGTTCTTGGCTCCACTGAGGGAGGAGCGGGGGTGTTTGTGGTATTCTGGTTATGGTAAGTAGTTGTCTACTTGATGGAGGTTTTGGGGTATCTGTTTAGTCTCAGTGGGGGAAGTGGGGTATTATGTGAAATGTGGAGGTTTGTGGTTTGTCACAGCAGCTTAAACGTCTGGGGGCCACTAGATTGGCAGGCATATTGAAACCAACAGCTTCCACACAGTTGTAGTGATGTATTAATCCCACCTATTTTGGTGTTGGTTCCGCCTACATTTGATTTGTTGCCACCCACTTTAGATCACTTTTTCAGGGCCACTTTTAGTTTCCTACCTGTTTTAGACTATTTTTTTTGAAGAGAAAAAGTATATTGTAACGAGTGGAATGTGTCATGTAGAACAGCATTATTGTACATAAACACTAATGTATTGTAGCTATCTAAATTTATAAACCCACTTGATCTTTTATTTCCAGGTATCTGCAGAGGGCTTGTTCCCTCACAAAATTGCATACAGTCTGACAGACCCTCCTTCTTTCGGTTACTTGGTCTCTATCAGTGGAGAACTATCTTCTGATGGGTCACCAAGTTTGGACTCTGTACATACTTTCACCCAGGAGGATATTAACAAGGGAAAGATCTTGTACCTACATTCAGCTTCAGAAATGCTCCCTGACCGAATGACACTTGAGGTGTCTGCAGAAGGGACAACTCAGGAGATAGTGGTCCCCCTGGAAATTCTATCTGTTCATATCCCACTGGAAGCCAATGAACTGAACGTGGAGGAGGGTGGGACAGCTGTCCTATCCAGCAGCATACTCAATGTTCCCAGTGACTACTACCTGGGTCTGCATTTAGAACTTTCAGTACTGGAAGCTCCAAACAGTGGTCGCATAATTGATGGTGAAAAAAGGAATCTGAAGAGCTTCAGCTGGAATGAGGTGAGGTTTTATATCAACCCCTGTTCTGAATATGTATTAGAATATGTGCAGTTAAAGTGCAGAAAATACGCCCCCCCTCCCCCCCCCCCAGAGCCGCATTAAGCCTTCGGGGGCCCCGGAGTCACTTTAGACAGGGGGACCCCCTCCCACTTCTCAATACTGGCCGCAAACTGCACGGGAGAATATTACACTGTCAAGACACAGAGTAATGTCAGTATAAACTTGGTCAATGGGTAACTGCGAGGGGGGGGGGGGGGATTAATATAAACGTAAATATATATATAAAATACAACAAGAAAAGCCTGTGTTTGTCCCTCTGTATCTTACTCTGTAGGAGCCCTGACAGGCTCATTGCTGCCTCTAATTAAAAACCCTCCCATGATGAGGCCACTCCTGCTGATGTCCTCCGTGGGCCTGAGAAGCACATGATGAGCTCCACCAAGCAGAGCTCAGCACAAGCCTCTCAGTCTCTGACCTGTTGTGCAAAGTCCCATAAGGTGGCCATACATCAGAAATATATTGTACCCAATCATACAATCTCAATTGATTGTAAGATGGATTGTATGCAGATTGTGTGCACATTGTGTGTCCAAAAACCACTAAGGACTGCTGGGGAATTGAAGGGAAATTGGACACAATCATGAGCACAATTGATCTTAATATCGATCTTTCTGATGTATGGCCAGCATTAGGAGTATATTCTGATTCACTTGGAAAGGCACAATTACTCTCTAATGGACAAAACCATATGCACTGCAGGTGGGGCTGATGTAACATGTGCAGAGTTAGAGAAAATGCTCTGTTCTTGGTCTTCCCTGGTAATGTATGATTACATCACCTGTGGTGAAACACCTTTCTTATCAATTTCTTAGCTCCCCACAGGTGATGGCAATCATACATTACCAGGGAAGCCCAGGAACAGAGCATTTTCTCCCTGAAGGAGAGGGTCAGGTAGCAAGTATGGACTGTTCACACTTCGCTAAGAAGGGGCCAACTGAATAATTGTAGAAGGAATATGCTGGTGGGTTTTGTGTGTATCTGAGATTTCAGTTTCAACACACCCCACCCCACCCAAATTTAACTCTCTCTGCACATGTTACATCTGCCCCACCTGCAGTGCACGTGGTTTTGCCCATTTTCCAAACTAATTTGTACTGCAATTAGATCTGAATAAGGGCCATTGTGATTTCCCCCCAGGTGATGGCTATGCACGGTCCCACACATCGCCATTGTGTTACTAGATTGTGTAATGGGCCCCATACATCAGCAATTAATTGTGACAATCCTCCGTTTTGGAGATGATTGTCACAAATAATCTTTAATGTGTGGGCTCCACCTTTTGGCAATCCCAATCAAAAATTTATAGGGATCGCCAATCGATTGCTGAATCAGATTTCTAAACATGTTTAAAAATCTGGTTTTATTGGAGTTTCATTTTTGTATGTGTGGGCATTCTAACAGGAAAATCTGCAGATCACTGAAACAAATCTGTAATGTGTGGGCAAGTCAAATAGAGTGAAGAAACCATTTATCTGGGGGGGGGATCACTGGATCTGAGAAGCTATTCATTGTTATTGCTGATGTATGGGGGCCATTAGATTGTGTTACTAGATTTTGACTGGTGCATACTGCATAGCATGTGTGCTAGTCATGTGTGCTGTGTGATCTGTCTTAAGTACTTCGCACAGCATGGGGCCCCCATGTGTATGGGGCTTAAGTTACATTGTACACACACTGACATACCAGCTAAACCAATTGCATTCTCCCTGTAGAAACATTTTTATAGACATAGATGGATAAACAGACAGACAGATGTACACTGGCACATAACTATACACATTTCTTTCTAGCTGGATCAGGGACGAATATTTTATGAGCATGATGGCAGTGAGACCAGAAATGACAGTTTTACCATTATGGCCAATGCTTCAGATGCAAACCACCAGAGCCAACCAGTAACAGTCAGCGTTATGGTACAGCCAGTAAATGACGAGAAGCCAATCACTGTCATCAACAATGGGCTGCAGGTAAGTTCAGGCAAACTGTAGAATGAATGTTTAAACCCAGTATGATCATCATTTGGAACTAACCTATTCACTCCAGGAATCTTGTCATCAGTAATTTATACAAACAAATATGCCTCAATTTTAGTTTTACACCTCATAGCTACTTTATGTAATGGACAAAATGTATATAATAATAATAATTATTATTATTATTTTATGTATATAGTGCTTTTTTTCCAACAGAACCCAAGGCACTTTATATACACCAAAAACAATGCACACATAACACCTTGAGTGCACAGTAAGCATAAAGCAGGATTGTTATAGGCATTTTGGCTAATAACTTCCACAGGTTGTGTATTCCACCATCACAAGGTATCGGGTGAGGCAGCCATCTTGGGTGCACTGGAGAGGTTTACCCAGAGTATAAAAGGCTACCCCTAGAAGAGAAATCACAAAATATTATGATGTATTGTCCTAAAGCATAGAGTAGGGTGCCAACAAAACCGTCAGGTCCATTTACTAGATGAGGCGGCTATGTTGGGCGCACAACAAAGATTACACTGTGGGAGGTGACCCATACAAGGCCCCAATGCATATATAGGAATACTGACACTTGTGTAGTAGTATGATATATTCTACATGGAAAATCCACATGAGGGGGGCAGTCCTGATGTTCTCAGCCAACGGGGTAGTAGATCTGGTCATGGTGTTCTCATGGCAAAGGTAAGTAGAGGCCTCAGAATTGTTTTTGTGGTAATGTTGTTTTTTTGCTTTTTTGCTTCTATTTCCTTTAGATTAATACTGATATAACACTGCTACTGGTTTTAAGCTGACACTATATAAACTAGGGAAATCATATCAATAATATATATATATAGATACTCCAATTGCCTAAATGGCTGTTGTCCTAACCTATACTGAAAAAATATGGCTACAGAAACATGTGTACGTCCTGATTACTATTTAATTGGCTCTATGCAATAGGGCTGAACAAAATACTATGCAAGTGTTGAAAATTGAATCTTGTTAATTTAGTGCTATTATTAGTAGGTCAATATTAAACTCAGTAATAAAAAAGTAGCCACCTGTAAAAAAGGTTTTCACATGCAAACATCAATTAGTATCTTGTGGCATATAAGTAGACATTCATCGGTCAAAGTTCATCAATATCAGGAACGCTTGTAGTACTTCAAACGGTGCCTTTAATTGTCCATATTACTCTGCACTGTTAAAGTGTAAATCCTTTATAAAGGAAATCCGGTCAGGTGATACTGTATCAGTCTAATTTAGAGCATCAAGACTTTAATAGGCATATGCATATAATCAGATTGTTGTGATAAACCCCTAATGTTTCCAATGGGGCCAGTAGTTTGATTTTAGGCGGTGAGTATATAGTTGTCCTGGTGTGGGACACACCTAGCGTGTGCGGCTAGATCACAGCAGTCAGCTGTCCTCTGTAGGAGGCTCCTTCTTGGTTCAGACATATGAGCTCTTCCTGTGTGCACAACCCTCAGCTCTTCAGTTGGACCTGTGGCACACAGCTGTCACACAGCCAATGTGCTGACTCTAGATACAGTAGGTATTGAACATGATGGTTAGCTCACGGCACCAGCCAGCTCCTCCTCCATATCCCAGCATGTCTATCCTGACGTAAAGGATGCAAATTTCCATGTTAGTAAACAATTGGATGAATAGAACATACTGCAAGAGTCTGCTCTGCTTGGGGCTTTATCTGTATATACAGTGCAAATTGAAATACATGATCTCCTTGAAGAAACAGTCTGCCCCATGTCTACTGAGCATTCCTCTGAACATTAGCAGGCTGCAGTTTTCTACCATTTCAGAAACTTATTAGAATCCCTCTACATGGCTGCTGTTAGTGTTTGAAAAATAGACATTATATAGCTAATAAATCTATTATATTTAATATAATACATTTTACTAAAAGTGTATACTGCAGGGAGCTGGTCTGTTTTAGCATTTTGGGGACCAGACCGTTCCAGTTTTTACCAAATCCTCTTTTCTCATCTCATTATACCTGTCAACATTTAAGTGATGAACAGAGAGACACTGGTTTAATTATAAAAAAAAAATCATGTATTAATGAGAATTGAGAAGCACGTGCAAAGCCAACTCCACCAAAACATAAATACAAATGAAGAAATATGTATGTAGTACCTACTTTTATCCACTAGATGTCTCTATTGTTCCTGATTTTAAACTAAGTATATAAATGTTTCTGCTTTATTTTATTGGACAGATGATAATTTAGTTTTACGCAAGCAAAACCACATATGATGAGAGTAAATAACGCATATATTTATAGAGAATTCCTTGTGTACACTGTATAAACAGTTGTTAATGCTGTGCATTTATGACTCCTAACCATTAACGGAGTAATTAGTTCCAGGCAAAGGGTGCGAATTGCCATTGTCATGAAGTGAACATGATGCAGGGCCAGCAACAGAAGTCTTGGGGCCCCATACATTGATATATCTGGGGCCCCCAGCCCCTGAAATGCTGTCAACCCCCTCCCATGCGGAACATAAACTGGACCACTCCCTCACCCTTCAGTCTGTGCTATATCACACTGACCACCATCCCTCATCTGCAGCCTGTGTTCTATCAAACCAACACGCTCCCTCACCCTGCGCTATATCACACTGATGCAGTCCCTCACCCTGTGGTCTTCATTCTATCACACTGACACGTTATCTCACCCTGATGCCAGCACTCTACCACTCTGATGTGCTCCCTCACCCTGTGGCCTGCACGCTATAACACAGATGCGCCCTCCCACCCCGCGGCCTGTGCTCTATAACACTGAAGTGCTCCCTCACACCACTGCCTGTGCTCTATCACACTGACGCACTCCCTCACCCCACGGCCTGCACTCTATCACACTGACGTGCTCCCTCACCCTGTGGCCTGCGCTCTATCTCACAGACGCACTACCCCACCCTGCTGCCTGCACTCTATAATACTGATGCGCTCCCTCACCCCACGGCCTGCGATCTATCACACTGATATGCTCTCTCACCCTGCAGCCTGCATGCTATTACAGTGATGTGTTCCCTCACCCTGCGGCCTGCACTCTATCATATTAGCCTGTGCTCCATCACACTGATGCACTCCATCACCCTGTGGCCTGCGCTTTATTACACTGATGCTCTCCCTAACCCCCCCGCAGTCTAATCCTGACCCTCCCCGCTAGTGCTTAACCCCCATACCTTGCTGCATACCCCCCCCCCCAATAGCAGCCTAACCCTAACCTACCCCACATATATACATACACACCGCTCACTCTTACCTATGAAGCATCTGCAGAGTGCGGTATCACTGGCTAGGTGGGCCTACAACTCCAGCAGTCTCTACTCCCTCTTTAGCAGGAAGCAGCAGTCACCTGAAACTGAAATCAATATAGCCCCACCCCTTAGTTTCGCCCCCATCGGGTCCTGTGTAGCTCTGACCACTAGCCAAGTGAGAGTGTGCAGAGCAGCTGTGCCGGTGGCTGGGCATCTACGAAGGGAGGGGGCATAGGTGCTGATTTATGATTTTGCTGGTGGGTGCTCAAGCCAAAAATATAGGGGAGTGGCTTCAAGGGGAAGGGGCGTGGCCACAAAATAATACCAATACGCAGCACAGTTGTCTCCAATATGCAAATTACGACAACAGAGTTCCTCTTTTTACACATAACTTGTGGACCTGCAGCTGTTTCTCTATGATAAACGTACGTACCCCCATGCAAAGGAATGGCGGGTAGATGCTTCTGTCAGCTCAGTTAATGGCGCTGGGCAGCATCTTTTATGCGGCAGCCACCGGGTCACTAAAGAGTGGACGGAATACACTCTTCCTGGCATACTGTTTGCCAGGCGACAGGGCCAGCGATGCGGATGCTGCAGCTGCAAATTATCAAGTTAATATGGCTACCCAGCAGCGCGACTTGGGCCCGTGGGTGCTCATCAATTTCCATGGGTGCTCGGGCCCTTGAGCACCCACCGAATCGGCACCTATGGGAGGGGGTGCCAGTTTTGGGGCCCCTCAGATCGGCGGAGCCCAGGACGGCAGTCCTCTCAGACGCCGGTCCTGTAATAATGCTCCATCTCTTACCCCTCTCCCAGCTGGCCAACTGCCCAATTCACACTTTTGTGCACATTCCCACAGCAGTAAAGTTCAGTGGCTGCCACGCAAATTCGGCCAGGCAAAGGATTAGCCGGCAATTCATATATATGCATACCTCCCACTGTCCCAATTTTCATGGGACCATCCTGTTTTTTGGAACTGTCCTGCATTACGCCCGTGGCCGACAGTGTCTCGCAGTGGGGGGGTTAGGGGGGGGGGCAAAACGGAGCACTGGTGAATAGTCTGTGTCCCTTACATCTATTCCCAGAGACACTGTGGCTGGGGACAGGGGCAGCAGCTCACGGCACAAAAATGGGGCATGCATATGTACTATAAAAATCGGCTCGTACAATTGAAAATTTTGAACACGTTTTCTATATACTTTTAATGCATCTACCCATACATTCTATTCTACTGGTAGTATGTATTAGTGAGCACATGAAAAATATGCTGTGCTGTGTTTTAACAGTTTAATACAGAGTCAAATTTTAGAATGTAATGATGGGAACAAGCCCACAATGGATCTATCTATGGATAGCAGAGGAATATTCAGGGCAATTTAAGAGAGTTTATGAGCCTGGCTTGTTATATAAATCTGCACCATTTCATATACACTGCACACTTGTCTAATTTCCCAGAATGTGTGGGACTTCCAGACTTCTGAGACAGAAGAGTAGGCTCCATGATCCTCCCAGTTTCCCAGAAGACTGGGTTGGGGGTGGAGAGGGGAGTGGGGTGGCGGGCGGCACCATTAGCATATGGAAATGCCCAGCTTGGCGTTCTCATGCAAATGAGGCCGTTACGCGGGTGCAGAGGGTGGGCGGCTGACATTTACATATGTGTGCACTTTCCACATCATTTATGTACACATACCTTTACATATGCGTGCACATTCCACATCATTCAATGGTCGCCAACCACCAAATGAGGTGGGTGTTACACCGCAGGATGCAAATGGATGTTTATGTAAAACATCCATTCGCATTCCGTGCAAACGTGCACACCTTGAGAATGGTGGGCCGGCATACCACCATTCGCAAGGCGGAGTTAAGTTGACTCGCAAGGATGAGAATTCAAATCTGAGCGAATCAACCAGAATAATCCCCCAAGTGAAAGTAACAGGAGACAAACAGGAATTGAGTCCCCTCAGCATGACATCATCTCCCATGATGCACAGCATTCATTTACAATCCTCCTCACTTACACTTTGTACACATTCTTTCCTCCATCACCTTCCCTCACACCCTGACCCCAACATCTCCTCCGTCACTCTTTTACTTCCCTCACATTCCTGCCCCTCCTCTTCTCCATCACCCTGCTCCTTCCTTCACACTCCGGTCCCTTCCTTTCTCTATCTTGCTGCTCTATTCTTCACACTCTGGCCCCTCGTCTTCTCCATCACTCCATTCATTCTCTTACCCTGCTCCGTTATTTACATTCCAGATTTTCTTCTTCATCACCATGTTCCTTCCCTCACACTCTAACCCCCTCCTCTTCTCCATTTCTTGCTCTATTTATCACACTCAAACCCCATCCTCTCCTCCATCAGCCTGCTCCTTCCCCATTCTCTGGCCCATTATCTTTTCCATCTCCCTGCTCCTTCCTCACACCCCAGCCACATTCTGTCCTCCTTCCCCCATACCACAGTCTCATCATCTTTGCCATCACCCTCCACTTAACCTTAGACTTCAGACATATCCTCTCCTCCATAACCCTGCTACTTCCCTCACACTCCATCCACATACTTTCCTCCATCACCCTGCTTCTTCCCTCACACTCTATTCACATCTTCTCCTCATCAACCTTTTCCTTCCCTTGCACTCTGGTTCCATCTTCTTCTCATCACCCTCTTCCTTCCCTCACACTCCAACCCTATTCTCTCCCTGATCATCCTGCTCCTTCCTTTACACCCCATTTCCTCCTTCCTTTACACCCCATTTCCTCCTTCTGTCACACCCATCATCTCTGCCGTCACTCAGTTCCTTCCCTTAGACCTTGGACCATTGTCTTCTCCATCACCCTACTTTTCAATCACACGCCAGCCAACCCTCTCTTCATTCCCGTTGCTCCATCCCTCATGCTTTGGACCCATCCTTTTCTCTATCACCCTGCTCCTACTCTCATACTCTGGCCACATTCTGTCCTCCACTGCTCTAAAACTTACTGCAGCCACATCTTCCCCTCTATCACCTTCCTTACTTCAGTGAGATCAGGTTTACAGTGTTACAGCCACTCCCCTAGAGGCTTTGTGGCCACAGTGTGTAGTATACTGAGCCAGAACAAACTGCCTGGCAAATGCCAGAAGGGCCGATGGCATTGTGGGCCGATTTTGTGCAGCCAGGTCATGGGGTCAGGGTAGCAGCCAGCGGCTGCTCCTGGCCGCGGTCTTTTGCTGCCCTGTGTGTGACTGTGCACAGCCACGGCCCGCCCCCTTCCCCTTGAGGTGGAAGCTGCCTCTCCTCCCTGATCCAGGCTCTCCCTGAGTCCCCTCCCCTTTCTGATGGTGCTGTTCCTGGGGCTTGATGTCATGATCTAGTGACGACCAGCCCCAGCGCGGAAAACAAAGCTAACTTGCTGCCAGCCCAGGCCCCGGCGCAATGACAGTGAGCATGGGAGACCTGGGGCAGTGACCACTGGAGTCCTGGTGCTGTGAATACAGGAGACTCAGCGATTTGTCCCCGGAGACCCGGCGCTGAGACTGCGGTGATCCGGCGCTGAGACTGCGGTGATCCAGCGCTGTATTATTGCGGGAGACCTGACTCTGAGGGAGACGCTGTGTCCTTGGCAAATCTGGCGCTGTGTGCAGAAGATGCGCTGCTACTCAAGGTAGTTGTGCTGAATGGGAAGCTGGGAGGGGGTAGAGCAAGGGGAGTAAAGCAAGGTTATTTAGTGCCACCTCTCAGCCCTTTCAAACCCCCTTGATTCCTTCCTTCCCCCTCCACCCTCTCTCACTCTGTCCCTCCTATCTCCCATTTCCTCTATATTTCCCCTTCGCTCCTGTCAGTGATGCCCAGTAGCGCACGCAGGGGGGGTTTCTGAGTACCCAGAAACCCCCCCAGGAGTCTAGGGGCCCTAGCCTGAAAGCTGAGGGTCCCCTCTTTCCATGGGTACAAGAATTTTAAAAATCGGCCCTTGGGAACCGGAGATATCTGACTTCAAAACAGTGGTCCCCATCCAAGCCTGTTAATTGCTCTTTTCAGTCAGATATTTCAGGTTCTGTCTGACTTAGATTTTTTCTAAGGTATATTCCAAAAGCTGGGACTCTTCCCCTTTGAGGGACACTAGTAGCTAGTCTCTACTGTTCCCAGAACCAGGGATATCAGCCTTCCAGCAGCAGGTTACTGCTCCATCTCCACACACCTGGTATGTAGTTTTATATACTCGTTGGCAGATTGCTCTGCCTCCTGAATTCTGATCCCCTAGTCCCCAATACCATTTGGTAGGTGGGATTTCTCTAGATTCTTCTAGTTCTTTAAAAGCTAAGAAATCTATTTCTGGGAACTGGAGATATCTGCAGTCAAGCAAGCTGTCCTCCCACCAGAAAATTATGAATAATAAGCCCACTCCATTATACACCCCTCCTCTGCATATTAAACATCCTCTACCACCCTGGAAGTTATGTATCAGGACCCCTTCATTCAGCCCAATGCCCTCTTCTCCCACCCCATCTCCCTCTGTGCAGTAAAGGGGTAATTAGTGGAAATTGCTGATCCAGGCCCTACATGCTGAGCGGTTGATAGAATACCCCCTACCACTCGGGGGACATCAAAGCTTCCCCCACCCCACCCCTAATGCTGGAGGATCGGTAGGGGCCCCAATACATTGCTATGCCCAGGGGTCTACACTGCTGTTATGTATGTATATATGTGTGTGTGTATTATTATTGTTATTATTATTATTTATATACATTTGGTCTATCTGTAATACTTTAACTGACCCGGCATATACTGAGTCACCTAAGTGTCCATCTCCGTGCTTTGCTCCGCCCCTCTGGAAACCCCCTTCTGAAAATCCTGCGTTTGCCACTGATGCCTGTCACATCCCTTCCCTCCCACAGGGAATGGGGATATGTCTGACACTGGGAAAGGGGGACATTTTGTGTAATGGGCATTACGGTGTGCAGCATTTTGTGTAATGGGCAGTGTAATGCCTCCTTTTTGTGATCTCACGCCTCCTTTCCATGAGGCCACACCCCTTTTGCTATGCAGCTCCGCCGCGCAAGGGTCCCGCCTTTATAGTCATTCAGCTCCGTCGAGTGTCAGCTGAACACATCAGATATGGGGCCAGATTCTCTAAGCTTCAAAAGTTATAAAATGGAGAGTGATAAACAGCCAGTCAATCAGCTTCTGTCTGACATTTTTAAAACACAGTCTATGACATGTCAGGTAGGAGCTGATTGGCTGGCTGTTTATCACTCTCCATTGTATCACTTTTGAAGCTTAGAGAATCTGGCCCAGTGTTCTCTATCTCCCCTCCATGGTTGCTGCAGGTTCTCATGGACTGTGCAGAGCAGTGCCGATCAGTTGTGTGAGCGGAGCCGAGGCGCTGGGATAGCAGCTGCCACCAACCAGTGGTCTACCTGCTCTGGCGGGAAATTTGAATAATTAGAGAACATTGCAAATGAGAGGTCATCTTTCGTATACCATGTTCTTATTGCTGGATAGGAAATCAATACATGACCACCTTTTAAAGACGCTGCTGCATCAGATATCATTCAAACCACAAAAATTATTTTAAACAATATATTTTAATAACACACACATTCACAACATATTAACGAGTGTGCTCGATTTTCATAAAATATCAAAAGGAGAATTGTATTTTGTACAATACACAACTTTTAATATGTTCCCTATTTATAAAACTGTCCTGTGACATATATTGAATCCTTATATGCATAAAAATAAACATACACAGAAGAAAAATTTCAACCGTCTAGATGATTAATTTTGAAGCAATTAATTGTAAAAAAATATGGTACTTATGTAGTATCTGGGCTGCCGATTTTTTGATTGTATGCCTTAAGTTAAGGCATACAATCAGATGCGATGCGATGCGATATCGCATCGCATCGCATCGCATCGCATGCGACCATCGGATGTGATGACCCGATTTTTCCATAGGAATCAATGTTAAAATGGACTGAGTCCATTTTAACATGGAATTCAATGGGAAAAAGGGGTCCTTTTCATACCCCTACTATCCAAGTGGGCATGGAGTTGGATATAAACCTGTGGCGAGCGCAGCGAGCCACCGAGCCCGAAGCGTGGCGAGCGAAGCGAGCCCCGCGAGGGGACGGTATTCTGTGTCCCCTCGCGGGGCTCGCTACGCTCGCCACGCTTCGGGCTCGGTGGCTCGCTACGCTCGCCACAGGTTTATATCCAACTCCATGCCCACTTGGATAGTAGGGGTATGAAAAGGACCCCTTTTTCCCATTGAATTCCATGTTAAAATGGACTCAGTCCATTTTAACATTGATTCCTATGGAAAAATCGGGTCATCGCATCGCATCGCATCGCATCGCATCCGATGGTCGCATGCGATGCGATGCGATGTACCCGATTTAGAAATCGGCAGCCCAGATACTACATAAGTACCAAAAATATATATAAATAAATGAATAATAAATAAATGTCTATAATACTGCAGATTGAGGCTGTTTTAGATATTATTATGAGGCTCTGTTTGGAGTATACTGAAGTGTTATTCGTCATTCAAATGGATTGAATTAAATTTAAGCAATGCAACATGCAACACAGTCCCCACTGAACCGGAGTACTGCTGTCAAGCCATTTTTTTCAGCACAGACCTGTTCTCCAGTCCTGTTAAGGGGGCTTCACTTCTCTCACAGGGGTAATCCCAGCAGGTTCTCCAAGTTGTACAAATTGAACTCTCTCTGCACATGTTACATCTGCCTCACCTGCAGTGCGCATGGTTTTGCCCATTTTGAGAACAAAATTGTCCTGCGATCAGATCTGAATAAGGGCCAATATGCGGGAAAAAACAAGGATTATACAGCGCAGGCTGCAAAAGATTAAGTGAAGACGGTTTTCTTACTTAAGATAATTTATTATAAGAACATCACATTGAGGTCCAGGTGTATCAAGCTTCAAAAAGTGATAAAGTGGAGAGTGATAAACAACCAGCCAATCAGCTCCTACCTGTCATTTTTCAAACCCAGCCTGTAACATGACAAGCAGAGCTGATTGGCTGGTTGTTTATTACTCTTCAATTTATCACTTTTTGAAGCTTGATACATCTGACCCTAAAACATTAAAACCATTCGGGATAGTAAAGCATGCTGAAACTGTTATGCATGATTCCAAAAGTCTATGGGTTTATTAGGGTTTCCAGCAATATTATGCATATTTATTATTTACCAACACTCTTGGACACACCTGAGCCACTTTATGCTGCTTTCCCACTGCAGACCCGTTTTAAGTACTGGTATTTTTAAACGGTATTTAAAACGGTATTAGCATTCTCACTGCATCGATTACCGTTTTAAATACCGTTTAAGTACCATTCCCATTGCAGATAAAACGTTTTTAATCCCCTTGTGTCCCCTTGTACCTGTCCTGCCCCCCTCCCCCCTTACCTGCCAGCTGGTACCCTCGCTCCCCCCCTCCCTGGTACCCCCCTCCCCCCTGCCCTGGTACCTTACTCCCCCGTACCCTGCTCGCCCCCTGCCCTGGGACCTTGCTCCCCCGTACCCCCCTCCCCCCTGCCCTGGTACCTTGCTCCGGGGCAGTGCAGTAGGCAGGTCCCCCACTGATGCAGACAGCAGGGGCACTGGGGGCACTGGGGATCCAGGCAGGTCCATGCTCAGGAGGAGTAAGGTCCCTGCCATGAATGGGAAATAGCGGAGCCGCTCATTTGATATGCGCATATTTAATTTGCGGCTCATTAGATATGCACATATTTAATGAGCGCCTCCGCTATTTCCTATTTGCGGCAGGGACCCCCTTCCTCTGCTTCCTCCTCCCACACTACTTCCCCCTCCTCCAGGACAGGTACCAGGGGAGGAGGAAGTAGTGTGGGATGTTAAATACCGTTTAAGAGGCATTCCCACTGCCTCAAAAACTGTATTTTACCGTGTAGGACTCTGCTTTTGAAACGGGTTGAAATACTGGTTAACTTTAACCGGTATTTCAACTCTGGCGCTTTCCCACTGCAGCCTTAAACGGTAAATTGTGCTGAAAAATCGGCAATTTACCGTTTTAGACCTGCAGTGGGAAAGCAGCATTAGTCTTTGGTTGCTAGAACACATAATATATTTCTACTCTCCAGATTACATCCTTTGGAGAAACAGGTCCAGCAAATGTTCAGCATACATGTATGGAAAATTTTAAATTCAGGAACAAGTTTACCATCGAGTAGGATCATTACTGCCACTTCCCCATAACTGGAACTAGATTTCTAATCAGGCCCTGTGTTAAAGAGTTATGAAAAATAATTTGTTCTCTAAAATAAAGTAAATAAATTAGCAGTAGATCCAAGTGTGTCTGTGCATACACACCTAAATCAACAGAGGGATACTTGTGCATGACAAGCCACCATTTGAAGAAGTAAAATAAAATAAATACTATAAGTACTATATAGTCTTGCCTGCACTTATAAATCAGGTGCACATGTGGCTCAATTCAAAACAAACACAATAGTTTATACATTTATAAAATGTATTTTAAAATAGAAGTATCAATCTCAGGTGGCCACCTTTCAAAAATGTATCAAGACAAACAATGCAATTAAATCAATAATCTGCAAAACTATTGAAATGAAAGTCTGTTGTTATAAGAACTAATTTTAATATTGGCACTGCTTCCATTATTAATACATAGACCCTCGAGTCATGGATGATTGTAGAAAATATCCTTTTTCTAAGCACACTTTCTGACAAAAAAAGCTGTCTAAAAGACACTGCGGCACGGTGAATAGCAAGTAAAATGGCTGAACGTGTTAATAAGGGCCACAGACCGGATGACAATCCTGATGCATGATCTAGACCACTGTAGTTGAAAAGGATTTCAGATGATGAAATTCAGTACATATATATATATATATATATATATATATATATATATATATATATATATATCTCTCAAATTGTTAGTTTAAATCCAATATTATTGGGCAGAGTTATGTAGTGTAGTAACTTCATATTACTATAACTCACATAATTGAATTAACTGATTCACATTTGCATGGGGGTGGAGAGGTGCCCCCTTGTGAGCAGGAGCCCGGCGTCAGATGACTCCATTGCCACTCAGAGTTACGCCTCTGTTTCACCACCTTCAGCAAGGTGTGCTTGGAAAAACATAGTTATACAATCTCCTATTTATCCTCTGGAAGCAATTCCTTCTTTAGGGAAGATGCATAAAGCCTTGATAAAGTAGAGATGATGCACAAAGCAACCAATCAGCTTCCAGCTGCCAAAACTGTGATAGATAAATTTATTTTACAGGCTGATTTCTTGCTTTGAGCAACTCCCCCTCTATATTACAACACCATTATACAGTCAATAGGTTTTCCCTTGGCGATGATTCAACTAACAGAATTTGATACAAATAATGCTTACAAGCTGAATGCTAGTCACACTTCTTACCACAGCAACAGTGTGCTAGAAAGAAGGAAATAGGAGAGAATATTGGGTTTGCCACAAGAGGTCGCTGTTACCGCTCACTTTGTTAGGATGGGTGTATGGTTCATCGCGTGTTCTCTCTTTGACTCACTGACACTGTGACACCAGTGGGCGGGCTCTGCATTCTATTAACATTGTAAAAAAACTCTCCCTGGCTCTCATGTAGGGAGGAATGCATATTTATTGTTGCTATTCTTTGTGATAGTGGCTATAAAAAAAAAAGTCTGGACTAGAAGCAGAAAGATCTAGCAATGGAGAGGAGTAGAGAGCACTACAATATGTTTTATGTATGCTTGATAAATATCTCATCATTAGATATTAATTTGTGGGCCTTATGCAGAATTATTTAATCGGTGTGACCTACTCAGAGTTACTGGCCTAGGCAGGTCTTTGGCTGCAGATTCCTCCCCTGGGCCTGATGTGGTGGGAGTATTAGGGTGTACAGTGTAGTCTATTTTTCTATACAATTTTGCTTATATAAGCAAAATCGAACTGAAATGGAACGCTTTCCATTTGATACCAATATATGGCCCTGCGGCATCAAAATCAGACAGAAAAATAGACTGTGCAGGCAAGACTATATAGTACAGATTTATACTATAAATTCTAAATCGAATGTATACACGGTACCGTGCTATTCTATCCTGATTCGATCAGGATTGAATAGAAAGTACATTGCACTGTATGTACACTACACATGACTAGAGTCGTTTTTGCCGTTATATATAGGGCGCCCCAGGCGAGTCGAGGTGGGGGCGCCCCAGTGCCGGGGGTGGGGGGTAACAGTTGCGCCGTCTGGGGAGCGGGCAGGGGGGTCCATGCCGGCGTCTGACAGGAGCCTGCAGTGGTGTCCTTGCCACGCGGGTACCTGCGGCGCTGTGTATAAAGATGGCGGGGGGTCCCTGCAGTGAATAAGAAATAACTAGCGCTATGCGGCGGCGGAGCGGGAAGCGCTTCTGTTTTGAAAACACTGGCCGCACGCTGATTGGTTGAATCTCAGTCAATCAGCGTGCGGCCAGTGTTTTCAAATCCGGCAGCGCATAGCCCGGCGGATAGCGCTAGTTATTTCTTATTCACTGCAGGGACCCCCCACCGCCGACAGCTTTATACACAGCGCTGCAGGTACCCGCGCGGCAAGGGCACCAGTGCAGGCTCCTGTCAGAAGCCAGCATGGACCCCCCTGCCCGCTCCACAGATGGCGCAGGGGGGTGAGGGGCGAACTGCTGCCCTCCAGTGGCTGGCGCCCTAGGCAAATGCCTAGACCTGCCTAGTGGTGGCGCCGGCCCTGGTTATATTCATCACTTTACAGGACTATGAGTTTAGATTTCATTTCAACAAGAAGCTTTTCTTTAATTAGGAAATAAATATTTCTGTTTACTCCACCTAATTCAAAACAGGTTTCACTGAGATGGAAAACATTGTTTTACTATTCAGGTAGGTGGTAGAGCAGTGGTTTCCAACCTGGGGTACTTGTACCCCCGGGGTATGCAGCAGACCGTTTGGGGGTACCTGAAAATAATATTGTTATTGGCGGAAGAAGAGGAAAAAGACTCCCGTTGCCGTGGAGGTAATCCAAGTTGCATCACTACTGGTATAATCTGCAGCATCAGCAGCGTCTCCTCGTGCTTTTGTCCTACCATCAATCCACTAAGACATAATTGATCATTTACGCCGCACTTACACAGGTGAAGGAAGCAGAAGTTTAATCCTTCAGTTGTTAGCAGGAACCCCTAGACAGGAAACAGCCAGCGGCCAGACACATAGGAATCTGATTCCTGACTGCTACTCCTTAATATAATGACACGCATAAGGATACCCATACAGCTCACTACCACTCCACTCAAAAGTACTGTGGATATTTCAAATTGAGAGGAGGGGGAACTCATAAAGTAAAAGCCTAATCAGGGGATACGGGAGAGGAAAAAAAGGCTGTTCTAGAGGAACCCCTCAGCGAGATATACTTCTCTGAGCTTAACCTATCTACATCATATATACCCCTTTCACACCGTACATACAAACCAAGGCCGGCCGGGTTGTTCCCAGGTCAACTTGGGTCACTGTGCGGTGCAAAAGGGCCTTTTGAAAAATGCCAGGTTCCGACAATCCGACCTGGGTTAAAAGAAGAGTTTTATCGGGGTCAGACTCGGTTGCTGGGCAGTGTTAACGGGTAACCCGGGTTGGGTGAACTGGGTCCCGTTCACACTATAGGGAGGAGACAACATCAGATCCAAGCACTGCCTCCTCCCCTGCTCCCCAATGACATGCCGCTGCTCCTGTCCACCCCCTAATTATATCAGCGGCTCAGCTTATTGACGGGTCACTGCAGGGAGCTTCACCTCGCAAAGGCCGGGTCGCACCTGGGATGAACCTGTGTCCAAATCCCAGGTGCAATCTGGCATTTGCGGTGTGAAACAGGTATTATAGGTATTTTCCTTTTGTACATCGGCCTACATATCCATTGTATTTCATGGCCCTACCATTTTTTCTATAAGCTTGTTTCACCTTAATTTCATATAGCATCTGCATATAAACTATAACATTCATACAATCAGTGTAGACAGACATAACAAAGATGGATTAGCTGAGACAATTGATGTGAACCTTGTAGAAGAAGAAAAAAAGAGAATCAAGTACTTTATGAAAAATGTTAAAGGTTAACACCCAAACTTGAAAGGGTGTTCCTTCCTTATTAAGGTATAAAGTAATGCCCTGAGTTTCAGTGTATTTAGTGACTACATCAAAGGTGATTTACTTTCTCCTGAGGTAAAGTGGTTTCTTCCAATATACTGACAGAAATAGAACTGTTATTTACCTGGAACAAATAAACCAGTGATTATATATTCTAAACCTTGTACACACTGGGCGATTTAAGTGCTATTTCTAAGCGATCTGACCAGAGCTGAGCACTCCAGCCCATATTCCTTCTCAAAATGTGTCCCCTTCTGGGTTAATCCCCTTTTCCCTCCAGGTCCAGATAATCTTGTTTTTATTCAATTCAAGGCATCTCTAAAGTTCCAAATACTTTTGACCTTGGTGATGATGTTTTTCCATTTAGCATTCTTCATGAAATGCCCCACATTCCACATAAACAATTTTCGGTACTTGTTTCCTAGCACAGCACCAGCGATTTTAATTGCATCCATCGGGACCCAAAAAATCGCGTTGATCGCATTGCATGCAACCAAATCGCATGCGATGTGATCGATGCGATTTTTTACATTGGAACCAATGTAAAATGGTCTACGAGACCTGATTTTACATTGACCCCAATGTAAAATGCCCCCCAGACCCCTCATGGGTGATATGCCCCCCCATTGTTAACGCCTCCCCACGATCAACGACAACCCGAAGCGTGGCGAGCGCAGCGAGCACGCGAGGGCCGGCTGTACGCGTCCTCCGACCTTTTCATACCCCCCACTATCCACGTCGGCGTGGAGTTGATTTTATATAGTGTGGCGAGCGCAGCGAGCCACTGAGCCCAAAGCGTGGCGAGCGGCCGCGCATTACTTCACAGGTATTACGCGTCTGCTCACCACGCTTCGGGCTCGGTGGCTCGCTGCGCTCGTCACACTATATAAAATCAACTCCACGCCGACGTGGATAGTGGGGGTATGAAAAGGTAGTAGGACGCGTACCGCCGCTCCTTGCGGGCTCGCTACGCTCGCCACGCTCAGGTGGGCATTTATCGTGGGTTGCCATTAACAATGTGGGGGCATTTAACATACACATTACCCATTAGGGTGCCCTATACAATCAAAAATCGGGGCCATTGGCCCATTTAACATTGTTCCCTATGTAAAATCGTGTTGATCGCGTCGGTCGCATCGCATGCCATTATAATGGCATGCGATGGACGCGATCAACGCGATTTTCTCATTGCCGGCAATAAAAGCTAAAAATAGCCAAATATCACGTCGGTCGTGTCCATCGCATACCTTAAGTTACCTTAACTTAAGGTATGCGATCACCCACGACGGGCGCCGTGCTAGGAAAAAAGTACCCATGTACTTTTTATGTCAGATGTTATCGCACAGTTACCAGACTCGGATTTTCCCAATCCCGTTCAATTATTGTTGTCCATTATTGTACTGCACCTGTATAAGACCAACAATCTCTGCTTGAACCCTGTTGAGAATACTCACTCTGGAAATAGATGTTGGGAGCAGGACATACCGTCTCTCTCTTTACCTTAAATTTTTTACTCTGTCCTTATGATTCTACTTTGAAATATTTAGGGGTTCCTGGTTACAGGAAGTTCTTACTAAGGGCCAGATTCTCTAAGCTTCAAAAGTGATAAAATGGAGAGTGTCCTTATGATTCTACTTTGAAATATTTAGGGGTTCCTGGTTACAGGAAGTTCTTACTAAGGGCCAGATTCTCTAAGCTTCAAAAGTGATAAAATGGAGAGTGATAAACAGCCAGCCAATCAGCTCCTACCTGCCATGTCACAGACTGTGTTTGAAAAATGTCAGGCGGAGCTGATTGGCTGGCTGTTTATCACTCTCTATTTTATCACTTTTGAAGCTTAGAGAATCTGGCCCTAAAACTGTTAACAGAGTTTACATTTCCCAAACTCGCAGGATACAACATGGTGAGTGTAATCACTCAAATTCAACTTTTATTTAATAATTTCTATGATCCAAGGACATACAGGGGACTGCACACCTTACTACACAAAGAGAAAGAAGGCAGGTGCACTATTCAACCATTATTAATTATAATTTATTCTGCAATAAACGTTGCATTTAAATAGAAGGGGTTTTATTTTTCATCAACTTGGCCAAAAGTATGTCCAGTATGTCCAGTTAAATCCCTAACATTCTAGGGCAGTGGTGCCTTGGAGGACTTGCAGAAATGACCGCTGTCCATTACCACATAACTGATCCTAAGGATGAGATATAAACACAATTTATTTAACTTAATATTTGTTTCTAACTTTCTCAATGAGACTAACTATAGCACCGCAGCCCCCGCCACCGCGCGCGGGGGGGGCGCTGTGCATGTGGGGTCGCCGGGGGCTGCGGTGCTATAGTTAAACCCCCCCCCCTCAATCCCCCGCAGACTTACCTATCGCGCTGGTCCCGGCGGCTCCGTTCTTCTGCTGAGGACCACCATAAAATGGCCGCCCCCATATAGCACACAGTTCTCTGAAACTGTCTGCTGTATGGGGGCGGCAATTTTCTGGTGGTCCTCAGCAGAAGAACGGAGCCGCCGGGACCAGCGCGATAGGTAAGGCTGTGGGGGATTGAGGGGGGGGTTTGCATGGGCGGCGGGGTAGGGGTGCTTGGCGGGGCGGCGACGGGGGGACGCCCCCCCCTAACAGCGGGGGGTGCCCAAAACGTAGCTACGCCACTGATGAGAAGCCTTTAGCCTAGGGGTGCCACAAAATAATTCTGATGCTTCAGGGTGCCATGACTAAAAAAGTTTGGGAACCCAGTAGCGCACGCAGGGGGGGTTTCTGAGTACCCAGAAACCCCCCAGGAGTCTAAGGGCCCTAGTCTGAAAGCTGAGGGTCCCCTCTTTCCAGGGGTATGAGAATTTTAAAAATCGGCCCTTGGGAACCGGAGATATCTGACTTCAAAGCAGTGGTCCCCATCCAAACCTGTTAATTGCTCTTCCCAGTCAGATATTTCAGGTTCTCTCTGACTTAGTTTTTCTGAGGGTATATTCCAAAAGCTGGGACTCTCCCCCTTTGATGGACACTAGTAGCTTGTCTCTTCTGTTACCAAAACCAGAGATATCAGCCTTCCAGCAGCTGGTTACTGCTCCAGCTCCACACACCTGGTATGTAGTTTTATATCCTCGTTGGCAGATTGCTCTGCCTCCTGAACTCTGATCCCCTAGTCCCCAATACCATTTGGTAGGTGGGATTATCTAGTTTTTAGTTCCATTAAAATCTAAGAAATCTGGGGGGCGTGGCTTGGCCGGCAACACGAGCGGACGCGGGGAGCTAGAGCTCCGTTCAGATCCTCATTAAATATCCTTCCCCGTGGTCCCAGCAACCTTCAAAGCACCCCCCACAGGCTCCGGAGCTGCTCATGATCCCCCGTGTTGTTTTTCTCCTGTCTGGGCGGCACACAAAGAGCTGAACGACGGTGCAGACCTGACTGGCTGTTCTATCCTCCTGGTGCGGGCGCCATATTGGATCCGCTGGCGGCTCTGGAGACCCAGGAGCGCGCCCTCTCATCTAAGCGGCGCAGGTGCCTGGTCCGGCGGTCTGGCGGGGGGTGGTGGCCGGCAACCCTCCAGTGAATTCACAGCGGTGAGCGGGGGACGCCTCTGTTGAGGTGCGCTGCTTGGCTGGCTGGAGGTGCGGGTGCAGCACTGGTCGTCTCGCCCCTGACCTGGGATACATCTGTGACGCGACTTACACGCAGACTGGGATCCAAGAGCGCTCATCACTTCTTCTGAGCCTGCAAATCTGATTAAAGGTCTCCCTTACCTGACAAGTGGACTGAGTATTACATCTGGACTAAGATCTGTACAATCCTGACGCTAAAATGGTGAGCCTTTTACATTGTATACTACAGGCTATAAATGATACTGCTGACAGGCTGTGTCGGGAGCTGTCTGTACTACATGACTGTGCCCTGGGTACTCCATATGCTTATGAGAACCCTCCTATTGCATTTACTGCCAATGCGCCCCAGGACCTTGCTCCTGTTGCTTCTGTGGGTAAGGATGAGGCTCTACATACTCGAGGGGAATACTCCATGTCCATGGACTCTATGTCTCTGACTCATTCTGATACAGCCTCTATGCATCCTGTGATGGAGCACGTGCTGGGAACAGTTTGTGTGGATATGTTTCCGTCTCCTCACTATCCTGTAACAATATTTGAAGATTCTGTGACTCCCAACAGCCTGCTGCACCTCTCTGGATCTGCTTCTATACCATGCTTCACCCTTATAGATCCTGACGCTACGATTAAACATCCGTTTATATACCTGCTACCTCTCAGAGAAGTTTTGAAATTCTGGACTATGCTTTACAAGAGTCTCGATCCCACTCCAGTCTACAAGTGGATGCCAAATCACCTACTATATGCCACATATAGATCCTTCCTGGGACTGAAGAACTGGCCCGATTAGCTTCGCATCGATATATACAGATCCTTTTTTGGGACTGCTGAGTTGGCACGACTAGATCCGCATGCTACTTGGAAAAATACAATGTCTTTGCAATTCTCTTGGTTCTGACTTAATTAATATGTACCCTTATAACTAGGCTATAACCGTTTCGTACCGATATGCCCTCATGTAAATTTGTTTTTTGTTAGGCCTGCTCTAACTGTTCCCGTGTACCCTTTTGCACAAAATGTTCCATTATATATGCCAGTTTAGAATGGGAAAAGTAGACATATATCTAGTGGGGACGCCAAATATTGAATTGATGTTTTTGGAGCCTGGGGGAACTGCCCTCAAGTCACCACGTTAATTTAATATAAGATCCTGTATCAGCAGGGGAGGGGGGGGAGGGTTAGTATAGTAAGCTGGGAGGGGGGTAGGGGTCAGATAGATAGTTAAAGTTTGGGCTGGGGCTATAGTTTAGGGATCCAAGTGCACCCTAGTTGGGGATGGGTAGTACAGGGTGGGGGGTTATGAGGGGTGGTTTGATTTGGGCATTTTGGGGGGTGCGATTTGTTTTAGTGTTCTGGTAACCGTGATGGATGGCTTTGCTTCGTAACTAATAAAATAGCTGTAGGTTAATTTCTGCTACAAACTAAATGCTCCCCTCTAGTGAGCATGATTGCTTCATATAAGGTATCACCTTAATCTCTACCCGAGTAGGCGCCCTCGGGTTTATACATATATCCTGTACCACGTCGCAGCAGTGTACCTTTTTAGAATGTCCATTTCGGCTATGCTTTTTGTTCCACTACTACTCTGTTTGCTGTATAATTGGACTTGCAATTCCATCTGTCATCCAATCCTTTTTATATGTGGGGGGGTTTCTTTGTTATATGCAAAAATAATAATAAAAATTATTGAATTTAAAAAAAAAAAAATCTAAGAAATCTATTTCTGGGAACTGGTGATATCTGCAGTCAAGCAAGCTGTCCTCCCACCAGAAAATTATGAATAATAAGCCCACTCCACTATACACCCCTCCTCTGCATATTAAACATCCTCTACCACCCTGGAAGTTATGTATCAGGGCCCCTTCATTCAGCCCAATGCCCCCTTCTCCCACCCCATCTCCCACCATCTGTGCAGTAAAGGTGTAATTAGTGGAAATTACTGATCCAGGCCCTACATGCTGAGCGGTTGATATAATACCCCTACCACCAGGGCGGACATCAAAGCTTCCCCCACCCCTACCGCTGGAGGATCGGTAGGTGCCCCAATACATTGCTATGCCCAGGGGTCTACACTGCTGTTGATGCCCCTGTATGTATATATATATGTGTGTGTGTGTGTATATATATATATATATATATATGTGTGTATATTTGTTATTATTATTATTATTAATATACATTTGGTCTATCTATAATACTTTAACTGACCGGCATATACTGGGTCACCTAAGTGTCCATCTCCGTGCTTTGCTCCGCCCCTCTGGAAACCCCCTTCTGAAAATCCTGCGTTTGCCACTGGAACCCCTGTTCTAGGGGTTTGAGTCTAGGACGTGGGGCAACAAAAGCCAGCTAATTCAAACCACTCCAAGTCACCACGCTAGTGAAAGATAGCAAATGCAGTGTTAAAGAGTGTTAGATAAGTGACACTCTGACCTAACATTTGTAAATTTTGACGTAAAGTAAAAAATCTTGTTACCCTCTGCTTTTTATTTCTAACTACCTACTGACCCCTTGGTACTCTTATGTGCTTTTATGAATAGGACTTAGGCCTAGATGAAAAAAACTATTATACCTTTATACTGCTATCACATTGCAATTGCCGGGTCGGTCCCGGGATCATTCAACCCGGCTCCAACCAGGGTCCGGCACATCAAACCCGGGTCGTCCATTATACAAAGGGTAACCCAGATTTAACCCGGGTCGAATTGTCGGATTGCATTTACACCTCACCTTGACCCAGCAGCACCCCGGCAATAACCGGGTATTACTGACTTTTATCAGTCAGTATAGTTATCAATAGCTATATTACGCCATTGGATTTCCACTCTCTCTCCCCCCCCCCCCCTTTTTTTTTTTTTTAGAAACTGTTAGGCCTCTTTTGCTTAAATAATGACAGACCAGCCATTTTTCCAGTTTTTGAAACAGGAGTCCTTTCCTTTTATAAAAAATAAAATGGGGCGTTTATATGGATTCACCTGACGCCTCTACACAAACTAAAGCCTTCAAGGTTTTGAGACTACTTCCTACTAGTATCTATATAGAAATGTGTCCTAATTCCATAGACACTTCTGAGAATTGGTCAACCTATTATTACAGCATGGTGGGTCAAATTGTGGTACCTTGTAACTCTTCAGTTCAATGTTGTGCTCTGTAAGGTTGCTCCCAGCTGTGTTTGTTTTTTGTTGTTCCCAATGCCTCCCCCACTGAACACACACGCACGC
This sequence comes from Crinia signifera, assembly GCF_055691185.1. Lineage (NCBI taxonomy): Eukaryota > Metazoa > Chordata > Amphibia > Anura > Myobatrachidae > Crinia > Crinia signifera. Next base: position 208,098,809 of record NC_139220.1, read on the forward strand.
ACTACACACAAACACACACACACACTCCTTTCTCCTTCCACATTTTGAGGGATATTATGGAATGATGTTTTGTAGTATTTTTCTGTGATGTCTTAGTTGGTTATGATTGTCTTTTTTTTTTACTGTTCGCCATGTGAAATTTTAGCTTTTGCTGTAGTGTTACCATGCATTACTCAATGTCTTCACTGTCTAATTTAATTCTCCATCATTTTGTTTAGAACCAATAATTATTTTTTGTTAAATGTGTATTGTGATAACTATACCCCTAACTTTGTACTAATTATAGACAAAACACAAATCCTGGGGTCATATTATTTAGTCAGAAATAAATGAATTTACTTTTATGATACTGGACCATGGGAGGGAACCTGAGCACACAAAGAAAACGCACGCAAACCTGGAAGGAACGTACAAACTCCATACAGATAGAAATAAAGTCACAATCAAACCAAGGGCCACCCCTTGCTGTCACCTATGATAAATACAGGATAGCTTCCGAGTATTGAAAAATCTATTGTTAGGAAATATATCAGCCAAATATTACCTCGGTCTTCCGGTGTATAACAGTCCGCTGATATAATACTCTCAGTAGAAAGAGCATTTTATATTGTAATCATTTTCAGCACACTGTTTAAATACTTTTTTTCCTATCCATACTACAGTTCCTATAGAAGCAATTGATATCTTGGTAGTAGAATGTTCTGTTTAACATACACCATGTACACTCATACCGCCCAACTTTTAGAATTATACATGTGCACAGCACCTAGTCAATGCTGCCCTGCTAAGCTCTGCTCTCCCAACTGCCCTCCCTCCGCACAGCGGGACACTGCTGCCCACAGGTGGGACATCGGGACAGTGCCATAAAAACAGGACTGTCCCACAAAAAAATGGGCCAATTGGGAGATATTCACACAGCCATGTTTTCATTGGTGTATACTTAACCAAAATAATTACCAAGACATCATTTTCAGCTATTTTAACAAACCTTGGATGTTACATCTGCCCCACCTGCAGTGCAGCCTGTTTTGGTACATCTGCAAAAATTGCAGCCTGGCTGACAGGTGTGAATTAGGCCCAAGGAAACAAAGGGCGTGATTTAGACCTGATCGTTAGGCTGCTGCATATACTCGTGATTAATACCGCTCGCTGAATGCACACCCCCTAGCATGTGGGCTAGAACACCCCTAGCATGGATCCACGTACATGCGGCCAAACGGAAATCATTTCATGGTCGCTCACCATCGAATGATTTCTCTTCCATTTTATTATAAAAGTCAGTCAAGGCTGACTTTTATTTTGGCCAGAGATGGCTGAATTCAGGGTGGGGGCTGACGTCATGTGACATCAGCCTCCGGCCCCGAACAGGCATCAACCCCCTAGCATTTACAGAGGGTAAGCCCAGCGATTTAATTGGCACACCCACCATTTTTGTGGGCATGACAATGAAACGCTGCTCTTCTTACAAGTTAGCATATTGCCTACACCATGGGCGGATTGGCCATTAATCTCACCGGGAAGTTTCCCGGACGGCCAGCCGAACGTGAGGCCGTTGGATCCCGCGGTCCAGTGCCTTTTTAAAAAAACTATTAAAAAGACCTATTGGGAGACCCGGGACAAGCGGGCGGCAGGGAGTGGCGCCTCTGTCTACATTCAGAGACCCGGCGCCCCTACAAAGATGGCCGCTGCCTGGTTTGGAGACATACACTAGATGTGTTCCTGCACTACATAAGTTATGACCCTGCTCTGAGCAACTTTACTGTACTGGGTGATGTCCTCTGCCCGCCCGCCCGCCGCATGTCCATCACATTAGCATGAGAATGCCCAGCATTCGCAAGGTTGGTGGGTGCACCCTGAGAACATTCTGTTCGCCGCGGCTGCACAGACCAAGCGCATGCACATGCGCAAACACAAAACAAGTGGGAACTTGCTATAGCTGGAAAAGCTCTGCTGTGTCTTCCTCACAGGCAATGGCTAGGGCTTGTGCTAGGGTGTTCAGTGGGATCCGATATGATTTCCCGGCGGTCGGGATCCCGGCGGTCGGAATCCCGACACTGGAATCCCGACCGCCGAAATCCCGACAAGGGGGGGACATGGATCGCCCCCCCTTGCGGGCTCGCTGCGCTCGCCACGCAGCGGGCCCGGTGCCTCGCTACGCTCGGCACGCTATTTTATTCTCCCTCTATGGGTGTCGTGGACACCCACGGAGGGAGAAAGTTTCGGGATTTCGGCGGTCGGGATTCCAGTGTCGGGATTCCGACCGCCGGGATCCCGACCGCCGGGATATTAACCGCATCCCCTTCAGTGCCCTCTGCAAACTATATATTTGCCCATTGCCAAAAGGAAAAGGGCCCCTCTTCTCATGTGGGAAAAAGGGATTTTGCAGCTGACCTTGCCGAAGCTCAGGGGACTTCTTAAATCCGTAACCCCTTGGAGCCTGGTGTCCTTCTTCAGCTCTCCCCAGGAGAGCGCTTCACAGGCTTGGGCACTGAGTGGCCTTTACATGTATAACATTTTTTGTTTGCAGGGAGAGAGGGAGGGTTGGGGGCAGGGTGAATCAATAATCTCGACTTGCACAGCCTTTGAAACTAGTGTCCACATATTGAGCTAAACAACTCGTGGACAATGGAGGAGCCCCCAGTATATTGACCCTGATAATGTAGAATGCCATTACATGCCTTGGGCATAATAACAGAGATATTCATTTTATGTAACCAGCCTACAGGTTTTATAGCTGTTACTTATATTATAATGGCTGCCATCCAGTTCTCATATCTTAGGGCAGTTACAGCAAGCCTTATTTTGAGTTGTTTGTAGAGTGCAGATAAATTAAATGACATTATACCTTATGCCAAGAGCCCATGTGTACACGCCCTTACTTTGCACATTGAAGCAGTGTTCCTGTAACCATGTGTACAGATCTGGCTCGGTGTGTATACAGTGCTTATTACATTGTTTACTGGTTTAGAAGAAGGCTTTGGTCTCTTCCCTCCCACCTTTCCATCAATTATCCACCTGTTACAGGTCATGTGAGCCCGCTCTGAAAACCGACCTGGGAATCTGAGCCCTGAGAGAAGAAGGTGACTTGATACAGGTGTAGGGAGGGAGGAGTAGCAAAACATACTTGTAGTGTTTTATAGGTGATCACTGAAACAGGCAGGATTTTTCTTATATCCAGATATTTAAACAACAGATAGCAGTTCAATTAAATTCAGAAACCCCGGTCTTATGCCAACATTTCAGGGCGCCAGTTAATTTTATCAAGACATCCTTAGCATACTACCCCTTTAAGCCAGGATTAAAACCAGGTGAAATGCAGGTGTGCCGCCATCATTAACAATATATATATATATATTATCTGCTGGTGGACTACACTCCTGATTAATGATTGCCACCACCTGTTTTAAAAAGGTTAGTTTCGCCGCTAGAATTGCCATTAAAATTGTTAAACATTTAAATCTGTGTATTAATCCTGTATTACAAATTGGCTGTACATTTGTACTTCTAATATTATGCATTATAATATGTATGTCTGTCATATTAGGTATGGGAAGGGGAGACTGCTGTTATTAACCCACAAGCCCTGCTCAGTATTGATGCTGACTCATCACCTGAAGAGCTGTTATATACCTTCTTTCCTCCTTCCAATGGAGAAGTGATTGTGAGGGGATTACCTGGGAGAGTTTCCAGTTTTTCACAGAAAGATTTGGAAGATGGAGTTGTGCAGTTCATGCACAGAGGTGAGGGACATCAGCCATGAGAAGCTACATGTGTGTGTGTGTGTGTGTGTGTGTGGTGAATGATCAGATGAGATTGGGGAGCAACAGATAATATGGAATAGTGCAGGCAGGTGAGTAACCATATATGAGGGAATTTGGTCGAAATCCCAGCATTTGGGATCCCCACAGTCAGAAGATGGACAGCTGAATCCAGACAAACAGACTGTCCACTGCTTGTTAATAACCCACCTGATTGAAAAATCAGGCAAGTGACTGGATGAGGGCAGGTATTCTTCTCAGCAGCTGAAAGCATGATTAGGTAGATAGGCAAATAAGAACAAGGAAGAGACATATGAGATTGGAGAGCATGTAGGTAACTAGATGAGTTTGTTAGAGGGTGGTTCAGTGGTTAATAGCAGGGACAGATTAACAATGGGACACTTGGACCTACAGTACATCTCCAGGCAGTCAAATAAAACAGGACTATGGTGACCAGCCACCAGATACTCACCCAATTCCTGATAAATCTTAAGTATAAATATTGTCTATTCTTTATCACAAAATTATGCAGCTTCTCTACTTTTCAGTGTTTATAGATACAATGGACATGATTGTGGTCCATACACAATCCTGCGAATTTGCAGCGGTGCGTGTGGATTAAACACCGCTCGTACAGCTGCCCCCCCCCTCAACAAGTTCCCTGCACGGCTGCGAATGGATGTTTTGCATAAACATCCATTCGCAGCCTTGGCTGCGGGGCCCAAATCGCTGACCATCATATGATTTCTGAAGCGCTCGCTGATCTAAGTCACTCTCTGGAGTCTAAGCTTTGCTTGCTCCCTGTACGGGAAGAGGGTGGGCAGCTGACATCACTGGATTCCCCCGGCAGCCGTGTCACTGCCTAATTTCCATGGGAAAGCCCGTTGTTTTCATGGGAATACCCATGAAACGCTGGGCATTCCCGTTGGCACGTCCCCTCGAGGCCACCCCACACTGGGAGGTGCGCATGGGACAGCGAACTAGCAGTATGCCGTGCCTGCTCACACCCGTATGCATATGCGCAGAAATGCACATGAGCATAAGGAAAACATCACTCCCCGTGCAAATGCGCAGGCGAGCGTGTAAACCATTGTGTGATAGTGTAGTTGGTGAGCACACCCACATGGCACTGGCCACATACACACAGGACTAGTCACAGATCTTCTACTTCTAACAATAGGCCCTTGAACATTTTCAGCCAGAGGACTAGGTGTCCCTTAATCTTGCCCTGGTTAAAAAGGGTAATCAGGCTATTGATATAACACTTGGGCCAAATTATTTAGCACAGTAGTGAGAGAGTGGGGCCATAGTGCAGAAACCTATGGGAGTAAAAATACAAGTGAGGAAGAGACAAGTGGCAAGAATTAATGAAAGTTTGGAGCATGTCAAGGAGGGGGGTATTCAATCTGTGCCGCTATTCCACTGGCAGAAATAGAGGAACTCCCCTATTCAATGCTGCCATTTCCGGCAGCATTGAAGGCTTTCAGATTCTGCTTTTTTAAAGTCGAATCGGAATGGTCAGAAACAAATTGTCAAATTTGACAAAATTTGTCAAATTTGTGTCCAATTTTAACAATTTAGCAGCTGGGTACTTGTGTATTATAGCGGCGCCCCCGATGTACATCGCGCAATGTTTTTATCGCATGCCATGCACCTGATGGCATGCAATGCGATGCGACGCGATTTTTGCCCCCTATGCGATGAAACATTGTGTAAGCACCCTAAAGGGTGCTTTTAAGCACCCAAATGGCTGCTTGCAATGTTAAATGCACCCCCACGCCCCCCCCCCAGACTATAAATGTGAACCCGAAGCGTGGCGAGCGCAGCGAGCCCGCGAGGGGCGGCGGTACGCGTCCTCCGACCTTTTCATACCCCCCCTATCCACGTCGGCGTGGAGTTGAGAATAGAAAGTGTGGCGAGCGCAGCGAGCCACCAAGCCCGAAGCGTGGTGAGCCCCGCGAGGGGACGCGGATACCTGTGAAGCCCGCGAGGGGACGCCGATACCTGTGAAGGTATCCGCGTCCGCTCACCACGCTTCGGGCTCGCTGCGCTCGCCACACTTTCTATTCTCAACTCCACGCCGACGTGGATAGTGGGGGTATGAAATGGTCGGAGGACGCGTACCGCTGCGCTCGCCACGCTTTGGGTTCACGTTTATAGTGGGGGGGGGGCGTGGGGGTGCATTTCACATTGTAAGCACCCATTGGGGTGCTTATACAATTTTTAATCGCATCACATCGCATTGTATGGCATTGTATGCCATACACAATGTCATACAATTTAAAAATTGTATGACATTGTACAATATCGCACGATATAGCGTCACATCACATACCATCGCATGCCTTATGGTATGCGATGCGATGGGCGCCGCTATAATACACAAGTACCAGCAGCTGTTTCCAAGAACCGTGCCCATTCTGACTGTCGGAACATTGCATACCGACTGTTGAGTTACAGTCGTAACGAGTCAAAAACGGCTGTGAATTTGGCTGTCGGGAACATTCCAACAGTTGAATTTGGGATTAAATACCCTGGTGACTAGTTATGACTAGTAAAATGTAAGGAAGCATGTTCGATAAGCACAATTTGATCATTACCAACTAAAGGAAGGTATAAATAAAGAGGCACAAAAGGGGATCGAAAGGCGAATAAGCTATATTTGAGTGACTTCATACCAATTTTTCACACTCAGGCGAGACAGATGGCGGATTCTTCTTCACAGTTTCTGATGGAGAAAATGAATCAGAGAAGCACTTTTTCCATGTCCAAGCCAAACTTATCACAGTCAGCATGAAATCTCTCCATAACCTCATAGCATGTCCACGTAAGTTGCAAAAGAATTTGCACGTGTACAGTAGAGTATTCTCTGCATAAACACATGCTCTAAACTGTGTTTTTATATTGGTACCAGGATCCCTACAACAAATCACCAGTCATCACCTGAGTGCTGTGACAAATGATGAAAAGGACACACAGCCTGTGTTTGTGTATTACATTGAATATCCTCCACAGATTGGTCAGATCATACGAGGAACAGACATGGAGGGGACAGTATTGAGTAACTTCACCCAGTCAGAGGTGAGTAGAGTATGTCCATTCACACAACTCTGCCTTACAGAATACCCTTTCAGATCTAGCAGACCATTGCCTTTTTATTTGCAGGTGGATGCAGGTTTAATATTTTACCAACACATTGCAACTCCAGCAGCATTTTGGACATATATGGATAACTTCTCATTCCACGTAAAATCCCCCCATGCAGTGTCTTCCCGGTATATATTGAATGTGACAGTGACGTTCCAGAGTCCATGTCCGCAGCTGCATACACAGCTCTGGAAGAACACAGGTAAGGCTCAGTGAAGGCAAATGAAGTCTGGAAATATTATCTATTGTTAGAACCCTATATAGTCCCTTGAGCATACCACATATCATTACACACACAGATAACCAATGATTTACTGATTATATACTTCAAGCTTCAGAGTATTATCTTTTGTTTTGTCACTATTTTATGATAGATGTCCATGATGTTACATCGGTATAAGCTATTTATTATAAATGACGGGATTCAGTATTTTGGCTGTCCTTAAATTCATTTTATAATGGATCTGCATCTTTAACCCTTTGAGTGCCGAGTGAATTTGTCAAAATTGGTGTGAAAATTGCCAAGGAAACATTTTTCTTCATCATAATGACCTGTAACGTTTACCTTATATATGACATTTTTTTTATACATTTTTTATTTGAATTTCTATAACAAATGTGAGCGACATTGGCATTTTTAGCGGATAATTTGCATCTCTCCCACAGAGCTGCTGGCACTCATATTATGCGCATCTCTCACAGATGTCGGCATTTTTAGCAGATATTCTTGTGCATGGCACTCAAAGGGTTAAAGGGGGTATAGTATGATTTGTCAACAGTATATAGTCATCAGATCTACACGAGCATGTTGAAATTCATTCATTGTCAACCACGTGACGGAATATCATCTAAAGGTTACAGGAGAACTATAAATAATTGTTGACCAGAATTCTTAGCACTAAAGAGTCAGTGCTACTTGTTTACAATATACTACACTAAGTCCTGAAACTCAGCCGGGCGAGTAGTTTAACTAAATGGGTAGTCAAGCAGGGCCAGAAGTACCAATCAGCATAAGTAAGATGCTGTTTACCCAGTTTTCACATTTGGGGGTACTTAATGTATAGTAAAGGAATAATCCTAAGTTCCTGTTTTGGTCACTTTAATGTAGCACCTGCAATCTGTCCTTACATACCATTACAGACATAAGCTCCATGTTTGTGGCTCAGTATTGGTCTATACGGCCAAATAACACTTTGTGATGTCCCTCTATGGTGGGAAAGGGAAAACTTGTGATGTCAGTACTATTGTAATTGGCTGACATGTACATAGCCAGACATCAGGCAGGAATGAATTAACCCCATAGAAGTGTGCAGGAAAACATAAAATGTTGATGCCTACCATATAGGCATACAGTATACTGTATGTGCGTAGATGAATATTGATTGACATTCAGTGGCACATCAGTTTTGCCTGGAGGACTTTTGGCAAATCTGTAAACCTGATTTTACAGAGTAAATGTCATGCTGTGTGTCATAATGTGTCATGGATCAGAGGGTCTCCTAAATTTAACATGATGTGATACATCTTCATCCTCTCTCGTCAAGCAACAAAAGGTTTGGGAGGGGGATGTTACAGAATAGATTCCTGCATGGATTCTTCTGAAAACCTGTTTGGGAATGAGCCCATGTAACCATATTTATATGTTGAATCTGAGGTTTATTCTTAGCTGGGTACACATATGTCCAATCATCAGCAGATCACCTGTACGCAGATTCTAAATCCAGTCCATTGTACATACCGCCAATCTTTGTCTGCTAAAAAAAAAAAAACAATTGTCTGGGTGGGGGGTTATTAATGATAATGTGGTGAATGGAAAGAAATATTAATAAACAATTGTATGGATAGGTGGTGGGTTTGAGAATATTGAATATTAACTAATGTGAATGTTTCTCCACATTGAAAAATCAAATAAAAAAAACCCTCCCCTCAAAAAACTCAATAAACAGCATTGGGTTCCTCAGCCTGATCTGGTCATATAAATTAGGGGGGGAAGACTAGAGTGATGTTACCCCTATTTCATGACAATCAGCACCAGGCTAACCCAGCCTTGGGACTGATGCCATATAAGGGGTGGGGGTAGGAATGACTCAGTGTTGGGTCCCCTTGCCATTGCATTAAACAACCCCAAAACTGGTCAGCCCAGGTCTGGAATTCCTTAGAAAATGGGGGCTCCTAAAAAGTTAATAAAATATTCAGTGGTGTTTCCTGGTTTCTGAAAATGTTAATAAAAACTCACCACTTGTCAGGACTGTAGTCAGATCAGAGTTGGAAATGACCACAGAATTAGGGGCTGACTGGTATACAAATTGAGGTGCCTTCATTTATTTCGAATGAAGATCACGAGTAGCAAGTTCGTCCTTTACTCGGTCGGACAGTCTGTGCCAAAATGCAGCATACAGTGCCTCATTATTCCATGTCAGTTCAGACGCCAATATCTGGAATCGGACTAGATACTGTCCCACAGAACGCGATCCCTGACGTAGACAGAGTATGTCAGAAGTGGAAGTTGTTCGACCAGGCTCGTCGAATATACGCCTTAAGCCAGACACAAAGTTCGTGTAAGACGAGAGCAGAGAGTCAGATCTTTCCCATAACAGAAAAGCCCAATGCAAGGCAGGACCAGACAACAATGAAATTATGTAAGCAACTTTATCTCTCTCTGTTGGGAAGTTGTCTGGTTGCAGTTTTATTTTGGAGACCCATCAAACCTGGAAGGAGTTGGTAAGTGAAGATGAGACGGCACTGAATTAGGAGTAGATGACGATAACACTTGAGGTGCTCTGGAAGCCCCTAGATCCCGAAGGGATGCCTGAAAGTTATCCAGCCTAGTGGAGAGGTCTTGTAGACAGCGAACCACTTGTCCCTGAGAAGCCTCTTGTTGCTCCAGGTGACTGACATGTTGCTATACAGGGTTGGTGGGTGGGGTCTGTTCTCCAGCTGGATCCATCAATGGAGCCAGGCGAGCTGCACACTTGGAGTACCCAGGTTCTGGAGTATGATGGAAAACTCTGGAGAAAGAGCGAGAGAGAGAGAGAGAGAGAGAGAGAGAGAGAGAGAGAGAGAGAGAACGAACCATACTGGCTTTACTTACCCAGCACCTATGTGACCAGGAAGAACATGGCTGATCCCACATTCAGGAAAGGCAGGAAAAGCTGTGTGTACAGCAAATGGAGCATGGCTATGATAATGACAGTGGAATGGAAGCCGCAGGGGACAGGGGCTGACAGACAGGCATGGATCAGTGTTTATCTGCGGCAGCAGCCGTGCTGGGAGACTGCTGGATCCCTGCACTGCGGGCAGAGCGCATACAGCGCTGATAGAAGCTTGTTTAGGAATGCAGTGATAGTCTTGCTAAGCACTTGGAAGGTAAATACAGTATACCTGTCTTAATACTCTGGCCGTGACAACCATGGTCTATTAATTCTTGGTGTATAAGGACACGCCTGTAGTTAATAAAAGTAATTACAACAGTAAAATAAGTGGATCAGTTTGTAAGCAATCAGGTGGCAGTAAGTATCAATATAGAAAAAAGGCATGCAGAAGATTAGATATGCCCCAAAATTGACAATTACCATGTTATGATGATTTCTAGTGTTTTAAATTGTTACTTATGCCAGTTTGTATGTTTATACAGGTCTTCATATCCTGCAAGGTGGTTCTTCACCCATCAATCTGAACTCCCTTGATGCTTCCAATCTTCTAGCAAATCCAAGTGTCTCCAGCATTCCTCATGATGTGGTTTTCTTGGTCACCAGTTTCCCATCACAGGGCCATCTATCAATTTATGGTGATACTCTGAACTCTCTGAAATCACAGATTCCTTATTTCTTACAGTCACACCTGGAGAATGGAAGTCTGATTTATATCCATACAAAATCTGGGAGCCTGGATGACAGCTTTCAGTTCACAGCCAGACTATGGCCTAAAACACAGGCTTTTCATGAAAGTGATCACTACGTTGGTATCTTGGTCAATGAATCTTTTAATATAACAATTACTAGTTCACCCATAATACCACCAATTATACTTCAACCAAAGTCGACGTTACTCCTGCCAGTGGGCTCGTATGTTTTACTTACTCCAGAGCATTTATCTTTAGACACTTCTCTAGTACCACCTGATAAGATTGTTTACACTATACTGGATTTACCAGTAGGCATATCAGTTGAAACATTTGGAAGCCAGTCTATGCCAGTCACACAATTCACACAAGATGATCTTGCGAAGTCAAGGATCATCGTCTTGGCAAACGTAACTGCAGTTTCAGGTGAAATCAAAGTTAATGTTACAGATGGACAGCAATCTCCACTTTTAGGAAAACTACCTGTAAAGGTACTCCCAGTACATCAGGCTGTTCTTGAAGTCAAGCAGGAATCGGGCAGGGCAAAGATCACAATAGGACAGATACCACCAACATTGGACAGAATGACAGATACATTTTTGTATAAAATAACAAAGAAGCCAAGTTATGGGCAGGTAGTAGTTGGCCAGGACACAGTATCAGATTTTCAAAGGAAACAGGTGAATAATAATGAAGTATATTATGAATTCACCAGTTTCTTGTCCACCCAAGATGAGTTTGAAATTCTTGCAATCTCCAGTCTTGGTCAGGAAGTTTTTATTGGGAAAGTGACAGTAGTAGTATCAGCAATGGTAAAAATAGGAGATAGGCAACAATGGCCAAGGGGATGTACTATTATGTTAGGACCAGATGTTGTTGATGCAAGTGAACTTGAGAAACATACAAATAGTGTCCCTCAATTCATAGTACTTCGTCAGCCAAGGGGAGGAAGGTTGGTACAGTTTCCTTATCATGGTAGCAAGGAAGAAGGAGCGAGCACCAACGTCTTCACACAGCTGGAGCTAAACAATGGACTAATTGGTGTGGAGTTATGGGAAGATGAGCAGAGTAGGACAGACACACGAAGTGACCGACTTTCTCTGATGCTCAGTGCTAGTCAGGTTCCCCCAGCAAATGTTACGGTGAGATTTAGTACTGTACCTTATAATTCATCCCATTCCTACACTGCCACCCTGCTCAAAGTTTCTGGGCACTTGCAGACCACAACAAATGTAGGAATAACCACAAAAGCTTTAGAATCCACAAGCATGATGTTCACCACTGACATACACTCTACAAACATTGGGTCAACCTTAGCATCCACAAACAGTGAGACAACCACACAAATAGAAACCACCACACAATTAATTTCTACTACTGATTTAGTTAATACCAACAATTTGGTACCAATCACAAATTCAGCATTGACAACAACACCAGAACCTACAACACATACAGATATTTCCATCAATGCTACTCAGCCTAATACTTGGACACCAGATCTTTGGGTGTTGAAAGACCGAACTTTGGATGGAACCTTGAATAGTTCGGGGATGAACATGTCTACTACACCCAGCCCAGCAGAAGAGGGTACAGTCCTTGCTTTTATGAATTCGCACATATATAGCATCATACTTCCCGTCTGTCTAGTATTGCTTTTGGTGGCAGTTGGTCTTCTTCTTCTAGCATACTTTGTGCGCAGGAAAAAGATGGGAAAGCATCACGTCCAAAAAGCAGCCACTTCTGCTGCCAAGACTGAAAATGGAGCCACAGATAAGCAAACATTTCGTGCAACTGAGCCTGAAAGGGGAATCCCACTCTGTGAGGTTGGAGGACATAGGGGCAATGGTGCTGGAGGAAATGGACAACCTGGCAGCCAGTATTGGGTGTGACTGTAAAAAAAAAAAAAATGACAGCTTTCCTTGGTAGGCACAAACGCGGGAGATGTCCTCCCAAACAACACCCTGGCCTGAGAATAAAGTGGAAGTCCCATACTCAGTACTCACTATATCTCTCTTTTCTTTAAAAAGCAGTGCATTTTTGTCTTCACAACTTGGACAATCAGGACTGTACTCGGCCACATCACAGCACGTCTGCCCCAGAAAATGAATTAATTAGAACTTGGACAGCCACCCAGAACCTAAACAAATGTAATGCCTACATTGTTTCTATTCTTCTGAGAGTATGGGTGATATATTGAAGGCACACTGGGCAACATACTGTATATCACGAGGATCATTGTGTGTTCCTTAGAGCAGCACTGATTTGACCTGACTATGTTTCTATTCTTCTGAGAGTATGGGTGATATATTGAAGGCACACTGGGCAACATACTGTATATCACGAGGATCATTGTGTGTTCCTTAGAGCAGCACTGATTTGACCTGACTACGCATTAATAAAACTGTTCAGGGCTTTATATGTTTTGATGGACAAATTAAATCATATGTTTTCACAGAAAATCTCCCCCAGGTTCAACTAACCCATAAATACTGACCAAAAATTTAATGTGTAGAGTTTAGAGATGTATTTATCTGCATTATTTCTTGTTAGTACTTTGACATGGGTATAGTTATGTCTTAAAATGCATCTAGGTTGCGGCCAAGCCTACTTGTTACTTCCTGTGAATTGTCAAATCTATACTCAAAAGTTCTTAAGTGCAAGAGGGGTGACTGAAGATGTTTTATTGTCTGAGACAATGGCATGCATGAGCAAATATAAACCCCCAACTTTTATATGAGTGCAGTGCACTGATCCTTTTGCAGGACAAGAGGTCCAACCTAATGAATATACTAGCTGATATGGAAATGAGTATTTGCTTAGATCTTTAGAAGACAGTTGTAGAGATCATGAAATGTTCATACAACCTCTCCCTCATTGATTCGGAGTCACCGACTTAGGTGGCTATCCTTAATACTCACCCTACTAGGTATATTATTACCTTATAACCATTTTCCCAGTTACCAGCTTTGCATATCATGGTGCATGTGTCAGTCTCAGGTATAATATAGGAGTGTTAACACTTCTCATGTATTAAAATAAAAAAAAATCTGTAACCCTAATAAAGTAAAACGGATCGAAATAATCTCCAAAAATACAAGTAACGTATATACTGAATAGGGAGAAGTTCTAAGCTACCTCAATATATATAAAAAAAAAACTTTCTAGAAGCCCTTTCTGATGCTCAAGGAGGAAGTTAAGTTATTTTAGAGTATCAAGGGAAAAGTAAATGTCGCACCCTAAGCACATTACACCTACAACCAGTTCATATGGTTCACCTCCCTGTTGTAACTTATATCCCTTTTTAGTGTGTTCAGGGCCCAACATTAGCAGTAGTTTCTATATGTATGCTGCCAACAGTACAGGAAGATAATTATGTCTCATCTCAATTTCTGTATATCTGCTATTTATATGTATTGTAAACACATATACCAATACTGTCTTTGCAAATTCATTAGTCCTGTTTACCCTTTTCATCATCATAAAAAGTCTGTGTTGTCATTTGTTTAACGTAATAAAAAATGGTTCCTTTGTGTTATCAATAAATGACAGAAAAATGTTAAGACATAGGACATTGAAATGGTTTATAATTAGAGACTATAAATGTGGACAGTGTGTATATATTTGCCTGTGCAGCCTTCAACTATTGTGCATACAGACTATTTTTATCTACAGATCATTTTGCTAAAGAACCACTTATTTTATGAAAGCATATTCCCATGCAGCAGCCATTAATTCTAGATAGAGATTCCACAGAAGAACTCTCTGGTAACCTACATAGGGGGTTATTGAATCTTAGCCGATATTTCCGACAGGAGGAAATATCGGCAATCAGTATTCAATCCGGGCCGTTTTCGTTCGGGACTCACCTGTGCAGATTCAATGCAAACGACCACTGGATTGGTGATATAGTGTGTGTGTGTGTGTGTGTGTGTGTGTGTGTGTGTGTGTGTGTGTATGTGTGTGTGTGTATGTATGTATGTATGTATGTATGTATGTATGTATGTATGTATATATATATATATACACACACACACACACACACACATACATACACACACACATACACACACACACACACAGTATGTGTGTGTGTATATGTAGCTATATAAATATATCGAGAGAGAGAGCATGTCCCCATCTAAATGAAGCATAGATACTTAGGTAGGGCACTTGTTCAATTGCAAGGTAGTGCTGTATTGTTTCGCATTTTCTCATACCCCATAGAGAGGTGCAAGAAAATGCATGACAGTTCCTTACCATAATATGTGGTAATTTGTCTGACATTGTAGATGCACATTGAGGAGAAACATCACCTTATCAATAAGGGTGTTTGCTATGTTGTGATTGGGGTTTCAGTATTGCGCTCTACCCTGATAGATGTATAGTGGTGCAGCAATTTCTGGGTCTTGTCCAAGAGCCCGGTATAAATCGATATTGTATTGAGGGTAGAAATGCGCACTCTGTGAGTATAGCCTACTGTAATATATACCTCCTGTCAGGCTTACTTGTGTCTGTGAGGTGATGCTGTGGTGTCAGATTGTGCACTGTTGTTTGCTATGTATCGGAGTGAAGGTAAATGTAGGCATTGGCTATGTATTGGTGTATATTACATTTTGTTGGAAAATCACCTATAGAAAGGCCACACTATCCTGAGTAGCCAATCAGGGGTCTTGAGAAAGGTCTCCACAAAACATTGTCCGGACCTGCATTAGCACTATGCATTTTATTTAGAAGATGACCGAATAGAAGTCTGCAAGCTAATATTGGTGAGTGCTCCCTTGTTTATGCATCACATATATCAAACAGACTTAACTCGTTTTTTTATTTCCTATGGGAACTTTGGGGTCAGGCCAAGATCTGACATCTTAAAGCCCTGACATATCTTGTACAAAATGTAGCAATTCTTGGGTCTATGGGAATTGCATTATATATATATATATATATATATATATATATATATATATATATATATATACACACACATATACATACACACACACATACACACACACACACACACACTTACATACATCTTATAAACTAAAATCTGTCTGTAGGTCTGACTGAGAAAGTCCGAAGCCACTGAAAGATTGCAATGTGGATTTCACTGTTGCGTAGTTAATATTCCCAGGCAGGTTTTAGGCTAAGTATCATCCCGATCTGTTGTCAAGCAGCTATGATCAGGGTCTATGTATAAAGATGTGTTCTGATAAAAATCCCACTATCATAATTGGACCCAATAGAATAATATGACTGTGCATTTTTTTGCCATCAATCGCACCCATAAACTGTCACTAAAACCTGATCACAGAACCACAGCTGTATCTCACTCAACAATTACAACCACTAACATCAGTCACAGAGACACTACTCACAGGAAAGAAGCACATCCATTCCCTGCAAACAGTGGAACATCCCTGCATCACTGACGGCAACACAACTCCACCTAAATGACAGCAGCACAACCCCACCTTACTGGTAACAGCACACCCCCGCCTCGCTGGTGTCAGAACACCCCCGCCACACTGATGCCAGCACCTCCCCGCCTCACCAGGGGCGGATTGGGATGGAAAACCAGCCCAGGAAATCTGGGAAAGCAGCCTTACAAAAGCGGTGGAGCCAATAAAGGGGGTGTAGTCTTTTGAGGGCTGTGTAGGTGGGGGGGGAGGAAGGTAGGGGAGCCCTTCTCAAAAGCAGTAACCCCCTCTTGCCTTATACGACAATCTATAGGGCTGGGCCTTAAAATTGTCCCCATTTAAAGGCATAGACTCATCACTGGATAGATATGAGTGGAGGTATTGGGGGGAAAAGTGTGAAGATGGATAGGGGAGAAGAGTGAGAAGAGGGATACTGGATGGCATGAGAGGTCAGGCGTGAGAGAGGTGGAACAGGTGCAGGTGTTGAGCTTGTAGATTTACACTGATTTGAAAAGTTGTTGTTCACACAATAAACACATTGCATCTAATATTGACTAACTAATCCTTATTAAGAATAATGGACTCTAGCACTTGGGTTTAAATTTTCAGTAACCGCCTCAGAGTTGACAGAGGTTCCAGGATTTTGTGCAAGTCTGCCTGTTTTTTTTTAAAGCAGCAATCAATCATAAGTTACGTAATAAGGTGTGGAATTATAGAATTGGAAATGCTGGCTACAGCAACCAATCAGGTTTAAGTCATAATCTTGTAGAAGGTGATTGGTAGGAAAGGTGTTTGACCACAGGTGATGGCAATCATAAATTGAAGCCCAATAGCAGAGCATTTTTCCCCTCCTGGAATGGGTAATGGTGGGCGGTATGTACTAGGAGATCCCCACTGCCGCTACGGTCATCCGCAGAGACCCGACAAGGTGCGTACACACTTCCTGATGGCTCTCATTAATAATGCACTCCCGTGTCTGTAAATGCACAGATGAGAATGTATCACGTATCCTTGGAGGCATACACATTAGGAGATATAATAATCAATATCACTTATATTATAAGCTATATCGTTCATTATGTGATACCCCATTAGGGTAAACACATGTAATGATATATATGGGGCATCGCTGTGTATATGTAAACATTTATTAAAAATATAGGTATTAAGGAAATTGACTTTAAACATTTCATTAACAATTTCCATGGATTATTCACATACTGTATACGAGGGACATAAAATAATACGTTGGTGCATTATTAGATTAAAGATCTACAAGTAGCATGACAGGTTGATACATTTGTTGTATATTCACATAATACAACCTTTTCTATAAATTAGGTTCTTTTTAACACTCTTGTCAGAATCTAATAGGATTTTCACTGAATAGATTCTAATGGGTTGGAGGTTTCAGTATGATTATAGACAATTCAAATACCGTCAATCACTTGACCGAAACAGAAAAAGGAAAAAGAAAACGGCGCTCCGAGGAAGAATTCAATATCACACAGCAAAAATTCATACATTTATTAACGCATATTTTAAACAAAAGTGATAACATGAAACTTCTAAAAAGTTTTTTTTCTCCATATGAGATCCTTTTCCTATAGCGGACTTTGTTATTGACACTGGTAAATAAATGGAGATAAATATGCAAATGTTTTTTGCACCACGCACAATTTTTGAGGATTCCTGCACCAATGTGCTTTGATGGATAACACCCTTTGGATTGGTGTCAGCTGATTGATGCCCGGTACTGAAGATCTTTGAAAAAAAGCTAAGAACCCCTCAGCGAAATGTGTCAGATACAGAAACCACATTGCCATCTGAATTTTTAGAATTGATTCTTCATTTGGATACCTTAAGCAGGAATTGCGGACACCAAGGGTGAGATTTAATAGGATGAGAAATTCAGAAAGTGAGAGATTTGGTGAGAAATCTCCAGTTTTTTTTAAAGCGGCAATCATTTACACTGCAAAACCAGTTTGATTTTGAAGTGTGAATGATTGCTGCTTTAAAAAAAACTGGAGATTTCTTCCCAAATCTCTCACATTCTGAATCTCTCATCCTATTAAATCTTCACCCTAAAACTTCAGGAGCACAATTCTTCAGCACAGGATATCAATCAGCTGACACCACTCCAAAGGGCATTATCCAGCAAAGCACATTGTTGCAGGACTCCCCAAAAATGCTACAAAAAAAACAAACTGTCATTAGCATAGGAATGTCCAGCATTTCCATGGGAATGGCCATGAATCGTTGGACATTGCCATGGGTGCGTCCCTTCTCCGCCGCCCCACGTCCGCAGTGCGAGGTACGAACGGGACAGCGAACAAGCACTTCACAGCGCCTACTCGCACCAAGCGGCTGCACATGCTCAGTAGCTCACCATCGCTCCCCTGTGCGAACATGAAGAGGAGCGTGAAGACCAGAATAAGGTCCTCAATGCGAATGCTAGTATGAGCCCTGACATGCTGGAGAAAATCTTCAGATAGCCCCAGCAGTAACATTACCTCCATCCTCTCCAGTAAAATTGCCCCCACCAATATGGTCACTGTACGCCCTATATCAAGTAGGTTACACAATGCAGGTTCCACACCCCCGCCCATGTCCCTGATTACTGTCCTCCCCCCGTGACATGCTTCTGTGTTCTGAGAACATAGCGTTCTCAGAGCACATAAGTCCCCTCATCAGCAGCATGGAAATGATGTGTGTAGTAGGAACTAGGGAGCACCTGTGCTCTGAGCTCTCTGTGTTTGCAGAATGCAGAGCCATGTAGCACTCGTCCAGGAACAGGTGCCACTGACCAACTTTTACTAAATATGGCAGGGCCAGATGCACTCTTTTTGGCGGCCCTTCAGTGTGTGAGGGCCCTGAGGAGATTACCCATCTACCCTATTAGTCCAGCACTGGAGACGTTACTTAGTGCAGCTTCAGATACAACCATCCAGCTTCCCACAAACGCATCATCAAAACTTGCACCTACCCCATGCTAGGTGCAGAATTTCTGGTCTCCAATGTAAAGTGCCTGAGTTAGTAGCCAGTTATGTAATGCGCTCATGACACTCCTGTCCCAAGCCTATAAGACATCTACATCTCAGTGTGTCTGTGTATCGATCTTCCAGTCACTGCGCAGTGCCCGATACAATCCAGAGACTGCACATCTCAATTGTTACTGCACCTCTTTGCACACACTGTGGAAGCATGCACTGTGCAACTTTCTAGCAGCTTCAGTTCATGTGCACTTGAAAAACATCCACCATCACATTGCAGAGGGAGGTTTACCTTTAGGCGTTCCACATGACTCACTCTAGAGATATATTGGGTAGTGACCACGGTCTATGATCATATTACAGCTGAAACAGAGGACAGTTACTGACTGCACCAAGTTATACTGTGCGTCTAGTCAAAGTAAAAATAACTAATACAAAACATGGACATTCAAATGGTCGAAAACTTACAGAGCAATGTTTTTTTTTTCTTTTAGCAAAAGACAGACTTGGAATTAACATGTCTCCTGGAAAAGAATGCAGGAAAGAGAGACAACATGTCATACTGTACATGAAATATATTCCTCCTCCAGCAGGCTGGGAATGACCCAACAAGACAGTAGTCTTATGTGTTTTAATTATTCTGCAAGGGAAGGGGATGGATAAACAAGAGACAAACACAGAGTGCACTCTGCCAGATGTTGCTGTGTGCTAAGAGAAGGGGGCGGTCACATTCCATAGATGCCAGCATTTATAGCACACACACTGCTGCTGCAGGGCTCACCTTTACAAAATGTGTACATGGACAGACTCCACGTCTATATAGCAGAGCAGCAGCCTAAAGATTGCAGGGATTGCCGACAACAAAACGAGAGGAAATAAAAGAGAAAAAAAATTGGTTTAAAAAAAAAAAAAAAAAAATAAACAAAAAGGAGATGATTTATTATGACAGACATGATAGAATACTGCGTGTTAATGTGCTTCTTGATCAAATTCAAAACGTTCCTTTGCAGACATTTTATATAATTGTATAACTGTATTGTAACATGGTATTAGTGACACTATATATTTTTCCATTAAAAATCATTACACATATCATGAAGTTGTTTTTCCTGAGAAACCCTGTTCCCTTTAGCAGAATTTATAGAGAAACAAAAATAATTTGTGGACGAGGCAGGTGACATGCAGGAAGGTTGACATGGGTCTAGGTTGACAGGTCATCATTAGGTCGACAGTCAAAAGGTTGACATGGGGTTTTTCACTGTTTTTTGAGCCGACATGTGCCGACAGGCGGTATTTCATGCTCTACCATCCACTAAGGCGTGGTGGGAGAATAAAATAGTGTGCCGAGCGTAAGGAGGCACCATGCCCGAAGCATGGCGAGCGCAGCGAGCGATGCAAGGGGATGTGGTGCACTTTAGAATGTGTCCATGTCAACACGGGTCATAAAACATCGAATAACCCCATGTCGACCTTTTGACTGTCGACCTTGCCCATGTCGACCTAGAACCATGTAGACTTAGACCCATGTCGACCCAATGCTTGTCGACCTAGTTGCTGTAGACAATATGATCCACACCCTTGAAGATTGAGACAATACATAGCTGTAGGGGTTAAAAATAAAAAGTTTAAACTGTTAGTAAGGAGCATAGGACGTTATGGATTTAGTGCACATTTAACCTGTAACCTGTTGGCGTGTACTTTTGCAACAAGGCAGTGTTCATCTGTGAATCATTCACAGCTGGGGTTCAGGTCTCTATTGCTAGTATTGATACAAGAAACATGTAGGTACAAGGAATAATAATTGTGCCATTTCAGACATTGCCTCAGGTAGCAGAATGGATAGGCACACCCCTGTATGCCCTAGCAAGAGTGCAGATCATTGTACAGGGCCTTGCACAATACTCTGCCACCACACACACACACACACACAGTGGTGTAATGTGCTTACATGTGATGCAATCCATAGCAGACAGTTCTATTATACATATTGTTTGTTGCACAGTTCAGAAAATGAAAGAGAACACATCATTAGTTGCTGTGAATGAAATCATATATGAACAGAGTATTAAAAAAAGCCTTAACGATTGTCACATGCCAATGTCATTCATCTACACATCATTTAAGTCATTCAGTAGTGACCAGAGATCAGGTCATAGAATAAAGTCATCTTTGGAAAAGTATACCGTTTCAATTAATGTAACACTTTCCATGAGATCTCCTACAGTTGGTTTGTGCATTTCTTAACTAAAAGCTTCATCGTGAAGGCAAACCACACAAACATGCAAAGTAAACCCGAAGAAACTCATAATCATGAATTGCTAGAACATTCACAATTATGAATTTGCCTAGCACTTGTTATGGAGGCCACCAAAAGACAACTCCAGCCTTGCATGTCATGGTAGAATAATTTCCCCATGCTCTACAAAAAAGATATGATATCTCAGCAGTATTGCTAGAAATGATTTGGCAGACCCATGTGCAGGAAACGTCTGTGCTCTGGTCAGATTTTTCCCCTAAACACGAGGTGCAGGGCAATGGAAGGATGGTGGTAGTAGCACAATGAGATGCATCTCTGATTTATGGTCTGGTCAGCTTAAATAATAAAAATAGAAGTCTTAATGAAGTGGTTCCCAAACTTTTTTGAATCATAGCACCATAGAGTACCAGAAGTTTTATTCACGGCACCCCTAGGCCTAATGTTTCATATTGAGAAATAAAAAAATAAAAAAAATTAACTGAATTAAGTAAATTGTGTGAATAGGTAATCCTTAGGTGTAATATTTTATGATTGGTAGCCACCAGCAATGGCTTTTCTTATTACATTGACCATAGATAATTTGAATTGGTTCTGAACCATCAACCCAAGGAACCCCAGCAAAAGTGCCGAGGCACACAGTTTGGGAACCACCGGCTTAATGGATTGCACAATAAATAGATAAATCTTGAAGGAAGCACTTGGCAAAGATTAAATAGATTAGGATGTATTAAGACGTCCGTTTGCTCCACACTAAAGGGCCAATTCCAATTCCCCCCCGTAGAAACTGTGGGGTGCCTGATGGGGTCCCGACAGTCGTTTATCAGATGCCCGCAAGGGGCTTTGTTGCGCTCGCCATGCTGTCTGAGTCCTGCCAGTCGTGATCCCGACGTTGGGCTAATGACTGCCGAGATCCCGATTGTCTGAACCCTATACAACACCCAAAACTATGTTAGTAGTTGCATCGTCATCTATGCAATATGCTATTGCTAGTAACAGCCCTGCCCCTGGTGTACAATCATGTGTCTGAATGTGCAAGGGTTGGGACAACCACTTTCAGTTCCTGCAGCCTCAACCATTAGAAGCACCATTGGGATTTGCTCTACTTCAAGTCAGAGCATGGCCATCAACATACGCAATTAAGCACGAGTTTGAAACCACTACTACAACATACCTGTGACACTTCCATAACACACCCGTCAAACCTTTGTATATCTGTTTGGCCAACTTCCTTGCAATATCTAGGAACGCCCAATACATTCCAGAGTCAGTGCCACTTAATCAGTCCTGTGACCAGGGCAGCCGAGATAGTGGGGGGGGGGGGAGCAGGTGCTAATTACCCGGGCCCAGGCTTGCTGGAGGTCCAACCCCTCCCAGGTAGCATCAGCTGCACACACTTCTACTGCATGTGCTGATGGCAGGCTCAGCATGAGTGTCTCACTGACAGTGTGAGAGGTCATGCTGAGCCTGCTGTCAGCCCAGCACATGCTGTAGGTGTGCGCTGCTGCTGAGATTACAGTTTTTAGAGTTTTCTTTCAACCTCCTCTAAACATTTTGGGGGTGTGGCCTAAGTGCGGGAGGCCCCCAAAATTTTACCGGGGCCCGGAATTCCTCTCAGCTGCCCTGCCTGTGACTGTTTGCTCATATCATGGGATGCATGTGCATGGATTTAGATGCATGTGCAGCCGTAAATTGCCAATTTACTTCACCATTGGCATTGTGTTTGATGCAGAATCAGCCTCCAAGATACATCCTACATTGCCATTTATTGCAAGTGATGGAGGAAAAAGTAATCGGATAATTCAACCCTTCGGCGTTCTCTATTCTCTATTCCTTTGTGTTGCATAAACGTAATGCTTGCTCCTGAGCTGCAATAATGTGCATGATGTGGATAAAACACCATAAGTTGCCATTTGAATGTGCTGTGCATGCAAGGATACACCGACAGTCGACAGTCCTCAAATGGTGTTATGGGTTACTTGGTAAGAGTGAAAAAAAAAAAGAACTCAGCTTTTAGGGTGTCATTATACAATCAGACACAACTGAGAACATTCTGATGTTTTCATGGAATGCCTTTCCTTACGTATTGAAGATTGGAAATATACTTTTTTTTTAACTTAAAAAAAGGGGAGGGGGGATTTCTGCTTTGTACATTTACCCAAATGTCCTTGAGTGTCCTGATCTAAAACCAGACTGCGAATCGCATTGAGGCACTGTGGAATTATTTTGAAATTGCTTTTCGCCAACAGTCCCCATTCAACCTGATGAAACACGAGCAAAAGTCAGAGAAAATTGGTAAAGAAATTGCGGTAAAGCTGGCACAGACTTCCTGACTGGCCTCACGCGTCTCTACTAATTACTAAAGCAATCAAACTACAGTATGTAAAACAAGGGTCTGTTTTATTGTGTGTTATTGATCAAGAAAATATCTTAGTTTTTTTTTTTCCTTTAAATTTGACATTACAAAAATTGTAAAGAGGTGAACACCTGTATAGACACTGTACAAGCAGTATGCTACCACTTTGATACAGCACACTTGCAACAGGAATAAAAAGCAGAAACCGCACATTGACTGTATGCAGACAGGATTCTGCTCCTTTTTGTCACAATAGGGTATTCAGTACAAATTCAACAAACTCTTGTTCTGCACAATATCCTGTACTCATCCAGTTCCTGCTATAGCATGAAATAGGAACTTAGGAATAACCACATCTCTGACGCAGGCACACTGCACCACACAGTACACAGTACACTAACCTGGTACCTTAAGCTTGCACTCATGTTCTCATCTCATCTTCCTTTCACTCTACACAAATGGTGTGTGTGACAAACTTAAGTATACAGAATTGTTTGGTGCTGTGTAATGTTGTGTGGAAGAACTTGCCACTGCCTTGCTCTGAATGGATTACATTCCTAATGAGTGACATAACTCCCTCTAGGGCACACAGAGAGTGCGTGTATGTGAGCAAATCTATACAAACACAGAGTCAGTTTCCACCCTGCTCACGACATACACAGGCACACCCTTTACTTCTGGGGTCACTGCTTACCGAAGCCTGCAAAAACGAGACTGGTTACTGGAATGTGACTGAGGTATAGAAGCAGGCGTCTGCTGCTTAGTAACTTTACCAATCCAAAACAATTTGGTCGAGGAAAAACGAGACGTGGGGGTAAATCTAAAAGCCAGCAAAATCCTGGCAGGTCTGTCCGTTGTTTTACAGTGGCAAATATTAAAAAGGCAAAAACTGGGTTGGTTTCGCCTTTTATATAATTTCCGCATTAAAACAGGCAGATCCGATGCCTGGAAGATGTTACATTTACCTCCTGGTATTGGAGTATTCTGCACAAAAAAACACAATTGTTGTCTGCTGTAGTGAAAGAAATAAAACCATAATCTTCTATAAAAATGAAAACACACTAAAAGACAGTGATGCAAACAAAGATCTTGATTACTACATAAGAAATATCACATTCAAAATGTAATTTAGTTTAAAAATGGAATATAAAGTGCAAGTGTGACCTACACAGTGTAGGCAGCCAATTAATGGGCTGAACCAATGTTCATGGACTGCAAGAGATCACAGAGGCACTTTCTGTGCCAGTAATGTGAATGTATCTTAGTGAATGTTTAGGCCAAGCGCAACGGTATATTGGGCCAAATATATTAAGCCTTTACAGGTGATAAAATGGAGAGTGATAACGAGTGATAAAGTACCAGCCAATCAGCTTCTATCTGCCATGTTACAGTCTGGTACTTTATTTCTCTTTGGGCCAGATGTACAGATGAAGCCTTCTTCATCTAGCCTTCTCTGGTGAGCCATGGCTCACCAAGGCTTATTATCATCATCTATTGTTCTTAGCTGCAATACAATACATCAGGGGATTAAGTTGGCTCAGTTAATCCTATTACAGGTATAGATGAGGATATCTCTATCTGTATCAAACTTCAAAATGTGATAAAATAGAGAGCGATAAAAAAAAAACAGCCAATCTGCTCCTGTCTGTCATATCACAGACTGGATTTGAAAAATTAAAGTAAGGAGCTGATTGACTGGTTGTTTATCACTCTCCAGTTTATCACTTTTTGAAGCTTAATACATCTGTCCCTTAATCACTCTTCACTTTATCACTTATTAAGGCTTAATACTAGAGATGTGCGCATTTGGTTTCATCCAGTTTACTCAATTCTCAAAGCAGGATCTTATTGGCTATCCACAACATGTGACAGACGATAGCCAATAAGATCCAGGTAAAACCGAACCCACACATCTCTACTTAATACATTTGGCCCATTGGCTGCTTCCATGTGTGTAGGTGACAGACACACAATCTACCATCCAAGCAGTTGGCCTCCCTGGCAATTCTCCACTCCCTGGCATTAAGCTATATAATAAAGCTCCAATGTATTTTGCTCTTGTAATGCAGCAGCACTTTGTAAACTGTATACATTTACCAATATCAACACCAAATCACCTTTTTCTTAAACAGTTTTTCTCCATAACAAGATCTCCATCTGTAAACTCTTCCAATAACTCATAAAAATATTTTCAATCCTTCTATCCTGTCCCTTCTATTGTAAAAGGCACCGTGTTACATAAATGGAAGTAAAGGAAGACATGGAGACTAATTAGAAAAAGTTCACCGGGCAATGCCAAACCAGCATTTGGCAAGTCATAAAACAAAGTTAAATTCCCAACCAAAAGTGATAAAGCATATCCAAGTCACATGTTTTCATACATCAGTAGAGTCTTCTCCAGTTCCTTGCTCACCCTCTGGTAAAAGAGAATTTGTTCTTTTAAATAATGCTGGACTGCGTGCTTAAAGTCCAGCAGCCTCCTCTCGTGAAAATGGTTAATTTCTGCTTGTAAAGCAAAACCCACTACACGGCATCTCTTCCGGATTCCATCTGCTTCATCTTGCTCCATCTTCCCTTCGTCGCTCATACGCTGACTGTCCTTCACCTTTGCAAATGCTCCTGAGGATCCCAAAAATAAGAAAAGGGAATGAGATTTTTTCCCCTTTATCAGTAATATAAAGGTCAAATGCAAATCCTGCCAAGGCTCATCCAATTAGCAATGTCAAACTGCAGGTTATAATATGGCTGGAGGGATACTGTAACAAGTTGGTATTAGCTTTTAGCACGTCTCCATCTTTCTCTGACTTACCACATTTAATAATGACCAGCCAAAAAGCCAAACACTAAATATTGTGAAGTAATATTTAACCTTGTGACTTTGCCTGTGATCCATTGCTTTTCTGAAGCTACCATGATCTCATCTTTTTTTATACCAGTTTTAAAATAGGACCAGCTGTTGACAATGCCCCTGCCCTGTGCAAGCGTCACTGGGACACTGAAAATAGCTGCAGTATGCCTGTTTCATAAAGGAAGCACACAGGATGAGGATTCAGGGACCTTGCTAAAGGAACAAACAGAACATCACAAGTAATCCCTGATTGAATCTCAGCTTTGTAAATACCACCTAATTCTAGACTCTAGTTAAATTCATCTATATTTGTCTGTTTTAATGTTCGGGACAATAATAACTGTAGAAAGTGTCTTGCCCACACTGCTCGGGAATTGATGTATTTTTTTGCTCTGATTGAATAAGAAGACCATCTATTTAAAACTTATCCAACATATTTAAAACTGTACTTGTGTAGTTTCACGGCGCCAGCATGGCACCGTGCTACTTCCGGGTATACACTCGCCACGAAATATGTCCAAAAAAGTAACTTAACTCCATGCCAACAAGGATAGTTCATACCTCCACTATCCATGTTGGCATGGAGTTGATTTTAAATAGCGTGGCGAGCGTAGCGAGCCACCGATCCCGCAGCGCCGTGAAACTACACAAGTACCTTTAAAACTTATCCAACATAATATATATATAAA
The DNA here is from genome assembly GCF_055691185.1 of Crinia signifera. Lineage (NCBI taxonomy): Eukaryota > Metazoa > Chordata > Amphibia > Anura > Myobatrachidae > Crinia > Crinia signifera. The sequence goes on from NC_139220.1 coordinate 208,126,115, forward strand.
TATATATATATATATATATATATATATATATAAATAATAAAATTAAGTATTTACAGTTTTGTTTAGAAACACATAACAATATTGATTATTGAAATATCAGTTATCTATATCTTATTATTCGATTATTATGACAGTGCGGCTTTACACTTCCCTGGTAGGCGCTACTCTCTACAGCAGTCAGGTATGCACTTGAATGCTTGGGTCTGTTTCACTTCTATGACAGCTACTCCCTTCTGCAGCGTGGGCTGTGTGTGTGTATACGGTGGGGGGGGGGGGGGGGGGGTGCTTCTAGGCTGCCCTTTCAGCAATGATCAGCTGCACAAGACGTCCATCTGAGATTGGCAGCTGCCAAAAGATTATCCTCTAAAAGCCACCTAGCGGGCATTTTGACTTGTCGCATCACATCTGATTACTAATGTTAAATAAAAACAATTGCTGTGCTGTTCTATACCCAAAGCCAATGGAGGCACAATAAAAGTATACATAGTGGGTCACAAACTAGCAGTTAAGCAAAGGATCAGGACATACCTTTTTGTAGGTGAATGATGTCTGGGAAGTTGGACAACAATCCCTGGTACAGGGACAGTGTGTCAAGAAACCTAAACTGATCATTCTTAGGCTGCTCAGCAAACATTTCTCCTACTATTTCATAGGTGCGCCCAGTATGAGAAATAGCGCCAACCAAAGGCTCTGAACCGTAGGGTGGGTCTAGCTGGAAGGAGTGACTTAGACCTTGCAGAGCACCTCCAAGCTTCTGAAACTCCTTACGAAAGCCTCCCAAATGTTTACGTGCCAATTCAGATACCACACTACTTAACTGCAGGACACTCTCATCCATCTTTTTTGAAAATGCTTTAAAGGCATCCACTCGCTCTTCCACATCCTGGAGGTCCTGATGTTCAGAAGGTATTTGCAAAGTCAGCAGGAAGCTTGCACCCACCATCTCATCTTTCTCTGTACGCCTTTTGCCTGCTTTCCATTGCTTTTCATCCCGGCAGGTCAAGAAATGCTCAAAACCATCATACTGTGAAAGAACAGGGTGGCTGGTCATATGGTCCATCCATAGGACCAACCTACGCTTGCGTTTTTGGATGAAGTCCTCTTCAAAGCGTCCTGTGGCTTGCTTCTCTGGCAAGTGGGGGATAGAAATGACAGTAAATTTGTGTAGGAGGCGGTTGTACAACCAGTCAAAGTGCTTGTATCGACGGTAAACTGGAGAAACGGTGTGACCTGGGGTTAGCCTAAGGGATAAAGTATAAGTCAGTAAGAGACAGCAAGAAAAATCAAGATTACAGTTACTAGCGATGCAATTATAGTTACTAGCGATGCTTTTATATAAGGAATGTATAAGGAAACAGAGTGGTGATATCTATGACTGGAGTTAGCAGCAAGTATTACTCAAATATGGAGATAAACCGGACCTTACTATACAGGAACAAAGTTGTAAATAGTACATGGATTATGGTCAATCAGAGAATCATAGGGAGAGCCAACCTCAGAGAGCAGTATGCCACATTGATAAGATGACCAAGCAGGCTTCTGGGACAAGTATCACTTACAACTCTAGGGAGGTCAATGAATCCTTTCAGAAGTGGACTACACATACAGGTATAATAGCAGTTTCCTACGGACTAGATTTACTACCAAAACAGACAATGATCTGATCGAGTGGTCAGATAGTTAATCAGGCATTCATTTCTGGGACAGATGTTTTGCAATATTAAGCAAATTGGTCAATTATCGGCAATAATATTATAGCTTAAAAATGTAACTGGCACGGTTGTATAGGACCTCAGCTGAAATTGTTGCATCCTATGTGACTTTGCCATCCCACCACATCTCCTGCTCTGAACATGAACATCATGGATATCCTCCTGCTCCTCCCTTCCCCTGCAGTGAAGCCTCACCCTGTGTCCATCAACATCACTACTAGAATCACATCCTAAAATGCTGTGCGAACGCCCCTCTGAAGTGCAAGAATCAGTGACAAAAGCACAAGGAGAGGTCCTCCACAGACCACTAATTGGCAGAGTTCTACAAGTACAGCTGTAGTAGTGGGGACTGATTATCAAACCCACTGATCCATGCTCTGTACTCTGCCTGTGTGAGAGCATTACTGCCCCATGGTGGTGGTAGGGGGGGTGAGGGAGCTCCATCTGCACTGGGGATGGAGGTGCAGTGCCCAAATAAACAAATACAACTTGGATTTTAAGAGTTCTTAAAAGTAATACAAAAATGTCACCTGGTCACCGATTGTGTGTGGATGATATGGATTACTATGAAGGGGGGGGGGGGGGGGGGTCTATTGAGAATGGTGGCGGGATGTCACTCTAACGGGGGCCTGTGGACAAAGGCTAGGGGAGACAAACCCTAATCTTTTTCAATAAAATATTTTAAAATAAAATGTTAAATACATAAAAACAGATGAATCAGGTCACTCAACCTGCGTGGTAAACCAATTCCGACACCCTCCCACACACTTTGTTTGTTCCCTGCAGTGACATACAGTAGTGACCTGAAAACGCCATGAGAAGACTAATGTCACACAGATAATGGGCTTATGTAGACATACCCTCATATATCACTACAATTCATGCTCCACCTTAGTACAAACTATGTAGCCAATGACATAAGTGTCCCTGCTTTGGAAATACCCCACACTCTACAGCCCGAAGTGCCATTTTCAGAAATGTTTTAACAAATACACAATAAACAAGTGCAGTATTTGCACACAAAAGAAAAATGTAAAGCACTATTCACTAAATGCATTGGACATTGACCAACACAACACAGATTGTATTTACTATGCCAACAAAAATGGTTTTCACATCCTCGGCCATGCTCTCTTACCTGTAGGAGATGTAACTCTTAATTCCTTTGAACTTTGTTTGTTTAGTTGGTTCCTCTACAGAGCAATTAAATGAGTTCGGATTTGGTCTCCATTGTGGGCCCATGGGTCCCATCTCAATGGCATGGTTTTCTGGTACTCTGCCTAGTTGGGGGACATCACCAAGAATGAATGCTTCCACCCCTGACCTTACAAAGCTGGAGAATCTATTCAAATTCCTCCCCACCACACTTCCCCGCTTCGCACTGGCCACACTGTCCTGACGCTCTAATTGTGGTCTTGGCCGATGAGCATGTTCAGCTCTGGGGTAATAGTGGTGCTGTGGTTGATTGTGCGGAACCCCATTTGAACCACTGGGTTCTTCTGCCACAGACTGTCCATCATCCCAATCATCCCAATCATCATCATCCTCTTCCTCATCATCGTAACTTCCATGATGAGGTGATTCGGTGTAGACTGTAAGAGGTGCCGGGCAGTCGACTTGGACTGAACCGGATCGGGGTATGTGAAGGATTTCCACATATGAAGCTGGAAAGAGGCCTGTCTGACCACGGCTGTTTGTTCCCTGAAGCCATCCATCTAGAGAAACATCACTGAAAAGACGCAGCTCCTCATTCTCTCGGATATCTATCTCTTCTTTGTTTTCACTCTGAAAGCTGTACAGAGCCCGGGCTTTCAATGCCATGACTGGAGAGAATCACTGCAATATGAAAGGATAACATTAACTGCACATTCATGCAACATATAACACAGTATAACCTTTTGCATAAAATTTTACTCAACTGATTCATTTTATATATACAGTATCTCTCTCTTCCCACAGTGTTTGTTGAATCAGAATCAGCTTTATTGGCCAGGTATACTTGCATATACTAGGAATTTGTTTTTGGTTTGCTGTGCAGCAGCCAGGTGGGCAACAAGTAAACAGTATACAGTATAAACAATATAAACGGGTGGGGGAACATGTACAGTCATATAGAAAGTTATTCCTAGGGGACACTGTGTTAGATGATGTGCAAAGGGTTAAGGCGCGACTAGACAGTGAGGTGTTCATGAGTTCACGTGTCAACAGGTGAACCGCTTGAGGAAAGAAACTTGTAAGTTTGAGTACTTAAAGAAATGAGTGGCAGATTTATTAAGCCTGGTGAAGTGATAAAGTGACTGGTACTTTATCACCGGCCAATCAGCTCCCAGTTTTCATTTTTCAAACCCAGCCCGTAATTTGACAATTGGGGGTGTATTGGTTGCCTCATTATCCTCAGCCACTTTATCACTTCTCCAGGTTCAATAAATCCGCCCCTGAATCACCAAGGCAGAGTTTCAGTTATGTTGGAGAATGGGTCAAACTTTCCAGCTTGACATCAAAATCTATTTCATTCGGTGTATTTGGCATTGCGGTCATTACTAGCACGATGCTGTCTTTTTGTATATTGAATACATCAGTCAATGTGAGGAAATAGCCACAGGAGGTTGTTTCCTATGTTTTGCTACATCAGGATCTGCAGCCAGCCCTAATTATTGATAGGGTTGGAGTGCTAGCTATCCTGTAACACAGATAGGAAGAATAGAAGATTAAGTTGAGTGACAATTATTTAGCGTATTATGAGGTGTAAATGTACTTTCCATTGTTCATTCATGAAATGATCTGTATTTGGTAGGTCGGCTTCTGTAGTCTTTTGTTTACCAGACTAACATTCAGTGTAAAAGGTTATACTGCTGTTAAGAATACACAGTGATGTTCTGAGTGCCTGCACAGCAAGCCCATAACAACCACATCCGCCCGAGGACAAAACAGTGCAGTGGCTAATGTATATGGTAGTATTAACAGATAACCACCTACTAACGTCTTTCCATAAAGCAAAGAAGACATTGCTTTGAGTGAGGCTGTAGGATTATTGCGTTCTGCTGCACATAATCTACTGTCCAAATAACTAGTGCACAGTTGTGCTGCTAAAGATTTATTGGTTCTTGTTTAGTTTCACGGCGGCAGCATGGCCGGCCGCTACTTCCGGGTTCGGCGCTTTATAAAATAAAGCCCATGCCAATGTGAATAGTTCATACCCCCACTATCCACTTTGGCATGGAGTTGATTTCAGATAGCGTGGCGAGCTACCGAGCCCGTAGTGTGGGTGAGCGAAGTGAGCGCCGCAAGGGGTCACAGACGCTGCTGCGACTGATACGCTGCCGCCGTGAAACTAAACAAGTACCGATTTATCTAAACTACATTTTATTCTCTGCTGCTGAAAAAAATGATAATACTCTATAAATGGATTTAGGAGGACACAGACATGAATTATAGTGGCAGAATTACTGTAATGTACTTTTTGTCCTTCATATGCATAAAACTATTTTTACTGCACATGTGAAAAAGTGATATTAACCATTTGGGTGAGAGATCCCCCGAAAAAACTGCTAAAAATGCCAGCGTCGCTCACATTCTTTGAGGATCTCTCACAGCAACGTTGGCACTCAAAGTGTTAAACACAATGGAGGCACACACTAATGTATTTTTTATTAAAAAAAAAAACAATCACACTCACATAAGAACTTGTGGTAAGGTCATTAACACAATAAGTGCTTGTTCTACATAAGGGGTACATCACCCTGCAGGCAACAATAATAACCTGGATGATTGGCTGAGCAAACGGGCGCTTACACATATCAAGCGTTTATTGTGTTAATACAAAAAGTCCTATGTAGGAGATTATATATATATATATATATATATATATATATATATATATATATATATATACACACACACATACACATATACACACACACATACATACATACATACATGGATATAGAGTGCGCCTTCTCTTGTATCACCACCTTAAATTTTAGATGGAGATAAATACTTTCGATCAACTTCTTAAGACAGTTGTACAATTTATTAAAAATCAACAAGACAAATTCAGTCAAGATTTTTTCAATCATCACAAAAACAAACGCGTTTCGTCACTTGGACTTCATCAGGGGTGTAACAAAAATGACTCAATAAGAAAGAGCTTCCAATTAAAAACAACAACTAGGCTGGTTCCTCTGTCATTCTTGAACCGACTAGATTTAAGACTCAATTTCAATATGGAATGGGGCAAATGGGGCGATGTGTGGAGAGGTTTGTCCATCAATCCTCTCAAAAACTGAACAGTGTCTCCCAAGATGCCACTCCAAATAGCTGCAATAGTCTTAAATCTAGTCGGTTCAAGAATGACAGAGGAACCAGCCTAGTTGTTGTTTTTAATTGGAAGCTCTTTCTTATTGAGTCATTTTTGTTACACCCCTGATGAAGTCCAAGTGACGAAACGCGTTGGATTTTGTGATGATTGAAAAAATCTTGACTCCATATGAAACATTGAATGCAACAATACTACATCTGAATTTGTCTTGTTGATTTTTTATAAATTGTACAACTGTCTTAAGAAGTTGATCGAAAGTATTTATCTCCATCTAAAATTTAAGGTGGTGGTGGTGGTGATACAAGAGAAGGCGCACTCTATATCCCTGTTGTATGTACTATTCTCTCTCCCCCACTAACAGGGGGGACTTATAGGAGGTGCCGCCTGGACATACTTATTCCAGCGCAGTGAAAGGGTTATCTTTCTACATGATATATATATATATCTATCAGTGGTTCCCAACCTGGGGTACTAGTACCCCTGGGGGTACTCAGCAGACCAGTTGGGGGTACTTGAAAATAATATTGGTAATGGCGGAAGAAGAAGAAGTCTCCAGGATAAGTCTCCCATTGCCATGGAGATGAATCACGTTACATCACTTCCGGTTCTGTCTGCATCGTCATTAGCAACTTATGTTTTTGCCCGATCAGCAATCCACTGGGAGCTACCTGCGCTGCCACAGGTGGAGGAAGCAGTGGCATTAATCCTACAGGCTTTATCAGGAACCCCTGAGACAGTACACAGCCAGCGGCCTGACATAGAGGTACTCAATTCCTGACCACACACTACTCCTCGGCTACTCCTTAATATAAGGACATGCATAAGGACACACATACCGCTCACTTCCACTCCACTTGTAAGTACTGTGGATAGTTCAAATTGAGAGGAGGGGGTACTTATAAGTGAAAAGCTTAATCAAGGGGTACGGGAGAGAAAAAAGGTTGGGAACCACTGATATATATATATATATAAATTTTTAATCCAACCGTCTGATTACATATAAATCCGTTTCTTAACATAGAAATGTATCACACTATTTTGAAGTAGTTATTCTAGAGTTACGGGGGGATCTAGTGCCACCAATCTCATTTGGTACCACGTTGTCTTAAACTTCACAAATAAATAAGACCAATGCATAAATGTGCCCAAATTTTCCGAATTTAAACGTCATTCATAATCTTACTACAATTCAGACTCCTGAACATCTGGATTAAGAACACTAGCAGGAATAAATTCCTATGATTCTTTCCATACATTCCTTGCATTTGGCACCTAGAAGGAAGCATAATGTGACATTTACGGACTGAGCAAACAGTTGAATTTGCCAGGTTTCTGCTCAAGTCTTCAAGCAATCTAATATGTATGCACTCATCCTGTTTGTGCACAAGACGTAACTGATAACAGCTTCATGTAACTTTTATTAGAACAACTGTTCTAGCGTATTGTAGGACAGCTACTATTCCTTCACTATTAATAAATGAAAGCACCGATTATTGATAGGAACACATAATAATTATAATTATTAAATATGTCTGAGGAATTATTTGTACATGTTGTACCTGATACATTTTTTCTAATAGGATGCAGAAAAATGTACCAATGGCCAGTTCTATTAGTGGTTTTACTGTCTGATTGGCCTTGGAAGTTTATTAACTTAACTTAAGAAAATTTCAAAATTATGTAAAAATAACATAATGGGAGGGTGAAATAGGACACATACAAAAGGTGGGCAGAGGATTGCCACGCAGTGTAAAGGAAATCAGTAATGTATGCTTAGAGTGAGGGGGTGCAGGAAAGCCAAGGTCGCTCCCTAACCAATAAAACAGGTGAGCAATACAATAATGTAACATACATCGCAAAGTAAACTACATCGCAAAGCCGATCGAAAGACATTTCAACTGAAAAAGTTTTCATATAGATGGGGTGTGTGCGCTATATAATAATAATAATGTTCCTTGCAGAATGGGGGCAGGGTGCTGATATTCAGGCATGCACACTGCATCTATTCCCCAGGCAGAAACAGCAACTTTTGCCACCTGCGGAACACTGGTGGCACCGGGCAGGCTGTTTTAGTAGGGCCAGGCCAATTAGGCCAGGGTGCATCTTGACACTGTAAAATCGGTCAATCATTCAATCAATTGGTTAAATCATATCTACACTTATTTGTGTGAATGTGTAGACCCAGTATGTAACAAGGCAAAGTTCAATGAGGTCTTGTAAGTGCATGCAGGCTATGCAGTCTTGGACGTAAATGAAAAGAAGCCTATGTGCCGGCAAATCTTCCTCACACAGTTTAGGGAAAGAGAAAGTTCATGTTGCTGCTGAGGACTAGTAATAATAAACCAGGCCCAAACGTGGATTTATCTGCATTCCAAGACGCATGCAGGGGGCTACTATATACATTTTTTGCAAGCGCTCTTCTTTTGAGTAATAAAGTCCAAATGTACTTTATTCTGAATCAGGTTGATTATTGAGTGATTGCAGAAAGGTATTACTGAATCTGCCAGGGAATTAGGAAAGCAGACTCATCACCTAGGAATGGTAACGACAGCATACAGCAGGAGTTGGGTGGCGTGTAGTAACCTTTATTTGCAGGACTAACACATCAGGTGATCAGAGGCTACCAGTTTATGAGAAATACCCCCCCAAATATGAACATGACAGGGCAATATAGATTATTGGCTGCATAATTAACCCAATAAGACTAATTTCTAACCACCCGATACCTTGACAAAGACCACACGCTGGCTGAAACATGTCGGTGGAGGAGCAGTTACGTACCAGGGGGCGAGGGCAGAGCCAAATTCAGAGGCAGCTGGTGTGCTCAGGTCACTATAGCTGCTAACCTACTGTATAGTAGATTTACGTCTTTTTTTTGCTTTTTACTGTATGTTTATTATCACTCTATATTTTCAGTTTGCACTTTTTTAGCCATTACATGATTTTACACTATGGGGGTTATTCAGACCTGATCGCAAGGCTGCTATATTGCCCTGTGATCATCAGACAATCACCTCCCAGCAGCGGTGAAATCCAGTGTGTGCAGTCTGTGTGTAACCCAGGACTAATGCTGGCCACACATCAGACCAACTTTCCTGCAACCACGCAACTAGTTGCTTGGATGGAATAAAAATATGGTACTGGATGGGGGCAAAGGATGATCAGAAATGTGCTCACAAACCCAGGAAAATGGACAACAAAATTCAGTCAAATTGTTTAAATCAAACAGTTTCAACTACAGTACCGTGTCCGAGTGACAGTTTTTGTACTTTTCCAGATTTTGGGCCCAAATTTCTAAAGTAAATATTACATTTGCTGCCATCCAGAGCCATATTTTTATTCCATCCAAGCAACTAGTTGTATGGATGGAGGAAAGTTGGTCTGATGTGTGGCCAGCATTACTCGGTGGGTGCAATAGAAACAGACTGTTCGGACCCGGAGCTGATGTTACACCACTGGGCACACCTGTGTTTTTGACACTCCCAGAAAACACGGTTACCACCCCCAAATGCCAAGTTCATGTCAATCAATTTGGGTATGGCCAGTGATAAAAAAGTAGCAGGGTTTTATCGCAGGATGGCCTTGCGCACTACGATCCATACACATGCACAGTCGTTCGATTATTGCCTGGCCTGCAAATTCACAGCTGTGCGATCAGGTCTGAATAACTCTTTATATCCATCCATTTATTTTAGGTTCATATACATGCTGATTGGGAGAGACACTCCCTAATACAAAGAATGTGGATAAGACAACTCTACCCAAGGCTAAATACATTTTATTATAATAGAATATAGACTGATTTGTCAATGCACTCACAGTTAGTTTCCAACGCCAGTGTGCTGCTGCAGTCATCCTTTTAAAGACGTGTACAAATCCATAGACAGGGCACTCACCAATTTTTTGCAGTAAAAAATGCTTTAATTCCTCACAAACACTGCATATTTCCAACGTTTCGGTCCTAAACTTGGACCTTAGTCATGCTGCAAATAATGGGTTATTTACCTGAGAAAGATCTTTTATTCACGCTGCTGTTGCGCTATGCACTTCCGGGTATGTGTTCACCCGGTCATGTGAACGCCAGGACGCAATAGCATTATACTTCTGGGAATGCGCTCCACTACTGTATATGTGATACAGTAATGGAGTGCATTCAGGAAGTATAATGCTATTGCATCGTTTGCAGCGTTTGTGAGGAATAAAAGCTTTTTTTCAATGCAAAAAATTGGTGAGTGCCCTGTCTCTGGATCTATATATCCTACCCAGACCCCTTGTTCACACTCAATATAAACAAGTTATTGTGTACAATACAAGGCAGCCTTTTCCACAAACTTCCCTGCTGGCAACGGAAGGGATACAAGGGGTTATTCTGATTCACTCAGAAAGGCACAAACATTCTCTAATGGACAAAACCATGGCCTTTATTCAGATCTGATCGCTGTACAAATTTGTTTGGAAAATGGGCAAAACCATGTTCACTACAGGTGGGGCAGATGTAATATGTGCAGAGAGATACATTTTGGGGAGTTATTTTGTATCTGTGCAGGGTAAATACTGGCTGCATTATTTTTACACTGCAATTTAGATTTCAGTTTCAACACACACCACCCAAATTTAAAATTGTGCCTTTCCGAGTGAATCAGAATAACCAACACAGAATCTGTATATACACTGTACAATCTTGGAGTGGGGCCCCGAGTATTAGAAAGTCCTTTACACAATTCTATTGATGTCACAAATAATTGACCTAGAAGTTTGTATCAATAGTTTCTTCTTTATTAAAAGTGCTGTATAATGATAGAAATTTGGCAAAAGGATTTTGGGTCTACTTCAGTATGAGATGTAGTTTTGCAAGAATTCTCAAAACTGCAACTCCATCCAATAGTATGCAGAAGGGGAGGGGCAGCACAGGACAAGGCCCGTTCCACATGCCAAATCCCTCCCCACATGCCGTGTCCGTTCCCACATTTTGATTGCTAAATCTTGCAATCTCATCACAGAGATGTGAACACTTCTCTGTGCAGAAAATTGCTTTGCTTGCATCTTTAGGATAGTTCCCTGCCTGCAAAGCATCGCTGCAAAGGCAGTCGATGGGCACATTTTTCCTATTGCCATGTCCATGTGACGTCACACAGCTGCTGCAACCTGCCCTGCAAACAGTCCAGGCATGCCTCCGTTGTCAGGGCTGTGCCCCCACTGGAGAAAAAACCTTCAGATTTTTTTTTATTATTGATGCTTCATTTTAGATCTTGATTTTGAACATATGTAGCAGGATGTAACACAGGCAGAGTTCGCCAGAGATGGGAGATGCCAACCGAACTCAGATTTGTTTGTTAAAGCGGTAATCATTTAAAAAGGCAAAAATCATGCCTTGTAAATGACTGACGTTTTAAAAAAAAAAACATCCGAGTTCATCTGGTATTCTGCACCTCCAGCAAGTTCAGACTGTATTACATCCAGACTCTTATGTGGTTATTGACATTTTGGATTGCCTATATATACATTTCCTACATTGTTAGTTCGTATCACCGCATATTACAATAAGAAATGATTTGTTGGTTGAATGTAATTAATAAATAAATGGGCAGTATGGACGGTGTAATGGTTAGACTGCCTCACAGCACTGAGGTCATGGGTTCAATACCCACCATGGCCCTAACTGTGCGGAGTTTGTATATTCTCCCCATGCTTGTGTGGGTTTCCTCCGGGTACTCCGGTTTCCTCCCACAATCCAAAAATATACTGGTAGGTTAATTGTCTCCCAAAAAATGAACCCTAGAATGTCTGTGTGTGCGTGTACATGTGGTAGGGAATATAGATTGTAAGCTCCACTGGGGCAGGGACTGATGTGAATGGTCAAATATTCTCTGTAAAGCGCTGCAGAATCTGTGTGCGCTATATAAGAAACTGCTAATAAATCAATAAATAAATAAATAAATGTCTTGCAGGCACCTGGGCTGGGACAGAAGCATGTCACTTTAATGAAGAAAAAAAAAAAAAAAAGTAAAGTTATATCCTGTGTGGTGTACACACTACCATTGATAAAATTGATAAAAACCATTGCTAACGACATTATTGCGTATATCGTCTAGTGTTTACACACTATACCATTAAAGAAGTGCGCTCCCACGGATTGTTAGCGATGCCCTACATCATCTGTACATGCAGTACAATGGATGATATAGTTAGCGAGAGCCATGATGTGGAATTTCTTTTTCATATAAGCTTTTGCATATATTAAGTAGAACAAACCACCAACTACTGGTTTATCGGAGTCTATCCCGGGAGTCACCAGAAACCATACATTGAAACTTCAGGGGGCAAAACTTTAATTAACTAAAAAGATGCAACAGAGCAGGCGCCCAACGGTGTGTATGGCCAGAGTTGCTGTTACAATTGAGACAATCTAGGAAATGTATATAAGGAATGTATTTAGAGTTCATGGATAGTGGCTATCAGATGCACAGATATGTCAAGTCTTATGTTTATGTTAACGCAGTGTCGATGGACTAGATCAGGGGTTCCCAATCTTTTTCGAATCACGGCACCTTAGAGTATCAGAATTTTTTCCACGGCACCCCTAGGCCCCCCAAATAATATATAAAATTAGGTAGATTGGGTTTATATATGCTTCTTAGGTTCAGTTATGTGGCAAAGGACATGATTTCCTTCTGATTGTACACATATTTATGATTGGCAGCCACCAGCACTGGATTTGTCCATAAATAATTGACCATAAATAATTTCAATTGATCCTGGACCAACAACCCGGGACACCCCTGCAAGTGTCCCGAGGCACCCCAGGGAGCCACGGCACACAGTTTGGGAACCACTGGACTAGATGGAAATGCAGGCGCTAAATTGCTTACATTGGAGGCCATACTCTTATAGAGAATCTAATCTTAAACGCTATAGACAACACAAACTGAACAATGTGTGATGTCAACAGGTCCCCAGCTGTGCATACAGACGCTGATGTTACTGTTAGATTGAGCTGCATTTACAGATGAAGGGGGTTTGGGGTCGTTAACAATCACATCACACATTGTTAACAATACTGAGCATATACACTAGACAAGTTTTTTAACAAGATCGTTCAGAAAGGCCCTTCTGAGCGATATCTTTTATAGATTGTCTAGAGCAGGGGTAGCCAACTCCTGTCTTTCGAGAGCTACCAACAGTTCACATTTTTCAGTTCACCTCGCAGGTACACAGGTGCACTCATTACTGACTAACACATTTTAAAAGACCCACAGGTGGAGCTAATTACTTCACTTGTGATTCTGTGGGGAGACCTGGAAAAACGTTAACTGTTGGTAGTTCTCAAGGACTGGAGTTGGCTACCCCCGGTCTAGTGTGTATGGGGCTTTAGAATGGGGCAGTGGCAAATTTCCATGTGCCTCTGATGGTAGCAAGCAAGATTGTTGCTTATAAAGATTCACAAAGTTGGCATCCCAGTCTTTACACAATTAAAAGCACATGTTTATATTAGGGGATGGGCTGATATTACCGTTAGCATACATTTGCTGATGTTATAGCAGTGGCAGCAGCATGCCACTCAGATACAAACCCTAGATCAGGCTTGTCCAACCCGCGGCCCGCGGGCCGCATGCGGCCCAGGTCGGGTAGTAATGCGGCCCAGTGCATTTTAAGAAATTCTAAGTATAATATATTTAGGGCAACTACCTGGTCCGCCCGCAGCAGCGTCTCCGTGTTGGCCGCGGCACTGTGCCCAAAGTAAAGATGGCCGCGGCCAGCATCGAGTTCTCCCAAACCTAAAACGGCCGCGGGAGCGCTGGTGCGAATGTGCAGGCGCACTCAGCTGCTCCCGCGGTCCGAAGGACGTCTGAGCTGGCGCTTCCCCCGCGTGATCCATCCCAGCAGCGCGCAGGGCTGGATGATGATCTGATGGGTGGCGGCGGCGGCGGCAGGAGCAGGCAGCCAGGCCAGCGGTGCCTTCTCATACCCCCACTACCATCAGTGTCTTTGTGAATTGCTGCACTCATCCCCTGTGTCAACAGCTGTGGTGAGTGATCACTACAGGGGGCATTATGAATATAAGTGGTAATGCCACTTATATTCGTAATGCCACTTATATTCATAATGCCCCCTGGTAATGCCACTTATATTCATAATGTCCCCTGGTAATGCCACTTATATTCATAATGCCCCCTGGTAATGCCACTTATATTCATAATGTCCCCTGGTAATGACACTTATATTCATAATGCCCCCTGGTAATGCCACTTATATTCATAAGGGGGGGGGCACTATGAATATAAGTGGCATTACCAGGGGGCACTATGAATATAAGTGGCATTACCAGGGGGCATTATGAATATAAGTAGCATTACCAGGGGGCATTATGAATATAAGTGGCATTACCAGTTGGCACTATGAATATAAGTGGCATTACCAGGTGGCATTATGAATATAAGTGGCATTACGAATATGCCACATATTCATAAGTGGCATTACCAGGGGGCATTATGAATATAAGTGGCATTACCAGGGGGCATTATGAATATAAGTGGCATTACCAGGGGGCAATATGAATATAAGTGGCATTACCAGGGGGCATTATGAATATAAGTGGCATTACCAGGTGGCACTATGAATATAAGTGGCATTACCAGGGGGCACTATGAATATAAGTGGCATTACCAGGGGGCATTATGAATATAAGTAGCATTACCAGGGGGCATTATGAATATAAGTGGCATTACCAGTTGGCACTATGAATATAAGTGGCATTACCAGGTGGCATTATGAATATAAGTGGCATTACCAGGTGGCACTATGAATATAAGTGGCATTACCAGGGGGCATTATGAATATAAGTGGCATTACCAGGGGGCATTATGAATATAAGTGGCATTACCAGGGGGCATTATGAATATAAGTGGCATTACCAGGGGGCATTATGAATATAAGTGGCAGTACCAGGGGGCACTATGAATATAAGTGGCATTACCAGGTGGCACTATGAATATAAGTGGCATTACCAGTTGGCACTATGAATATAAGTGGCATTACCAGGGGGCATTATGAATATAAGTAGCATTACCAGGGGGCATTATGAATATAAGTGGCATTACCAGTTGGCACTATGAATATAAGTGGCATTACCAGGTGGCATTATGAAAATAAGTGGCATTACCAGGTGGCACTATGAATATAAGTGGCATTACCAGGGGGCATTATGAATATAAGTGGCATTACCAGGTGGCACTATGAATATAAGTGGCATTACCAGGGGGCATTATGAATATAAGTGGCATTACCAGGGGGCATTATGAATATAAGTGGCATTACCAGTTGGCACTATGAATATAAGTGGCATTACCAAGGGGGCATTATGAGTATAAGTGGCATTACCAGGTGGCACTATGAATATAAGTGGCATTACCAGGGGGCATTATGAATATAAGTGGCATTACCAGGGGGCATTATGAATATAAGTGGCATTACCAGGGGGCATTATGAATATAAGTGGCATTACCAGGGGGCATTATGAATAGAATACCCCCTGGTAATGCCACTTCTATTCATAATGCCCCCTGTAGTGATCACTCACCACAGCTGTTGACACAGGGGATGAGTGCAGCAATTCACAAAGAATATATAGAAAATGCCTTATTCATGTCATCGCTATTTGGAAGCACCTACATTTGTGAGCAGCTATTTTCAAGGATGAAGCACACAAAGAATAAAACTAGAACCAAAATATCTGATGAGCACCTTGAGCACTCGCTGAGAATTGCAACAAGTTCCATCGAAGCAAATCTGGATGCATTGGTGGCTGAGAAACAATGTCAAACATCTCACTAACTTCATTTCCAAGTAAGTTTAATATGTTAACTATGTTTTCTATGTTTTTTTGGATGATCAGGTATCGTTACTGATATTTTATTTTATGTGTGGCCCAAACCAAATTTTCAACTTCTAATGTGGCCCAGGGAAGGTGAAAGGTTGGACACCCCTGCCCTAGATCTTTGCTGCACGATGAAACCGCTCACACCTGTACTGTGATGCTCAATCACATGTGACTCCAAAATGGTAACAGAACGGTCCCTTTTCCAAGGTTCATGCAGGGTTACCTCCCTTTTTATGTACCTTTAATTCAGCTTATGTTGTATGAAGTGAAATTTAGTATAGGATAGATTCAATAGAAATAATTTTCATCCGTCGCTTTCTTTTGTGTTTGAGAACACAATAAATGACCTCCGCTTTTCTTTCCCTTCATATAAAGATTACCGGAGAGGAGCTATCAGGTGGCGCTATGCTGTCACAGCTACTTTAGATTAACGTATTAGTTCTATTGTTTTGTGATGTGAGCAGCTCTGTGACCACGGTGTCCTTAGCAGGTGTACAGTTCCGTTTACAAAGCCAACGGCTAATCAATGTGAAGCAATTAGTTGCTGCATTCTAATATTACTATATTAGAATGCAGCAGTGCAAAGGGACAGAGTTGTGTCTTCTAATCGCAGTTTGTTTTCCTACAGGAAGTCTATTTTAGTCTAATCTCATATCCTAAATATTTAGATAAATTTTTTGGTGACATACATATAGAGTATTCCCAGGGGACAACCGGGAATGTTGCCATTCTGATTTATAAACAAACCACTTTAATTTACTTAATAATGACTCCAAAGGACTGGAGTCAGATATTTATGCAGAAATGTGTTAGATCCAAATTACGGCCCTAATGAAGGTCACCCAGCATTGACAAAACTCGCTTTAGAAACAGCGGCGATAACAATACTAGTAAATATATTGTTGTAACAATGTATACCATATCAAGGTCTCTATTTAGCAACAATGTATAACCCATATTCCATAAGGGAGTGGAATCATATGTTGAGCAACATAATGTAGGCATCCATCATTAGAATGACAGCCGTGTTGAAGTTCATTATGTAGACAATGATGAAATCTTAATATAAGGGTCGCTGGTGGTTCAGTAGTATCTTCCCTGCTACTGCCAGCTGCAGCAGCTCCAGTGCAGCTTTCTGGGTCCTGGAGGTCATGTACTTCCTGGGTTAGACCTCCAGACATTCCTCCGGCAATCCGATAAGTATGTAACCTATCCCTAACTACTAACCCTCCCTCTGTGCCCAACAGTCAGACAGGCACCCCAATCCTAATATTAGCAATTATGGAATAGCGGATTGACCATGAATAGATCGCCAATCACGTGGTTAACCACTAATAAGTTCTTTAATCGACAGTAGATATATGCCTAAATATAGTCAGCAGCAAGACAAATGATCGACACAAGCAATAGGTCAGCGGGAACTTGGGCGACAGTGACAACTTCGACAGGAGTTTTTCATGATAATGCCTTAATGTTCACCAAAACAATCCTCAAACTATCACAGTCATTCTTTAAATCTAAAATGAAATCATACTTCCTGGATCACATGCACTGTTGCAACCACTCAATCATGCCTGTACTGAATATGCTATGCTGTACTTACACTTACGAGCAGTACATTAATTTATAGCTATCTACCTACATTCAGTCCATTTATACATTTCTCTCAACATCACTTACAGAAGTGGCATACAAACGTTTTTGAATAACAGCACATTATTTTCATGGCAACCAAAGGCCAAAAGATTTTTATTGAGGAACTCTGAAATAAATATTAAATTAAGAAAATTGTGCTTTAGGGTCAGTTATGTTGTGGTGAGGGACAGGGTGGTGCTTCTTTTTGTCCACATATTTTAAAATTGGCAGCCACCAGCCATACTCTCCAACATGACCCCATCCATTAGGTACAAAATGCTCTGTTCCTTGACTTGAACTGAATGTATGATTACAGTTACCTGTGTTTAACTAGTTAATTGAGGAGATGGGTGTTTCACCACAGGTGACAGCAATCATGCAGTAAGAGGGAAGTCTAGGTGCAGAGCATTTTTACCTAATGGAATGGGTCATTTTGGAAGGTATACAGCTCTGGTTTTGCCCATCACATGGACTTTAAATCTTACTTGCCTACCTGACCCTCTCCATGAGGGAGAAAATGCTCTGTTCTTGGACTTCCCTGGTAATGTATGATTGCCATCACCTGCAGTGAGCTAGATAATTAATAAAGCTGTGTACACACGGGGGCGATGGGGGCTGAAATCGCTGGAAATATGGTCACTGGCGACCATATTGCCAGTGATGGGAGTGTGCCCCGGTGACAAATCGCCGGGTGCGCGCTCCCGTTTTCAGCCCCTTTCTAATCGCTGGTGGCAGAGGTTCCCTTTCATCAGCGACCATCTTTGGTCGCTGATTAAAAGGAGAAACTGAGCAATATATTGCTCAGTCATATATTGCTAGCAATATATCTCCCCCGTGTGTACGCACCTTAAGAAAGGTGTTTCACCGCAGGTGATAGCAAGCCTACATTACCAGGGAAGTCCAGGAACAGAGCAATTTCTCCCTCATGGAGGCAAGTATGCTTTAAATCATGGGTCCTCAAACTGCGGCCCTCCAGATGTTTTGAAACTTTTGCTATAAGGGAGTGTTAAAACTATGGCAAGGCATGCTGGGATTTGTAGTTTCACAACATCTGGAGGGCCGCAGTTTGAGGACCCATGCTTTAAATAATGAATCGAGTCACAAGCCATTGACCTGTGACACAACAGAAAGTGCCCCCCCCCCCAGCACTCCAGGGTGCCACAGCACTACTGGCTTACAGGGATTCTCAAACTCAATCCTCAAAACACACCAAGAGTCCAGGTTTTATCCATACCTCCCATCATGACCCATTCCAATGCTCTGTTCCTGGACTTCCCCCTTAGTTTATGATTGAAACACCTTTCTTATCAATTAATCTGTTTAAAACAGTTGATGGCAGAGAAAGGTGTTTCAATCATAAATTAAGGGGGAAGTCCAGGAACAGAGCATTCTTTGGATGGAGATGGTCATGTTGGGACTTGGGAGGTATGTTTTATCGATATCAATTCTTAAGAACAGATGGATATATAAGACAGACATATACTAATGAAGTCACCTGTGCTGCAGTATGGATACCTTTACTACCGGTACTTTATGGTACCTTGAGGATTGAGATGGGGAAAAGCTGGCTTGACTGAAAACCACTTCTAATTACCCACACGCTAGCTGATCCTGGCACTTTGCCTGATCGGGGTTACATTTCCAACTAGCCCATCCATCTGTTTGGTACTGGGGCCTTGTCTGAGCTATTAGGGAGATGACCACTCACAGAGCAGGACAAAAGTAAATTGTTGACTAGAGCAACGGGCAAGTCAAAAATGTATTTATTTTATTAGCAGTTCTTTATATTACATATCACGCAGAGAATGTTTGGCCATTCACATCAGTATGCTCTAGTGGAGATTTCAATCCCTATTCCCTACCACATGGACTTCTACACCACGGTTACATTTTTGTCAATTTATCTACCTGTATGTTTTGGGGTGTGGAAGGAAACTGGATTATACTGGAAAGAACCAATGGAAACTTAGGAGAACATACAATCTACACACAGATGGTGCTTCTGATGCAGCAATGCCAACCACTATGCCAACTATGCTTTTGGCATTTCCTGTTTTGGGGCTACAGATTGTTGCTCTCCATGGGTAATCAGATATGAGTCCTATCCTATACAGTTACACTTGCTTCTATTCTCAATTTGCTAACATTATAATCCACAAGTAACGCAAATCAAATTGAAATATCCTTGTGCATGCATTAAAGGTTTAACATTTCATTGAAGCATTTTTTAAGCCTAACCGTGTATAAGAGTTTGTCCGCACACAATATAAAAACATGCAAAGTTTGTCATTTAGTAAAATTATCTAATTTACTGAGAATTTCATTTTATATGTGGATACATTGTTTCTATGAAAGCACAGCACAATGCAGTGCATTGTACACACTTAGCACAGAGTGAGACTTCCAAGGACTACTAGCTACAAAAACAGGTATGACGTGAATGTCAGCATTTACAGGAAAGATTCCAACACAAACAAAACCCAACACTACAGGACTAACCACAAGCGATATCCGCCTGGGTGCAATCCCAACAATACAGGACTCACCACACGCGATATCCTCCTGGGTGCAATCCCAACAATACAGGACTCACCACAAGCGATATCCTCCTGGGTGCAATCCCAACAATACAGGACTCCCCACAAGCGATATCCTCCTGGGTGCAATCCAAACAATACAGGACTCCCCACAAGTGATATCTGCCTGGGTGCAATCCCAGCAATACAGGACTCATCAAAAGTGATATCCTCCTGGTTGCAATCCCAACAATACAGGGCTCACTGCAAGTGATATGTCTGGATGCAATCCTACCACTACAGGACTCACCACAAGTGATATCCTCCTGGGTGCAATCCCAACAATACAGGGCTCACCACAAGTTAGATATCTGCCTGGGTGCAATCCCAGCAATACAGGACTCCCTACAAGTGATACTGTATCTGCCTGGGTGCAACCCTAACAATACAGGACTCACCACAAGTGATATCCTCCTGGGTGCAGCACAGGTTATGTGGACACTGCAAATATTGGCAGTAT
This sequence comes from Crinia signifera, assembly GCF_055691185.1. NCBI lineage: Eukaryota > Metazoa > Chordata > Amphibia > Anura > Myobatrachidae > Crinia > Crinia signifera. The sequence goes on from NC_139220.1 coordinate 208,146,693, forward strand.
TCAGGAACAATCTCTTGTATTCCTGAAATTGGTGCTGTGGGGAATTTCCAAACCACTGTATAAGAGACGAGATGCAGCCATCAGTCCCCAAAAAGTTCAAGCATTAAACTTAAGCATTTCCAAAGGGACTGAAGTTGTGAGGCAGCCAGGCTCGGGTCACGATGCACAGGAAACAGGGCACAGCTACTTTGCTGACCGCAGATACATACATGTCACACAGCGCTTCCCCTGTGATGGAAGGACTAGGAACCTCAGGAATTCACTGCTACAGAAAAAAAAAAAAAAAACTATTTCCGTTTGCAGAAAAGAACACGACGCAGGGAACATCCATGTGCCACCGGGATCACCACACTATCAGCACCACGTCTGCAGCCAGCGACCTGCACGCCGTCATCGTGGGAGGCACTCCGTGCCTCTGGCCTCTTGGAGAGAGAGGTGGTCTGCGAGTTGCACAGAAACAGGAATGTTTACATTATTCTCCCGAGTCCCAGAGCAGGCTGCAGCAGGGATGTGTTACCTTCACCCTGGAGGTAGGCGGAGGGTGTGACAGGCAAGGCCAGCCCCGACACCTAGGGGGAAGGGTGATCTCTTTTCAGGATAAAGGATCTTTTAGGGTCTTGGGGAGAACCCACAACAACCCCCCTCTGCTCCTTCTTCTTACCCCTGTGTTATGTAAACTCCTCCTTTTGTGCATTCCTCCTTCCCAGAGGAGGTGCTGGTGGCGGCCGGGAGCAGAGTGAGCAGTGACCAGTCCTCCTCCCACCTCCTACACAAGTGCTGCTGCTGCCGCCGCTGCTGCTGCTTAGGGCACACGCATTACAGGCTTAGGAAGAAGTGACACCTTTGCTGGGATTGTACTGAAAGTTACAGCCTATAATGACCCGGATGGCAGGGCTTTGTATATAAGTGACTTTGTAACAGGTAATATTAGTTACTTGTCATCACTCCGATGCTTGTCTTTGTCAACTTTCCGTCTTTTTAAAATGTTTTTGTTGATGTCATTAAAATTATTTTAATACATATCCAACTTAACCGTCGTTGTAATGTACTGTGGGGTTAATGACAGCTTTGGTGCTGCCTGCAGTTACATTTCGGTCTGTAACATCCCAGTCTGCATGCTGTTGTCAGTCATATTAAATTCCCTTTATTGTTTTTCCATGATGTCAGGCCCTGCACACAGACACTGGGCATGAAGGTGACAGCACAAGCAGCTAGGGAGGGAAGTGAAAGTGCCATATGGTTCTCCAACACATAAGTATCTATCCACAGGTTGAGTATCCCTTATCCAAAATGCTCGGGAATAGAAGCATTTTGGATAACAGATTATTCCGTATTTCAGAATATTTTTAGATTTGAATGAGGTATCTTGCATTTATGTTGTATAGACACATCAAACATTAAATACACCAAATATATTTTATTTGTGCATAAAACAAGGTTTTATAACATGAAACAAGGTTTGTGTACCATGAAACTGAAACTGAATGCCAAGCAATCATTTTTTTTGCACATATTTAGTGCCAGTTACATATCATATCCCCATTAGTGCTGATGCCCTCAGTAGGTTTTTAGAAAAAGGTTAAATAAAAGTACATTCTGGATACTATGGTTATCGGAATATTTTGGATAACGAGGGATACTCCACCTCTAACTATCGCCTAACGCAATAATAACAAAAAATGGTCATTGCTAGTAATCAAGTGCTACAATTTAAATATATATCCAGCTCACCACAACATTATAGGTTATGTTCTAAAGTAAAATAGCACTAGAGTCCAAAGATGTATTGGGGCCACTGCCGATCTCCGTGTAGCACCAATCACGGGATCCACAGGTCAAAAATCTCTGTTATAAATAAGCAAAGAGGGGCCATTTCATAATGCTGAAAAGTTTTAACGAACAAGCCAATAAAAACACGTGCTCACAGGCATGCTGCATAAAAAGTCCTGGGGCGTGCTAAAGCTCAGCAGGGAGAGATCGAAAGTTCCCTTTCCAGTTTGGCAGCCCTATGGGATAGCGCCACCTGGATGGGCCCTCCTCCCTATTGTGTTACCAGTGGCGTAACTAACGCACCGCAGCCCCCGCGATGGCGGGGGGGGAGCTGGTGCTATGAGGGCGCAGGGTGTCAGTCCAGTGGTTGCTTGGCCCGGAGCTGCAGGAGCCGGAGGCAACAAGCTGTACCCTGGGCGCTTGTTGCTGCTGGAGCTGGAGGGAGCAAAGACGCCGGAGACAGGATGATTGCAGAGCCGATCACCAGTGGCGGGCTGGGCAGGGGGCAGTGGCTGGCTGGGCAGGGTGCCTTCTGCCCTCCAGGCCAGTACAATTTTGCAGAAATAGGGACACTTTGTGTGCAGATCTGACAGCCGGGAAGGTTTCTCTGCTTCTTCCTGGCTGTCAGTTTCAGGCTGTTGCACACGCACACACACGCTGGCTGCTGGACAAGCAGCATGAGAAGGGGCCGCTACAAGGGGACTCTCCAGTCTCCAGGACACCACTGATTATGAAGCAGGAACCTGCCATAAGACGATCTTATACAAAGTCCCCCCTTCACCAGCAGTTCAGCTACGGTAGTTAACCTTCCCACGTCCTGGAGTAGCTCAGTCCTCATGGTCCCTCCCTGCTGCTTCCGTGGGCACCGCACAGGATGGAAAAACTGAGATCAACCAGGGGGCACAACACCAAGGTATTTGCTGCAGTCTCACTCAACCTCTTTCACTCTCTCTCTCTCCTGTGGACTCTCTCCCTCTCTTACTTTCCCCTACAGTATCTCTCCCTTGCCATTCTTCACTCTCTCCTGTGGTCTCTTTCACTCTCTCCCTCCCCTGCAGTCTCTAACTCCTGTGGTCTCTTTCACTCTCTCCCTCTCCCCTGCAGTCACTCTCTCCTGTGGTCTCTTTCACTCTCTCCCTCTTCCCTGCAGTCTCTATCTCCTTTGGTCTATTTCACTCTCTCCCTCTCCCCTGCAGTCTCTATTTCTCTCCTGTGGTCTCTCTCACTCTCACACTCTCCCCTGCAGTCTCTATCCCTTTCCTGCTGTCACTTTCACTCTCTCCCTCTCCTCTGCAGTCTCTATCTCCTGTGGTCTCTCTCCTGCAGTTTCTCCCTCACTATCTCCCCTGCAGTCTCTCTCTTACTATCTCCCCCTCCAGTCTCTCGCTATCTCCCCACTGTCTCCAATGCAGTCTATTTTGCTATCTTCTCTGCAGACTATCTCTCCTTCTCACCTGCAGTCTGTCACTCCCCTGTGGTCTCCGTGGATATCTCCCTCTCCCTGCAGTCCCTCTCACTGTCTCTAATGTGGCCGTCCTTGCTACCTACATTGCAGTCTCTCTCCCTCTCCCCTGCGGTCTCTATCTGCAACCTCTGGCAATGAGCATGTCGGTTAAAAAATATATAATTAATGTATTTGGGGGGGGGGGGGGCGCCAGAAACTTTTTTGGCTGGGGGGCGCAAAAATTCTAGTTACGCCACTGTGTGTTACACTAGTGCAGTGGTTCCCAACCCTGGTCCTCAAGTACCCCCAACAGTGCACGTTTTCCAGGTCACCCAGCAGGTGCATTCATTATTCAGGCACATTTGAAAAGATCCACAGGTGGAGCTAATTACAGCACTTGTGATTCTGTGTGGAGACCTGCAAAACATGCACTGTTTGGGGGTACTTGAGGACCAAGGTTGGGAACCACTGCACTAGTGCACTCCATGAAATAATACAATTAATTGGGTTTTATGCAATTGGGTTTGTTTCGAAGTTATAACTTCATGATCATTAATGATGGTTGTTATAACTTGAATAAGCAGACATTTAATTTTCTTTCTTTAATATGTAAATAAAATCGGTACTTGTTTCCTAGCATGGCGCCCATTTTATGCCATCGCATACCACTAATTAAGGTATGCGATGGGACCCGATTTTCGGGTCCTAAGAGCCGCACTGTACAATTTTAATATTGCGTCGCATCGCATGCCATTACAATGGCATGCGATGCGATTTGTAATTGTACAGGCATCCTGATGGGTGATTACTATGTTAAATGCACCCCCATTGTTAACGCCACCCGCACTATCAACGCCAACCTGAAGCGTGGCGAGCTCAGCGAGGCCGCGAGGGGCGGTGGTACGCGTCCTCCGACCTTTTCATACCCCTACTATCCATGTCGGCATGGAGTTGATTTTATATAGTGTGGCGAGCGCAGCGAGCCACCGAGCCCGAAGCGTGGCAAGCGGACGATGAATACATGTGAAGTAATCTATGTCCACTCGCCAAGCTTCGGGCTCGGTGGCTTGCTGCGCTCGCCACACTATATAAAATCAAATCCACACCGACGTGGATAGTGGGTGTATGAAAAGGTCGGAGGACACGTACCGCCGCCACTCGCCACGCTTCGGGTTGGCGTTCATAGTGGGGGTGGCGTTAACAATGGGGGTGCATATAACATAGTAATCACCCATCAGGGTGCCTGTACAATAAAAAAATCATTTTGCTTGCATCGATCGCATCTGGTCGCATGCGATGCGATCAAAATGATGGCATAACATTAAAATAAAATCGTGGGCGCCATGCTAGGAAACAAGTACCATAAAATCAAACTTCATTAATGACATTTAAATGATGCTTACTATGTTACCATTGGTGTACATGTGCTCAGTGACAGGGCAGAAGTTAAAAATTGTGGGTCAGATAAAGCCCCCCTAACAGGGGTGCAAGTTGGAGTATGGTGTACAAAGTTTATTTAAAAAAAAAAAAGGGACAACAATATATAAAAAATCCACATGACTTACAGAATGTTATTGATAGGGCTCTCAGCCAGTCTACAGTGACCGGATCCCGCAGTGAAGTGGCAGGCCTTCAGCTATGCTGTGTGACAATGGCCGGTGGGTCAGGGTCAGACTCACAAGATTCAACAATATGCAGGAGAATCAAATTCACTGGTGGGTCCCATCTCGTGGTCCAGCATCAGTGGCAGGTGCAACATTGCTTGCGGCAGCGCAGGCTCACATATATAAAAAAAGCTCACATACAATTGAAATAAGATATTGGGCGGTATTCAATGAGCCGGAATCGCCAAGTTTTATGGCGATTCTGTGTTTTTATCGTGTCTGACGGTGATTTTTGGAGCCCCAAATGCGAATCACCCTATTCAATGAGCTGAAATCGCCGATGACGACCGGTGAATGAAGCAGCAATCGCCAAATGTTATTCTCTACAAATCGCCGTTTTTTGTCTATAGGATTTTACATGGGGAATCGACGGTAGTTGAGGGGAATCGCCAAAAGTGTATTCAATGAGAAGTTGGCGATTCCTTTTTCTTCTTTCATATCGCCGTTCCTCACCGAGTGTCCCTCGTCATCTTTTTCTGGTGAACTTTTATAGGAACATGTGAAATAATTGGTTTTAAGTGTTCTATTTAACTATGCAAGTCTAATGTATTATTATTTGCTGCCCTTGTGTGATGTCATGGTCGTAGAAGTGCTATACAAATATATATTTAATTTCTTCAGGTATTTTTTTTTCTCCCACAAAGCACTGTTCTTACCCATGGTGCACCTCACTTACCCATGATTCTCCACCCCACCTCACTCCTTCGTTTGCCCTTTGAGCAGATTACCCAGCGTTTGCCGTATGCTGTATGGGAAGCGTTTGTCCAGGGTAATTTGCTTTTTTCTTGCATTTCTCTGCATTTTTTTTTTTTTTTTATATTAAATTTTTATTGGATTTACAAATTGAAATAAAGAGTACAAATCAAGCAACAAAAGCAAAGGGAAAAAAAAGAAGTAATTGCATACAAAAAAAAAAAAAAATTATAATAAAATAATGTATAAATATAAATAAACATATACATATGCACATCGGTGTTACAACATTACAGGTATCAACTGTAGACTAGGGCATGTCAGGTTGACTAGAGTATACTGAATAAAGGCCAAGAATAAGTAAAGGGACTCTATAGGACACAGGTTATGCAGAAAATAGGGAAAGGAATGGTTCGGGTTGCTCACAGCAGTCAATGATCTGACCTGGGATTTTGCTCAGGCGAATCCAATATAGATAGGTCTAAAAGGGCATTACGGGTACATGGCTGGCCTCTTCTTTCCCTGTATTCCCTCCAACTGTTCCATTTGAAGTGGATGGAAGATGCCTTGGAGGAATATACCACATCTGATGTCTCAAAAAGGAAGTGTTTATGTATCTTGTTTTCAATCATATGGATGTTTGGTATGTCGGGTGATTTCCAGAACTGGGCGATAGAGGCTTTAGCCGCGATCAGAATATGACCAAGGAGGTAATTATCGCTGCTAGAAAGCACCCCTGGGCAGTAGTGGAAGAGAGCAATAAGAGGGTCCATATGTACAGAGTGTTTTAATACATTGGAGATAAGGAGAAATATTTCCTTCCATAAGGAATGTAAAACTGGGCACGACCAAAAAATATGTAGAATGTCTCCAACTGAGCCACAACCTCTCCAACACTGGGCAGAGACGGAAGGCCAAAACTGATGCAGTCGGTCTGGGGTAAGATAGGCCCTATGAACCAATTTATAGTACATCTCAACGTGGTTGATGCATTTAGAAATCTTGAAGCATGAGTGGAAAACAGATTTCCACACCTCATCTGAAAAGACGTTTGGCAAATCCCTCTCCCATCGGTGTTGAGAAGGGAACTTACTTTTCAGACAACTGGAAGTCAGATATTTATACCAGCGAGTGATACCGCCTTTTGTGGCTGAGGTTTCAATGAGAGCTAGTAGTAGTTTAGGTACCGAAAGCTGGGCGGGGGGTTTGGGAAGGCAGCTACTAAGCCAATGCCTAATCTGTAAGTACTTATAGAAGTCCTGTTTCGGGACATGGTATTGTGATTGTAGGCGGGCAAAGGGAACTACTGTTCCATCGTCAAGAATGTCTTTCAGAGATAATAATCCTAGGGCCCCCCAAGAGTCTACACTGAGGTCTGGGATTAGATTTGCGATGGTTTTCAATGCTAACTGAGGAGATGGCAATGAGATGTTGGCACTAGAGGCAACCAACCTATGCCATATGAGAAGTGTAGTATGAACAGCTTTACACGTACTACTTTTAGATGTGGCGGCTGTTGGAGGCAGTCTAAACAATTCAGGGAGGTCAAGAGGATACACAGCGGCTCTTTCAACCGCCACCCAGGGTTTGACGCAATTCCTCATGTGCCAATCCCTCGCTTGATTTAATATACACGCAGAGTGATATTTTTCTAGATTTGGGTATGCTAGGCCACCGTCTATTTTAGAGAGGGATAGGGTGGTTTTCGCTATTTTGGGTTTAGTTCCTCTCCAGATATAAGAGGACAACAACTTATTGAATTTGCTACATATCGCAGATGGAAAGGGTCGAGGAATAGTCCGAAACAAATACATTAACTTGGGTAGGAGTACCATTTTTGCTGCAGCTATTCGACCAACCCAAGACACCTCCTGCATCATCCATTCTTTAGTAAGGGTGTTGAACGCGCGTAACAGAGGGTCATAATTTAGGTTTATAATGTCACAGTCCCTAGCCAAATTAATCCCAAGGTATTTAATCGATTTGTCTTTCCAGATATATTTAAATTTGTCTTTCAGGCGTATTAACACACTGTCCGGCACGTTAAGAGGAAAAGCTTCGGTCTTGGTGGTGTTCAATTTGTAGTAGGAGATTTTAGTGTAAGCATCAAGAATGTTATGTAAGTGGGGAAGAGAGGATTCAGGATCTTCAAGGCAAACCAGCACGTCATCCGCAAATAAGCTGATTTTGTGGTCGACCCCACCTATGAGAGGACCTTGGATATGGGCTTGGGAACGTATACACTCAGCCAGGGGCTCTATTGCTAACGCAAAAATTAGGGGGGAGAGGGGGCAGCCCTGACGGGTGCCGTTTGTAATATCGAATTGGGAGGAGGAACATCCATTCGTAAACACTCTGGCATTTGGGAGGGAATACAGGGCCAAGATAGAGCTAAGTATCCAACCCGAGAAACCAAAATGATGTAAAGTGGAGCGCAGGTAGCCCCAGTGAAGCCTGTCGAAAGCTTTTTCTGCATCGAGTGAAAGCACTAATAGAGGGCGTTTACGGGTTTGGCAGAATTCTATGACATTGATAACTCTGCGGGTGTTATCCGATGCCTGCCTACCTAACACAAATCCTACTTGATCAGGGTTGATTAGACTAGGTAATAAGGGGGATATTCGAGTAGCTATCAGTTTGGCAAATAGTTTTATATCTACATTAAGGAGGGCTATGGGGCGGTAGTTTTGTACATTAGTGGGAGATTTACCAGGTTTAGGAATAGTAATTATACGGGCCTCAAGCATTTCTTTAGGGAAAGTTGTCGCGGAAGAGGCTTCGTTAAAAACCGCGACAAGTATTGGGGCAATCTTAGCTTTAAATTTCCTATAAAAGTTGGAAGGGTAGCCATCAGGGCCTGGCGCTTTATCTAGGGGAAGGGAATCTATGGCTTTCTCAACTTCACTCAGCGACCACGGCGAGTTAATTAAGTCTCGGGCACTCGCGTCGAGTGCAGGGAGGGACAGGCTCTGAAGGAAATTGTTTATGTCAGGAATGGTTGGTTGGGGGGTATCCGGGTCATTTTTTAAATTATAGAGATGCGAGTAGTACTCAGCAAAGGCATCCGCAATTTCTGTAGGGTCAGAAACCTTAACGCCTTTAGAGGTGTGTATGGCGTGGATCCGATCTTTAGCCCTACGGCCTCGGAGTTTACGCGCCAGTAGGCGCCCTGGTTTATTTCCTAAAGTATAATACATCTGGTGGAGCCGGTGTATGTTACGGTGCACCTCCGCTAGTGAGAAGGAGTTGACCTTTTCTCTAGCTGCTAGTAGTTTTTTAAATAAAGATTTATTAGAGGGGTCAGCCTTATGGGCTGCTTCTAAAGTAGCAGCCTCTTGCTCCGCACTAGCAAACCTCTGATTATGTTCTCTTTTGAGCCTGGCTGCAATTTGTATCGACGAACCCCTCAGAACAGCCTTTAGGGCACACCAGTGTACGAAAATGGATGTATCCTCAACACGATTCGTAGCAGTGAAAGCCTCTAAGGACTCCTGTAATGCTTTTTGGGCCAGAGGCTGATTTAACATGAGTGTATTCATCCTCCAAGGTCCTGGGGATACTTTACATTTATCCACTTGCCACAAAATCGATAATGGGGAGTGATCAGACCAACTAATCGGTAGTATGTCAACTCTCCTTACCGTAGGCAAGGTCCATCTGTCAACCAATGCTAAATCTATGCGGGAATATGAACCATGGACATGCGAGTAGAACGTGTAGTCACATTCAGAAGGGTGTTTAGCCCTCCACAGATCGTAGAGCTCATATTCCGCTAATAAGGAGCGAAACCGTGTCGAACTGTCAAGTTGTCTAGGTAGACTTTTGTGTTGTAGCAATCTAGACTTGTCTAAGATAGGGTCTAGGACCATATTGAAGTCACCTAAGATTAATAAAGCTCCTTTACTCTGCTTCTGAAGGGTGTCAAGGAATTTTCTGCAGAAGGACACCTGCTTAGAGTTTGGGGCATAGCAGGAGGCAAGGGTCACTTCAACATTGTCTAGTTTACCTGTCAAGATCAAGAATCTCCCCTCAGGATCAGCGTGCTGGGAGGTCAAAACAAACGGGCATTGACGAGCAAAGAGGAGTGCCACTCCCGCTTTCTTACTCGGTCCATTGGCAGTATAGCAGTGGGGGTATCTAGAATCGGTGAGAAGGGGGGGGGATTGTTTATTGAAGTGGGTCTCTTGAAGTGCAACCACTTGGGCTTTCAGTTTGTGAAAATAATTAAGGGCCAGCTTCCTTTTTTGGGGGGAATTTAACCCCTTTGCATTTAGTGATACTATCTTAACCATATTCTAATACAGGGGGATAGATGGTGGTAGTTATTTTTTGTAAGGATGAGTAGTCACCTGACCTGTAACATGTATCTGCATAGTAGAGAGCATAGAATACCAAATACATAACATAGAAAGAAACTAAAATAAATGAAAGATAACAAAAATATAGAAAGAATAATACTTGATCCCGAAAGGGATCCAAGCCAACCATCTCTAACAGGTGGTCGGGTATTGAAACTACAGGGGGGGTAGCGGCCAGTCTCCTACCTCCCTCAACAAAGGGAAGGGATTCCCCTTAAATTAGGTACCAAAACTTTGGGAGAGAAATACTAGGATTAAGCAGAACCACATTACAACACACATTAAGCGGGATATCCTGAATTGTATGTAATACGGGAAAGAATATATATAACTATGTAAACAAATATGTGAAGAGGACTCTGTGCTCAAACACGAAGCACATTTAACTATGCTTTAGGTCTCAGACGGAAGTATATGGAAAAGAGAAAATCCCGCAGGCATAGAGACCTGTCTTTTTTCCTCCCCTCCTCTCTTTTATTCTGAATATAGCTAGCCCGCAGAGAACACAAACCAACGGTTAACACGGAGAGGTCTATCCAGCATCCGCCGCAGCCCAATCATACCAAAACTTTACTACAACAGAGAGAGTATTATATAACTAAATTGTATAACTGGGACTGTGGGAAAGTATTTAGCATTAGGAGCACTGGATAGAGCGCAACAAATGACATATAGATATAAGACACAATAGCAATTGTTGTCACACCTCACCCCACCACCGACCAGTCCTGCTGAAGTCGACGAGGGGGGGAGGGGCCGGCAGTAGCAATGGAAATGTTCCAGGAGGCTAGAGTTTTCATCCCATCTTCAACGTTGAGGATAGCAATAGTGGAGCCTTCCCGTGATACCAGCAACTTTGTAGGGAATCCCCAACGATAAGGGATGTTGGCCTTTCTGAGAACCGAAGTGATTGGCTGGAAGGATCGTCTTTTGAGAAGAGTGGCTGCCGATAGGTCGCCAAATAGTTGAAGATCCCCAAGCAGAGGCGATGATTCAGCCGAAGGTCTTGCCGCTTTCAGTAGTGCTTCCTTGATGTGAAAGTAGTGCATTTTCATAAGCACATCTCTAGGTGCACTATTCGGGGCAGCGCGAGCTTTCGGCAGCCTGTGTATCCTGTCAATAAGGAGATCTGCTGATAAAACTAGAGGGAGGAGTTTCCTGAACAGATCCATGGCATAGTCGTGTAAGCTGCTGTTAGAAACAGTTTCCGGAACACCCCTCAGCTTTAGATTACACCGCCGGGACCTGTCCTCTAAATCCGCAACTTTGTCCCTTAGCAACTTGACTTCTGCTTCAAGGGAGTCGTGTGAATCTATCAGCCCATTATGCGAGCCGACAACCTCTTCCATCTTGGTCTCAAGAAGATCTGTGCGCGTACCCAGTTCGTTCACCGCCTGTTGACATTCCTGCACCGCAGCTCGGATTTCTGCTGTGACGTCATTCTTGAAACTTTCAAATAGGAGCTTCAGGGTGCCAACCGTAAGAGCGTCAGAGTCTCTAACAGGAACAGATGTTGGGCTGGGTGTCGCAGCTGGGGGTGGCACCGCCATATCGTGTAAGGCTGGAGAGTCAGACTTGACAGGGATATTCTCAGTATTTTTAGGTCGCGAGCTGTGGGGGGAGGCTTTGAAGAATGGAATCTGCGGAATAGGCTTGGACACTTTACTTCGTTTGGCCGGCATATTAAATTGCACGGACCATGAGAAGTGCTGAGAGTGGTAGAGTATGAAGAATGGGCGGATCCAAACAGAGCTTTGGTATCAGAACATATCGTATTAGATTTGGGAGGCAGGAGACATTAGAGAAACTAAGTGAGCATGTTGGGATACTCTAGCATAGACTGTGGGGATATATGCCCATCATCCCAGAAAACACAGGTGTAATAACACAAATAGCCACAAGGTGGAGCTCCAGGTGCAAAGATGGAGTAGCCTTGATCTGAGCAGCGATCTGTGGGTAAGAGGGTCGATTTACCCCTGCAGTGCCTCAACTCCTGGCCTGCACACTCTCCTTAAGCCCCTGAAGATCGGGTGCATTGAAGGTGAGCACTATATAGCCCACTGGCTTTGGCAGTCTTTTTTTTTTTTTTTTTTTTTAATTTTATATAGATTTTTTTTTTTTTTTTTTTTACTTCTATTATCTTGAGTGGAGCTGCAGGCTAAGGGCACTGTCCGAGGGCTAGGATGTCTGTGGGGGGCTGCAGGTAGGAGGGGAGCAGGCACCAGACCACAGCCGGGAGAGACTGTGTGTGCAGAGCAGCGTCTTTAATGGACGCAAGATGGCCGCCGCAGCAGGAGAGGAAAAGCAGGGGAGATTGCTATGGCGCTTACAGTCTCCTCACCCTCAAGCCCCCAGCGCCAGGCAGTCCAGTCTTGGGGGAGACCCAGGGAGATGAGCTCCGACGCTGATGGGCACTGTACAGGTCCCCCTCCGCTCCAACCGGGCGGGCGCACGGCACCTCCGTCCTGGAGCCTGTAACCCGGCCAGAGGCAGCACCAGAGGTCCCGGCTTCAGTGGGGGAGAAGGCCGCAACCCGCAGAGACACAGAACTGTGTCCCCCGGCTCCGCAGCGCGACTCCACCCGCTCTCTGTCGTGTCGGTAAGCAGGGGAAATGGTGCTGGACCTTTTAATTTTCTGGGAAAGGGGGCTTTTTAGCAAGAAAACGCAGGATGGGAGCAGGAGCTAAGGAATACTTGACTACCTGCGTTCCCGTTCAGGCCACGCCCCCTCTCTGCATTTTTTTAAACAACTGACTACATTAATGCGGCTGTATAGGGAAACGCCGGTATGGCTGAGAATCGCCGTTAGGGCCGGCGATTCTCAGCCACGTTGAATAGGGTGACTTGGCGACTCCCCACGAATCCCCATGCATGGCGATTCACAGCTAAAAACCGGCGATTGGCAGGCGAATGTTAAATCTGGATCACTGTGACCAACGATTCTGGCTCATTGAATACCGCCCATAGACAGCTTGTTAGCAGTATACATGGGAAACACAAGTGATCGTCTTTCACATCAGGCCGGAGCCACACTGCTTCCAGCATGATGCCAATCAGACCTCCTGGATCCACACACAGGAATAGTGTCACTGTTGGAAACCACCCGATTCCTGTGTGTGGAAGGTGATCACCTGTGAATTCCCATGTATACTGCCGGCAAGCTGTTTATATCTTATTTCAATTGTATGTGAGCTTTTTTATTATATAAAGTGTGATTGATACCTTTGCTCATTGACGGCCGTTTCGGAGCTGTACGCACCTTTTTCAAAAGGGAAGTGAAATGCTTACACAGAATGCTTAAAATGAACTACCTATATCATAAGGTGCATAAGGTAACCCTCCATCGCACTGCTGGAGTCCGGGGACCAGATGCCTGAGTATAACGTCAGACGCCAGCACCCACGTGCAGGACCCACATCGTGGGGACATGAAAGCAGTTCCCATGTGCAGAGGAAGTAATGTCAATCACCATGGTTACCCGTTAATACAGGAAATGCCCATCTCAAAATAGCAAACTTTATATTATATCTTCTAAATCCATTACCTCAAGTGGTGTAACTATAAATTTTGCCAAAAAAGTGTGTGCCCCCCCCCCCCTTTCAGGCTGCTCTCCAGCATTTTTCCCCAGCGTGTGACGTGATGACACACGCATAACGGAGAAACTGGAGCAGGAGAGAGGAAGAGAGACCAGCATACACTGCTGCTTCCCTTGGCTCCGACGCATCCCAGGTCGCCCTAGCACGCCCATCTGCCTGCCCATTCTGTACAGTAGCCAATAGCTGTATCAGCGGAGGGATTTGTCATCTCTGCCATGGCCCCACCCGTGCTGCAGCTGACTTGCGTCCAGTGCTTGGACAGTGGGCAGCGGCAGGCAGCAGCATGTCAGTGGGTCGAGTGGGTGCCGGCACCCACACAGACCCTGCTGCCGCTTGCTCCCCCAAGCGGCTGCTGGGGCTGCCTTATGCTAGCCACACATCAGACCAACTTTCCTCCAACCATCCATTTATTCATGGATGGAATAAAAATATGGCACTGGATGGGAGCAAATGTAATATTTACTTCAGAAATTCTGATCTAGAAAAGGACAAAAACTGTTGCTCAGACACGGTACTGTAGTTGAACTTGTTTGATATAAACATTTTGAGTGAATGTTTTGTCCATTTTCCTGGGTGTATGAGCACTTTCTGATTGTCCTTTGCTCCCATCCAGTACCATATTTTTATTCCATCCAAGCAACTAGTTGGATGGTTGGAGGAAAGTTGGTCTGATGTGTGGCCAGCATTACAGCAGTTAAGCCACTGATTAGCTCCAATAAAATATTGGAGCTAATATATCAAATATACATCACACTAAATAAGACAAATACAATTAAAGGAACACACACTATGGGCCTTATTCTGGTTGACTCGCTCGGATGCGAATTCGCAACCAGCCATTTGTGGGCAAAAATGGGCTGAAACAGGGGCGTACATAAGGGTGGTAACTACAAGTGCTGGGTGGTGGCTTTGCAGCACTGTGCGAGCACTTGGAGTGCTCAAGCTTAAAATCATTCCCAAGTAAAAAACAAGTCATAAGGTGCCCATACACGTACCAATTACCCGGTACTTTTTGTGCTAAAATAGCATCGCATCCCATGCACAACATATGCACAACGATGCTATTTTAGCACAAAAAGTACCGGCTAATTGGTACGTGTATGGGCACCTTCAGGTCTCGCAAGGCAACAGCTTAACAGACCAACATTGGCAACACCAATCAACACACACAATAGTTAAAATACAAGCACCTGCACACATGCAACAAACAAGTTTCTCTCATTAACCAATTAACTAACCACATCTAGTCAATGCAGGCCCAAGGGAAGCATATTATTGCACTTTAAACATTTGGAACTTTCATGTTTCATATCTATTATGTCTTTCATTGATTTAAACCACACTTGCAGCACAGCGGCGTAACTACATTTTGGGCGCCCCCCCCCCCGCCGTTAAAGGGAGGGCGCCCAGTCACTCACCCGCCCCTCCGCCCGCCGACCGCCGCACCAACCCCCGCAGTTTTACCTAGGTTCAGTACGCGCTGGTCCCGGCTCCCTTCTTCTGCTATGAGGACCACCACAAAATGTCCGCCCCCATACAGCAGACAGTTTCAGAGAACTGTGTGCTATATGGGGGTGGCCATTTTGTAGTGGTCCTCAGCAGCAGAAGGGAGCCAGGACCAGCGCATACTGAACACAGGTAAAGACTGGGGATGGGGGGGTTTGCGGGGGTTGGTGCGGCGGGGTGTAACGTAACTATAGCACTGCAGCCCCCGGCGCCCGCACATGCATAGCGCCCCCCCCCCCCCCCCGCGGTCGCGGGGGCTGCGGTGCTATAGTTACGCCACTGTTGCAGCAGTATAATTAACTGCTGTTATGTACCATTACAAAATCTGCTAGCTTAACACAAGTGTCCCTGTCATTTTGGCAAAAAGTACACACACAAGTCGACATGTGTCAACTCTCATAGTTGTGCTGACATTACACACATCTATGTTCTCATGTATTTAGATACTAGTGTTGTGTTTATGAACATGTGACTTTTAATACATTTAAATTAAATTTACATGTGTTTTGGAGTCCAGGACATTATTTAATTATGCAACTCAATGTCGACATCCATCAATGTTGCTCGTTTAAATTTTACACATGTGTTACTGCTCTTAAAATTTGGTAAACCATTATTTCATTACCCTACAAAGCTCACACATGTCCTTACTAGACACACATTATTACATCTATTAACAAAACTGCTGTGATAACATTGGACAGTACACACACATTATTAAAGGGAAAAACACATTCATCAACCATGTAATAAAGGTAACTGGATAAAAGGTCCATAATTAAGAAAGAATGGGAATGAAAGGGTGCATTCATACCCATTCGATCTTTCCCCCTTATGTTTGCCAAGAAATCAAACCATTACATCACATAAAATAAAACAGGAAAATGCTAAATATATTTAGTATAAATCATTGCAGCCAATCAGATATATCTATTATCTTCTAGAAGGTGCTAAATAAATAAGTAGACTTTAGTAGGGTGCTACGGGCAACATCCCATCTTCAATAGAACTCCCATCTTAGTAAATTTACATATATATATATATATATATTTAAAAGATATTGCTCGAAAGGGCCTTAACATCTCTAAAGCTGTGTACACAGGGCAGCGATATGGGCTATAATCGCTGGAAATATGGTCGCTGGCGACCATATTGCCAGTGATATGAGTGTGCCCCAGGCCAGCGATAAAGCGCCGAGTGCGCGCTCCCGTTTTCAGCCCCATTCTAATAGCTTGCTCCTGCGACCAGCTGATTACCTCTGCGGCTCCCCCGGCAGAGGTTCCTTTTTATCAGCGACCATCTCTGGTCGCTGATGAAAAGGAGAAACTGAGCAATATATCTCCCCCCCCCCCCCCCCCCGTGTGTACACAGCTTAATACCGACACATCATAAATATCCAGGTCCTACCTATAATAGTGCCATTTTAATATATAGTAAGCAAAGGCAATTATCTGCAGTATACATATAAATAAAAAAATGCACTTGCATTTTTATTTTATTAGTATAGAATAGATCATTGCCTTTGCTTACTACATATTAGAATGAGCACTATTATAGGTTTGTTATTGTTATTATTGTGTGTGTTGTACTCCTGCAAAACCTCTTGCCAAAGGTACTTCTATAATCTCTCAGTTGTTCTATTTGTAGCATTATTACTGAACCTTCCCTGTGGTTCTCTGTGTTGCTTATGTGATAGAGCAGATCTGTGTCCTATTTATTATTTATCATTACACTAATCATTTATAAGCCATTACTACCCAAACTGCCGACAGCATCTAATACAGGTAACCCAGCTTTATGAACACAGGCTATTATAGGTGGCACATTTGGTTCTAGTTCTAAAGGCTAGCAACTATGGGGTACATTTACTAAAGCTTCTACAAATTAAAAATAGGTGATGTTGCCCATAGCAACTAATCAGATTCTGTCTAACATTTCTCTAATGCATCCTAGAAAAGGATAGACAGAATCTGATTGGTTGCTATGAATCTTTTTCATTTTTAGAAGCTTTAGTAAATGTACCCATATGAATCAAGACCTGATAGCCCTTTTCTACCTTTGAACCAGGTTATTCCCAGGTCACACTGCAGTCTAAAGGATATGCAAAAAGGTTTAACTGCAGCGCTTAAAATATATGTCTAAAAATATGTAGGATGTACAGGATTAGTCTATGGGCGGTATTCAATGAGGCTGATTCGCCAGGTTTTTATGGCGATTTTGTGCTGTAAGGCGAATTTCTGACTAAAACGGTGAATCACCCTATTCAATGACCAGATGGCGAATACATTTCAAGGTTTTTTTCGCCATGATTCACCGAGTAGCAATCGCTATCTTTTTATGGTGAAGTGGAAGGTGAACTTTTAAAATAAAGTGTTTTGTTTTTTACAATTGGTGTCAAAGAATCTGGAATTTTATTCTGAGGAGGGGCATGCTATTTTTATTAATGTGCTGTAAGCACATGAATATATATTTAATTTTAAAATATATATATATATATTTTTTTTACACAGACCAGCCAGCAGGGGGCCAGAGCCGAGCCGCTCATTAGATATTCATATATTCACTTCACCCGATCATTACATATGCATGATCGGGTGTAGTGAATATACCCGGTCCCCTGCTGGCACCCCCGGGGGGCAGCCTGTGCTGCCTGGCACCCAGGGAGCCCACCTCCCCCCCACAAACGTTCTGGGGCAGGCAGGGAGACTTCCATCTCCCTGCCTGCTGCCGTCCTCAGGCTCCCTGCGGCGTCCGCCGCAGGAGCTCAAATTCGCCGGTCAGGGGCAGCGAGCCCCTGACTTGTTGAATACCGGAGCCGGCGAGGCTCCGGAACGCAGCGAGCAGTGGCGAATGTGCAGCGAATCCTAAACAGGATTCGCTGCACGTCGCCAGTATTCACATTGAATACTGCCCTATGAATCTTTCAAACGAGGACTCCAAAATTAAACAATTTCCAAGATTTTCCTAAAAAATAATGATTCTTGCTGATTCGACCCGGTAATTGGTGCAATGTGAAAGGGGTTACCGGTTATTTGCTGTGCAGTGTGAATGGGTTAACATTATGGAGGAGGCAGAGCTTGGATCAGCGCCAGCTCTAAGTACTGCCTCCTCCCCTCCCCCACCCCGATGATGCTCCGTCACTCTGCCGCACCCCCATATGACATCAGCGAACCGGCAATATTTCCGGTTCGCTGATGCGATCTGAACAGACCGCACATGCAGAGTCGCATTGGGACTGAACCATTTCAAAGTCCCGGTGCGACCCTGCATTTGCGGTCTGAAAGCGGAGTCAGAGGTGTCATCTGTATAGATACAAAAATAAAACATAAAGGAGTTTGCTAGCTATGCTGTGTACACACTGGGGCGAAAGGGGCTGAAATCGCTGGAAATATGGTCGCTGGCGACCATATTGCCAGTGATGGGAGTGTGCCCCGGCGATAAATCGCCGGGTGCGTGCTCCCATTTTCTGACCCATTACCTCCCATTACCTCTGCGGCACCGCCGGCTGAGGTTCCTTTTCATCAGCGACCATCTCTGGTCGCAGATGAAAAGGGGACACTGAGCAATATATTGCTCAGTAATATATTGCTAGCAATATATCTCCCCAAGTGTGTACGGGGCTTTACAGATAGCAGTTGGGAAAGCATGAGAACCACTATACCAAACTTTGTTTCACAGGCTGATCCCAATCTCTAATTGCTTGGATTTAACCAGATCCAGGGTCCTTCAGAAACTTCAAAGGCGCATTTTTCTAACTTGGCAAATAGGCCATTTCCTTTTTGGAGGCTGATTACATGTCTACAGTGTCCAGGCAAATGAGTGGAAAAAAATAAGAATAAAAATGAAATTTTGTTACAAATGTTTCTAAAAATGTTGGAATGGTTACTAAAACATTGCAACACAAGCATGTTATCAAATATCAAGTACCAGCAAAAATACAAAATATAGGAATGGAGATCAGTTCTGTTTCGTTACATATACATACAGTATAGGTGAGATCATACAATGTTCATGTATCCAGAAGTGCTTGATTAACCTGTATCAGTAGCCTTCATTGATGTGTTATCATGTAAAATTAAAGCAAAATAAAAAAATATCGAATAGGGGGTGATTCAGGTTCACTCGCAAAGCACTGAGAGTTATATTTGGGTGAGTTATTTTGTTTCTGTGCAGGGTAAATACTGGCTGATTTATTTGTACACTGCAATATAGATATCAGTTTGAAGTACACCCCCACTCAAATCTAACTCTCTCTGCACATGTTACATCTGCCCCACCTGCAGTGCACATGGTTGTGTCCATTAGCAAACCAAATGTGCTTCAAGAGTGAACCTGAACCAGGCCCATAGTGTAGTATATCCACATGATTTAAACAACCATACAAGTGTGTTACATCCAGGAAAATAGAGACATAATTAGAATTAATGCAGTTTATGCACTGGGAGTTCTAATGAAAATGGGGTGTTGCTATGGTATATTCTTGAAGGTGCTAAATAAATAAGAAGATTGTATTGGTTGGTTGCCCATAGCAACATCCCATCTTCAATAGAACTCCCATCTTAGTAAATAAATACTCATGAATCCAGTCAAATGAGAAATAAAAAAGAAGTGGCGCACACGCTCACAATTAAAATTTAAAGGTTTCTTTAAATCAGCAAGACTGCACCACGAGATAGAAGTAACAATAAAATCAACAAGCAGATGATGTATCGTAGCAAGTTCTTTGTCTTCCTTAGAAAACTCCCACTTAATTGAAAGGTACCTTTTTTCCTTTCCCACGTGGGGATAGTTATATGCAAGGAAAAAAAATATCCGGTTCAGTAGAAACTAGATTTCAATTGTATTTATTAAAAAGTTTTACAGGCTTGAATGAAGCAAATAGTAATATACAAAGAGATGGTAATAAGCATATTACCTGAATAGCGGTACTATTGCCATATCCCACAATATTAGGTGACAGCATGCTCAGATGAATATACAGATGTTTGATCACAGCCAGATACTCTCTGCTACCACATTTCAACATCTTTGTCAAGATAAGAGAGTACCTGACTTCCTAATTCTTCTTAAAGGTGATGCCCAGTGACATTACTGGACAGGAGTGTAAATACCGCTTCCGGTTCTGGAGTCTGAACCGGCTTTCCCACAGGATGTGTAAACACAGTGATGCTCCATCCGAAGCGGGGTGCATAATAGAGCCTACCAGCTGGAAACATAATAATGCTCTGTCTAGCCAGATTTTGTCGGTGTCTCGTTGGCAGATGTGTGGTTGCACAAATTAACATGCATGGGAATCGGTACATCTGTCAGAATGAACTTAGGTCTACAGTCATTAGGTCGACCCCACTAGGTCGACTGGCAGGAAGGTCGACCTGACTTAAGGTCGACATGGGCCAAGGTCGACATGACTTAAGGTCGAATTTGCATAAAGGTCGACGTGAGGAAGGTCGACTGGTCATAAGGTCGACATGGGTTTTTCACTGTTTTTTGATCCGAATGTCGACACAGTCGACATGGACACAGTTGGCAATGAGAATCGGACCCTCGCATCGCTCGCTTCGCTCGCAATGCTTCGGGCACGGTGCCTCGCTGCGCTCGGCACACTATTTTATTCTCCCACCACGCCCTAGTGGATGGTAGGGCATGAAATACCGCCTGTCGGCACATGTCGGCTCAAAAAACAGTGAAAAACCCATGTCGACCTTATGACCAGTCGACCTTCCTCATGTCGACCTTTATGCAAATTCGACCTTAAGTCATGTCGACCTTGGCCCATGTCGACCTTAAGTCAGGTCGACCTTCCTGCCAGTCGACCTAGTGGGGTCGACCTAATGACTGTAGACCTAAGTTCATTCTAATAGATGACCGCTTCCCCATGCATGAGTGCCAACATCTCTATGAGAGAAAATATCGGCTATAAATTCCAGCGTCTCTCACATTTGTTACATAAATTACATTTTAAAATGTTGTTTAAAAAAAAGATGATATTTCCTATATAAGGTAAACATTGCAGGTCATTATGATGAATAAAAATGTTTGCTTGTCAATTTTCACACCAATTTTGACAAAGTCACTTGGCACTCAGAGGGTTAATATTTGTAGGGGGTCTCAGTATAAAAAATGAACATAGGCTGTGTAGAGGATATGCAAGTGATGCAATGTCATCAGCGATATCCCTAAATGACATAGGGCCTGATTCAGACCTGATCCACTTCTGTGCGAATTTGCGGATGGATCGCTAATCTGCAAATCCATTCGCAACTCACTCACCATCTAATGATTTTAAAATTCTGTGCACGTGTGCATAACGCTGACCTTTCCACAGGCTGATCTATGCCGGAGCTCACTTGACAAGCCCTCCCTGAAAAATGTCTGGGCAAGGCCAGTGTCCACCCTCAAACGCCGGATTCCTGTCCGTCAAGTTGTGAGGGGATTGTGAAGAAACAAAAACACAGATTTTTGTCGCTGTTTGGTCTTGCGCATGTGTGCTACGTTCTGTCCACATGCGCAGTCAATCAATAATGGATCGGCTTGCATATTCACAACAGCGATCAGGCCTTTTTAACACAGCTTAATACATATAGGCCCTTATTCAGATCTGATCGCAGTACAAATTTGTTCTCAAAATGGGAAAAACCATGTGCACTGCAGGTGGGCAGATGTAACATGTGCAGAGAGAGTTAAATTTGGGTGGGGTGTGTTAAAACTGAAATCTAATTTGCAGTGTAAAAATAATGCAGCCAGTATTTACCCTGCACAGAAACAAAATAACTCACCCAAATCTAACTCTCTCTGCACATGTTACATCTGCCCCACCTGCAGTGCACATGGTTTTGCCCATTTTGAGAACAAATTTGTACTGCGATCAGATCTGAATAAGGGCCATAGCCCATAGACTTTTGGATTGCAAAATCTCTTTCACGTAACTGTGTTGTGTCCCAATTTAAGTTGAATAGATTTTTGTAAATATATGTAATGTGAAACCTGAGCTTCTTAAATTATCACTTAAATTAACACTCAAAAAGTATTTAATTGTGAAATATAATGGTTCATTTTAATCAATTGTAAGGGAATCGGAAAGCAATGACAGTCCTTGTGAGTATACTGGTTACTGGTAGGGCATTCTGTGACCAACACTGAATCAAAGTACCATATACTGTATGCGGATTCTGATGCTGTTGCGACTGAGCCCTTATCAGTAGATTGCGTGTGCGTCATGGCTGTGTGTGCATGTTACCTTTGAGATGTTGCTCACAGTATAGAATCATTCGCAGAGTGATTGAATGGAGGAAGCCATTGAGAGGAGTTAACAGGGATAGGGTGAGATCCACTGCCCCCCTCCACCATCTACCGCAATGATACTAATCGCATATGCTCTTACATATGCCATTAGTATAGCAAAGGGCAACCCTCTGTGAAGCAGATGGCAGGGGGTGAGCGGGTCCCTGGCAGCTCTCCCCCCTTCTCCAGCCTGGCAGCCCCCGACTCAAATGGCGGCAGGGCTGCCAGGCTCCACCCAGGGCCAGGGTAAGTCATCTCAGCACCCTAGGCAAAACTTCAACCTACTGCAGCCCCCCGCCATACTTCCACCAATACCCACTTTCCAACCCCTTAAAGGCATACTTGCCTAACATTCCAGAATGGCAGAGAGGCACCCAAAAATCAGGTGGTCCTTCTAGCCCCACCCAGGAAAGGTGTGCAATTCCACTGCTTTCCCTGGAGGCCCCCCCTTTGCCACCCACAACAGAATACAAGGAGAAGGGGGCGGTATGTCTCAAGGGAAAGTATGGAGGTGAGGTCTTAGAAGTTCCACAGCAGCCACTTGCATTAAGTACAACAAAGATCCTCATAGACATCCTTGATTTTGCACCACCCAGAAGAGGTACAGGGAGGAGAAGGTCACTGGTCCGGGCAGCACAGTAGGAGGCTGCCCGGACACAAGTGAGGGGGGGAGGCACTTGGTGGAGGGAGTTGTGCAGGGTGGCATGGGATGCGTTAAGAAGCCCATAGGCAAAGGCTGGAGATACCTCTCGCAGCGGAAACCCGGTGTGCGGGTTTTCCTGCATCCCAAAATGCAGTAAAAACCCAATAACTAGGTTTTTACCGCATTTTTCCTTTAGTGCATCCCGCCCATTGTCTGTAAAAATGCAGAAGTGCGTCTGTAATCTCGTATGCATAAAAGATGGTCCCAGCATTGTAGCTCCCGCAGTCATTCTGCATTCTCAGGCAAATGTATTTGTGATATAGCTGCAACAGAGAACACAGTTGCTGACATTGTTGCTGTGGCATCAGTTGATGTCTTTGTTCTCTTGCGTGTGGCTGCTACACCTGTGTTGCCTCGCAGTTCCATCGTTAAGAAGGATCATTGCAGCAACAGCATTGGGATTGCATCTGAATCATGCCTCTTGTAAGGTGAGTTGACAAAAATGTCTTTCTAATGACAGGGTGTTTAACTGATTGGACAATAGAAAGTATAGCAAGGGGAAAGAGAGGACAGTTGATGGATGGTGTAAATATTAGTGGATGGTGTAATATTGAATGTGTAGATACAATGTGAGTCACTTGGAGAGCAGTGTGTGGCTAAAGCTGGGTACACATATATACAATCGTCAGGCCGTTCTTCCGTTCTGGGACGAACGGCCATTCGATTGTATAGGTGTGTACGCTGTCCCGATTCCTGCTGTGCGATCTATAAACTGTCAAAAATGGTCTTGTCTGTCCATACTCTGTCCTTAGAAGGTTCAGTGCTGTTTAATATTCATCTGACCGGAGGGGCCCATAATTGGAACAAAAGTGCAGTGTGTACGCACGTTCGATCGATATGCTGGCCGATCTTGCGTTCATACTCCCAAAGCTGGAACGCCCATGTGGGCGTTGAGTAGCTGCATGATCTCTCCTACAGCACAGCATGTAAACAAGAAGCGTTCACCTCTCCCTCATTATAATTTTCCTGCCATAACATGTATTTTTAAAGAAATAATCGTTGAAATATGTATGCCTTCATTCCCATTATTCTTTATAGCATTTCAATAAGGAGTATATATTTTTTAAATGTGGGATTTTGTTGTACGGCCAGAAGGTCAATCATACTTTGAAGATTGTAATAAATTCTTACCTTGGAAAAGACTCTCTCGGTTTATTATGGAGTTGGAGAAAGGACATATGGACTATTAAATGAGTAAAAGGCGCTGAACCACATTTGGGAAGTGTATGTTGTTTGTGAGTTACCCGGCCCTCGGGTAACATTGTGTTATAGCAGCCTCAACGTTTGTAAAAAAAAAGTTCTTCTTTTTGATATTGTTAAGCGCGTCTTGGAGTATTGTGTTATAAATATATAATCTGCTATGATCTGTTTTTATTATTTTGACTGACCCTGCCCCTAGTCATCCCGACGGCTGACTACCATGTAGACGCGCACCCCATCTTTATAGCGGTTTGCTATAAACATTTTAAAATACAGGGTCAAAGCCAGTTTTGCGCTCTGAAAGCAGCACATCACATTGTCGTCACATTGTTTGTGCAACTGAACACGTGCATGGGGCGGAGATTCGAGCGCTATAAACCAATCACACAGTTTTTGCTGCACGCGTGCGACACAAAATAATCTGCATTTGGGAGAAATACGTGAACATAAACAGCAGAATACACAATCTTTTCTTGGTGAGTACTCAACCACAGTTTACTGTTGTATTGACAAAGGCTTTATTGATGTATTTGTGGTGTGTATCATGAAAGTAATGTCCATTTTTTTTTTTAACAGACATTTAGAAAATGGCAGAGAAGAATGTTGAGTTTATGAAGGAGTTCATTGAGGCCTACAGAGACCAGGATTGTCTCTGGAATAGTAAATCCAGAGATTATTTGAATAGGCAGAAGAGAGCTGTAGCACTGGAGGAGCAGGTTAAGATCAGCCTCCCTTACTACCTGACGACAAAAATTGAATGGGTGCAGGCAAGGATTGCCAACATGAGGACAGTTTTCAAAAAGGAGCTGAACAAGAGGGAAGCATCCAAGAAATCAGGGGCCAGTACAGACCAAGTGTATGTGCCCAGGCTCTGGTACTTTGATCTGCTGGCATTTATAGTGGACCAAGAGCTGCAGAGGGAGTCTGCAATCTGCCTGCGGCCCAGGCTGCCCCATGCTCCACGCCTCACACGTTCCTGAGGAAACCCTCTCTGGCACAGGAAGTATACAGATTACACACATTTGAAATATTTATTGAAAATTAAGATAAAAGTACAAATAAAAGTACAGTAAACAGGTAGCATGTCATAGCAATTCAGCAGATCATTTCATCCTGCCAATCCACAGAGCCTACACCATAAAAAGACTGCAAGTACTCCTCTCTGGTCAATTTTGCACGCATAGTAGCATTTCTTGTATTTAGATTGGTCTCCAAGCATGTTAATCCTGTTAGAAAGCAGCGCTCCGCGTCTGTCTCCATATCCCTGGTTAGTGAGCAGCCTACAGACTGCCTTGTCCCTCTGCAGCCACTGTAGTTAGAGTGTCACCCTGAGTGACAGCTTGCATAGCGAATAGCAGGGCAGAGTCCCCTGACCCTGCTGGCAGCGTTTCCTCTCTTGGTCAGGAAGTGATAGTGTGTGCTATAGCGTGTGTGTCCTGTCCTCCATGCCGGTTTACCGCTCCACGTGCACCGGAGCATGTAATAGCAAGCCCCGCTGCATTCCCAGTTACCAGCGCATCACTTACACAGGGAGATCCATCCTGTGTAGCAGCAGCGTTACTAGGAGAGATACCGCCAGCGTAAACCGGTCATTGCCATTAACCCTGCACAAGCTGAATGGATCAGATAAGTAACACCTGTGACTGTGATTCCTGCATCAGTTATATTGCATGTGAAGTTAACCACTGAAGTACCGTTGTACACTGCAAGCTTATCACTTGAATAAATCTAAAGCTGGTTATATCTTCTAAGTGTGTCGTCTAACAACCACACAGCACGATCATACAAATACCCTGCCAATAGGTTATGGGCCCAGCACGTCACGTGCGCGAAGATTAACCCCCTAAAGACCAAGTGCTAGCGCAGTACATAAAAGAACACAAAGAAATTATTTCTGACATTTGTGAAAGAGTTAACGAGAATGCACAGCACAGGGCATAGCATGAACTTTCCTAAACTCAAAGGCTCAGAGAATTACACTATATGGAAGTTCGCTATGGAAATGCAGCTTAAAAGGGAGAAGCTATGGAAGGTCACAATAGCCCCAGGAGATAGTCCAAACCCAGAAGAGGTAGACAGGGCCATTGGCACGATAGGCCTGGCTGTGGAGCAGCATGTTTATTCTACAATCTGTGGGAAAGAGTCCGCTAAGGACATGTGGACAACTCTACAAGGTGCTTATGAGAATAAAGGCCTGATGAGAAGGATAAGCCTGAGACGCACACTATATGGAACAAAGTTGAATGCATGCAAGGACATGAACGATTACATCGATAAAATACTATCAATAGCTCAGCAATTGGCATGTGTAGGAGCAAAAGTGGATGAGGAAGAAGTGGCGATGGTAATGCTGCAGAACTTGACAGAAGAATTTGACTTCCTAGTTGTCGCACTAGAGTCAAATGAAACCAAGCTTACAACAGAAGTTGTGAGGGCTAAGCTACTTCAGTTCCAAGAAAGAATTCACAAGGACGCCATAGCTGGGGGTTCTGCCTTAGTAGCAAAGGGTGCAAAACCCAAGAAATGCACATTCAAATGTTATGTGTGCCACAAAGTAGGGCACAAGGCTTCAGAATGCAGGATGAAGAACACTAGTGGTACACACAAGCGACATGACAAGAAGAACGAGTCAGCACTGAATGTAGCAGGCAAGCCAAGGAGGGATTGCTGGTACATGGACTCGGGAGCCTCTAGACACTTCAGCTGCAACAAGAAGTAGTTCAATTCTTTAACACAGTGTACACCCACAACAGTTACAGGGATTGGTGAAAAGGTCCTTACTGCATCGAGTGTTGGGACAATCACAGTGAGACTAAGAATTGAGGGACAGACAGTAGTCAAAGATATCCAAGACGTCCTGTACGTACCAGAATTAGGAAGTAACCTCATCGCTATCAGCGTACTCGAGGCAAAAGGCTACAGAGTCCAGTTTGCAAAGGGCAGGTGTATGGTGCATAATGAAAGAGGGACTGTAATTGCATTAGCAACCCGATGCAACCAACTATACGTCCTAGACACAGATAAATGTGTAGCTTTGGCAGCCTCTGGTGAAAGTGAGTCGATGGAACTCTGGCACAGACGTTTGGGACACTTAGGATATGACAATATCCAGAAATTAGCTGATGGGATGGCAACAGGGACACCGAAAGACCTGTGTGCGAGAGTTGCATAAAAGGCAAGCAGACCCGCAACCCATTTCCCAAGTCAGCAGGTAGAGCAGAATCACAGTTAGCTCTGGTGCACACAGATGTGTGCGGACCGATGGAAGAGGAGTCAACCAGTGGTTACAAGTACTTCATGACTCTCATCGATGATGCCACAAGGATGACACATGTATACTTCATAAAGAAGAAAAGTGAAGTAGTCAAGAAAATTGTGGAGTACAAGAACCTAGTGGAAACTCAGATGGGCCTAAAGCTAAAAGCCCTGAGATCCGACAATGGGGGAGAGTACAAAAATGAAGCACTAACTGACTGTCTCAGAAAGCATGGCATAAAGCATCAGCTGACGATGGCCTATACGCCTGAACAGAATGGCGTAAGTGAAAGGGCGAACCGAACAATCGTCGAAAGAGCACGAGCAATGGTAAACGATGCTGGCCTGGAGAAGAGTTTTTGGGCAGAAGCTGTATCTACTGCAGTATACCTGAAAAACAGAACACCTACAGTGGCCGTGAAGGGAAAGACCCCCTTAGAGGCCTGGTCTGGGAAGAAGCCAGACATCAGACATCTCTGTGTCTTTGGGAGCAGAGCTTATGCGCATATACCAAAGGAGAAGAGAAAGAAACTTGACCCAAAATCAAAACAGTGCATACTGCTAGGCTATTGTGAGGAGAGCAAAGGGTACAGGCTCTGGGATGCAGAGAACTGACGTCTTCTGAAATCACGAGATGTGATATTTCAAGAAAAAGCACCACTCACAAAAGCAGAAGAGCAAGAAAAGCAAGCACTAGTTATAGAAAGAATGCCTGAAAAGGAAAATACCGAGGAGGGAAGCGAACCAACAAACAGGGCTTCCGTAAGAAGCAACAAGGGCATACCAGCCAGAAGGTATGATGAAGAGTATGCGAACATTGTTTTCAGTGAACCTCAGAGTATTCGAGAAGCGAAAGCGTGCAGTGATTGGGCGAAATGGAAATCTGCAATAGACACAGAGCTATCAGCACTGAAAGAGAACAACACTTGGACCATAGTAGAAAGGCCAAGCAACCGCAAGACAGTCAAGAACAAGTGGGTCTTCTGCAAGAAGTTAAATTCGGACGGAGAAGTTGCCCGTTACAAAGCCCGCCTTGTTGCTAAGGGATACACACAGAGATCCGGAATTGACTATGGCGAGATATACTCACCAGTTGCAAGGTATAACACTCTTAGATTAGTAATTGCAGTCGCCACCTCACATAACTTACTGCTATACCAACTAGACTTCGATTCAGCATTCCTGAATGGAGAACTGGCTGAAGAAATCTATATGGAATCGCCAGATCATTACAATGAGGATGAGCTTCAGACAGAGAAGGTGTGTCTTCTGAAGAAATCTATATACGGCCTAAAACAGAGTGGTCGTTGCTGGTACATAAAATTGGATGCAGCACTACTTGAAATGAATTTTGTTAGATCAGAGACTGACCGC
The DNA here is from genome assembly GCF_055691185.1 of Crinia signifera. Classification (NCBI taxonomy): domain Eukaryota; kingdom Metazoa; phylum Chordata; class Amphibia; order Anura; family Myobatrachidae; genus Crinia; species Crinia signifera. The sequence goes on from NC_139220.1 coordinate 208,175,537, forward strand.
TGCCTCTACCACAAAGACTGGGGAGCAGATGAAGACGACCGATGTTCCCATACCGGCTATCTATTCACATTAGCTGGAGCAGCAGTTAACTGGGCAAGTATAAAGCAACCAATTGTTGCCCTTTCAACAACTGAGGCCGAATACATGGCTCTTACAGAGACATCTAAGGAAGCGCTCTGTATCAAAGAGACTTTGTGTGAATTAGGCCTACTCTATGAAGAAGAGACTATCAGCATTGCATGTGATAACAGGGGAGCAATAGATCTTTCCTGTAGTACCAAGCACCATGGACAGTCAAAACACATCGCGATTAGACACCACTTCATCAGAGAACTAGTGGAGAGCAAGTCCATCGATGTCGAATATGTTGCAAGCGAAGAGAATGTTGCTGACATGCTTACAAAAGGACTGTCGATAAACTTGCTTATTAAGTTCGTGAAGGACTGTGGACTTGTTTAAATCCAAAATGTTGATTTGAAGTTTTTTTGATGTTCTGAGTGTCTTTCTCTCTAACCATATTTTTCGGTTACAGGTGTAACAAAGGACAAAGTATTGCATTATGTTCTTTTATGTAGCCGAAGACAGCCTTGAGCGAGGGGGAGTGTTAGAAAGCAGCGCTCCGCGTCTGTCTCCATATCCCTGGTTAGTAAGCAGCCTACAGACTGCCTTGTCCCTCTGCAGCCACTGTAGTTAGAGTGTCACCCTGAGTGGCAGCTTGCGTAGCGAATAGCAGGGCAGAGTCCCCTGACCCTGCTGGCAGCATTTCCTCTCTTGGTCAGGAAGTGATATTGTGTGCTATAGCGTGTGTGTGTCCTGTCCTCCATGCCTGTTTATGCTCCACGTGCACTGGAGCGTGTAACAGCAAGCCCCGCTGTATTCCCCGTTACCAGCGCATCACTTACACAGGGAGATCCATCCTGTGTAGCAGCAGCGTTACTGGGAGAGATACCGCCAGCGTAAACCGGTCATTGCCATTAACCCTGCACAAGCTGAACGGATCAGATAAGTAACACCTGTGACTGTGATTCCTGCATCAGTTATATTGCATGTGAAGTTAACCACTTAAGTACCGTTGTACACTGCAAGCTTATCACTTGAATAAATCTAAAGCTGGTTATATCTTCTAAGTGTGTCGTCTAACAACCACACAGCACGATCATACAAATACTCTGCCAATAAATCCGACTGCCTCCTCAACTATTTCACTGTCATCCATGCTTGAAACATTGGGGTGTGCGGACTGTGTTTTTCTGCGTAGAGAGTTGTGCAGCACACAACAGGCCATACAGGGAAAAAAAACACTAGGCGCCGTTTGCACACACAAAATAACAATTTAATAACACATTAATAACAATTCACAATAAAACAATAGATTGCATGCATGCAAATAATTTTTAAAATGACATAAATGTAAGTACACTTGATTATCACAACACTAAGCGCTTGTGTATAAAGGCCTTAGTTACCACTGTGGTCAGGAGGGTTGCAAGATAATGTGCACCGATGTTGTGGTGGCTTGCTGTCACTCACAGGTGTAACCAAACATGTCCCAGCAGTTGGCAAAAAAAGGGTTTAATTATAGCTCACAGTGAGTCTGGTTGAAAGTGTAATGCTTACACTTGTGAGCCCCTATGTTGCAAGCAACTTGTGGCACTCCGTGTGGTGAATAGAGTCCAGGGCAAACGGGGTGGCGGGGGGGGGGGGGTTTGAGAGCAGGCACAGATGCAGTACTCACTGACTTGAGATGGTATTAGTCCGTTGCTGGCGATGTTTAACCAGCTGGTCAGCCGCTTGTTGCGCTTGGAGTCTGCTGCCGCTGTGCAGCATCTGTCTGCCTCCACGCTCTATCACCTTTCAGTGGACCAGGTGTATGCTGGATGAGATGGATCCCAGCACGTCCTTTCTGGCGGTGAGAGCTCTTGGAATGCTCGCAGGGCAGGGTGACTGTGCAGCTGGGTCTGTGCAAATGACCCACCAGTTTCTGTGCTGGCAGTACCGTGGCGTGAGACTGATGTAAAGGGTTGCAGATGTCAGCGGCAACTCACGGACCTCAGCTTGGGTGAACAAGGATCCTCAACAACGCGTTTCGCTGCACTCAGGGCGGCTTTTTCAATTCTGAATGAGGAGTTCCATGCTGTGCCGGTCTTATACCCTTCTTTTGATTACATCCATGTCTGTAAGTTTCGGGAGACCAATCATGGCTATGGCTTTCTGTAGGAGGATTTGTACCTCCCATACTTCTAGCTACAGATGGAGCAATCAATTGCTAAATAAATGTATTGATACATCCAACATTAAGTGCTACTGTATTGAATTGCATGAATAAGCGTATCTCATAGTAATGCAGTAAAAAATATATAAAAAGCTGCTAAGCTAAATAAATTGCATAAATTGGAAAAAGACATTGTTATACTGACAGGCTACAGTTGTGGGTGAATCACCCGTGCTGCGATCTTTAGAACAAACGGCACTATTGGTGCCTTAAAAATATATTTATAACTTTTTCTTAAAGTAACATACATTGGTACTTATGTAGTATCTGGATGCCCAATTTTTTGATTGTATGCCTTAACTTAAGGCATACAATCAGATGCGATGCGATGCGATCGACCCGATTTTCCATAGGATTCATTGTAAAAATGGTCTTGTTCATTTCCCTACTATCCAAGTGGGCATGGAGTTGGATATAAACCTGTGGCGAGCGAAGCAAGCCCGAAGCGTGGCGAGCGGACGCGGATTATTTTGGTGACATGGAAAACAACCGAGCCCGAAGCGTCGCGAGCGGACGCGGATTATTTTGGTGACATGGAATACAATTTAAATAATCTGCGTGCGCTCGCCACGCTTCGGGCTCGGTGGCTCGCTTCGCTCGCCACAGGTTTATATCCAACTCCATGCCCACTTGGATAGTAGGGAAATGAACAAGACCATTTTTACAATGAATCCTATGGAAAATCAGGTCCATCGCATCGCATCTGATTGTATGCCTTAAGTTAAGGCATACAATCAAAAAATCGGGCGTCCAGATACTACATAAGTACCCATACATTTATCATATTCATATGAAAAACTAGAGGTCATTATTTTCAACTCTAATAGCTTTTATTTTTAACATTGCTTTTAACTTTATTTAAGACATTATTAATATGAGCATATATTCTATGTTTAATGAGAAAATAAGTATTAATTAAGGAGGGACATAGATTCTTAGTTTGATACAATGAAACATTTTCTTTTTCTTCTTTTTTCTTTTTTTCCTTTTTAAATTTTTAAATTGTTTAAATATACAGCTGCTAACCGATTACAACAAGGGGTGACTAATCCACAGGTAATCACTTATTTCTACACAGGCATATCCTCAAATTAGTCAACCAGATATACATGTTGGGGCCAGTGTCATTTCTCCACGGTCTTATTTACCGTGGCTGCCACTGTGTGCCAGGCATGCAGACCGTGGACAAATGTTAAACTGACCCACACCAAAGGCGCGACAGGAGGGAGAGATAGATGTGTCTATACCTAGTTGACATAATAGACTAAAAGAGGACTAAACTAGATCTAAGGAGCGAGAGAGTGTGCAGAATCCTAACCGTTGACTGGTATTATAATTGGGCTAAATGAACTGAAGGTCTATTGTTTCATTAAGACCCTGTGGCTTAAGTGTCTCTAACTTCAGAATCCATGCTGCCTCTTGCCGGCAGAGGTTTCTGAAGCGATCCCCTCCTCGGCTGGTGGGGGCTATATGTTCTAAACCCACCACTCTCAAGCCTGCGGGGTCGCTTCCATGGACTTCTGAGAAATGCCTAGGAATACTATGGTTGTTGCATTTTTTAACTATGTTTCTTCTATGCTCTAAAACTCTGACCTTGAGAGAGCGAATAGTGCGACCCACATAGTAAGAATCACATGGGCATATCAATAGATACACCACATAATTGGTAGTGCAATTGATAAATGTCTTAATGTTGAAAATATTTTTTTGAGATTGTTGACGTCACTTTTTGTGTTTTATTGATTATGTGCTTACATATAATGCACTGGGCATGATTGCATCTAAAAAAATCCAACTATTTTAGGACCTACAAGTGTACTTTGTATACTTTTGCTTTTAGTCTCCATTGTTCCTTTAACCCCTTCCTGACAGAGCCTGTTTTTGCCTTCCTGACAGAGCCCTTTTTTTCAATTCTGACATGTCTCACTTAAGTGGGGATAACTTTTTTTTGCTTTTACTTATCCCAGTGATTTTGAGATTGTTTTTTCGTGACACATTGTACTTCAAGTTAGTGGTAAATTTTCGTCGATACAGTCTGTGTTTTTTTGTGAAAAATACCAAAATATCGTGAAAAAATGGAAAATTTAGCGATTTGCAAAATGTTAAATTTTCTGCTTGTGAGACAAATAATCTTACCACTCAAAATAGTGAATAACTAACATAGACCATATGTCTACTTTATGTTGACATCATTATTTCAACTTCCTTTTAATTTTTTGGGACACTAGGAGGCTTACAATATGAATAGCAAATTCTCAAATTTTCAAGAAAATTTCAAACACTGATTTTTTTAGGGACCAGTTCAGTTCTGATGTGACTTTGAGGGACTTGTATGTGAGACACCCCCATAAATGATGCCATTTCAAAAACTGCACCCCTCACAGTATTCAAAACAGCATTTTGGAAGTTTGTTAACCCTTTAGGTGTTTCACAGGAATTAAAACAAAGTGTAGGTGAAATTTCAAAATTTCTTTTTTTTTGCAGATTTGCAATTTTAATACATTTTTCTAAGGAACACAGTACATTTTACTAGAGAAATGTGACTAAAAATTGATTCCCCCAATTCTTTTGTTTTCATAAATATCCTATATGTGGCCCTAGTGTGCACGGTGACCAAACCACAGGCTTCATAATAGAAGGAGCACCTACTTGATTTTGGAGCCTCCTTTTTATGAGATTATTTTTTAGGCACCATGTAGGTTTCTAGGCACCATAACATGCTAAAAGTTAGGAACCCCCCCACAAGTGACCCCATTTTGCAAACTACACCCCTCAGGGAATTCAGCTAGGGGTATAGTGTACATTTCAAACCCGCAGGGGTTTCACCAATTGTGGTACAACTGGGCAGTGAAAATGAAAAATTATTTTTTTTACACAAAAATGCAGTTCTGGCTCCAAATTTTTCATTTTCAGAAGGTATGAAGGAGAAAAAGCACCCCAAAATCTGTGCCCCAATTTCTCCCGAGTACGGCAATGCCTCACATGTGACCAAAAAATACCAGTTGGGTGCATGGCAGGACTCAGAAGGGAAGGAGTGATTTTTGGATTTTGCAGCACAGATTCTGGTGGAATGAATGGTGGGTGCTATGTTGCACCAATACAGTGGAACCCCCCCACAAGTCACCCCATTTTGCAAAGTACACCCCTCAGGGAATTCATCTAGGGGTATAGTGTACATTTCAAACCCCCAGGGGTTTTACCAATTTTGATACAAGTGGGCAGTGAAAATGAAAAATTACATTTTTTTACACAAAAATGCAGTTCTGGCTCACAATTTTTCATTTTCAGAAGGTATGAAGGAGAAAAAGCACCCCAAAATATGTGCCCCAATTTCTTCCGAGTACGGCAATGCCTCACATGTGACCAAAAAATACCAGTTGGGTGCATGGCAGGACTCAGAACGGAAGGAGTGATTTTTGGATTTTGCGGCTCAGATTCTGGTGGAATTTTGGTGGGTGCTATGTCGCATTAGCAAGACCCCCCAAGCACCAATACAGTGGAACCCCCCCACAAGTCACCCCATTTTGAAAACTACACCCCTCAGGGAATTCATCTAGGGGTATAGTGTACATTTAAAACCCCCAGGGGTTTCACCAATTTTGATACAAGTGGGCAGTGAAAAAGAAAAATTAAATTTTTTACACAAAAATGCAGTTCTGGCTCAAAATTTTTCATTTTCAGAAGGTATGAAGGAGAAAAAGCACCCCAAAATCTGTGCCCCAATTTCTCCCGAGTACGGCAATGCCTCACATGTGACCAAAAAATACCAGTTGGGTGCATGGCAGGACTCAGAAGGGAAGGAGTGATTTTTGGATTTTGCAGCTCAGATTCTGGTGGAATTTTGGTGGGTGCTATGTCGCATTAGCAAGACCCCCCAAGCACCAATACAGTGGAACCCCCCCACAAGTCACCCCATTTTGCAAAGTACACCCCTCAGGGAATTCATCTAGGGGTATAGTGTACATTTCAAACCCCCAGGGGTTTCACCAATTTTGATACAAGTGGGCAGTGAAAATGAAAAATTACATTTTTTTACACAAAAATGCAGTTCTGGCTCACAATTTTTCATTTTCAGAAGGTATGAAGGAGAAAAAGCACCCCAAAATATGTGCCCCAATTTCTTCCGAGTACGGCAATGCCTCACATGTGACCAAAAAATACCAGTTGGGTGCATGGCAGGACTCAGAACGGAAGGAGTGATTTTTGGATTTTGTGGCTCGGATTCTGGTGGAATTTTGGTGGGTGCTATGTCGCATTAGCAAGACCCCCCAAGCACCAATACAGTAGAACCCCCCCACAAGTGACCCCATTTTGCAAACTACACCCCTCAGGGAATTCATCTAGGGGTATAGTGTACATTTAAAACCCCCAGGGGTTTCACCAATTTTGATACAAGTGGGCAGTGAAAAAGAAAAATTACATTTTTTACACAAAAATGCAGTTCTGGCTCAAAATTTTTCATTTTCAGAAGGTATGAAGGAGAAAAAGCACCCCAAAATCTGTGCCCCAATTTCTCCCGAGTACGGCAATGCCTCACATGTGACCAAAAAATACCAGTTGGGTGCATGGCAGGACTCAGAAGGGAAGGAGTGATTTTTGGATTTTGCAGCACAGATTCTGGTGGAATGAATGGTGGGTGCTATGTTGCACCAATACAGTGGAACCCCCCCACAAGTCACCCCATTTTGCAAACTACACCCCTCAGGGAATTCATCTAGGGGTATAGTGTACATTTCAAACCCCCAGGGGTTTCACCAATTTTGATACAAGTGGGCAGTGAAAATGAAAAATTACATTTTTTTACACAAAAATGCAGTTCTGGCTCAAAATATTTCATTTTCACAAGGAATGAAGGAGACAAAGCACCCCAAAATCTGTGCCCCAATTTCTCCCGAGTACGGCAATGCCTCATGTGTGACCAAAAAGTGGCAGGACTCAGAAGGGAAGGAGTGATATTTGGAGTTTGCAGCACAAATTCTGGTGGAATTTTGGTGGGTGCTATGTCGCATTAGCAAGACCCCCCAAGCACCAATACAGTGGAACCCCCCCACAAGTCACCCCATTTTGAAAACTACACCCCTCAGGGAATTCATCTAGGGGTATAGTGTACATTTAAAACCCCCAGGGGTTTCACCAATTTTGATACAAGTGGGCAGTGAAAAAGAAAAATTACATTTTTTACACAAAAATGCAGTTCTGGCTCAAAATTTTTCATTTTCAGAAGGTATGAAGGAGAAAAAGCACCCCAAAATCTGTGCCCCAATATCTCCCGAGTACGGCAATGCCTCACATGTGACCAAAAAATACCAGTTGGGTGCATGGCAGGACTCAGAAGGGAAGGAGTGATTTTTGGATTTTGCGGCTCAGATTCTGGTGGAATGAATGGTGGGTGCTATGTGGCATTAGCAAGACCCCCGAAGCACGGTGAAATTATGAACCTAATATTCCATAGATGTGTGGTATAATTTAAAACACTCCTTTATACATAGGCCGGGTTTGTCGGGGCAAGTGTCACACTGGAAAATAGTTTGCTTTCTTATTCCCTTTTTATAGCAAACTTTGCACCTTTTTTGTGTCCTGCCCTTTTTTCCAGTGGAGGGGATTTCATCAGGAAAATGCTGCCCTGGTACAATACGGGGGCCAGTACTAGAAGTACTGGGGCCCTCTGCCTGCTGGTTCCCAAATATTAGGCCCTTTATGACTTCCTCTTGAAAGTGCATAAATGTCCCCCTCTGGCCGGTAGAACGGAATAGCACGTAAGCGTTATACAGTGCCATCTGGATGATATACACGGCCACCTTCTTGTACCAGATTTTTGTTTTCCGCAGGGCACTGTACGGCTTCAGTACCTGATCTGAAAGATCCACTCCGCCCATGTACCTATTGTAATCCAGGATACAATTAGGTTTTGAGGTGTGGGTACTGGTACCTCGTACAGGGACGGAGGTGGTACTGTCTCCGTGAATTGTTGTCAGTATAAGGACATCCCTCTTGTCCTTATATTTGACCAACAACATATTTTCGGTGCATATTCCCCTGCTTTCACCCCTTCTCATTACTTGGGCAATGTGCGTTTTTGGGAGGCCTCTTTGGTTCTTGCGCACAGTACCGCAAGCTGCTGTACCTCTTGAACCAAGGGCCTTAAACAGGGGGATGCTAGTGTAAAAGTTATCCACATAGAGGTGATAACCTTTATCCAGGAAGGGGTGCACTAAATCCCAGACAATTTTCCCACTAACACCTACGAGGGAGGGGGGGCATTCTGGCGGTTGAATTCTTGAATCCTTCCCTTCATAAACCCTAAACCTGTGGGTGTACCCTGAGGTGCTTTCACACAGTTTATACATTTTTATGCCATACCTTGCCCTCTTACTGGGAAGGTACTGGCGGAATTTAACCCTTCCTTTAAAATGTATAAGGGACTCGTCGATACAAATAAATTTTTCAGGGATGTACACCTCTTCAAATTTGGCACTGAAATGATCAATGACCGGCCTGACTTTGAATAGCCGGTCAAAGGTGGGATCATCTCTGGGTGGGCACTGTGCATTATCGGTGTAATGTATGAATTTAAGAATTGTCTCAAATCGAGTCCGGGGCATGGCCATACGGTAAAATGGAGTACTGTACAGAACATCTGTACTCCAATATTGCCTAATTTCTGGCTTTTTTACTATGCCCATATGAAACACCAGACCCCAAAACATCATCATCTCTACTGCATCTACAGGGGTCCACCTAGCAAATGATGACGTGGGGTTTTGAGCAATAAACTGCTGGGCATATAAATTAGTTTGGTCCACCATTAAATTTATAAAATCATCAGAGAAAAATAATTTGAAAAAGTCAATTTCTCTGAGACCTGTGGAATCAAATTGGATTCCTGGCATGGCCAAAAACTCAGGAACCTGGGGCTCAAAATTGTCTGGTGGTGGGGTCCATACTAGATCAATTATTGGGGGGGGAATCTCAGCTGATCTACGGGGGCGTCTTTGAGGGGGTCCCTCATCAGCAGAGGAGGAAGAGGAGCTTAAGGCAAATCCTTCAAATTCCCCGCTTGCATCACTGGCTGTGTCAGAGTCAGAAGCAAGCATGGCATATGCCTCCTCCACTGAATACATTCTCCTGGATGATTGGGAGGACATTTGGGAGGACATTTGGGAGGACATTTGGGATGCCATTTTTATTTTTGTGTTACCGGTAGTGAAATGTTTCAACACGTGTATAGTGTAGGGGGGGGCACAAACTTTATTTCAATCCGGGGGGTATGTAGTGTGTAGTGTGTATGTGGTGCAGAAAAAAAAAAAAATACTTTATACCAATAAAAAAAAAAAAAAATGAAGGGGTTAAAAAAAAAAAAAAGGAAGGGGTTAAAAAAAAAAAGGTCCTGCGCCAAAAATTGAGCACAGATGTTGGTCAGTAACGTCTGTCACTGAACAGCGCTCAAAGGCAACAGGAATTTGATCAAAAAAAAAAAAAAAAATAGATCAACCCTGTGCCGAAAGAGATGATCAGTGATGTACGTCACTGATCAGCGCACAGCGGCCACAGGACACCCACAAAATCACAGTGTGTGTAAAAAAAAAAATTAAAAAAATACCCCACAGCACACACACAAAAAAAAAAGGTGATCAGTGATGCGACACTGATTACCAGTGAGGTGCAGCAGGTGCACAACCTTTGGTGCAACTGACAGGTATATATAAAAAAAAAAAAACCTCTGTACCCCCAAAAAAGTTGCTGATCACCTCAGATATAGTGATCAGCACAAAAGGCGGGGACAGCAGACACAAAATTTAGCACTCTCTATCACTATCTCTCTCTATCTCTCTATCTCTCACTATCTAACACTATCTAACACTCTATGACACTGCAGCAGCAGCACTCACAGGTATATCTATATATAAAAAAAAACCTGCGCCCCCAAAAAGTTACTGATCAGTTAATTTATACTGATCAGCACAAAAGGAGGGGGCAGCAGTCAGTTATATAAAAAATATATAGCACAATCTGTCACTATCTCTCTCTATCTCTCTCTATCTCTCTCTCTCTATCTCTCTCTATCTCTCTATAACTATCACACTGCAGCAGCACAAAATATAGCACTCTGTCAGTAGGCCTCTCTCTCTATCTCTCTCTCTCTATCTCTCTCTCTCTATCTATAACTATATCACACTGCAGCAGCACAAAATATAGCACTCTCTGACACTATCTCTCTCTCTATCTCTCTCTATCTCTCTCTATCTCTCTCTATCTCTCTCTATCTCTCTCTATCTCTCTCTCTCTATCTCTCTCTATCTATCTCTATCTATCTCTCTATCTATCTAGCTAATACTAATACAGTGCAGCAGCACAATATCACAGTATGGCACAATTATTGCACAGGATCCAGGAAGCAATCAGCAGCGATCAGGTAAGTATTGCAGCAAGTATTTCTGGTCAGTATGGCGGCAGGGGGGTACGGTGACCGCACTGCACGCTTTCCAGACCGGAATGGCGTCTGCAGTGCAGTCACCGTTAGTTTAAATCTCCCTCCTTGGCTGTGATTGGTCCGTCGGTCCGACGGACCAATCACGGCCTTTGGGGGCGGGCGGGGTGAGGTGGGGTGACACCAGTGTCACCCTTACACCCCGCGGTGATTGGTGCTGTACTTTACAGCACCAATCACCTCTGATCCCGTGTCACCGGCGAACGTTATTCGCCGGTGACACAGGAAAACGCTGTGAATGGCTGTTCACACTGAACAGCCAATCACAGCGATCGCCGACGGGGGGGCGGCATCGCAGCCCCCCCGGGGCATGCACGGACATGTCTGCTGTCAGGGACAGCAGACATGTTGAAACTGTCACCGCGTCTATAGACGCGGTGACAGTTTAAATCCATGACGTACATTTACGCCATGTGTCGGGAAGTGCTTCCCGACCATGACGTAAATGTACGTCAAATGTCGGGAAGGGGTTAAAGAAACTGGGAGCCAGTATGTTTTTTAAGTTGCGTGCTCGTTTAAATATAATCGATGGTTCCTTTTCTAAATTGGTCATAAGGACCGGATCGGTGCTCAGGAGTTTATAGTTCTTTTTGATTATATTAGAAATTTTATTGGCAGCAACATTATGTTTAGAGATAAAGCAGACCTTATTTTTATTCCCAAATGTATTTTTGTCCTTATTTCTAACTTGCTTGTGTTTGTTGGTGTTGTTGATTATGTCACTTGTATTTAGTGTGCCTGCATATTCTAGGGCCTCATTGAGGATGGATTGAGGATGGATTGAGGATGGATTGGGGATATTCACATCGTTTGAATTCATCCAAAAGATGAGTGGTCTGTTCTGCAAATTTTGCATCTGAGGTGCAGTTCCGTCTAATTCTGTGTAGCTGGCTTTTAGGAACATTATTAAGCCAGCTTTTTTTATGATTGCTTGAATAGGGTATGAAGCTACATACGTCAACTGGATTTCTAAATCCTGCAACTGTTATGGCTCCCTCCACCACCTCCACTGTCACATCAAGAAAACTTAACTGTGAGGGGTGATGAGTGCATGTGAAGGATAAACCATATAGATTAGTGTTAAGGTGTGCAATAAACTCATCAATAGACTCAGTGTTACCGTGCCAAATAAAGAACAGGTCGTCGATATAGCGACCATACAGGACCAGATTCGCAACTCATCTTCAAATTTGCCCATGTATATATTCGCGAAACTGGGTGCGAATCTGGTCCCCATTGCCGTACCGAGGACCTGTTGATAGTGACAGTGATCAAACAAGAAGTGATTGTGTGATAAAATGTAATTAATAGATGCCAAAATAAATTCACGGGTCCCCTCTGAGATCCCAATATGTTTTGTCAAGATCTCATCCACAGGATATGCCTGTGTAGAAATAAGTGATTACCTGTGGATTAGTCACCCCTTGTTGTAATCGGTTAGCAGCTGTATATTTAAAAAATAAAAAAATTAAAAAAAGGAAAAAAAGAAAAAAGAAGAAAAAGAAAATGTTTCATTGTATCAAACTAAGAATCTATGTCCCTCCTTAATTAATACTTATTCTCTCATTAAACATAGAATATATGCTCATATTAATAATGTCTTAAATAATGTTAAAAGCAATGTTAAAAATAAAAGCTATTAGAGTTGAAAATAATGACCTCTAGTTTTTCATATGAATATGATAAATGTATGTTACTTTAAGAAAAAGTTATAAATATATTTTTAAGGCACCAATAGTGCCGTTTGTTCTAAAGATCGCAGCACGGGTGATTCACCCACAACTGTAGCCTGTCAGTATAACAATGTCTTTTTGCAATTTATGCAATTTATTTAGCTTAGCAGCTTTTTATATATTTTTTACTGCATTACTATGAGATACGCTTATTCATGCAATTCAATACAATAGCGCTTAATGTTGGATGTATCAATACATTTATTTAGCAATTGATTGCTCCATCTGTAGCTAGAAGTATGGGAGGTACAAATCCTCCAACAACAGAAAGCAATAGCCATGATTGGTCTCCCGAAATTTACACACATGGATGTAATCAAAAGAAGGGTATAAGACCGGCACCAGCATGGAACTCCTCATTCAGAATTGAAAAAGCCGCCCTGAGTGCGGCGAAACGCATTTTTGAGGATCCTTGTTCACCCAAGCTGAGGTCTGTGAGTTGCCGCTAACAACTGCAACCCTTTACATCTGTCTCACGCCACGGTACTGCCAGCACAGAAACTGGTGGGTCATTTGCACAGATCCAGCCGCACGGTCACCCTGCCCTGAGAGCATTCCAAGAGCTCTCACCGCCAGAACGGACGTGCTGGGATTCATCTCATCCAGCATACACCTGGTCCGCTGAAAGGTGATAGAGCGTGGAGGCAGACAGACGCTGCACAGCGGCAGCAGACTCCAAGCGCAACAAGCGGCTGACCCGTTGGTTAAACATCGCCAGCAATGGACTGATACCATCTCAAGTCAGTGAGTACTGCATCTGTGCCTGCTCTCAAACCCCCCACCCCCCCACCCCGTTTGCCCTGGACTCTATTCACCACACAGAGTGCCACAAGTTGCTTGCAACATATGGGCTCACAAGTGTAAGCATTACACTTTCAACCAGACTCACTGTGAGCTATTATTAAACCCTTTTTTTGCCAACTGCTGGGACATGTTTGGTTACACCTGGGAGTGACAGCAAGCCACCACAACATCGGTGCACATTATCTTGCAACCCTCGTGACCACAGTGGTAACTAAGGCCTTTATACACAAGCGCTTAGTGTTGTGATAATCAAGTGTACTTACATTAATGTAATTTTTAAAATTATTTGCATGCATGCAATCTATTGTTTTATTGTGAATTGTTATTAATGTGTTATTAAATTGTTATTTTGTGTGTGCAAACGGTGCCTAGTGGTTCTTTTCCCTGTTTTTTCTATTTGAGGGCGGCATCCCTCCACCACAGGGCAGCCATTTGCTCAGGACACATCATAGTCAGTCCCTAGCGCTCAATTTCTGCTGTTGTATTGTACACAACAGGCCATAACTACCTTGTCTATTTTATCTAGTCGCAGATTTATGGCACCATGTAAAATCCTAAACTTATTGCTTAGTATGCCAAATGTATTTTCAACCACTCGCCTAGCTCGTGACAGGCGGTAATTGAAAATTCTGCGTTCTCTATTAAGCAACCTTTGTGGGTAGGGTTTTACAACATTGGCGTGCAAGGCAAACTCCTCGTCAGCCACAAAAACAAAGTTTAAACCATGCACATTCTGTGTCCGCTCTGGTAATTGAAGTTCATTGTTTTTAAGTTTGTCATGGAACATGGTCTTTTCCAAAGCCCCACCATCAGACACCCTGCCATTTTTTCCAATGTCCACAAAGATGAATTCATATTTGGCATTGGCAATAGCCATTAAAACAATGCTAAAGAAGCCCTTATAATTATAGGAAAAAGAGCCACTATTAGCTGGGGGCATAATGCGGATATGTTTTCCATCGATGGCACCACCACAATTGGGGAAATTCCAAAGATCCTTAAAATCTTGGGCAATAGCTTCTCACTCCTCAGTAGTCGTAGGGAACTGAAATATAGAGGTAAAGAGGTTTAAAAAAAAAAAAAAAATCACTCATTTGGTTGTTACATAATGTTTTACAGCCTTCTCTATATGTGGAAGAGGAGTGTTCACAGACACTGGATGTGCCGTCACAGCTACCTTCACCGGTCCTCTGCTCTACACCCACACCCAGCTGGATAGGGAGGGATTTTGTTTGCGGAGGGCAAACAGAAAGACAAATGTGCCTTTTTGGGCGCACTCTTTTATATGATCATTGTATGATAAGATTGATTACTTAAAACATGACTTTTATTTAGACTCGGCACCTAAAAAATTTAGAGGCAGTTATGGCTAATATATTATACAGTCAAATCCTATTATACCTCTATTAACAACATCTGAATAAAAAGTTGTACAAGTAGACTTGGTATTATTGTATAGACTAGGCACTTATTGATACTGTCTACAGTTATTCAACAGAACCATTCTTCATATACCTTTAATGGCTGGCTTAGTCCACCATTTCAACTGATAAAAGCTCCAGAGTTGGAGTTTAAATATGCCAGTAAGAATGAGTTAACAGTGTGACCCAGCTATAACAGCAGATTGTCTACACTAGAGAGAATTTATTCAGCTTAAACAGCAGACAACAATGTTTAGCAATAAACGTCAGGACAACCTTGCGCCTATTGTATGACAAACCAATAATATTTATTTACCAAGAAACTGTTGTCTATGTTTATTAGTAGTACAGATCAGGTTTGATCTGCGTAATTATAGTCGAATGTTCTGAGCTTCAGAGTTACCCCGTACACACTATCCAACTCAGCAGATAGGAGATCTGAGAAATAAGTGATACTTAGAAATAATTTAGAGTGATAGTGTGCTTAGCTCAATTGATTCTAGTTTGAACAAAAGGGTACAACAGCTTCACAATTTACACAACACCCTCTGTGTAGTAGGGAACTCCACACACAATGGGTGCCAGATAAACCATTTTTTTGCACACCTGTTAACAATTCAATCTATCGGGTCAACTAATGGGCACTTTTCTATCTAAAATCTGCAAAAAAACTTAAAACCTTTCCGTCAGCTATACACCTGACAACATAAGACTCTCTCATCAGGGATTCGATGTCTTGACAGATCTCTGAAAGCAGAAGTCCGGTTGGAAGGTGATCTGACACTCTGCTACTGGCAATCACCTTTCCATCACTCTCTCATCCACCCAGTCCGAGAGGTTATCCCTGCAATACTGAAAAGCATCAGGGGACCCTAAGGGCTGGACTGGAAAGCAGAAGTGACCTGCACCTTAGCCCCCGCACACAACCCACCTGGTATTCTCATTTGAAACCAATGCCGTAAGGTTACCCATATGCCTCAACCTTGATCAGAATTCCACGGTGCCAATCAGGGGCCGGCCCAGTAACCGGTGAGGAGACTCCTGGCGAATAGTCGGCTGGTAACGCAGGCAAGGCGATCAAATAGCAGATACACAGGAGCCACCGGTTGTGGGGGCACTTTTTCACGTGGGCTTTATTGACTCTATAGCGAGTATATTTTATTAATAAAATGATAAAAAATCTTCATAAAAAATATGTTATGCATACATACTAATATGTGCAACCTATAGACTGTTTATTGTGGTGGACTAAGCCAGCCATTAAAGGTATATGAAGAATGGTTCTGTTGAATAACTGTAGACAGTATCAATAAGTGCCTAGTCTATACAATAATACCAAGTCTACTTGTAAAACTTTTTATTCAGATGTTGTTAATAGAGGTATAATAGGATTTGACTGTATAATATATTAGCCATAACTGCCTCTAAATTTTTTAGGTGCCGAGTCTAAATAAAAGTCATGTTTTAAGTAATCAATCTTATCATACAATGATCATATAAAAGAGTGCGCCCAAAAAGGCACATTTGTCTTTCTGTTTGCCCTCCGCAAACAAAATCCCTCCCTATCCAGTTACAATACTGAATGTGTTGGGCGCACCACCAATCTATGACTACAATAATGGTTAAGAAGTAGTCTACAATATTGGTAAATAGATGAATTTTCTTGTTAAATGCTCTGAATTAATCCCTGAGTCTGTGCGGATTCAATAACCCTTCTTTGTATCTCACTACTTACTGAGACCTATCTCAGTTCTGAATCCAGCACGACATAGTATTTGTACATTTAAAGCGACGTCTTAGACTCTCTTTGACACCTATCTATCTAAAATCAACACACAGTCCAACTCCCAAAAGGGACAGTGGAAATAAATATGTCCACCTTCAGCTTAAAGAATGAACTTCAACAAAAAAGAAGGACAGAGGATTTGGATAGTATTTTTTCAACACCAGATGGTGTAACTATCCAGGACGGAAATTGGACCGATGATTTGACAAAATTGAAATATCTACTACAACGTCAAACCAGAACAAACTGGGATTTGACGAGTCTGGAAAATTATTGTAAAACCAAAATTACACCTAGGGGCCTAAGACCTAGGACATTTCCGGCATTCGATCTATATACCGACAATCTTAAAAAGGAATGGGAGAAAACATTACTGAAATGCTCCCAAGACCTGATGGGTATTCTTATTCAACATAACCATCTGGTGTTAGACGAAATCTCCAAGGAAATAGAGATTATAGGCAAAAGGCTGGAACAATGGGAGCAAGTAGCAGCATTTCAAATCAATTTTGAGAGGAACAAAAAGGATTTAGAGGAGTACGAAAATAACATCATAGAACGCAAGAAGAATAAGTTTTATCGGGATCAGAGGGATTTTGCAACAGGTCAAATATTCCGCTGGACCAGGAACAACCCTCAGAGACCCAACAGGAGGTATGCGCCGTCCTCCTCAGAAACAGATTGTTCCAGCATGGAGGATCTGAGCGATACCAGCTTTCATCAAACAGATATATCGGTCCCGAGGAGAAGTGAGTTACAACCCCACCTACAACATAATGTGGGAGCCTCCTCAGCATCTCTCCCCTCCTCATCATCGTCTTTTTTAGAATATGGCCGGAATACCAGGGGTCCAAAACAAAAAGACCGATAAATAAAAGTCATGTTTTAAGTAATCAATTTTATCATACAATGATCATATAAAAGAGTGCGCCCAAAAAGGCACATTTGTCTTTCTGTTTGCCCTCCGCAAACAAAATCCCTCCCTATCCAGTTACAATACTGAATGTGTTGGGCGCACCACCAATCTATGACTACAATAATGGTTAAGAAGTAGTCTACAATATTGGTAAATAGATGAATTTTCTTGTTAAATGCTCTGAATTCATCCCTGAGTCTGTGCGGATTCAATAACCCTTCTTTGTAACCCACACCCAGCTCTCAGCAAGCCGCGCAGCAGCAGCCTGAACCTCCATCAAGGAGAGGCCGTAAAAAGTTAAGACTCACCAGATTCTGGAGTCTGCCAATCGACTGATGGCATTTGACGAGGATGAGCAGGACCATGTGGGGAATGCAATTGCAAAAAACTCAAAAAATTTGATCCTGTAACAAGGGCAGAGGCTTAACGGATCATCCGTGACACCCGATACTGGGCCAGTGTCGGGGCCCTTACAGATGACCCCCCTATGTCACGGGTTGAATACCAACCCATAAGCCCTGCCCGAGTCACACAACACCAAATGTATCACCCAGGTCATTATCCCAACTATCCCCAGTATGATAAGCACACAGATCCCACTTCTGCGCAACCACGGCAGCAACCGTCAGCATTGACAATAGCACGGGTTCAGCCAGTGGTCCCTTCCAGGAATTGGAGGAAACACCATCTCCCTCCCAAACAGCAATGGATACAGAGAATTCTCCTCTTGATACCATCCAGTATCAGAACCTATAAAAAAAATTCTAGTTGTTTTTTCTATATTTATTATAAAGTTTTTATATTCTATATGTTTACAAGTTTAAGTTAATAATAAATAACTTTTAAAATATTATTTGGTGTGCGCGTCTACATGTAGTCAGCCGTCAGGGTGACTAGGGACAGACCTACGGCAAATAGCTATAAAAATGGGGTGCGCGTCTACATGTAGTCAGCCGGCAGGGTGACTCGGGACAGACGTACAGCAAATAGCTATAAAGATGGGGTGCGCGTGTACATGTAGTCAGCCGGTGGGGTGACTAGGGACAGATGTACGGCAAATCCCTATAAAGATGGGGTGCGCGTATATTATTTGGCATATCTTTATTTACCTTCATGTATTGCTCCTGTAGAACTTGGATGATGGCATTACAGGTCTCACGTATTATTAGTCCCAGAGCTTGAGAGGATATAGCGGTGCTGTACTTCAGATCTGCAAGGGTCCTCCCAGTAGCCAGGAAACGTAGCGTTGCCACCAATCTCTGCTCAGCTGATATAGGCCTCCTGAAATAGGTGTCCTCTTTTTGGATTAAAAGGGTATCTAGTGTCAGAAGCTCCATGAAGGTAGAGTCATCCATGCTAATTCCTGAAGTCATCAGGGTTGTTCTCTCATATCTCCTGTACCAATGGCATATGCGAGAAGGTGTCTCGCCTTAGAAGCCAGTCTCTGGTCCAGCAGCTGCGATTCTTGCTCCTCTTTTTTTTTTTTATAGACTGCAATGTTGTGGCCGTAGCAGCAAGAATGCAAGCACAAACCTTTCTTTTCCTCAAGCTCATGGTGGAAGTGATAGAAAACAAATGGAACAAACGTACATGCGTGTTCTCTGTACAGCCAGCACTGATGTAAAAAATAAATCGCTTTTGTTTAGGTTCTGTACTCACGCCTCTTTGTTTTGGTATGCCCTTAACCCAGCCCATTATGATAATTTTGTTTATATATGACGTGTCAATAGCCCGAATCGAGAGAGTGTGTATGGTTGTACAATTTTTTTCTTGCAATTGTTTGGACGGGAGTAGATCGGACATCGCAAGTAAAATTGTATAGGTGTGTTTTTTGTGTACGGTCGGTCACGTGTATGGTCGATTAAACGCTCACAAGAAAACAGGGATTGTATAGATGTGTACCCAGCTTAAGGAGGAGTAGCATGTGTGTAACTTGTAAGATATTGTAACAACTTCCTGGCTAGAGGAGAAAGGGATATTCCTAGCATAGGCGAATCTAAGGGGTGGTCCGGAGGTGCACCGGACCACCCATTAGACCGCCGGCCGCCGCACACTATTTAAAGAAATGACAACCAGGCAGCAAGATCTGTGTGCTGCCCGGCTGTATACTAACTGTCTATAACTTCAATGCCCCCACTGGACCGCGGCAGCCAATCAGGAGCGTCCACCAATACTACCAATGCCGCTCCTGATTGGCTGCCCCGCAAGCAGCGCGAGCATTTAAGGTTCCAGGGCAGCAGCAGCACAGGCAGTGAGTGATGTTTGCTAAAATGTGTAATGGCCATTACGGTGTGTGGTCTAATGTGTAATACGACGCCCCTCCTTTCCATGAGACCTGCCTTCCTTCAGTATTTGGATCTGGAACCACCAATTACCATATTTCTAGATTCGCCAATGATTCCTAGCCCAGGGTTTTGGGAAATGGTTTGAGGAGGTAGGGCTGTAAATTGACTTCAATTTTCCTTCTGAAGATGCAGACCCTGGCAACACGCCCCACATTTTTGGAATGTGGCCAGGCCCGAACATCCCCACCTGGAAAAGCTGTCAGCCTGTCAATCAGGCTGCAGCTTGGAGTCAGTGTATGCAAGTAAGCAGGACCCATTCTGAACATGCACAGGCACCCCACCCTCCAATATATCTTTGCGACATTCAGGGGATACTTATTTGGTACTTGTTTCCTAGCACGGCGCCACCGATTTTGATTGTATTGATCGGGTCGGAAAAATCGCGTCGATCGCATGCCAACCAAATCGCATGCAATGTAAAATGGTCCCTGAGACCCGATTTTACATTGATTTCAATGTAAAAAGCCCCAAAACCCCCCATTTTTATAGCAAACCCCCCCTGATGGTTGAAATGGCCCCCCATTGTTAACACCACCCCACTATTGATGCCAACCCGAAGCGTGGCGAGCGGCGGCAGTACGCGTCCTCCGACCTTTTCATACCCCCACTATCTACGTCGGCGTGGAGTTGATTTTATATAGTGATTTACCGAGCCCGAAGCGTGGCGAGCGCACGGTTCGGGCTCGGTGGCTCGCTGCACTCGCCACACTATATAGAATCAACTCCACACTGGCGTGGATAATGGGGTTATAAAAAGGTCGGAGGACGCGTACCGCCGCCCCTCGCCACGCTTCAGGTTCGCGTCAATAGTGGGGTGGCGTTAACAATGGGGGGACATTAACCATACTTTCTAACCCTATACAATGAGAAATTGGCCATATTGGCCCATTTCCCATTGTTCCCTACGTAAAATCAGGTTGATCAACCCGATTTTAACTTTAAAAAGTAATTTAACATTATTCTCTTTGGGAAAATCGGGTTGATCGCGTCGCGGCCCATTATAATGGGCCGCAATGGACCCGATCAACGCGATTTTCTAATTTGACATTATTCTCTATGGGAAAATCGTGTTGATCGCGTCGGTCGCGTCGCGGCCCATTTTAATGGCCTGCGATGGACCCGATCAACGTGATTTTGTCTTTCACCGGCAAATACACTGGTGGTTGACATAAAATCGAGTCCATCGGGTTGATCGCATGCCTTAAGTACCTTAAACTTAAGGCATGCGATCAACCCGACGGGCGCTGTGCTAGGAAACAAGTACCACTTATTTTTTCAGGGTTCCTCCCTAGGTGGTTCTGTGGTAGGTATCGAACATATAGGGGGAACTTACTAAAGTCCCGGGATATGGCCGATCCTGGGTACGAATTGATATGACCGGCATTGGCTGTATTCCATGGAAAATACAAATACGGGAATAGGCAAATTTACTAATCTGCTGTATTCTCCAGATTCGTATATTACGATGGTGTAGCCAGTCGTATCCATCAGTATTCCCATTTGGTGGCCGTATTTACCGTATTCATATTTTATATGCGCCCTGTTACTAAATTTGGAATCACCATTCGAATGAATGGTGATTCATATTTTTCAATGTCAGATGTATTCGTATTCCTGAATACGCCACGGAAAAGAATACGTATTTACGGCCGTATATAGGTACGAATAGCTATGATTATGGCCATTTGTATCCATGCGTATTTGAGCAAATTTCACCCATAATGAATAAATAGTCTCCTAATTGAGTAATATGTAAATGAGAATATACATATGCACTGTCCTTAAGCCAAAGATTACTTGGCAATGGACCTTATCCAGGTTAATTCATTTGCACGCAGCTGTCCAAAAGGCAGTTGCACGCAAGCAGTCATGCGAAGTGATGCCCATACCCTATGCGAATAACGCCCATACCCTATGCGAATAACCCTGAGCGCTCTCTCAGCCAGTCAGCAATTGGCTGAGAGAGCACTCAGCCAATCACAGGCCGCCCATTCATTGTATGGGCTTTTTTTTTCTCCAGCGCTGACAGCTCCCGGCTCCCCCTGCCTGCCTCTACGTTACTGCCACCTGTGTCCCCCGCAGCGTCCGCTGCATCTGTGCTACTAGCAGCGCCCCCCAGCCATCTCGCAGCGTCCTCCACCCGCCACCTGGATGTCCCTTGCCCCCCTGCTCCCTCCACCTTGTAGCTCCCTGGGAGTTGCAAATGATACATCGCATGCGATGTATCATTTGCAAAACTTGGCACATCAGTGCCTAATCGTGTGTCCCCCTCCCGGGGAGCTGCAGGGGGAAATCAGGTCCGACTTGTCCTTAGGACAAGTCGGACTAATGTATGGGGGCCTTTAGATAGAATTGTAATATACCATGGGCCTGCATTGAGTAGATGTGGTTAGTTTTTTTTTTTTTTCCCTTTAAATCTTTATTGCATTTTCTTTTATAACAAACACATTTAAAAAACACATAAATTGACATTCACAAACACTGAGTAGGTACTTATACACAGATCTACAATTCTTGCAAAGGGACATTATGAACTTATGCCCCCAGTGGATATGGATAGAATTTAGGCTCTACAATTACTTATCATCTTATTCGACCCACATCGGTATCGGGGGGATCAATACTTTCTTTATTCTGAATACCTATTCATATTGTCTTTTCCTTTCCCACATTACCTCTTTGTTCGGGTTATTAATGCCAGGGGGAGAAAAAAAAAAAAAAATACATGCTATCCTACCATCCCACTTCCATTGAACTATTTTATCGCCTCTATCTATTCTATATATAAAAAATACAGGTGCTATGAATAGAAAAGATCCTGCTTTTTATCTATATAATCCATCCTTGTGTACATAATTATCTATCTTTATCAAGGTGTATAGTGATATCTATTACTTCATTATTTAAATTGATAGTGCAAATTGATTTTCTTATATAGAGGCAATTGTATCCAGTGATTCCAAATTGAGTGATATTTACTTAATGTCTTACGACCTTGTGCTACATATTTCTCTTGCTCAATAATATAATTCACATGTGCCTTCCAAACTTCAAAATCGGGGGCGACATAAGACATCCACATTCTTCCCACAATAATTTTTGCTATAGAAGTGAGATTTCCACATTTGGGGCAGGTTGACGATTCTCTCCCTGCAAATTTTTTCCAACTTCGTGGTTGTCATATGGGATCTGTGCAGAATAAAGAGTTGAGTCTGTTGGACTCGGAGCGAGTTTGTGGCTTTTGTCACCACTGTCATCGCTGTCGACCATTCCATGACACTCAGATCACCTATCTCCTTTTCCCATTTTTCCTTTAACAATGCTAGTCCATCCCCATTTTTTCCATGTAAAATTTCGTACACCCTAGAGACTACTTTCTTAGTATTAGTAGATTTAATGATCTTTTTGATCTCTGACTCTCCAAACCGTGCGGGGAGATTTTCTACATGGGCTTCAATAGCAATCGGACCGGCTGCACATAAGATTTGCTAAGTCTTATGTGCAGCCGGGCAGGGGACACAGATGGCGGATGCTTGCGAGGGAGATGGGCAGGGGGAGCCGGAGCAGGGAGCTGTCAATGCTCCGTCTGGTGGAGGGAGCAGGGGGGGGGGGCGGGGGACGCTTCTAGTAGCGCAGAGTGTCACGACTGGGGATTTGGGACCCGGGAGTGACCTTGGTGGCTAGCTGACAACCCAATGGAAACAGGACGGAGGCAAGTGGATACAAATGAGTAAAGTTTATTGCATAGAATGAACTGGTACAGGGGACATTTGAAAGTCTGTAAAAGTCTTTGGAAAGCTGGGAACTGATAACAGTTACTTGGAGGCACGTAGTAGAGGCACTGGAGCTGGAAAGCACAGAGTAGGGCCACTGGAGTGCAGGTGCCGGAAGCACGGAGTTGGATCACTGGAGAGCAGGTGCCGGAAGCACGGAGTTGGACCACTGGAGAGCAGGTGCCAGAAGCACGGTAGGCAGTGGTGAAGGTGGTTGCGGGTGCACGTACTGAGGCACGCAGAGGCAGGTGGACACAGGTGCAGATGCTGGAGCGTGCGGGTGCAAGTGGTCACAGGTGCAGGTAACTCGGAAGAACAGGTGCAGGAAACTCGGAAGCACAGGTGCAGGTAACTCGAAATGCAGGAAAGGAAGAACACTGGTGCAGATGAACACAGGTACAGGTAAGTCGGAAGCACAGGTGCAGGTAACTCAGAAGCACAGGTGCAGGTAACTTCGGAAGGCAGGAACGGATGAACACTGGCACAGATGAACACAGGTGCAGATAACTTGGAAGCACAGGTGCAGATAACTTGGAAGCACAGGTGCAGGCGACTCGGGAACACAGGTGCAGGCGACTCGGGAACACAGGTGCTGGGACAGGAAGCAGGTACTGGATACAGGTACAGGGTAACACTGGTGCAGGTACTTGTAATGCAGGAACAGGTGAACACTGGTGCAGGGTCTTGAAGGCACACAGGTGTAGGAACGCTGGTGCAGGGTCTTGGAGGCACACAGGTGTAGGAACGCTGGTGCAGGGTGTTGGAAGCACACAGGTGTAGGAATGCTGGTGCTGGTACTTGGAGACACACAGGTGTAGGAATGCTGGTGCAGGGTCTTGGAAGCAGGATACAATGCTGGGTAACTGGAATACCACAGAGCTTAAGCAGGAACACAAGCTGAAGCTTCCTCCCAAGTTATTGACAACAATGCAAAAGCAAAGCGTCTATGCAGGGCTGGGAGGATAACCCCTCAGAGCAGCACTGATTGGCCATCCGGGTGATTGGGAATGGCCACACATGGAACAGTCTCTGGATGAGGCCAACAGGGAACTTGTATAAATCCTTTCAAGTGGTAACCACAGAGTTAATGGCTGAATCAGAATCACCCAGGTGCTCATTACAAGCAAATACTCAGATCTTGCTGCAGCAGGCTGAGAAACAAGACTGACAGGCAGGTAAGACAGGACAAACACACTGAGTTCTGGCAGGATTGTGACAGTACCCCCCCTTTACGGGTGGCCACCGGACACTTCAGGAACTTTGAAGAAAAGTCACAATTCTGCCTCATCGTCAGAACAGGTGGACCATCCATCGTCGATGTAAACGGAATTCCCGTTCCATTGGACACGATAATGAGGATGACTTCCGTCCTGAAGGAACACTTGACTTGGACGAAGAGGACCACTGGAGAAAGACGTAGAATCAAATTCATCAGGGATAACTGAAGTATTTTTGACTGGAACTGAGAGACGAGAAGATCGGGCCCTTGAGGCTAAGGCACCACTAAGACTCAAATTAAATCTTGTTCGATATCCAGGGGCTTTCGGATAGCCATCTTTAGCATCTAACTGAATTTTTCTCAGAGGTAAGACATGGCAAGGTGAAACAGGATTTTCAAGGAAAGGGGTAGAGGCATAATCCTCATCATACTCGGAATCAGAATCCATGTCTAGAGTTAAGACTGCCTTGCTCTGACTGGAGGTTTCTGAAGACTTGTTGGGGCAAGGTACCGTAGCAGATTCCACTTGAGGATGAGACAGGGAAACACAGCCCACTCTTAAGCTCATGGGTACAGACCTTGAAGATGTGGGATATTCAGCAGAAAACTCGAAGGAATCTTTGGAAGGAGACAGAGCCATTTAATTTAGTTCCATATCTATGGACTGAGTCTTCGGTGACGACTGTGAACCAGCCTGTTTTCTGGCAGCCCGAAAATTTTTGATATATTGGTCAAGAAGAGCTTGATCTTGTTCGGGGAGTTCCATCTTGGAGGACTGAGCTAAATCTGTGTTAAAGTATAGAGTCTCTAGAGTACTAACTGTTTTTTCAACACAGTGGGAGTCGATAGAAGACAGGCTGGAATTATCAGGATCAGGTAAGTTTGGAAGAGTCTCTGGGCTGAAGGATAGTACAGACTTGGAAGTAGACAAACTTGGACCAGCTGGAACCGGAGGACATCCGATTGTACTTGAACCAGCTAGGACCGGCAGGGACTCTCGATTGACGGATGGGACCGGATGATCACTGAAGATGCTTAAACCGGCTGGGACCGGCATGGACTCAGGATTGATGGATGGCAACGGATGATCACTGAATATACTTGAACCGGCTGGGACCGGCATGGACTCTGGACTGACGGTTAAGACCGGATGAGAACCAGAGGTGTCAGAATCGGCTGGAACGAAATGAGCCTCTTGACTGACGGCTGGAACCGGATCATCATTGGAGGTACTTGAACCGGCTGGGACCGGAGTGGACTCTGGACTGACGGATGGGACCGGATGAGGTCCAGAGGTGTCGGAATCGGCTGGAACCGAATGAGCCTCCTGACTGACGGCTGGAACCGGATCATCAATGGAGGTACTTGAACCGGCTGGGACCGGAGTGGACTCTGGACTGACGGATGGGACCGGATGAGGTCCAGAGGTGTCGGAATCGGCTGGAACCGAATGAGCCTCCTGACTGATGGCTGGAACAGGATCATCAATGGAGGTACTTGAACCGGCTGGGACCGGAGTGGACTCTGGACTGACGGATGGGACCGGATGAGGTCCAGAGGTGTCGGAATCGGCTGGAACCGAATGAGCCTCCTGACTGACGGCTGAAACCGGATCATCAATGGAGGTACTTGAACCGGCTGGGACCGGAGTGGACTCTGGACTGACGGATGGGACCGGATGAGGTCCAGAGGTGTCGGAATCGGCTGGAACCGAATGAGCCTCCTGACTGACGGCTGGAACCGGATCATCAATGGAGGTACTTGAACCGGCTGGGACCGGAGTGGACTCTGGACTGACGGATGGGACCGGATGAGGTCCAGAGGTGTCGGAATCGGCTGGAACCGAATGAGCCTCCTGACTGACGGCTGGAACCGGATCATCAATGGAGGTACTTGAACCGGCTGGGACCGGAGTGGACTCTGGACTGACGGATGGGACCGGATGAGGTCCAGAGGTGTCGGAATCGGCTGGAACCGAATGAGCCTCCTGACTGACGGCTGAAACCGGATCATCAATGGAGGTACTTGAACCGGCTGGGACCGGAGTGGACTCTGGACTGACGGATGGGACCGGATGAGGTCCAGAGGTGTCGGAATCGGCTGGAACCGAATGAGCCTCCTGACTGACGGCTGGAACCGGATCATTAATGGAGGTACTTGAACCGGCTGGAACCGGAGTGGACACAGGACTGCGGACCCCCTCTTGGGGCTGAGGACTGCGGACCCCCTCTTGGGGCTGAAGACTGCGGACCCCCTCTTGGGGCTGAAGACTGCGGACCCCCTCTTGGGGCTGAAGACTGCGGACCCCCTCTTGGGGCTGAAGACTGGATGTGGTCAGAATCACTTTGTTCTTGGGCTTGCGGAGTGAACAATTCTCAATGAAGTGGTCTGGATTACCACAGTAGAAACATAAATGGAGAGACCTGCGTCTTTGGCGTTCAGATTCTGAAAGCTGGGACCTCCGCTTGCCCTGGACAGAAATTTTGCTCTGAAGGTTGGGAGGCCTTTCAGATTTCACAGGCACTGTCACTGAGACTCCTTTCACTTTGGAGCTGTAGCTGATGGGCTTCACAACCTCAGGAGTGTAACTGAGTAACGTAGTTATTATGGGAAAATTTTTTGCCAAAAGTTCTTGCAGCTGGATAAGTGAGTGTTGGTAGGTTTCCATTGGTATTGCTGTCAGATTTTGCATAGCCACTTTAAAGTCACTAGCCAAGTCCAGGGGCTTTTGCATACTGTCACGACTGGGGATTTGGGACCCAGGAGTGACCGTGGTGGCTAGCTGACAACCCAATGGAAACAGGACGGAGGCAAGTGGATACAAATGAGTAAAGTTTATTGCATAGAATGAACTGGTACAGGGGACATTTGAAAGTCTGTAAAAGTCTTTGGAAAGCTGGGAACTGATAACAGTTACTTGGAGGCACGTAGTAGAGGCACTGGAGCTGGAAAGCACAGAGTAGGGCCACTGGAGTGCAGGTGCCGGAAGCACGGAGTTGGACCACTGGAGAGCAGGTGCCGGAAGCACGGAGTTGGACCACTGGAGAGCAGGTGCCAGAAGCACGGTAGGCAGTGGTGAAGGTGGTTGCGGGTGCACGTACTGAGGCATGCAGAGGCAGGTGGACACAGGTGCAGATGCTGGAGCGTGCGGGTGCAAGTGGTCACAGGTGCAGGTAACTCGGAAGAACAGGTGCAGGAAACTCGGAAGCACAGGTGCAGGTAACTCGAAATGCAGGAAAGGAAGAACACTGGTGCAGATGAACACAGGTACAGGTAAGTCGGAAGCACAGGTGCAGGTAACTCAGAAGCACAGGTGCAGGTAACTTCGGAAGGCAGGAACGGATGAACACTGGCACAGATGAACACAGGTGCAGATAACTTGGAAGCACAGGTGCAGATAACTTGGAAGCACAGGTGCAGGCGACTCGGGAACACAGGTGCAGGCGACTCGGGAACACAGGTGCTGGGACAGGAAGCAGGTACTGGATACAGGTACAGGGTAACACTGGTGCAGGTACTTGTAATGCAGGAACAGGTGAACACTGGTGCAGGGTCTTGAAGGCACACAGGTGTAGGAACACTGGTGCAGGGTCTTGGAGGCACACAGGTGTAGGAACGCTGGTGCAGGGTGTTGGAAGCACACAGGTGTAGGAATGCTGGTGCTGGTACTTGGAGACACACAGGTGTAGGAATGCTGGTGCAGGGTCTTGGAAGCAGGATACAATGCTGGGTAACTGGAATACCACAGAGCTTAAGCAGGAACACAAGCTGAAGCTTCCTCCCAAGTTATTGACAACAATGCAAAAGCAAAGCGTCTATGCAGGGCTGGGAGGATAACCCCTCAGAGCAGCACTGATTGGCCATCCGGGTGATTGGGAATGGCCACACCTGGAACAGTCTCTGGATGAGGCCAACAGGGAACTTGTATAAATCCTTTCAAGTGGTAACCACAGAGTTAATGGCTGAATCAGAATCACCCAGGTGCTCATTACAAGCAAATACTCAGATCTTGCTGCAGCAGGCTGAGAAACAAGACTGACAGGCAGGTAAGACAGGACAAACACACTGAGTTCTGGCAGGATTGTGACAGCAGAGGCAGCGGACGCTGCGGGGGACACAGGCGGCAGTAACGTAGACGCAGGCAGGGGGAGCCTGGAGCTGTCAGCACTGGAGAAAAAAAAAGCCCATACAATGAATGGGCAGACTGTGATTGGCTGAGCGCTCTCTCAGCCAGTCAGCAATTGGCTAAGAGAGCTCAGCCAATAACAGGCCGCCCATTCATTGTATGGGCTTTTTTTTTCTCCAGCGCTGACAGCTCCCAGCTCCCCCTGCCTGCCTCTACGTTGCTGCCACCTGTGTCCCCCGCAGCGTCCGCTGCCTCTGGGCTACTAGCAGCGCCCCCCAGCCACCTTTGCAGCATCCTCCACCCGCCACCTGGATGTCCCTTGCCCCCCTGCTCCCTCCACCTTGTAGCTCCCCGGGAGTTGCAAATGATACATCGCATGCGATGTATCATTTGCAAAACTTGGCACATCAGTGCCTAATCGTGTGTCCCCCTCCCGGGGAGCTGCAGGGGGAAATCAGGTCTGACTTGTCCAATGGTATCCCAGTCGACGCTATGGTTAATTTAACTTTGTCCCAAAACTCAGAGACCAGGCTACACTCCCATATTAAATGTATGAATGACCCAGGGAGATTTCCACATTTGGGGCAGGTTGACGATTCTCTCCCTGCAAATTTTTTCCAACTTGTCATATAGGATCTGTGCAGAATAAAGAGTTGAGTCTGTTGGACTCGGAGCAAGTTTGTGGCTTTTGTCACCACTGTCATCGCTGTCGACCATTCCATGACACTCAGATCACCTATCTCCTTTTCCCATTTTTCCTTTAACAATGCTAGTCCATCCCCATTTTTTTTTCCTGTAAAATTCCGTACACCCTAGAGACTACTTTCTTAGTATTGGTAGATTTAATGATCTTTTTGATCTCTGACTCTCCAAACCATGCGGGGAGATTTTTTACATGGGCTTCAATAGCACTCCTCAATTGAAGATACCGGGAAAAAAAAGTCTTCGGGAGATTATATTCTTCCTTTAACTGCAAAAATATTTTTAGCCCATTAGGGCCATACAGCTGGGAGAGAAAATTTACTGCCAAGGGGTGCCAGACTTCTACTATTTGCAGGGCTTTAACTTCCCTAGGCGCAAGCAGGTCTACTATCCTAAGTTCATTATCCATATATTTGATGCCTAGCGTTTGATTACCTTCCTGACAGATTTTTATCGCCTGTACTACTAATGGTTTATCTCCCGAATACTTCTTCCCCTGTATTAACCTATACATGGGAGCAATGTCAGGAGTTGAGACATCTACCATGGCTCTAACCAAATGGCTGCCCGCTTCCTCCTCTCTAAACCATGGCCTTAATTGCACTGATTGTGCGGCTATATAATATCTCCTGAAGTCTGGAGCCCCAGGCCCCCATTTGTCCTTAAACTTGTCAAATTATTTAATATGATCTTCGGACGGGTGCCATTCCAAATAAAGGTACCTATAATACTATTCAATTTTCTAAATAGTGATTTCGGCAGATACACTGGCGAGTGTTGTAATATATATAAAAACTTAGGAAGTACTGTCATCTTCACCAAATTTACCCTTCCAGTGGTTATCAAAGGCAATTTACTCCAAGTCTTTATTTTCCTTTTTAACCATTCCATTAGGGGATCAATATTTAGAGCTATATACTCCTTTGGGTCACGAGAAATAAAGATTCCTAGATACTTAAAAGTGGAGGCCCATTTCAATTGGAGTGAGGCTATATCCGTAGGCTATACTCCCATTTACAGTTAATGGGGGCTGATAAATGTCAGGCTGCCGTTGTGTCACTAGACGCAATAAAAGCCTTTGACGCTGTGGAGTGGCCCTATCTGTGGGCGGTCCTACAGGCTTATGGACTGGGACCTAATTTTATTAGGTGGCTTCAATTGCTGTATACAGACCCATCTGCTCGGGTTTCCGTAAACGGATGGACATCTCCATCTTTCAGTTTAGCCAGAGGGACACGGCAGGGGTGTCCTTTATCCCCTGTCCTGTTCGCCCTGGCGATTGAATCTTTGGCATGTCTGATCAGGCAGCACCAGGGTGATATAGGCTTCTCTTTAAAGGATCAAACAGAAAGAATCTCGCTTTATGCAGATGATCTTTTAATATTTTTGAAGCAATATAGTCTGTCTCTCCCAATGGTGCTGAATTGGATCGAGGAATTTGGAGATTATTCGGGCTTTAGGGTAAACTGGATCAATTATCTTTCCAGTTGGTGATCTGGGCAATTACCCGCAAGAATCTTCACTCCAATTGAAATGGGTTAGTTAATTGTTTAATGCGAAAAACTTGTATGGTGCATGGGTGAGCATTGTGTTGTTGCAAACGTTAGTCCGCTAAGCTGCTGCCTGCAAGACCTGAGAGTCACTTTTTTTTTGCAATTGATTTTCAGTCCCAGCACTGTAAGTGTACATGCAATGTTGCAAAGCCACCACCCAGCACTTGTGGTCAGCTCAACTTACTACTAGGGGCTGGTGGCCAAAGATGGAGATGAGTATGTGGATGAAGATGGTCACTGAGTGTTTGAGTGTAAGTGAAATGTGAAGAAAAGAGGGAAGAGGGCCCTGCTCTGAGGAGCTTACAATCTAGTAGGAAAGGGAGACATATAAGAGATTAATTATCGCAATTGGAGCGGAGTAAAACAATTATTATTTATAGTATATCTTTTTCTTAGCCAATTTTTTGCTATACATGTATTTTATTAAGTAGCGGTCTATTATTTTAGTCTATTTTGTGTATTAATGCTTTTAAAAAAATAAATAAATAAATAAATGTAAATATTCTAGCGCTAGTCTATTCCATTCTTTTTTCAGAATTTAATACATAGGAGTCTGATCGCAGTCTCCAATAATAATAATAATAATAATAATAATAATAATAATAATAATTAATAATAATGGGGACTGCAATCATTTTTGTTCATTCTAGCACCCGCTAACTTTGAAAACACATGCAGTTCCTATTCACTGCTTGGGGTGTCGCTGTCTGCTGTGGTGCTTCTAGCACCGGTCTGGTTTGCATATCATTGCTGATATACAGCCCACACTGTGCTAGAATCACTACAGCAGACAGCGACACCCCAGGCAGGAAAGAGGAACTGCATGGGTTTTCACAGTTGGCGGGTGCTAGAATGAACACTAGCAATCGGTAGTGATGATTAGCACTATGCAGCAGATTTCAATGAAATCTCCAGCATTATCCTATTATTACATAGCCACATACCATAAAATTAGGTAAACACATCAATGTCTACTTAATTTTATAGAAAGCTTGATACATATGTCCATAAGGAGTGGTCAGAAATAGAGAATAATGTCACTATATGTTTATATACTGTCACAAACTGAAGTACTGTTCTACCTAACTCTGGAATTTGCGTGACCTGACGCAAGGGAACAGGGTCTAACCGTGCCGGGGGTTTTCTGCCAGTGACCCCACCAACCAGGATATGGGCTTCTGTGGCACCCGACACATCGGTTGCGGCCCCCCAGTCAGCAGTGTCGCCACTATAGTTCCACAGCCCCTGCGGTGGCGGAGAGGCGCTAAGTAGGTGTGGGCGCCTGGGGGTGGGGGGTTGGTGGGCTGCGGGGGTTTAATCAATAAGCAATGGTCAGGTTAAGGTGCCCATACACTGTACAATTATTGTATGCAATTTGGACTAGATCGCATCGCATACATTTTGCAATGTGATGCAATCTAGTCCAAATTGCATACAATAATTGTACCGTGTATGGGCACCTTTACACAGAACTGTCTGGCAGCATGGACTCACCCAGGTGCTGCAATCAATTAGCAAATCTTAGACCACACAGAACTTCCTTGCAGCATGGAGCAGAGCAGAACTGACAGTAGAAGTCACACACCAGGTAATAACCAAACAATAGTTGAATATACTGACATATACTATGAATAAAGACTATAACGAGTCTTCTGCTGAACATGCAAGTCAATTTGGCTACATATTATTATTACATTTTATTTATAAGGTGCCACAAGTGGTGCGCAGCTACCATACATAGGGCACACATAACAATATAGGGTACACAGAAATAAACATAACAGTAACTGAAGGACTAAACAGAGCACAGGTAACAATTAGCATAAATCTTTGTACACAAGACAGCTGAGATGTAGGGAAGCAGAGGAGTTTTCTGAATGCTACCAGGGACATGTTGTCATTGGTAGAGATGAATAAACACAAGTGAGAAGAGATGCGGGTGTGGATGTTAGGTGAGTAAGAGAGCTGTAATTGTAATCCATGAAGAGGGCTGTGAGAACAGGAGGGAAGAGGGCCCTGCTTCAAGGAGCTTACAGTCTGGGGGGGGGGGGGGGGCGGCATATAGGCAACATGAGGTGCAGACAAGGAGGCCTGAAAGCAAGAAGTGACGTAGCAAGTGTGGCCAAGACATGAGGTGGCAGGGAGGGAGAGCGATCTCAGTACAAGGTTATGCAGAAGGGTACGCTTTGATAAACAGGTGGTTTTTCAGTGAACGAATGAAGCATTGCAAGGTCGGGGAGAGTCTAGTGAAGTGAGGCAACTCATTCCAGTGAAGGGGGGCAGCGCGGGCATAACCATGGATATGCACATCAGATGCAGTGTCAAGGGGAGAGGAGAGGCGAAGGTCGTTGGCTGACTAAAGGGTGTGGGAGAGAGTGTTAATGGAAATGAGGTTGGAGATGTACAGATGGAGCCATTCTCATTTGAGCGGCTCCTGGTGTATCTATCGCCATGCGCTGTCCTCTGCCCATACGCCAGAATATGGCGCACACGAACGAGATGCTTGTGCGCCCCATTCTTTTGGAAGCCCCCACAGCCATCTCCCTACGCTGCCTGTCTCCCGCACTCGCTGCCCGCTCCCTGAAGTGGAGACAGGCGGGGAGACGGGCAGGGAAGCACCCGGTCCCCGCCACCTTGCTGATGGGATGCACCAGTGAGCAGCTGGCAAGTCCCTGTCTGACGGCCACCCCCCCACCAGCGCTATGGATATGTCACGCTGGGTGAGGCTGGCTCCATCTGTAGTGAAAGAGGGCTTGTATGTGAGGGTGAGGAGTTTGATGAGGATTCTGTATGGGAATGGGCCCAGTGTAGATTTTATTGAAGCGGCTTAGCAGATGTGGAGGGGTAGGAGAAGAAGATAAGTCTTGCTGCAGAGTTGAGAACAGACTGGAAAGGCGCAATTGGCTATTGTAGGAGGCCAGTGAGGAGGCTGTTGCAGTAGTCGAGCTGTGAGATACAGCCAACGACCTGTATGTTCAGTGGGTCACTCTGACTTATTTAATATGGTGTTTATCTGAGAGGGGTATAAGTATGTTACCACACTACTAGTGGCCTGGCTTACCCAGTGTAGTAAGCAAATAGGCAGAGTTAAGTGTAATGAGTTTTCATGAAAGGTATACACATAATGACAGGTGACAATGGAGTGAGTTTGATCATGTAAAGGAATATTTTTATTGCAGTGAGGGTGTGAGTGGAATGTGTTTTATGATGTCAGTATGGTTTTATGTGTTGGTGTCACTACTGTGTGAATTAGTATGTGCCAGTGTAATGTCGATTATGGTACAGTTTGAGGGTCATTATTGTGTAGGATATAGCACATGTTGTAACAAAGGCGGATATTCAAACCTGATCTTGCTCTGCAAAACTGCAGAGCTCTGTGATCAGAAAGGCAAAGTTAAATTCCACCCTGTGCAAATGGCTTGCAGAAAATCACACTGATTGGTGATAAGCTGCAAATCCATTTGCAACGCACGCACCAGCTAATGATTTTTCCTGTTTGTGCAGTCTGTGCATAACCCAGAACCTACTCAGCACAGGAGCTGACATCAAAGACCCTTCCTGAAGACTCTGGCTTCCTGTCAATCAACCGGAGAATGGATTGCGGTTATGAAAATCCGCTTAATTTATTTTGCTGTATGGCCTTGCGCATGCGCACTACAATCAGGTAAACATGCGTATTAAATTGATAATCGGCCACCTTGCACAATCACAGGGCTGCAATCCGCTATGAATAAGCCCTAAAGTAGGAGTGTTGGTATTAGTTGGGCAAAAATTTCATAAACAAATGCATCCGATCCCATACCGCATACCTTCCCATCTGTACCATCCCATAGTTTTCCCCTGGGACTCCTGTATGATCAGCGGGGGAGAGCCTGCAGCTCACAAGAGGCTTCCGGTCCCGGCGGTGATCATCAGACGGGTTGCCGGCCAAGAGCACCACCATCTTCCTTCTAGTCACATGACAGTGCAGGTACAAACTGCAATTGAGCATCACTTATCAGGGACATTAGTGGTTTTATAAGCAGTTTTTCCACAATTCCTAGACCCAAGTGCACTGTGAGCCATCGTGAGAGTGTCTTGAGCGTCTTATTTTAAGCTTCCAGTGCTTGATTAATTCGTCAGTATTCTGCTTTAGTCCATCTGTTAAATAATTAAGTTCTCCAGTCCAGTTCATCTGATTAATTCTTCAGCACTCCGGTCCAGTCCATCTGGTTAATTCTTTAGTACTCCGTCCAGTCTGCCTGGTAATTCTCCAGTCCAGCCCATCTGGTTAATGCTTTGCAAACCGCTAACAATGGTGCATCTAAATTTAGACGCTAGAGCGTCTAAATTTTAGTCTGGTATAGGAGTGCAGCATTATTCCAAAAAAGACACACACCCAAAAAATTTTGAAAAACACTAGTAAACCTCTCGCCGATGACACTTGTTGACGTAACAGCTGTCAACCTTGTTTATTCCACTATCCATGCCAGCCCGAAGCTTGGCAAGCGGACGCAGTACGCGTCCTACCGACCCTTTCATACCCGCACTATCCACATCGGTGTGTAGTTGATTACATAAAGTGTGGCGAGCGGACTCGGGTAACTTCACATGTATTCCGCGTCACCTCGCTGCGCTTACGCTTCGGGCTCGCTGTGCTCGCCACACTTTATAAAATGCACTCCACGCCGACGTGGATAGTGGGGGTATGAAAAGGTCGGTAGGATGCGTTCCGCGTCCCCTCGCTGTTCTCGACATGCTTCGGCTGGCGTGGATGGTGGAGGTGTTTTAGGAACACATTCACACCAGCCATATCATACATCTGAGACAGTAATGACGACATGTGTTAACTGGTAACTGGGGAACACTACCTGCCGCGCAAACGACTGGCTACGCTGACTAAGCTGGTCAACAGCACGGTATTTATGACTGACTATGCTAGTCGCTGGAACACTATGCCGGTTTTGACCGGGACGCTTACGCGACTACAGGGACGCTACGTTATAGTTGCGTAAACATGACACCGGTTTTGACAGGGACGCTTACGAGACTACAGGGACGCTACGTTATCAGCATAGCGCCGGCAGCAGTGCTACGCTAACCCGATTCTGAAAGGGACGCTACGCTAACTACGTAACTGGCGCCGTGAAACTACATGATTACCTAGGAAAATGTATAATTAAATATATTGTGGCTAATGCAGTGTTATACTGGCGTTACACTGAAGTGAAACAGAAGGACAGAAAACAACAACTCAAATCAAAAATCAACGACTGCTTTGAGTGAGCTCACTTTGGGGGTTATTCTAGTTCACTCTTTCTGACAAAATCCTTCTTAGTTGGACAAAACCATGTGCAGTGCAGGTGGGGCAGATGTTACTTGTGCAGAGAGAAATAGATTTGGGTGGGGTTTTACTTCAAAGTGAGATCTATACTGCAGTGTAAAAATAAAGCAGTCATTATTTACCCTGCACAGAAACAAAATAACTCACCCAAATCTAATTCTCTCTGCACATTTTACATCTGCCCCCCTGTAGTGCACATGGTTTTGTCCATCTAAGAAGGAATTTGTCAGAAAGAGTGAACTCAAATAAGGCCCTTTATCCTCACAGCATTCTACCCCTGGTTGCTTAATCTGGCTATTCATCCATAATATCAGCATTTTTACATCTGCAAACAATTTTTACTATCACTGATAATGCTTGTATTTGCACTGTCAGTTTTGAAAATGCCCTGCTGTACGTCTAATGACTTCACCTCACCTGCTCTTCCATTCATAGTAGGTGTCCCCAAACATTTTATTCTTGGCCCTCTTCTTCTCTATCGCTATACGTCCTCTCTGGGGCCCTTATTCTGGTTGGTGCGGCCAGAGCCGCACACGGGGCTCTGGCCGCACAAACCAATCCCCGCCCACCCTACGGATCGCCACGGCCGTCCGTACACGGACGGCTGGCGATCCGCATAAAAATGGTGGAGGCGTACGCCTCCACCATGGTGGGAGCTGCCCCCTGCATTCGATGGTCGTCGACCATCGAAGGCAGGTCCGCACGCCGCGGCAGCTCCCGCAAGCTGAGACCACACGGACAATCGTCCGTGTGGTAGCTTGTATGGGGGCTGAAAGCTGACATCCGGCGACGTCAGCTTTCCGCCCCCATGAGTTGCGTCATGGCCTCATTACCATGCATACGCCCCGCGTTTGCATGGGAACGCCCATGAAACGCGGGGCGTACACATAGGGAAATGAGGGCATGAAGCCTCTCACGCCCCTATACGCCCCCTTTGCGGCGGACGAAATACGTCTGCGGCGAAGGGGGCTGCACATGCGCAGATTCACCTCTGCGCATGTGCAGAGTAAAAACATCGGCGGTACGGCCGCACGCGGGCCGTACCGCCCGAACCAGAATAAGGGCCTGGGTGAGCTTATGTGCTCACTCAACTTCCACTATCACCTCTATGCTGATAATACTGAAATCTACCGCTCCTTTCCTAATCTTTCTCCCTCTATCCTGACTCATGTCTCTCTGCTGTCTCTCTGCTGTCTACTCTTGGATGACCCAGTGCTTTTTTAGACTTAAAATATCAAAGACTATGTTGACCTTTTCCCACCCTCCTGCATAAAACCTGACCATCTCTCATCCTAAACTTCTGCTTATGCTCTCTTCTTCCCCTTCTGTGTTACCCCTGTCTGTATAACCCTCCCCTTTAGAATGTAAGCTCTCACGAGCAGGGCCCTCTCTCCTCATGTGCCTTTCTTAGAATATATAAACCACTGCCACCCTGATAATTGCTTCAGTGTCCTGCGCCCCTGATGCAACTATCCATATTAACCATGTGCTTGTCCTAAACTGTCTTGTGCTGTAATTCGTTGTTTTTGCTCATAACTATTCTCTGTAAAGCGCTGCAGAATTTGTGTGCACTATATAAGAACCTGTTAATAAATAAATAAATAAATAAATAAATAAAGGTACTTGTTTCCTAGCAGGGTGCCCGTGGCAAAATCGCATTGCATTTTATGGGCCATTATAGAGCCATGCGATGCGATTTTTTAATATAATTTATTCACTGCTCTGCTGGCCCTTGGGGATTGCATTGCACCTCCCGAAAAAAATTGCATGAGATTTTATAGGGTGCGATGCCATGCTATTAGCTATACACTTGTATGACATACAATGAGGTTTCACTGACCCCCCACCCCGAAGCGTGGCGAGCGGCGACGGAATGCATCCTCCCAACCTTTTCATACCCCCACTATCCACGTCGGCGTGGAGTTGATTTTATAGCCCCGCGAGGGGACGCGGATTACTTTACATTCCGCGTCCGCTCACCGCGCTTCGGGCTCAGTGGCTCGCCACACTATATAAAATCAACTCCACGCCGACGTGGATAGTGGGGGTATGAAAAGGTCGGGAGGACGCGTTCCGCCACCGCTCGCCACGCTTCGGGGGGCGTGGATAGTGGGGGGGGGGGGGGGTCAGTGAAACCTCATATGTCATACAAGTGTATAGCTAATGGCATGGCATTGCACCCTATAAAATTGCATGCGATTTTCCAGGAGGTGCAATGCAATGCAATCCCCTAGGGCCAACAGAGCAGTGAATAAATGACATTGCATCGCATGGCACTATAATGGCCCATGAGATGCAATGCGATGCGATTTTGCTACGGTAGCTTACGTAAGAAAACTGGGCGCCCTGCTAGGAAACAAGTACCTAAATAAATACTTGTCCACATTTTATGATTGTCAGCCGCTAGCACTGGTTTTGAATATAAATCATTTGATTTTGTCCTTTACCACAACTCCAAGGCACCCCAGGGTAGGGATGGCCATTGACCATTGATGGTTTATTGTCGATGTAGAATAGACACCGCCCCCCCCTAATCGATGGCACAGCATAACCATTTTTTTTTTTATTCTCCTGAAGGGGCAGGGACACGGAGCATAGATTTGTCCGCAAATCCCATGAAGCAATGTTCTGTACATGTTCTGATCGGCCGACAGTCAGTCCAGGAAAATAGATGAGCATCAATAGTCAAAAACATTGATAATCATCCATTACCCTACCCCAGGGTGTCCAGGTACACAGAGGGTTATTCAGACATGATCGCTACTGTGCGATTTTGTAGAGTCCTGCAATCAAATAGTCAACACCCAGACAGAGCGAAAACCACATCTGCGAATGGCTTGTGCAAATATATTTGATTATTGTACAGCTGCAAATCCATACATTCTGCAGAATTGCCATTGTTCCGCTTTAGCCATTGCTAGTCCAGCTTTGGCAGGTGTATATATAAACTTGCTGAAACCAGCAGCCTGATGCCCAAAAGGTTGCTGGAAAAGCCCAGAGCTGTATTAGGATAACTGCTACTACTTTGTAAAGGAGCACGTTTGTGAAAAATCCTAATTGTTACAATTCAGTTATAGTATCAGAGTGACTTACACACACGACACACTTGTTTAATATAGTTATGAATCCAGACAATGCACAGCATTTTTTTTTATTTCATAAAAAAACAAACATCTGTGACGCTATCGTTTATTATCTATTCTCTTTAGGCATTAAAAAAATGCTAGGGAAGCAATACATTGCTTTTACAGTTTATAAAGCATATCTAATTCAATTATTTTTCTCTGCCCACCAAATACGGCAGGGTATGCTTCAGTATTTTACCAACTGCAAGCAGAAATATATCTAGTCGCTAACGAGTAACACCACCGCTAAGTATGTAATGGTGGCTTTTGTTTTACACACAGACACAGCGTTATATAGATGACTTGCAAGTTCCAGCACTGCAGTCATCACATGGCAACAATTTCCGGCCTGCTGCTTCCGCTTCCTCCAAGCCGCTCTTGGCGCGGCATAGTGACGTCACCAGGTAAGCTGTTATAGTGTTGCCATGTGGGAGACAGAGGGACGCGCTATTTTGATGCTTGAGTTCACATATGTAGCTAACAACTTGCGTGCATACCCTTTACCCGCCTAGCTCAACGACGCATGATTATCGCTTGTCAACAAGGTCCTAGCCTAACTTTCCCAGATCTTTAGTCTGCTCCCTTACCCAGCTGCTGCTGTTTGTATAATGACAGCTCGCTGGCTTTAGTATTGTCTCGTTGCATGTTTAGGCATATTTGTGATCTATTGAATGTTTATCGGTTTGTATATAAATTTACAAGTCTATGTAGTAATTACAGACTATGGATATTGGGAGTTACTGAGGAGCTCTGTTTCCATA
This sequence comes from Crinia signifera, assembly GCF_055691185.1. Taxonomy (NCBI): domain Eukaryota; kingdom Metazoa; phylum Chordata; class Amphibia; order Anura; family Myobatrachidae; genus Crinia; species Crinia signifera. The sequence goes on from NC_139220.1 coordinate 208,215,884, forward strand.
AAAGTGCAAGACTTAAATCCAAGATCATGGCTAACAATTTTTCCTTCTCATCGTAATGCTCCTCACACTCACACATTATGTCCCACAAACTGTGTAATACCCATTACCCATTATGCCCCACACCGTAATGCCTAGTGGACATTATGCAAAACACTGTAATGCTTTAATAACTATGCCACACACCGTAATGACCAAACATATAATGCTCCCTATAGTTCTGCTTACCTATATGATGGTTGCCAGAGGGATAATATGCTTGTTGCAAAGGGGGATTTTTATTCTCACAATAAATTCATCAGCAGTTAAATCGACATTTCGGGCATCAGCGTGCCCTTTCTCAAGACCAGACAGGTAGGGCTCAAGAAACAGCAGATCTAATGCACTATAGTGTGCTGACCAGAAGTACCAGCATACCCAGCTGTTGCAATCAGCCACCAATCTAAACCAGGAAGTGGAGTTAAAACCCCTTAAAACACCATAACAGACTGCTACAAATACACTAGTGGCACACTGTGCCACACATCGCATGCTTTCTGCCCACAACTTAAAGTAGAGAGGGGCACTTACATTTCTAGCCCCAAATACTCTGTGTGCATTTCAGTGCAAGTGGAACACACAATCATCATTTCCGGCCATCTGACAGGGTCAACTGCTGATGACGAGCCTCAACTGGTCTACACAGGAACTTCCGACTAGCGGACATGCAGCATGCTCTGCATGTCCACTCTTCCCCTCTGCCATCTGGCATCTGGAGGGTGGCCCGGTGGGCAGCTAGTGTGATGCTGGGCGCCCTGCTAATCTTCGGCGCCCGGGGCTCGCGCTCCGCCGGCTCCACCCTCGCTACGCCCCTGCCTCCTTTTTTTCTGAATACTCCTTCAATGCTTACTTTCAGTAATCAGTATGTAATCTAGCCGTCCAAGAAGCTCGCATGCGACTTCTCCCCTCTGAAAAGTCGCATAGTGTAGATGTTTATACTTGCACCTGCATCTTCCAAAACCCATGTAAGACAAGTCCTCTTTTCTGCCTGGGATGTCGCACTCTGCTGTGGTGCTTCTAGCACAGTGTGGTCTGTATTTCAACACTGAAACGCAGACGAGACATGTGCTAGAAGCACCACTGCAAAGAGCAACACTCCAGGCAGGGAGGAGGAATTGCATGGGTTTTGAAAGTTGCAGGGTGCTAGAATGAAAACTATTTATTATTATTATTGTTTGCATCTGTCCTTGAACAGAAAATTTCCTTAGCACAATTTGCAGCAATAAAGAGTCTTTGCCTGAATTTACCATTAATGAGTTGCCAGGATGTAAGAAATTCGATCACATTATTTCCTGCTTGACTGCACATGCACAAACCAAACCATTGGGGACAGAGCCTTCGGATCCCTCTCCTGAAAACTTGCGGAAAATAGCCTGTACGATGGTGCTAGAGGCCAGAGCTTGGTAAATCCAGCAGCACAGAAGCCCTCATAGAAACCTTAGAAAAATGGAAGGACAATAGCAGATCTATGGAATAACCGCTGTGGCCCCTCCTTGGGGATACTTAATATTTGAGGATACTCCATAAATATATTTTAATAGCCCCTAATTTATTAGTCTTCTATATGCTCTCTTAAAAAACGCACCTCTTCACGATAGACCAATATTTCTAAAGCTCCATATTCAAGGCACCCTGACAGTCTAAGTTTTAAGAATAACCATACTTGAGCACATTTATCTTATTTAGTACTTCAGACATTTTCATTTAATCATCTATGCCAGGGATGGGGGACCTTTGACATTCCAGCTGTTGCTGAACTACACATCCCAGCATGCCCTGCAACGGTTTTATCATGGCATGCTGGGGTATTTAGTTCCACAACAGCTGGAGTGCCAAAGGTTCCCCATCTAGGGTTACCACCTAGTCCCTTTAATTCCGGACACATATTAATTATACAGGTTCTGTGGCTTGCTGACTTCAAGACTCCACTTCACCTGATTTTAAACTGCCACAGAACCTGTGTAATTAACATGTGTCCGGAATTAAAGGGACTAGGTGGTAACCCTATCCCCATCCCTGAAGGCCATCCATAAAACTTGGTCTGTTTGTGTTTCTTGCGGGATCAGTTAGGGATGGCCTTTGACACTATTGCCATTGATGGTTGCATTCAAAAACAATATTGCAAACGGCCATCTTTGGTAGAATACTATGTGATGTATGACCATCAATGGTTTTAACCCTCAGTCAGCAAAGCTGTTCGCTCTCCGTGCAGGAGCCTGACCCTCCTAGTACCTTCCTATCTCTAGGTGCTGTTCGAACTCCCCCCAGTCAGTTTTCCCACCGCCTGCGTGCAGTGCAGTAGTGACCCTCCTGGCCCCTAAGTATTTCCCTTTAATTTTCATCACATTTGTTTATTTTGCTAATTTTATGAATGAATATTACAGAGGTTGTGTATATTTTGTGGAAATATGTAGGTTTGTTCAGGGTGGCCTCCCAGGCACACTGCGCCTAAATGTTGATGGAGAGAAACCTCCCCCACTCCCACCTCCAAAGACATAGATGCATCACCTGTTCTGCAGAAACGGGTCACAGAAGAATGTCAAATTATAAATGCCATAAATGTCACAAAGCAATCTTCCTGCCCCATGCAAATATGGTCTGACAACCTTGCAATTTACTGTGCCAATGTATCTCTAATGTTGAACTTTCCAATAGTGTTTCCAAGTGAGACCGACTCTGCTGTGCCTATATTCTCAGTTTCTATTTAATGTTCATTTGATTTTATTTTTTACATGAAAAGTGAAGTCAATGTGGTAGTGGATCTTTTCAGTATTTTTTGTTTTGCATGCTTTGAGGTTAATAAATTAGGTTTTTTTTAATCAGATTTAGAATATTCTCTCTTTGTATGTCCTAATGAAGGTCTCTGATCACTTTTAATGCTGCTTTCACATCGCTAAACCTGCTTAGACCCTGTATTTAAAACGTGTCTTAAAATGCGTCAAAGCAAGTTAACCCCTTCAGTGGTACTCCCAAGAATTTTCTGGGGTTTGCTCCAGTGTGCAGACTGGCAAACCTGGAAAATTCTCGGGAGTGCCACAGCCTGCGCTCACTATCGATGGGCAGCGCCGCTGAGATCAGCACCGCACTCAGCTTCGGCGGCTGCACGGCTCCTGCTGCCCGGCCCTGTCTCCCTCCCTCCCCCCCTTCCCGATGTGTGCGGCGTGATCTTAAAATGTTACGCCACACGTAGCCGGACTGCCGGGGGCAGGGCTGGGCAGTGGCTATCACACAGTTCAGTGGCGGCGTCCAGACTGGGGACACAGTGGTGTTTTTTTTTTAGGGAGCTCTCCCCAGAAAAAACTTGCCCAGTGGGGTGCGCTCCCTTAAAAAATAAAAATAAAAAAAAACACCACTGAAGGAATTAAACCCCTTTCATATAGCATGTTGTAAATGGCATATTACTGTTTAATTACAGTTTTTGTACCTTTCACATTGAAACTCATTACATATGCACGGAGCAGGACCAGCTCGCTGCCTGGGTACTAAAAACCGGTTCACACTAAACAAAAAACGTGTAGGATCCTTCTTATTTACCATTTTCAAATGCCGGTTTTCTGGAACTGGTAAATTCATTAGGGCGCATTCACATCGCAGCTATTACCGTTTTAAAATCTGCAAAATACAGAGTTTTAGCTGCGAGGTAAAAGTAGTATAAGAGTGTTAGAATTGAGTTAATTAGGTGCTAATACCGACTTTCTAACCACGCACTTCGCACAAACCCAGGAGTCCCAGAAGAGTGCACGATGGAGGGCCATCCCTTTTATTTTGTTGGCAAATCAGAAACTGGGGGAAGAGCTGCGCTCTGTGTCCCGGCCCCTTGGATAAGAGGAAAAAAATAGTTTTGGTACTTGTTTCCTAGCACGGCGCCACCAATTTTAATTGTATTGATCAGGGCCGAAAAAATCGCGTTCGCATCGCATGCCAACCAAATCGCATGCGATGCGATTTTTACATTGGAATCAATGTGAAATGGTCCCTGAGACCCAATTTTACATTGATTTCAATGTAAAAAGCCCCCAAAAAAACCATTTTGATAGCAACCCCCCCCCCCCATGGGTTAAAAGGCCCTCCATTGTTAATGCCACCCCACTATTGACGCCAACCCGAAGCGTGGCGAGCCCGCGAGGGGCGGCGGTACGCGTCCTAAGACCTTTTCATACCCCCACTATCCACGTCGGCGTGGAGTTGATTTTATATAGTGTGGCGAGGGGACACGCATAACTTCACAGGTATACGCGTCCCCTCGCGGGGCTCGCTGCACTCGCCACACTATATAAAATCAACTCCACGCCGACGTGGATAGTGGGGTTATAAAAAAGGCCGGAGGACACGTACCGCCGCCCCTTGCGGGCTCGCCACTCTTCGGGTTGGTGTCAATAGTGGGGTGGCGTTAACAATGGGGGCCATTAACCATACTTAATACACATGAGGGGGCATATACAATGAGAAATTGGCCATATTGGCCCTTTTCCCATTGTTCCCTATGTAAAATCACATCAATCACATCGGATGCCATTATAATGGCATTTAATTTAACATTGTTCTCTATGGGAAAATCGTGTTGATCGCGTCGGTCGCATCGTGGCCCATTATAATGGGACGCGATCAACGCGATTTTGTCTTTACCGGCAATTAAAGCTGGTAATTGACAGAAAATCGCGTCGATCGCATGCCTTAAGTACCTTAACTTAAGGCATGCGAACAACCCCGACGGGCACCGTGCTAGGAAACAAGTACCATAGTTTCTGCTTTGCCATCAATGGAGGGAAACCACCTGGTTCTCCCCCATCAATAGCAAACTATTCAACATCAGTCATAAATCATTGATGATTTTGAATCTTCGAAGGTCGATGGTCATCCCTAGGCTGAGTATGGGAAACCGTACATAGCCTATCCCATCTTCATCTAATTCTGTTCCCTTTGGGTACAACCAGCTACTATCCCATGCCAGTAGCTCCCATTATCTTAGCATTGGAAGCTGTCGTGATCAGGACCTTTTCCTAATTGTCTCATTTATACTCCTGTCTTATATGTTCTTCTTATGATTCTCTTTGTGCGCCTCAGAATGGATGCCCTTACAGATTCCCTGGCTGGAAGTTTCTCTGTATCTTCCCATCTAAACAGTCCTTCTGCTCCCCACCCAAGATTGGCGCAGTACAAAGGCAAATACAGTTCTCTGGAGCAGAGTGAGCGCAGGAGGAAACTGCTAGAATTGCAAAAAGGGTGAGTGATTAAATATTGTTGGCAGTTTAGGCACATTAAATATGGATGCAAGTATTTAAGTTGTGGGTTCAACCCAGATCCAGATTAAGGGAGGTGATAAGTATCCATGGCCACTCATTTCTGAGAATGGCCCCCCCATCACCCGTTGCGGATCCAATGTTTATTTCTGGCCCACACTGCACAACCAGTGACTGACAGGCGCCGCAGAGCAGTGCTGAACTGCCGTTTTCCACAAATCCACGTCTTTTTCCAGGGAAACCGCTACTAATTCAAAAATTTAGCGGACGATTCTGTGAATGCAGATTTGGCTTTCCAGAGTTTGCTCTGCAAAAGTGAATTGAATAGTCAAAGAGAAAAATTTAGGAGGGAGTAGGTTTCCCTTTCTGCACCCAGTCGCTATTAATTATTTATATAGCGCACATCTGTTCTGTAGCGCTTTACAGAGAATATTTGAACATTCACATCATTCCCTGCTTACAGTCTATATTCCCTACCACATGTACACTCGGACACATTAATTCTAGGGTTAATTTTGTAGGGAGCCAATTAACCTACCAGTATATTTTTAGTTTAGGAAACTGAAATACACACACACAAGCACGGGGAGATTATACAAACGCTGCACAGTTAGAGCCATGGTGGGAATCAAACCCATGACCTCAGTGCTGTGAGGCAGTAATGCTAACCATTACACGGTCTGTGCTGCCCACTACTAAGGAGTAAACCTTTAGTTATAAACATCTATCTCTACATGTGCAGGAAACGTTTGGATTATGTGAACCATGCCCGTCGGCTGGCAGATGGGGACTGGACAGAGAAAGATGAGGAGAAGGTAGATGAGGAAAACCAAATAGAAGATGCAGCAGGGGAGACAGATGAGGACATGGATGTGGATCCTGGGAAAAAGCTGCCCAGACATTATGCTAACCAGGTGACATACATAGGGCATAATCCTTTATTAATGTCACCTCTTGTTATTACTCTTTTGCAGTATGTTGTCAACTGTGTTTGTTCTTCCTGTTCTCCTCCAGCTTATGCTCTCTGAGTGGTTGATAGAAATACCGCCAGACCTGGCTGATCTCTGGCTCCTAGTAGTTTGTCCCACTGGAAAGCGTTCCCTGATTGTTGCATCTCTGGTGAGCTACTGTCATACCTACTTTGCCGTTAATAGATAAGAATGCCTTCAAACATTAATTAAAATAATTTTACTGATGATTAATTGGCAGAATGCAGACTTTTTAGACTGTGTATGTAAACAACATGCATATTCTGTGCATCAGAAGCAACTTTATTGGCCATGTATACTAGGAATTTGATTTGGATTGCTGTGCAACAGCCAGTTAGGTACAGTTAAACAGTGACAGATATACAAACACATACAGTTATACACTAGATATGCCCTGGAGGATATAGACGCGGGGAACACATATCCGCAGAGCTTCACAGCACCTAGGCATGGTTGCATCAGTCTGAGACAGCATATCCTATTTCATTGTATATGTTGGGAGAAGCTCTACCATAAGGTCATTACTGCAATTAAGTGTCATGACATTGGGAGCCACTAATTTTCATCAACTCACTGTATTAATCATAGGTGTACTACAGCAGAGTTGGGTGGTGCACGCACTTATTGCTAGGTACAGTTGCTTATGAGTTGATTACTTTTAAAGTATCAAGACATTTATGTTAATATGACTTTTCATTAATCAATCTCTTAAACTACTATAGGGTTCCACTGCAGCGTACACTAAAAGCGGATATTGTGTGAACAGGTTTCCATCACATTTGCCAGGAGGAAGCCGGAACAACAATGCTAGTGGCAAAGGTGAGGGAATTGTAGCTTGTGTCAGTCTGTTATCAGGTGGAAAAAGGAGTCACATTTCTTGAATATGATTGGCTCCCATTGTGAGTGACAGATTCTATTTTAAAATCAGGTGCTACAATATATTCATGGACTTAATAAGGCACTGACTGCTATTAGCCTATATGTATGATTCTGGCCTAGCCATTATATGAGGTCTCATTGTAAGTTCCAGAATAAACTAATGTGGTCAGCTTGAGAGGTGGGGGGTTCCTTACAACTCCTTGTCTGTGATTGGTTATATTAATTATACTGCTTTGTGTATATTGAAAAGATTGTGATTTTCTGCCTAGGACTTGAATTATTAACTAACAAAGAGAAAAGAGACTCAGGTAGGGGGCACTCTATTCAACAGAGATATATGCTCAAATGCCATTTGAGTCTCTCTACTATCTCTCTGTGGTTTATCAGTACATATATTTTAACTCAAATGAGACGTATATATGACTGATACATGCTGATTCACTAAAGAGGTTTCTCTTGGAAGCCAGTTATTCCAGAGATGATCAATTTCTAAATATTTTAAATTTAATTCCATTTCCAGTCCGGTGTTCCTACAGCCTCCTTTTTGTTTTGTTTTTTACTGGATTGAAATGATAAATATATCATATGTGCATATGTTTAATTTGTTTTATCTGTCCTGTATTAGTAGCACTTTTTGTTTTATTTTGTTTTGGTACAAAGTGGTGACCGTTTTTCTATAGAAAATTAAGAGTTAATTATTATATTTTCTATCAACTGCAGATTACACCATTCTTGACTGTATATATAATGAGGAGTCCCGGACATATTATGTGTTAGATGTCATGTGTTGGAGGGGGCACCCTGTGTACGACTGCCAGGTAAGTAGATTGATTGTGAAAATGTGTTGCGCTATTACTCAGTCATAAGCCATGTCACGTTGATGGTAGACCTGCTAGGCACTGACACCTACCATTAACAGTATTTGCGATGTGTCCAAACACATTGGCCCGTATTCAATGCCGGTGGCGAGCGGTGACAGCGAGCAGGGCTGCCTGCTCGCTGTCACCGCTCACTCTCATAGTATTCAACTGACCTCCCCCTCGCTCCCTTTTGGGAGCGAGGGGGAATCGGCTTATTTTGCAGCAGATGCAGCTTAACCCGCGGTGAAATGCAGCTGATTCCCTGCATTAGCCACGGGTTTCGCCATATTCAACGTTCCAGGGGAATCCTTGCTGTCACAAGGATTCCCCTGGAACATTGAATATGGCGATCGGCCGGCGAGGGGGTTAAACAGCTAGAATCACTGGTTTTCTGCGATCCTCGTTGTTTAACCCCCTTGGCGACGCCCATTTAATACGGGCCATTATGCGGCAACCAGTTACTTTAAAAGTTTTTTCTTTTATAAATGGGATGATGTTGAATTTCCACAATGTTTAAAAGAGACAACTCATCTTTTCATAGACCGATTTTCGCTTTTATTGGCTTGAATCAAAGCTCCAGGAACAAGATGGACTATGTGATATATCCAAACGCAACCCAGTGAGTAGCATATACATTTGAACAATAATTTTGGGGTATTGATTTCTCTGGGGAGGGAATAGAATTCAGTCAGATGCTATTAATGAAAATTACATATGCAATAACATCCTATTCTGTCGTTTTTTCTTTAAGTTCAAGTTTATTGGCCTGCAGAATTTCCCCTGCTCTCTGGACTCCATACATGATGTTCTAATGCAAACCTTTCCATATAAGGTATTACTTTTGTAGTGTTTTCTAAAGAAACTATAGCGACGAAGAATCGTGAGTCTGTTATTTTCATTCAAATTGTAGATTTTAGAGATTCAAACAAATGGAAGCACTACGGAAATACAATAGTAATTACATGATAGAACTGATTTAATGGAATTTAAGGGGTAATTTAAGGGGTAATTAAAGTTTCTAATAAACATTCACTGATGTCTGATAGCCCTGTAAGGGGGATGCAGTTATAATCCCAGCGGTCGGAATCCCAGCGTTCAAAATCCCGACGCCTAAATCCCGACACTTTCTCCCTCTGTGGGTGTCCAAGGAGGGGGCGATCCATGTCCCCCCCTAACCCCCCCCCCCCCCCCTTGTTGCGATTCCGGCGTCGGGATTTTGAATGCCGGATTCCGACCGCCGGGATTTCATATCAAACCCCTGTGAAGTGGGGGCAGTAACACATAGTGACTTTTTTATATTACTTCCTGAAGTCTTTAGAAGTTTAAAAAGTAAAACATGTTAAAGATTTTTTTTTTTTAAATATATACATAATAAAAATATTGTACATATCACACTGTATACAATCACTCCCTTTTTTTCCATCATCCCCAAATACTCTAGAATACCTGGTAACATCCAAGTAAATCCCCAAATGCAGCCCTGTTTTCAATCAAAAATGGGGCTGCGGTGGTCTCAAACACACCCGAACTGTGTGCCTAGGCACCCTGGGGTGCCTTGGGTTGGAGGTCCACATCCAAAACAAATTATTTGTGCTCAGTGTGATAGGAAAACCAGTGCTGTGTGGCTGTCAATCATAAAAGGTATTGACAATTAGAACCACAGTTCCCCACCACATAACTGAACCTGAGGGTGACAGCTAAGCACAATTTACTTTTATTTTTTTTATTTATCCATAAAGAAACTTTTTGACTAGGGGTGCCTTCAACAAATGCTAATATTCTAGGGTGCCCTGGTCAAGAATGTTTGGGAACCACTGAGATAGCCTGATAAAACATATTGGGGAAAGTAGTGAAAAACTGACGTTTTCTGCTCTGAATGTTTTATCGGGAGTAATTGACTACCCCCGATATCTTTCTGCCCAGCCTAACAAGAGACATTTTAAAAAGGTGCTGAAACCGTTGGCTTCTAGCTGCACGGGACTGATGTCCTTCACATCTCAAGTTAATTTAATATGTCTAGGCTGAATGCACAGGGAGCTGAACTGCCCACCCTTAATTTTTTGTGATAAATTGGTATAAAGGAAGGCTAATAATCTGTGTAAACTACTACAGTCTCGTGAAATACTGTTAAAGATCATTTGTCATATCACAGCCTCCTGTGGCCCTCTGTCCAATAGATTAAGGGCCTGCTTCTGGTTCACTTGCAAAAGCAAATTCTCTCTCTAATGGACAAAACCATGTGCACTGCAGGTGGGGATGATGTAACATGTTGAGAAAGTTACATTTGGGTGAGTTATTTTGTTTCTGTGCAGGGTAAATACTGTCTGCTTTATTTTTACACTGCAGTATAGATATCAGTGTGAAGTACAAACCCCACTCAAATACCCCCTGCAGTGCACATGGTTTTGAGAGAATTTGCTTTTGCAAGTGAACCAGAATCAGGCCCTCAAACTATCTAATCCACCCATTTGTGGTCCTGCGATAATCCTAAATTCTCTTGAATTAACACTGTGCCAAGTATCCAATACTGATTAGTTGTAAGCAGCTCCATATTGCCCAGAAAGTGTTGGTTGTTCCAGATGCTAATGATGGAGCCTATAAATTTCAGTTATTACCTTTCTTTACCTGGGGGGCACTACATTGCTATGGGGCAGACTGACACTGTGGAACTAATTCAGGATCACATTTGATCACAAAGTACTTTTTTTTTTTTTCTTCTCAGATGGGCAAAACCATGTGCACTGCAGGTGGGGCAAATGTAACATGTGCAGAGAGAGTTACTGTTTGCTTTTTATAATCGCTGCAACTGATTTCACACCTCACCCAAATCTAAACCTCTGTGCATGTTATATCTCAGGTGGGGAGTTTGACTGGGGTGGTACACCTGTCAAACTGTAATGCAGGAGACCTATGGTGAGCTCAGGGAAGACAGAAACCTCCTGTGGAGCAGAAGTCCATTTGAGGAAACTATGTGATCTGTGATCAAATCTGAATTAGGCCCTATGGCCACAAGTGCACTATTGGGAATAGTCGCTGATGACAGGTTTCTGAAACCCCAAAAAGTGTTATGGGGAGGGTTAGCATAGTAAGCCCATCCTGTCACTCCACCATGTGTTCCTGTCAGACGTTAGTTAGAATACTGTTGTACGGTAATCTTGTATAGTACAAATTAGAACTACTGTTGTGTCCTTATACATCTAGCATTAATATGCCATGCAGCAAGAGATACCTGGTGAGAGTGAGCAGCCTGGTCCCGTGCAGCTCTGCAACATAATGTGACAATGAGTCTGTGCTGGTTTATCTGTTATGACACTTGTATATTGTGTGTCACTTGGGGGCAGATTTTTTTTAAGCTCTGTGAAGTGATAAACTGTCTGTTTTTTTTTAACACTGACCAATCAGCTCCTACCTGTCATTTTTTAAACCAAGCCTGTAACTTCACAGGTAGGAACTGATTGGCCGGTGATAAAAACAAGCCACATTATCACTTCACTGAGCTTAATAAATCAACCCCTGAGTCTTTATACGGAGCAGAACAAAACTTGTATTGGGGAAAAAAAGAGCCTGCTGCTTCTACATTGTAGTATTTCATAGAAAGATTCAGATACTCAGTCACACACAGATATTCAAGTGTCATATATCAATTACTCAGCGCAGTCTTCTTATGCATCCTAGTTACATTGTGTTGCAAATAAGATAGATGCTAGAAGATTCACATGCTACATGGTGTGCCAAGAAGGGCTGTTTAGCATGATTACAGCAAAGATGTATGAGGACATATCTGTAAGCCAAGCTCCTGGGAAAATCAGTAGGTCACCCAAAATAAAAATTGACGTGGTCATGAAGTGATGTATTAACAAATCCCGCTTATATGATCATTTATTTCCACACAAATAGAGATTTTGCAATAAATGCTCAATAGGGACCAATTTACTATTACATTCTCACAGCTAAAATGGTACTGTGCAATATGGTTTAAACTTTGTTTCGACACTTTATAGAATTTAAAGATTTTGAAAGTAAGAGGCAGTTACTGGAGATCACTTAAAGAAAGGACTTCACACTAGTTTATGTTCTGTTGCAGTGATGTTTATGAATGAGCATCCTATGTGTGACCATTGTGGTTTAGAAGGTGAGGGTTTTGCACTTGTGAAGACCTCATACCCAAGAATAGACTACTATGACATGTCACCTACCCCTCTCATACCCCTTTCAGACATATGACCCAAGCATTTAGAGTGCTGGGTCATTTTGCCGGGAGCAGCCTGACCCCCTTTCACAATAAACAGCAAATTACCGGGTTAAAAATGTCAACGTGGTAATTTGCGGAATAACAAGGGTATTGCAGGGTCAAACGTCAAATTACCAGGTAGAACTGCTTCACCTAGTAATTTTGGTTTACTGTATGAAAGGGGTATATATATGAGTTAAACTTTATTTTCTCTGCTATACTGACTGTATAATTTTTGTTTCATGTTTTATATAAGTCTTAAGGTAAATGGTATTATGGCTGCATTTATTTTATATTTACATAAAATGTATTATTGTTTAGTATTTATGGTGTGGATGTTTTCTTGTATGCATTGTTTGTGCTGTTTACTTGCTTTTTCAGGGGAGATAGTTTTAATTCAATGAAAGATGCTGATTTTGTTACATTTGTGTTCATATAAGCTCAATATCTATCCTTGTTATCTTTAAATATCTTGTCCAACTAGATAAAATGCACCAACTTTTGCACAAAGGTGCATTGCAACTCCTGTCTAGCAGTGGTAAGCAGTTCTGCCTCAAATAAACTACTCCTGAATTTACTACACAAATGCCAATCCTCGTAATTTCTGCAAATACATATTTAAAGTCTGAAAACACTTTGTTGTGCATCCAACTGTAAATGCCTTTGGTGTATTTAGATATGACTGTAGTAATAATATATCACACATATTCTAGTGGAATGTAACATTTTGTGCATCTCTGTACTTCTATTTTCCTCTCTCCTTTAGGTGGATGGACTTTTATTTTATCATAAGCACACCCACTACACCCCAGGTAGTACTCCATTGGTTGGATGGCTACGCCCTTATATGGCACCTGAAATCTTCGGCTTCCCTACCCCACCAGGACCCCTTGCAGAGAAGCCAGCATATGCACAAGAGCAAATGCGTCAGATTCTTGAACACAAGAAAGGTGGGAAGGGAGCAGCAGAGGGTGGACACTATGAACTAGAACATCTCTCCACACTTCCTCCATCTGAATGAAAAAATGGCTGTAATGGAGATTCTGTGAAATACAACTGCTCCAACCCAACAGTTTTACAGAATGGAATCCACTATTGATCCCTTCAATACATCATGATCATCATGATTAACGGCTGCCATTCCTATAGATCGAAATACTCCTTAAACCAGATCAGTAGCTTGCTACAAGACCAGTTTTGTGGACATTTTGAGGTGTGTGTATAGACTTGTTTTGCTGTAACAAAGAAGAGAACACTTTCCAGGACTATTCACATCTGTAAAGTGTTTTTGTGATTAAACATTTTCTAATAAATCTATTTAAATAGAGAATGTACATTTTATTTCTGCTGTCACACTGTTGTTTTACATTGTCTGACTTTGAACTCTAAATATGTATATACACTATGCTATATGAACCCAGCAGATATGTCTGCCCGATGGGTACCCATCAGAATGATCTAATATAGAACAGAAAAGCACTGTTCTGTCCTTCATTTGCATATGCCAGTTTGCATGCGATATTGCCTGGTTAGCTGTGTGGCATGGCCAACCGGGTGACATTGCAGGCGTCCATGGGCACCAGCATATCGGGCATGCATATTAAGCGATAAGCCCGATTCAGCTGGAAACAACATATCTGCCCAGTATTGTTTCATTGTGCACTCGGCTTAACTATTATTTACATTCTCTAGCATGTGGAGTATGTTTTAGTTTTGTCCCCTGTTCATCAGTGCTTCTATAAAGTCTGCTCACTAGCATGTTTCTAATAGTCTCCTGAATGCCTCTAGCAAAATGGCATATCTAGTTGCCTACAAATGTGTGCTTTATGCACCACCATTGCTGGACCAAGGATCTAGTGATCTGTTCTACCATTGCTGGACCAACTAGGATTTAGTGACCTACAAGGAATAATTTATAAGCCCCAGGCAAATTCGTAGAATAGAAAATAATTTGGACAAAATTATTGGTGAAATAGTTTCTAATTTCAAATAGGTCAAAACATTGTATGCTGTTTAATATCAGTTATTCCTCCAAGCATATTTTACAGTTCCAATTGTTGTATATGAAGAAACATGGTCCAATTAATAGATTAACAGTGTCTAGATCACAGGTCTTCAACCTGTGGCCCTCCAGGTGTTGTGGAACTTCATGTCCCAGCATGCCCTGAGGTTTTTTGGCATGCTCTTATAGGAAAAAAATGTGGCAATGCATGTTGGAACATGTAGTTTCACAACATCTGGAGGGCCACAGGTTGAAGACCCATGGTCTAGATAGTCAATAGGACTACCGCAAAAAGGTTTGACATGCAATAGGTCGGCAGGGTCAAAATGATGACATGAAAATGGTAGATACACAACCATTAGTACTTAAGTGCTCTACATGACTTGCATGTTGACCTTTTTGGTGTTGACCTATTGACTGTTTAATAATCCACACGCATGAGCCCAGCCTAGTTCTAGGAAGAAGGCTATTGAGAGATAAAGCAGAGGTGTGCAGGGGGAGCAATGGCTGTTGAAAAAGGACCAGGATTGTTTCCATCATGGTGAGTCTGGAGTTCTGCAGTGGGTCTGGGTGGTGATTGCTTTCCAGAAGAAAGTGGTCACTAGAGATTGATCTATGCAAAAAGACCACATGAAGCCCAACAGTTACAGAACTAAACAAAGACTCCAGCAGCTGAAACCTCATTCCTGTCCACAGTCCACCTCTCGCCTGTAGAAGATGGGAGTTAAGGACTCCAGAAAATTGGTACTTCATCTTGGCTAATATTAGTCCCTAGCTGTTGATATATCTACAAGAATAAAATGACACTCCATCCTGGTTAATTACAGTCATTGCTGTTGAGCAGTACATAGAAATAGAAGATTCTCCATTCCGGCTAATGAATCATTAGGTCTGATTCAGAGGAGGAAACCATTTCGGATCCTATGCAAATGGTAATGTTTTGTGGTCTGTGCATGTGTCTGAGAGGCACTGCGTATCTACAGTGATGTTTTTGCACCGGCAGGCGCATTGTGGTTTTAAATGCAGTTTGTTTGATGGACTTAAACTATTTGGGAGGAGGCATTGAAAAGTATTGATTAAAATACAGGCTTCAAACAGCCGGTAGCTGCGTGTTTAGATGCAGTTTCACTAGTTCTGGCAACGTCATTGTGGAAGACAACCCTGTGTTTGCTCAGAGATACTATGGTGCCAAAATTATTGATTTGACCATGTGAGAAGTTATAGCAAAAAGAAAGCTTTCTCGGTTAAATTAAAAAGCTGGTGAGGCCTAATTTATCTGGTCCTCCCAAACTTCCAGCCTGAGCAAAAGTGATAGAATGTACAGCTATGAGTCAAACAGAGGGAATTAGTATATCTATAGTGTTCATTCTAGCACTCGCTATCTTTGAAAACCCATGCAGTTCCTCTTCCCTGCCTGGGGTGTTGCTGTTTGCTGTAGTGTTTCTAGCACAGTGTGGTCTGTATATCCGCACTGATATGCAAACCAGACCTGTGCTAGAAACACCACAGCAGACTGCGAAACCCCAGACAGGGAACAGGAACTGCATGGGGTTTCAAAGATATCGGGTGCTAGAATGAACACTAATCTAGTAGATCTATAGATTCCTATTCTCAAGAAGAAGGATTTTTAGGGGACTACAAAGAGGAATCGGCAGTCTTCCAATACTAACTACAATAGGAAAGGTCTGGTCACAACAATCCGTCTTAGTAAAAAAGTTCTTTAACATCTTCTGCCCAGCATTAATGAAAGAACCCTGTCTTAAACTGATGAAAAGATACAACTGGCTAAAAGATGCAATTGTATTCTGCACTCCATTTGTGTGGCCCCATGCAAACAGCATGGAGGCTTATTTTGGTAACTGCACAAGTCAGATCAATAGAAAAATGGACAGAGTCCCTAGCAGAAACCATTCATGTGAACTATCCTGTGGGCAATAACATAGCAGATACATTTGGCATCAGAGTATTTGGTAGAAGCTTCCTTGGTTGCTGCTTCCATTCATTTTACTCATATTGAACCTTGGCCATAATAGCAAGATGTACAATGGCTTAAGTCTTGACGCGTGGATATACTGGGGCAGAGTTGAACAGCAGCATTTATGAAGCTACCAGGAGCTAAATTAATTTTATTCCAGTATGTAGTCCAACAGCTAGAGGGCACCCAAAATGGCCCAGAAATAAAATAAACAATACTGTACATGAAAGATACAGCACCGAGCATGCTCCAACTGGGGTAAGAGACTCTCTTCTGTATTTTCCGGACCAGTGGCTTACTGTATATAGTTATTTTATTGATCTCAGTCTACCTCTACCAGAAGATTGTTTTCTACAAATGTTCTGGAGGACAGTGGTAAGATACTCACCTTTCTCAGTCCATAGCATCCCTAGGGCATTCTGTAGTCATTTGTTATGTTCCAAGAGATCAAAGGGTTTTTACCCTGGAAGGTAAGTCCCATCATAAATGATATATATAATATTTCAGTGCTAAGGACTAGCCTCGTGAGATAT
The DNA here is from genome assembly GCF_055691185.1 of Crinia signifera. Lineage (NCBI taxonomy): Eukaryota > Metazoa > Chordata > Amphibia > Anura > Myobatrachidae > Crinia > Crinia signifera. The sequence goes on from NC_139220.1 coordinate 208,232,629, forward strand.
CCATGACATGATTGGTGGGCCCACAGTTTGAGGCAAAAATTTTGCTAAGAACCTCAATTTTGCTCCTTGTTAAATTGTAGAGATTATTAAAATGGTTTATTTACCAGTGTTCTTCATGCTTACAGTGTGCACCTGCATTATCCTTTATTTTTCTGTGCATTCCTATAGTTGAATAACTAAGGGGGTTATTCAGACCTGATCGCATGGCTGCAAATTTGCAGTCCAGGTGATAATCGAGTGACTGAACATGCACATGGATTGCAGCATGCATGCGCAAGGCCATTTTGCAATAAAATCCTGCTACTTGTTTTATTGCAGGCCATACATAAGTTGATTGACAGAAAGCCGTAGTTTGTGGGTGGTAACTGTCTGTTTTCTGGAACTGTAAAAAAAAAAAAAACAGGCGTGCCCAGGCACTTGGAGGGAAGTCATGTGACTTCTGCACCAGCCCCAGTCCAACTGTTTCTATTGCAGTAGGTCCTGGGCTATGCACAGACTGCACACAATGGAAATATAATTTGAGTCGGTCGGTGTCACTCCATTCACCCTAAAAACATGCGCAACTCAGCTGGCACCAGTCTTCACATCTATCTTCAACAAGTCGCTCAACACTGGAGTAGTGCCAGACTGCTTCAAGTGCTCGACCATTATCCCTGTGCCAAAGAAAACTGCGGCACTTGCAAACCTGAACAACTACAGGCCTGTAGCACTCACATCGGTGGTGATGAAAACGCTGGAACGGCTGGTACTGGACCACCTTAAGTCTGAAGATGCAGTGAACCTGGGTCTGCACCACATCTTGCAGCACATGGACTCACTGGGCAGGTACGCAAGGATACTATTCGTGGATTTCAGCTCGGCATTCAACACCATCATACCAGGACTGCTGAAACCGAAGATGCTACAAATAGGCGTCTCGGAAGGCCTATGTTCCTGGTGTTGAATTTCCTCATGGAAAGAGAACAGAGAGTCAGGATGGGGAAGTCCACCTGCACGGGAGCCCCCCAAGGATGCGTCCTCTCTCCCTTCCTCTTCTCTCTTTATACCAACCACTGCACCTCCGGAGACACATCGGTGAAGCTTCTCAAATTTGCGGATGATACCACGCTAATTGAATTGATCACAGAAGGTGATGAGTATGCCTACAGGCAAGAGGTGGAAAAGCTAGTCACCTGGTGTAGTGCTAACAACCTACAGCTGAATGCATCAAAAACTGTTGAGATGATCATAGACTTCAGGAAGAATCCCCCTACACTCCCCCCCCCCCCCCCCCCCCCCCGCGCTAACGGTTGAAGGTAGTGGAATCCTTCAGATTCTTAGGCTCCAACATTGCCAGGGACCTGAAGTGGAGGGCCAACATTGATGGCATTGTGGGAAAATGCATCAACTCAGGAAGTTCAAACTGCCGCAGGAACTCCTGGTGCTCTTCTACTCTGCAATTATACAATCTGTGATCTGTACCTCAATCATAGTCTGGTATGGGTCGGCCTCGGCTTATGACAGAAATAGATTACAGCGAATTGTAAGAGCAGCGGAAAAAAATCATAGGTTCGGGTCTCCCGGCGATTGAGGACGTGTATAGGTCAGTGGTTACAAAACGTGCCTAAAGAATTATCAGTGACCACTCCCACCCTGCCCATGACTTGTTCAGAAGGCTGCCATCTGGGAAGCGATACAGCTCTCAACTGGCGAAGACAGAAAGACACAGAAACAGTTTTTTTCCCAAAGCTACTTCCATAATAAACTCAAAGGTCAGGGATTCCGACCCATTGCGCTAATCTCGGCACTCGACACATTACTCTAAATACAACCCTGATGCCCTCCCCTTGAAATGATCCTGTTTGTATTGGTCTGTTATGTATGTACACTGTGTGGGAGCAGTGGTTATTGAAAACAAATTCCCTGTGTATTATGTATGCTGTACATTGATATATTTGACAATAAAGTGATTCTGATTGATGGTGAGCAGTTGTGTATGGATTTGCTGCGAATCATCGATCAGCATAATTTTCGCAAGCCATTCACAAGCCTTGCACAGAAATTCACAAGCTTGCACAGGATGAGCTTTCACTCTGGCTAGGCGGCAATTACAGGGCTCTGCAAATTAGCAGCCCAGCGATCAGGCCTGAATAACCCCCTAAGCCACAATCAGAGACCCGCCTGCATTTGACAAGCCACCCTTGTTTCCTCCCAAAAAAGCACAAATGTAGTTTGCACTGCACAGTTGCGATGCATGAGCAATACAAAGAAAAACTGCAAACATCGGCATAGCATCCATCTTAATATAAGTATTGAACGAGTATAGTATGAGTTTCTGACAGTCTGGATGCCAATGTTCTTGCATCTCCTCCTTTGCAAGAAGCCTCAGCTTCAGATAGCAAAACTATGTAAAACGGATACATGAAATAGGGATAAAACATACATCCCAACTTTTCGAGGATTGAAGTCTGGACCTGGCGAGCCAACCCCCATTTTAATCATTCCAGGGGCTCTCTACCCCACACTGCACATGGCGTCCAATCATTGATCACCAACTGATTTGCACAGCAGACCAGTGATGATCACTGGCTCTCCAAGGTGTACCCCACCACCAGCCTGTGAGACACCGCTGGCCGTGGGTGGGACAGTGGGAGAGTGTCCAATTAGCAGGACAGTTGGGACGTATGGTTTACCTTGTACACTGTACAGGGAAAATCTATTATTTAGCTTTTCCCCTGCATAATAAACCATGGCTTAAGGCACTGAAAAATATTGATTCCATTCAAAGTGCAGAATCAAATGGGTTTTCCATGCGTTAATTGCAGAATTCTCTCTTCCAGGGATTATCGCGCAGGGTATCCGCAGCTGAAAAAATAAAGCAGTGCCATAATTTTGCTTTGTAGTAAATATTTCACTAGTCCTACAGATAAGTGGATATTAATATTTTCAGTTAAATATAAAGGCAAACATTTGTTTCTCTGTTCTATGACAGCCTTTTTGTATATTAGGTCTTTTACATTTAGATGAGGTGATGAGAAGGTTAAATGTGAAGGTTTACCATGTAGGATTGATGACTGCCACTAGAGGGTGTCTGAGGATTTTGTTTGGACCTCAGTTTCTATATATTTTTATGACTGCTTCCTTTTCCCCCACCCCTGGTCTGAAAATGTCCCGTTGAAATGTAATTTTCTGCATGATGAGCTTTCCTTGCTTGGATTTTGTGCAGTGCACACTCTGTAGCCTACCCACAAGTCATCTGCTTTTTCATCTGCATTATCCACTGTGTCATTTTGTTAGCAGGGCCTAAACAAAAAGTAGGCCTTGCAGGATCCCCGGCCTGTAGTAGGAACTGTGAGGTGAGAGACGTAAACATGGCAGAAGCTCTGACTCAAGAAGAGGAGCAGGTAATACCAGCACTGTATTTTTAAATAATGTAAATTTTAACATTTGAAATGTCATTTTTAATGCAGTAAACTATGTTCTCAGTCTCCTAACAGTACAATACTTTCTTTACATATTATGAGGCAGAAATCTGTGTTTAACAAATTAGTTGATATCCAAAACTAAATGCAGGCTGTTCAAAAGTGCAGTGATTCCCTTTCTTTGTCTAATTTGCACTACAATATTTATTGCAGCTGCTGAGCTTACAATCTATATTCCCTACCACATACACACGCACACAGACATTTTAGGGTTAATTTTTGTTGGAAGCCAATTAACCTACCAGTATATTTTCAGATTGTGGGAGGAAACCCGCAAGTATGGGGAGAATATACAAACTCCGGTACTTGTGTAATATCACGGCACCCAATTTTATCTAAATAGTATACGATATCGCATACGATTAACGGTCCATTCGATCCACGATGCGATTTCGCAACTGATTTTTGGCCGATTTTCTGTTATTTCCTGCCAATTTGCATGCTATTCCATCCTTGCACACCCCCACTATCCAAGTCAGCCCGAAGCGTGGCGAGCGGACACGGTAAGCGTCCTCCCGACCTGTTCATACCCCCACTATCCACGTCTGCGTGGAGTTGATTTTATAAACCGCGACGAGTGCAGTGAGCCACCGTGCCCGTAGCGTGGCGAGCGGACACAAAAAACGATCCCGAAGCGTGGGCTCGGCACTCTTCGGGCTTGCTACGCTCGCCACAATTTATAAAATCAACTCCACGCTCACGTGGATAGTGGGGGTATGAACAGGTCGGGAGGACGCGTACCGCGTCCGCTCGCCACACTCCGGTCTAATACACAAGTACCCAAACTCCACACAGTTAGGGTCATGATGGGAATTGAACCCATGACCTCAGCGCTGTGAGGCTGTAATGCTATCCATTACACCATCAGTACTGCCCCAGTGAAATTAAAACAGCATAGCCATCCAAACATAAGCACTGCACACATCAGTATGAAGTCTATGGAGACATAGATCCACAAGAGTGACAAATGAGGCTGCCATTGCTGCGTTTCTATGCCGTTGCAATGTCAACTAGCCCCCATCTTATGCATGTGCAAGTTGATTGATTCGGCCTGTTTTAGTCTCCTGCTTCTTCTCCCTGCAGGCATGTCCAGTCCTACCAATCATTCATGGGATAATTATGTTTTTTTAATTTTCTATTGCCATTTACAGGCTCATTAGCATGTGGATTAGAAATGTGGCATAAAAGTGCTTTGCAAATATTCATAAATTGCGTTAAAAAATGTCCTGTGCAACATTTGTAGAATCACAGTGGTTATGCCCAAATCCTATTTTGAAAAAGATGAATATAAAAAACAAAGTTACGTACATTACATTTACATATACATAATAATTTAATTAATTACATTTATTTGAATATTTAGGGGTCATAAAATATACAAATATTTGACAATGTACATTTTCTTTTTACAAACTTTGCATTGTCTGCTTATATAAAAGGGTTATGTTTGTCTACGCAAAACCCTAGTTCTACTGACTCACCTATCATCACTTGGAAAGAGCAGGTTAAAAAGTAATACCATGTATACCATACAAAAACATTTTTGACTCCATTTTCCATGTTGCAGTTGTGCGTCATTCTCCCCATTTAGCCTGTGCTGTGCCATCTCATTGGCCTATCCAGTCTGTGATATTTACCCATACTTTTCTGTTCAGGCTACCCAGCGGTTCTTGCAAGAGATGAATTCCTGGACTTCCTTCCACTCGGTGTCCCCGCTCTCCTGGGACGTTGCAGTGAAATTCTTGATGGCAAGAAAATTTGATGTTGTGAGAGCGATTGAACTGTTCCACTCATACAGAGTAAGTACAATGTATCTGCAGCTTCTTCATTTAATTCTGTCTAGCGCAGTTTTCTTTTCTGTTTTGTTTCTTAATTTAGGGCCTGATTCAGAGATGCACTTGCAAAAGCAAATTTTCTCTCTAATAGACAAAACCATGTGCACTGCAGGTGGGGCAGATAAGTTACATTTGGGTGTTATTTTGTTTCTGTGCAGGGTAAATATTGGCTGCTTTATGTTTACACTGCAATATCGATATCAGCTTGAAGCACACACCTTCACCCAAATATAACTCTCTCTGCACGTTACATCTGCCCCACCTGCAGTGCACATGGTTTTGCCCATTAGAGAGAGAATTTGCTTTTGCAAGTGAACCAGAATCAGTCCCATTGACTGCTCGAGTAGGTCTTTGGCTGTGCAGACTGAATGTGGCAGTAGTCACGCAGGTGCCAGGTTCTTGTTCACTAGGGCTCACAGCTGATGTCAATACACTCCTCAAACACGGCTAAGACACGTCTGCGTTTTAACAACCACTCCCCGCTGACATCATGCGTACACCCCCAAAGGGTCAATCCCCATCAATCACTCTGTAAAGGATCCTTATTTTGTGCCGGGAAGCAGCGGTGCAAAACACGGCACATGTGCAGTCTGATGATAATCGCTGAGTTCTGCGGAGCATCGGGTTTGCATCCATCTCTGAATCAGGCCCTTAATCCAGACTATTGATGCGTGTGGTATTTGGAATGAAAGATGCTTAATGCTTAAATGGTCCACCCGCGATGGCCGCGATTTCCCCATAGGGAACAATGTTAAATGCCTCAATTTACCCGCGATGACCACGATTTCCCATAGGAAACAATGTTAAATAGATCAATTTACCCAAATCAGCATAGGGAACAATGGTAAATGGGCCAGAAACCCCCCAAAAACCCACACAGCAGTGGAATGTCCCCCCAAAATTAGTTGACGCCACCCCGCGATCAACGTGAACCCGAAGCGTGGCGAGCGCAGCGAGGCCGCGAGGGGCGGCGGTACGCTTCCTCCGACCTTTTCATGCCCTACTATCCACTAGGGCGTGGAGTGAGAATAGAATAGTGTGGCGAGCGCAGCGGATACCTTCACAGGTAAACGCGTCCCTTCGCGGGCTTCCCAGGTGTCCGCGTCGCCATGGACACCTGGGAAGCCCGTGAGGGGACGCGTATAACTGTGAAGATATCCGCGTCCCCTCGCGGGGCTCGCTGCGCTCGCCACGCTTCGGGCTCGGTGGCTCGCTGCGCTCGCCACACTATTTATTCTATTCTCACTCCACGCCCTAGTGGATAGTAGGGCATGAAAAGGTCGGAGGACGCGTACCGCCGCCCCTCGCGGGCTCGCTGCGCTCGCCACGCTTCGGGTTCACGTTGATGGCGAGGTGGCGTCAACTACTTTTGGGGGGACATTTTTATGTTCAGGGGTGTTTTTGCCCCATTTCCATTGTTCCCTATGATAATTTGGGGAAATTGATCCATTTAACATTGTTTCCTATGGTAAATCATGGTCATCGCGGGTAAATTGAGCCATTTAACATTGTTCTCTATGGGAAAATCGCGGGCATCGCGTCTGGCCCATCGCACCCGATTTTTTAGCGGCCGCGATGGCCCCGATTTTACCCCCGATGACGGCGATTAAGATCGTTGTGGCCGTGCTAGGAAACAAGTACCGTTTCTTTTTAATGGTGATATCTCAGAGGTATTCCTGTGTTATTTTAAATCTAAAGTGTTAGTTGTAAGAACAGCTTAATAGACATTTTTAAAGATGTCCACATGACAGAAGCTGATTGGTTGATATTTTATCTCGCTCCATGCTTTGATAACTATCTCCCCCTAATTAATGCTTTCTCTGTACATAACTACAGTTCTTGGCTGCACAACATATACTCAATTCTGTAAAACAACTTAAGCACACGTTTATCGCTTACTTGTGTGTTATGTTTTTGGCAAGTACTATGTCATACTATATCTGTCTGCTAGGAGACACGCCAAAGAGAAGGGATTGTCCAGCTGAATCCACTGCAGGAGCCACTGTTGTCAGAGCTGCTGAGTGGGAAGTTTACTGTGCTGGTAAGAGACCTTTATTGGTTTAATAGTTCCCAATGTTGTAGCATGCTGAAAAGTCACAATGACCAGGGTGACCAGATTGATCATGTCATATATGTAACCAATTATTTATCCAATGATACTGATACTCCATATTACTTCTCCCAGAGTGTACGCGCCCCAACTGGAGCCTCCATTGCAATTTTCACTGCCAAGCTGCACCACCCAGCAAGGAAGAACAGCAGAGAGATACAGCACACTGTGCTCCAGGCCCTCTTCTACCTCCTGGACCGCGCTGTGGAGAGGTGAGTGCACAGGAACAGTATACAGACCAGATTGGACAGCAGGTGTTCTGCAATAGTCAAGTAGTACCCTGCATAGTTGTATGAAAGGGGCAAAGGCCTAAATACAAAGAAATCTAATATGAAAACACACAATGTGGCATTGACAATTATAAATGCTAATATATCTGTATCCTGACGTTAGTTAAAATAGCGCATATGCACATTGTGGAAGCAGCATTATGCTGACTGAGCTATCATACGTGGAAATGTAGCCTGCCCATTACGTTTACTAAGAACCAGTGGGTGCTCACTTCCTGGGGAACCCATAGGCTGCATTTGAGTGTCTCTGTTCTATGGCCGTTATTCAGATCTGATCGCAATACAAATTTGTTCTCAAAATGGGCAAAACCATGTGCACTGCAGGTGGGGCAGATGTAACAGTAGTGTGCAGAGAGAGTTAGATTTTGGTGGGGTGTGTTGAAACTCAAATCTAAATTGCAGTGTAGAAATAATGCAGCCAGTATTTACCCTGCACAGAAAAAAATATAACTCTCACAAATCTAACTCTCTCTGTACATGTTACATCCGCCCCACCTGCAGTGCACATGGTTTTGCCCATTTTGAGAACAAATATGTACTGCGATCAGATCTGAATAAGGGCCAATGTGTAGCTTTTGGATGTTTTTGAAACAGCATATTTGTCTTACATGTAACCCAGTCATCCATATGCCATTAAGTTCTTGATCCTGGTTATTAGCCATATTATTTTCAGATTAAATATACAGACCTAGCACTATAACATTAGTACCAGACTGGTAAAATTGTATTGATCCCTACCAGTTATATAATCCAAAATATGGCAGAAAAACAGTATGTCTGGAACATCACTGTACACACTATAATACTGCCGGGTAAAAAAACGGAAACCAGTATTGATCCAGACACAGTACAGTGATTAATGAATTAATTATTCCTAGATTTAAGCTAGCGGGCCTTGTTTTTAATTAGAATATCAGATAATAATCCCTTTGATGTTAGAAATCCTTTCATGCTGTTGATTTAGGAGCTATACAGCATCACCCTAGAGTTGTGTTTTTAACATGGATTTGTCCCACTGATGCTTTTATGTAGGCCGTTGTGAGGTTTTAAAGGTCATTAAACATTAATGTTTTTAAATATGAGCCATACAAGTAACATTTAGCGCTCCTTGTTTACTTGAAATTCTGTTGCAGCTCTGTTAAAATAAAGTATTACCTTTCACAAGTCATTTAAGACAGCTGAAGCCTTCCACATATCTCGGACAGTATTTTAATGGGGTATGAATAAAGCTGGGTACACAGACTTATGCTGGGTACACACCAGGACGACTAGGGCCCGATCCCCACAATCTAGATTCAATTCCGATCAATTGGATGTAGATTGTGTGCTGATTGGGCCCTTTTCTGACCTGGTGTGGACCGATACCGATCCGATGCGCGGTCCCGCGGGTCGGTCGGTCGTTATTGAGATCCTACCTGCTGCAGGTAGGATCTCAATGACGACCATACAGCCGGGTGCGGGTCGCCATCGGATCGGACCCGCTCACGGTGCACATCGTGAGCGGGTCGTGCCCCCCCGTGTCACCGTGAGCGGGTCGGACGAGACACTGACGATCCGCTCACGATATGCATCGTGAGCGGGTCGTCCTGGTGTGTACCCTACATTAGGGACAGTTCAACCGAGAAATGCTATGTAACGATATACTGTATTGCCTCTTGTGAACAGGTTAAACAATATGCTGCGCAATGTATCATCTCATGCTGCAAATACAATGTGACAGCTATGGAAGTGTCCCATTGGATGTGCAGCACATGCAATAGGACCATTCAATGAACAACAGTTGGCAATGACTGAATAGGGATACACACTATTCAATGTGTGCAATATGTTGTTCCACACCAGAACAATATATTGGATGACAGATTGCATAGTGTGTACCTAGGCTGTGGTAACATTACTGCTTCTATACATTTGTGCAGAGCAAGGCTGTGAAGAGTCTCTAAGCGCCTGATGTTAGGTAAATGTAACATAAAAACATGTTGCATAGGTAGGGAAGTGAGCATGACAGAAGGCTTTAGTGTGCTGTGAAATCGTTAATACTTTCAATATACTACTCGCATACAGTAGTGTGATAATATTGACTGACTGAAATAATTTGTGAGTTTAAATAGAAAGCTTCCACTACAACATTAACAAACTGGTGTTTTAAAGCTTTTCAGCTAGAAATGTGTAGCTGTGAAATGAGCGTAGTGAATTGAAGTGATACAGCTTTAGCTTGGAAGTTTCTGCGGTACTTGTTTCCTAGCACGGCCACTCCGATTTACATCGGGGTGGTCGTGTCGGAAAAATCGCGTTGATCGCATCGCATGCGATTTGGTCGCATGCGATGCGATCGACGCGACCGACCCGATTTTTTGATTGAATGAAATGTAAATCGGGTCCCTGGGACCCGATTTTACATTGGATTCAATGTAAAATATTCCCAACCCCCCCCAAATTTAACGGCGTAAACCCCACCCCACGATAGACGCCAACCCGAAGCGTGGCGAGCGCAGCGAGCCCGCGAGGGGCGGCGGTGCGCGTCCTCCGACCTTTTCATTCCCCTGCTATCCACGTCGGCGTGGAGTTGAGAATAGAATAGTGTGGCGAGCGCAGCGAGCCCCGCGAGGGGACGCGTATACCTGTGAAGTTATACGCGTCCCCTCGCGGGGCTCGCTGCGCTCGCCACGCTTCGGGCTCGGTGGCGCGCTGCGCTCGCCACACTATTCTATTCTCAACTCCACGCCGACGTGGATAGTAGGGGAATGAAAAGGTCGGAGGACGCGCACCGCCTCCCCTCGCGGGCTCGCTGCGCTCGCCACGCTTCGGGTTGGCGTCTATCGTGGGGTGACGACGGGGACATCTATAATGTGAAATGGGTCATATTGGCCCATTTCACATTTTTCACATTTTCTCACGATTTCAATGTTAAAAAATATTTTAACATTGAAGCCTATGGAAAAATCGGGGGCATCACGTCGGGACCAATGTTAATGGTCCCGACCGACGCGATGCCCCCGATATTTTACCTTTCCCGACACGATTTCAATGTTAAAATATTTTTTAACATTGAAGCCTATGGAAAAATCGGGGGCATCGCGTCGGTCGCGTCGGGACCAATGTTAATGGTCCCGACCGACGCGATGCCCCCGATATTGTGTCTTAGCCGGCAAAATGGACCTGATTTCAAAGGAAATCGGGTCCATCGTGTGGATCGTGTACCTTAACTTAAAGGTACACGATCCACAAGATTGTGGCCGTGCTAGGAAACAAGTACCGTTTCTGCATGTAGAATTTTTTTAGAGCTAAAATGCACTTGAACGGCCGTGCAGTTGCATTACCCCATTATTTTAATGTGCTGTTTCTCACACCACCTCTTGGCTGGAGTCTCTGAATCAGTGCATTTGTATTGCTAGTAGAAACACCTGTATACTTCATGTCTGTGCCATTTTTGAGCAGCACTACCTGTGTGGCAGTTCAGGAGAAATGCAGGCTGAATCGCTTGACCAAGTGACTGAAATGGCTGTATGTCGCATTTTTGAAGGCCGTACAATAGCAGAAACTGGACATATGATACCATTTAGGTTTCTTAAGCAGGAATTTTAATGGAACTAAGATTAGCTTAAAAGCACTACATATAAAGCACCAATGTGAAATCTTCTTTAGAGAGCATAACTGTAACTTGTTAGTGTAGTGCTTTATGGAGCAACTATGCATTATTAGGCCTTAGAGGTATATATCTTTTACACCTTTTGGCTTTTATGCTTTTAGTCATGTAGAGCGTTTCCAAGCTGCTCTTCTGGATAAGGCTTAGTTCAGTGGTGCCATGCTTCAGAATGGCTAGGAAGCCCACTTTTCTACTGGAAGAATAAGTGCATCCATATAAAATGTCTGTCTGTATACGTTTAATATATTTTTGTATCTCTGTCCACATGAAACTGTATGACAGGTGCTGCTCCCCTAAATGTTTGCTTATTGACATGTTGCATGGTGTTTTATGGTTATTTATGCTGGAGAATGGTTTGTCAAGTAACTACCAAAATAAAGGAAATGCTAACGTAAAGGGGGGAATATATTACATGTGAGAATCAGAGAGAAATTTTGTGAGTTCTCTTTTTTTTTTTTTTTTTTCACAAAGCGTCAGTCATTTACATTGCAAAACCAGGTTTAATTTGCAGTATAAATGATTGCTGCTTTAAAAAAATGGAAGCGCTCTCACAAAAACCCTAACTTCCTTATCATAGCTACCTTTTGGACCCATGTCCTCAATTTACTGAACTCGCTCTCTGCCATCCCGCTCACTATGGATCCTTGGCCCTTTTTTTGGCTCACCCCTTTCGGAATATTGATCTCCATATGAATAAACTATTCTCCCATATTCTATCTCCATGACTACCCCCCAAATTTGCCCAAATCTGGAATCCTTGGATATTGACAAACTCCCCTATTCTCATTACATAGTCACCACCAACTATGAGTCCTTTACCACTCCCACGGGGTCCCTGCCTCAGACCCTCCTTCTCCTTTTCCTCCTGTACACTCCTCTCTTAATGATTTTTTGTACCCTACTTTGGCCTACTACAATATGGTTATTCTCTGTGTATATCATCCGATTGTATTGTATTATGCCTTTGTAATAAACTTGTAAACTATTTGCTTCTCCCTATCCCTCTTTCGACATGTCCATAACCCCCACCCCTCTACCCCCTTACTTTATTTTACCATCGTTACGTGTAAATATTGAGCTATTTTCTCTTTCTTGTCTACTTATTTGTACGCTAACCCTTCTCTATTTACTTCCTGATTGTCAAACTCTCATACATTCCCCCAAAGGGTCTTTATAGACCATTGGCTACAAAAAAAAAAAAACGCAGATTCAGTGCGCTAAGTATCAATGTCTAGAACTATATGGGATGAATATTGAAATATATAGTCACTGGTTGGAGAGGCACTCACCCTTCCCTGGGCATCCGCTCCAGTGCCTTCTGAAATAATCAATGCACAGTTTGTAGGAACAGCGGCACTTGGAGACTTGATAAAGTTTCAATCCGTGTATTTCAAAAAAGTGCATAATGCGTACAAGCCCATCATTTCAGGATTCACCAACCCCTTTTTCAAGGTGCACTAAGTTGGTGTTGTTGATGGTGATGATAGAGAATGCAGGCTCTAGCACCACTCCAAAGTCTCATTTATCCACAGACAACATATTCATGTCCTTGCATCTGTCTTCCATGTTGACTTCAGCTTGGCCACTGTTCCTCCTTTTACCTGAATCATGATACTAAATATTGGGCAAATGGGCTTCACTGTATACACATAAATCTTTCTTCAATATCCTGGTAATTTAGACTAGTGTTTCCTTTATTTTGAGTGTTACCTCTTACTTTTAATGACAATAATGTAATGGACTCCCATACCAGCATACAGGGCACAAGTTTCCTCTTGGAACTTGGTGATGTGAGTGATTCAATATCCGAGCAAGCAGTATGTGTTCAGTTCTAGACTAGCATAGTGCACTCTCGCTGCAGTGTCGACACACAGAGAAATGGCCTGGTGTTTATCTATGATATGGGGGGCAGTCAGTACAGCAACTTTGAGCTGGAATTAAGCAAGAAGATCTTGAGCCTGCTGAGGGTGAGTGTATTCTCCATTCATCCATTTGCCCTATTGAATATGCCATTAATGGTACGCCATACTGTATTAGGGCTTGTGTGTCTCCGTTTCCCAGGACATGGGTTTTGTCCCTGTTGATCTTTTATTAAGACATTTTTTAGGTCTCCTGATGCATATGAAATAATAGGAATAGTGGAAATAAATTCCTGATTCACCAAAGTGGGTGGTGGGGTTTTTTTTATGGGTGTTCTCCCATTTAGTAAAACAAGTCTTATACCAATCTCATTGTCCATATTACCCTATATAAAATACATTGAATTCATTGGCAGTGAAAGGATGCAATCCCTTATAACCCCTTTTGCTGTTGCATCGTGCATGTTTTAAAATATCCTGCAATGAGTGGTCTGCAGAATACTAGAAAGCTCCTACTCCATCCAATTGCATGTTAGTAACTAGTGTTGCCCCCCCCCCCCCCCCCCAAAAAAAAAAAGAAGAGAATAGCACCCCCTGTTTACCTGTATGTGAGCAATATCTGTGTTTTTATGTCAGGGAGCATTTCCTGCCCGTCTAAAGAAAGTCTTCATCGTCTCACCTCCTGTTTGGTTCAGAGTTCCCTATTCCATCATCAGTTTACTGCTAAAGGAGAAGCTGAGAGAGAGGGTAAGTGACCTAACTGATCTGCCATGTGACATAACTGGCCTGCACTTCTAGATGTCATTGATATTTGTACCATGGCTGACTCAAGATTCCACTTTTTGAGAGAACCTACCTCCATTTGGCATAATTGCCAAATGGAAGTTGACAAAATCCCAGAGGGTTATACAATACATTCACTGTATGCATAATAAATTCTATGCATAGATTATTATGGGGTGTTTACAGTATTACATAACTCAGAGAGAATTAATGTACCTATCAAGATCTAGTTTTGGTGTTTGGTACCTTCTACCGTTGTACACCACATTTCGTGTCATTACTACACCTTAAAAGTCTTAGTAATAAAACAACAGATAATGTTGTAGTAAGAGAGTACATACCTGGAATGGCCCCTGATCTATTACTAGTACTGTTTATCTTTCCATCTCTACAGGTTCACATGGTGAGCATGAGTGAACTTCTCCAGCATTTACCTCCACAGTGTCTTCCTGAGTCTTTAGGAGGATTACTTCCATGGGACCCTGGCTCCTGGAACTGCCTTCTCCTCCCTGGCCGTGCAGGCAAGCCAGATCCCCTGGATGAGGTGGTTCTGGTGCTAGAAAAAGGACAGAGAGGGAGCGTGCATAGGCCTTCACCTGAAAGCATGACACTGGATCAGTTGAAAGAACACATTGGCTCTTTAGGGAAACGTGGAGTGTGTGACGAGTATGAAGCCATAAGAAATGAGGAACCGGATGGGTCTTTCACTGTGTCGCTGTAAGTGTGAGAAAGCAAAGACATTGGGTCAACCTGGGGATGAAAACTGTGTTGGATAATTAGTCAAACTGTATTATTGATGGCGTGTGCATGACAGTGGGCCTGATTCAGAGGTGTATGCACCTGTTATCACAGGTGAGCGGTTATCGTCCACCTGCACATGGATCTAAGCTGCATTGCACATGTGCCACAATGGTCTTTCAATGGCAGTTGCAGTGAAATTTGCTAAATGATTAACATAACTAACAGTTTGCAGTTAGTTACAGGGAGAGGCAGCAAAAACATGAGCATGTCTCTGGCATTTGCATATTTTTACACAGTATCTGCGTATGCATTCGCAGATGTGATGGCATAAGTGTACAACTATGAATCAGGCCTAATATGTGGTATTCTATTTAGAAAATTTGAGCATGATCATGATTTTCTGAAGGCACTCACATGAGTCTACTTAGTCTAAAGGAAAACAACATAAAGGGGGTGATTCAATTGTTTTATTGCAACATCTAAAGTGACAGGAGATCAGGGGATGATATTTAACTATTCTTTTTTTTTTTAAATGCACATTGCACCCAAACAGACCAGGTTAACCTGCATAAACCAGACTAATCCAGGCAAATGGCACTTTTAGAACATTTAAAAAGTGTCTCCCCACAGCTAATTCCTTCTAAATGGATCAACAATTGAATTGCTCCGTTGGGTGCCTTCTAGTAGCGTCTGCAGGGAGAAACAATTGAATTCCCCTCAAAGAGCTGGATACAGAATATGAAGAATCAACCTTATACCATTTGTTTGTTAATAGAGAATAAGAGATAACCTTTTAACATGACAGACTCTCTAACCAACCAACTAATCTGATCTCAAGGAAGACAAATTCTACTTTGACAATCAGAAAAGTCAAATCTGTCCACTGATGTCAGTCATAAACACTATTACTACTGTAGGTTAGTCATTATTGAATAATCACAATACAGTATATGGACTAAATCCAATTACCCATGAAGAGGCGAGTTTCCTTTGCAGTGTTGTGTAAACACCAGCAATGGCATTGATATTTGTCCCTGTTGATGCCTGATCTCAACTTGGATTTACAGATTTTTGTAGAGCGCCCTATGGAACTGCAAGCAAAAATCTGTAAGTTGGAGTACCATACATGAGACCTACAGCCACACTTACTCGCAACCGTGATTAAGTCACATGTAATTGGATTGATCAGTATGTGTAGGTACATAAAACTGACCATATTTTCTAATAGCAGGCCCTCTAGATTACACAGTGATCTGATTAGCCAAATGTAATGCAGAATTATACCCCTTTCACATTCGCAGTCCCGGGTCATACCCGGGACTGTGTTCCCAGGTGCAACCCGAGACACTACCTGGGAATGTACCAATTCACACTGGCCACCCGACCCGGAATGAAGTTGGGCGGGTGGCGTCATCTAGAGGCTTGGCCGGGCGGTGCTGGGAGGTGTCAGCACCTCCCAGTGGCGCATTTTCACTGCAGTGAACGGGATCTGGGTCACGCTGACCCTGAATACCCAGTCACACTGACCGCATCCCGTGTTGATTCAGGACCTGGGTAGAGATCCCGGAATACTGAACACGGGATATTCAACCAAGACCCTTTCACACTGCACTAAATCCCGGGTTAATGCACGTTCATGTGCAAAAACCCGGGATAGAAAGGAGTATAAATGGTTTCCTTTCCTTTGGGTACATCATTTCACATCAGTAATAGGACAATATTATTTCCAATTCTGTCCTTTGAAATATTATTTAATCATGTTTTCGTTCTTCTGGATGATCAGTTTGGAGTTTGCTCACATGTTAATTGAAATCTAAGCGGGGAAGTATGCTACTGTATTCTTATTGTTTTACTCCTGCTTAATACTACTTTAGTGTCCTGCAATAACCATAGCCTTTTTTTCTCTCACCTGTCCTCAGAGCTGCTGTGAACCGTGACCGAAATCGTTATGGGGATGTCCCATGCCTGGACCAAACACGGGTCAAATTAAAACGTGTCAACTGGCATGATGTAAATATATATTATATTTCTGTACACATTTGTGATCTGTATTTTATGTAGATGCAGAAAATAGTGAGCTGCTTCTCAGGCTCTAGTTATGTTTGATACACAGGGCAGATGTACTAATCATTGGAGATTGCTAAAGT
This sequence comes from Crinia signifera, assembly GCF_055691185.1. Classification (NCBI taxonomy): domain Eukaryota; kingdom Metazoa; phylum Chordata; class Amphibia; order Anura; family Myobatrachidae; genus Crinia; species Crinia signifera. The sequence continues at coordinate 208,249,501 of NC_139220.1, forward strand.
GGACAAAATGGACAGAGATAAAGGTTGGGCCAAGTACTGTAACTGTGGTCAAAAAGCTGCTCCTGCTTCGCCTGCTGCCGCAGTGAATCAGAAGCCAGCTTTTACAAATGTTGCTGAAAATAGACCTACCAAGGAGTGTGTACTGTAAGTCACTCCATTTATTGTTCATTCTAGCACCCGCTATATTTGAAAACCCATGCAGTTCCTCTTCCCTGCCTGGGGTGTCGCTGTCTGCTGTAGTGCTTCTAGCACAGGTCTGGTTTCCATATCAGTGCTGATATACAAACCACACTGTGCTAGAAGCACTACAGCAGACAGCGACACCCCAGGCAGGGAAGAGGAACTGCATGGGTTTTCAAATATGGCGGGTGCTAGAATGAACACTACCCTTAGTGGTGACAGCAGGGACACTTTCTTTAGCTGCAATGTCCTTTTCCTGAGCCCCTACAGTGCCGCACACCAGTAAACCAACTTTACTGACATCAGGCAAAAGGATAGCATTTACTTAATGCTTCTCCAGTGAGGAAAGGTAGATAGCACCAGCAAGAGGAGACCATACCAGTGTTGGAGAAGGCACTCAATGGGTAAATGACCCCTTTTACACAATCAAAAAAATCTACGTTATTGTTGGGCTAACCCAGGTCACTGCTTGTTTTAAAATACAGTGACCCCGGAATCCAACCCGGGTAGGATCTGGGTTACCGGGAGGTGCAACCCAGTCCTCATTCAAACCTTAGGGAGACCCCGCTCACCAACCCTTGGAGATTATGTCATCTTCAATCGACAGCAGAGAAGGAAGCCCCGCAGTATTCCAGGTCCAGCGTGTGGTGTGAACAGGATTCAAGGCGCTGTGACACAGCTTGAAACCTGTGTTCAGTGACCCAGGATGAGTGTGTGAAAGGAATATTAATTTAACCCGGGACACTTAATGCTGTCATAGGTGTCTATGGCAGTGCTAGTCAGCCAGGTGAAGTGTGGATATTGTAAATGCTGTTAGCAGGCTGTAGACAGAGAAAATCCCTTTAGTACGTACTGAGAACCAGTATGAACACCGATCTCTCTCTCTCTCTGTAGTGCTTTTCGCATCTATTATACCCCCCAAATACATGCTGTTACATCTTATTATCTTAGTACATCAAGCAGATGTAGAGTATGTACCTGTTTTTTTTTTGTACACAACTATAGCTATACTTTTATCCTTTAGCGCTCGGACTATATAAACGCCAGCTTTATGGATGGATATCTACAAAAGAATATGTACATTGGAACACAAGGTTATATTAATATCTATCTATCTATCTATCTATCTATCTATCTATCTAATAGGAGCATTGGGGTATGCAGTGTATTTATGGTGATATTGTCTGGGTTGATATACAGTGTAATTATGATGATAGAAGCAGTGTGAGTATGCGGTGTAATGTGATATGAGCATTGTGGGTGCTGCCATGTTGATGTAATGCATGGTGACAGTGAAGAGAGCAGAGTGAGTGTGATGTGTGTGGATGGGAACCTAGGAGTATGATGTTTGCTAGGCCGGCTCTACCATTAGGCAGCAGCCTAGGGCGCACGGATCGGGTTGGGGCACTACCAGTGTATCTATCAGAAAATTAAGGATGTCTATGAGGAAGACACCCTTATTGTACTTAATACAGGTGGCAGCTGTGGAACTTCTAAGATGCCACCTCCACACTTTTACTTGGGGGCTGGAAAGTGGGTATGGTGGCATTGTGGGGGCTGGAAAGTGGGTATGGTGGCATTGTGGGGACTGGAAAGTGGGTATGATGGCATTGTTGCCTAGGTGTTGAGAAACCTGGATGTGTGGGGATGGGACAAGAGTGGGTGTACTGCATAGGGATGGGAGCAAAGTGGGTGTGTGGGGATGGGAGCAGAGTGGATGTGATTTGTGGGTATGGGAGCAGAGTAGGAGTGATGTGTGGGGATGAGAGAAGAGTGGTTGTGATGTGTGGGGATGGGAGCAGAGTGGATGTGATTTGTGGGGATGGGACAAAAGTGGGTGGACTGCGTAGGGATGGGAGCATAGTGGGTGTGATTTGTATCGATGGAGAGTGTGGGGATGGGACAAAAGTGGGTGTACTGCGTAGGGATGAGGAGCAGAGTGGGTGTTGATGTGTGGGAATGGGAGCAGAGTGGATTTAATGTGTATGGATGGGAGCAGAGTGGGTGTGACGTTTGGGGATGGGAGCAGAATGGATGTGATATGTATGAATGGGAGCAGAGTGCATGTGATGTGTGGGGATGGGAGCAGAGTGGCCGTGATGTGTATGGATGGGAGCAGAGTGGATGTGATGTGTGTGGATAGGAGTAGGGTAGATGTGATGTGTGGGGATGGGAGCAGAGTGGATGTGATGTTTATGGATGGGAGCAGTGTGGATATGATGTGTGGGGATGGGAGCAGAGTGGGTGTGATGTGCATGGATGGGAGCAGAGCGGATGTGATGTGTATGGATGGGAGCAGAGTGGGGGGTGGTGTGTATGGATGGGTGCAGAGTGGTTGTGATGTGTGGGATGAGAGCAGAGTAAATGTGATGTGTGGGGATGTGAGCAGAGTGAATGTGATGTGTGGGATGAGAGCAGAGTAAATGTGATGTGTGGGGATGTATACTTGCCTACCTGACCCTCTACATGCGGGAGAAAATGCTCTGTTCCTGGACTTCCCTGGTAATGTATGATTGCCATCACCTGTGGGAATCTAGGTAAAGGTGTTTCACCACACGTGATGGCAATCATACATTACCAGGGAAGCACAGGAACAGAGCATTTTCTCCCGCATGGAGAGGGTCAGGTAGGCAAGTATGGTGTGATGTGTGGGGATGTGAGCAGACTGGGTGTGATGTGTGGAGATGGGAGCAGAGGGTGTGTGATGTGTGGGATGGGAGCAGAGTGGGTGTGATGTGTGGGGATGGGAGCAGAGTGGGTGTGACGTGTGGGGATGGGAGCAGAGTGGGTGTGATGTGTGGGGATGGGAGCAGAGTGGGTGTGATGTGTGTAGATAGGAGCAGAGTGGATGTGATGTGTGGGGATGGGAGCAGAGTGGATGTGATATGTAGGGATGGGAGCAGAGTGGATGTGATGTGTGGGGATGGGAACAGTCTGGGTGTGATGTGTAGGGATGGGAGCAGAGGGTGTGTGATGTGTGGGATGGGAGCAGAGTGGGTGTGATGTGTGGGGATGGGAGCAGAGTGGATGTGGTGTGTGGGGATGGGAGCAGAGTGGATGTGATGTGTGGGGATGGGAGCAGAGTGGATGTGATATGTAGGGATGGGAGCAGAGTGGATGTGATATGTAGGGATGGGAGCAGAGTGGATGTGATGTGGGGGGATGGGAACAGTCTGGGTGTGATGTGTGGGGATGGGAGCAGAGTGGATGTGATGTGTGGGGATGGGAACAGTCTGGGTGTGATGTGTAGGGATGGGAGCAGAGGGTGTGTGATGTGTGGGATGGGAGCAGAGTGGGTGTGATGTGTGGGGATGGGAGCAGAGTGGATGTGGTGTGTGGGGATGGGAGCAGAGTGGATGTGCTGTGTGGGGATGGGAGCAGAGTGGATGTGATGTGTGGGGATGGGAGCAGAGTGGATGTGATGTGTGGGGATGGGAGCAGAGTGGATGTGATGTGTGGGGATGGGAGCAGAGTGGATGTGATGTGTGGGGATGGGAGCAGAGTGGATGTGATGTGTGGGGATGGGTGTAGAGTGGATGTGATGTGTGGGGCTGGGAGCAGAGTGGGTGTGATGTGTGGGGATGTGAGCAGAGTGGGTGTGATGTGTGGGGATGGAAGCAGAGCGTATGTGATGTGTAGAGATGGGAGCAGAGAGGATGTGATGTGTGGGGATGGGAGCAGAGTGGATGTGATGTGTAGGGATGGGAACAGTCTGGATGTGATGTGTGGGGATGGGAGCAGAGTGGATGTGATGTGTGGGGATGGGAACAGTCTGGGTGTGATGTGTAGGGATGGGAGCAGAGGGTGTGTGATGTGTGGGATGGGAGCAGAGTGGGTGTGATGTGTGGGGATGGGAGCAGAGTGGATGTGGTGTGTGGGGATGGGAGCAGAGTGGATGTGATGTGTGGGGATGGGAGCAGAGTGGATGTGATGTGTGGGGATGGGAGCAGAGTGGATGTGATGTGTGGGGATGGGAGCAGAGTGGATGTGATGTGTGGGGATGGGAGCAGAGTGGATGTGATGTGTGGGGATGGGAGTAGAGTGGATGTGATGTGTGGGGATGGGAGTAGAGTGGATGTGATGTGTGGGGCTGGGAGCAGAGTGGGTGTGATGTGTGGGGATGGGAGCAGAGTGGGTGTGATGTGTGGGGATGGGAGCAGAGCGGATGTGATGTGTAGAGATGGGAGCAGAGTGGATGTGATGTGTGGGGATGGGAGCAGAGTGGATGTGATGTGTAGGGATGGGAACAGTCTGGGTGTGATGTGTGGGGATGGGAGCAGAGTGGATGTGATGTGTGGGGATGGGAACAGTCTGGGTGTGATGTGTGGGGATGGGAACAGTCTGGGTGTGATGTGTAGGGATGGGAGCAGAGGGTGTGTGATGTGTGGGATGGGAGCAGAGTGGGTGTGATGTGTGGGGATGGGAGCAGTGTGGATGTGGTGTGTGGGGATGGGAGCAGAGTGGATGTGATGTGTGGGGCTGGGAGCAGAGTGGGTGTGATGTGTGGGGATGGGAGCAGAGTGGGTGTGATGTGTGGGGATGGGAGCAGAGTGGGTGTGATGTGTGGGGATGGGAGCAGAGCGGATGTGATGTGTAGAGATGGGAGCAGAGTGGATGTGATGTGTGGGGATGGGAGCAGAGTGGATGTGATGTGTAGGGATGGGAACAGTCTGGGTGTGATGTGTGGGGATGGGAGCAGAGTGGATGTGATGTGTGGGGATGGGAGCAGTCTGGGTGTGATGTGTAGGGATGGGAGCAGAGGGTGTGTGATGTGTGGGATGGGAGCAGAGTGGGTGTGATGTGTGTAGATAGGAGCAGAGTGGATGTGATGTGTGGGGATGGGAGCAGAGTGGATGTGATATGTAGGGATGGGAGCAGAGTGGGGATGGGAGCAGAGTGGATGTGATATGTAGGGATGGGAGCAGAGTGGATGTGATGTGTGGGGATGGGAACAGTCTGGGTGTGATGTGTGGGGATGGGAGCAGAGTGGATGTGATGTGTGGGGATGGGAACAGTCTGGGTGTGATGTGTAGGGATGGGAGCAGAGGGTGTGTGATGTGTGGGATGGGAGCAGAGTGGGTGTGATGTGTGGGGATGGGAGCAGAGTGGATGTGGTGTGTGGGGATGGGAGCAGAGTGGGTGTGCTGTGTGGGGATGGGAGCAGAGTGGATGTGATGTGTGGGGATGGGAGCAGAGTGGATGTGATGTGTGGGGATGGGAGCAGAGTGGATGTGATGTGTGGGGATGGGAGCAGAGTGGATGTGATGTGTGGGGATGGGAGCAGAGTGGATGTGATGTGTGGGGATGGGAGCAGAGTGGATGTGATGTGTGGGGCTGGGAGCAGAGTGGGTGTGATGTGTGGGGATGTGAGCAGAGTGGGTGTGATGTGTGGGGATGTGAGCAGAGCGTATGTGATGTGTAGAGATGGGAGCAGAGTGGATGTGATGTGTGGGGATGGGAGCAGAGTGGATGTGATGTGTAGGGATGGGAACAGTCTGGGTGTGATGTGTGGGGATGGGAGCAGAGTGGATGTGATGTGTGGGGATGGGAACAGTCTGGGTGTGATGTGTAAGGATGGGAGCAGAGGGTGGGTGATGTGTGGGATGGGAGCAGAGTGGGTGTGATGTGTGGGGATGGGAGCAGAGTGGATGTGGTGTGTGGGGATGGGAGCAGAGTGGATGTGCTGTGTGGGGATGGGAGCAGAGTGGATGTGATGTGTGGGGATGGGAGCAGAGTGGATGTGATGTGTGGGGATGGGAGCAGAGTGGATGTGATGTGTGGGGATGGGAGCAGAGTGGATGTGATGTGTGGGGATGGGAGCAGAGTGGATGTGATGTGTGGGGATGGGAGTAGAGTGGATGTGATGTGTGGGGATGGGAGTAGAGTGGATGTGATGTGTGGGGCTGGGAGCAGAGTGGGTGTGATGTGTGGGGATGGGAGCAGAGTGGGTGTGATGTGTGGGGATGGGAGCAGAGCGGATGTGATGTGTAGAGATGGGAGCAGAGCGGATGTGATGTGTGGGGATGGGAGCAGAGTGGATGTGATGTGTAGGGATGGGAACAGTCTGGGTGTGATGTGTGGGGATGGGAGCAGAGTGGGTGTGATGTGTGGGGATGGGAACAGTCTGGGTGTGATGTGTGGGGATGGGAACAGTCTGGGTGTGATGTGTAGGGATTGGAGCAGAGGGTGTGTGATGTGTGGGATGGGAGCAGAGTGGGTGTGATGTGTGGGGATGGGAGCAGAGTGGATGTGATGTGTGTGGATAGGAGTAGGGTAGATGTGATGTGTGGGGATGGGAGCAGAGTGGATGTGATGTTTATGGATGGGAGCAGTGTGGATATGATGTGTGGGGATGGGAGCAGAGTGGGTGTGATGTGCATGGATGGGAGCAGAGCGGATGTGATGTGTATGGATGGGAGCAGAGTGGGGGGTGGTGTGTATGGATGGGTGCAGAGTGGTTGTGATGTGTGGGATGAGAGCAGAGTAAATGTGATGTGTGGGGATGTGAGCAGAGTGAATGTGATGTGTGGGATGAGAGCAGAGTAAATGTGATGTGTGGGGATGTATACTTGCCTACCTGACCCTCTACATGCGGGAGAAAATGCTCTGTTCCTGGACTTCCCTGGTAATGTATGATTGCCATCACCTGTGGGAATCTAGGTAAAGGTGTTTCACCACACGTGATGGCAATCATACATTACCAGGGAAGCACAGGAACAGAGCATTTTCTCCCGCATGGAGAGGGTCAGGTAGGCAAGTATGGTGTGATGTGTGGGGATGTGAGCAGACTGGGTGTGATGTGTGGAGATGGGAGCAGAGGGTGTGTGATGTGTGGGATGGGAGCAGAGTGGGTGTGATGTGTGGGGATGGGAGCAGAGTGGGTGTGACGTGTGGGGATGGGAGCAGAGTGGGTGTGATGTGTGGGGATGGGAGCAGAGTGGGTGTGATGTGTGTAGATAGGAGCAGAGTGGATGTGATGTGTGGGGATGGGAGCAGAGTGGATGTGATATGTAGGGATGGGAGCAGAGTGGATGTGATGTGTGGGGATGGGAACAGTCTGGGTGTGATGTGTGGGGATGGGAGCAGAGTGGATGTGATGTGTGGGGATGGGAACAGTCTGGGTGTGATGTGTAGGGATGGGAGCAGAGGGTGTGTGATGTGTGGGATGGGAGCAGAGTGGGTGTGATGTGTGGGGATGGGAGCAGAGTGGATGTGGTGTGTGGGGATGGGAGCAGAGTGGATGTGATGTGTGGGGATGGGAGCAGAGTGGATGTGATATGTAGGGATGGGAGCAGAGTGGATGTGATATGTAGGGATGGGAGCAGAGTGGATGTGATGTGGGGGGATGGGAACAGTCTGGGTGTGATGTGTGGGGATGGGAGCAGAGTGGATGTGATGTGTGGGGATGGGAACAGTCTGGGTGTGATGTGTAGGGATGGGAGCAGAGGGTGTGTGATGTGTGGGATGGGAGCAGAGTGGGTGTGATGTGTGGGGATGGGAGCAGAGTGGATGTGGTGTGTGGGGATGGGAGCAGAGTGGATGTGCTGTGTGGGGATGGGAGCAGAGTGGATGTGATGTGTGGGGATGGGAGCAGAGTGGATGTGATGTGTGGGGATGGGAGCAGAGTGGATGTGATGTGTGGGGATGGGAGCAGAGTGGATGTGATGTGTGGGGATGGGAGCAGAGTGGATGTGATGTGTGGGGATGGGTGTAGAGTGGATGTGATGTGTGGGGCTGGGAGCAGAGTGGGTGTGATGTGTGGGGATGTGAGCAGAGTGGGTGTGATGTGTGGGGATGGAAGCAGAGCGTATGTGATGTGTAGAGATGGGAGCAGAGAGGATGTGATGTGTGGGGATGGGAGCAGAGTGGATGTGATGTGTAGGGATGGGAACAGTCTGGATGTGATGTGTGGGGATGGGAGCAGAGTGGATGTGATGTGTGGGGATGGGAACAGTCTGGGTGTGATGTGTAGGGATGGGAGCAGAGGGTGTGTGATGTGTGGGATGGGAGCAGAGTGGGTGTGATGTGTGGGGATGGGAGCAGAGTGGATGTGGTGTGTGGGGATGGGAGCAGAGTGGATGTGATGTGTGGGGATGGGAGCAGAGTGGATGTGATGTGTGGGGATGGGAGCAGAGTGGATGTGATGTGTGGGGATGGGAGCAGAGTGGATGTGATGTGTGGGGATGGGAGCAGAGTGGATGTGATGTGTGGGGATGGGAGTAGAGTGGATGTGATGTGTGGGGATGGGAGTAGAGTGGATGTGATGTGTGGGGCTGGGAGCAGAGTGGGTGTGATGTGTGGGGATGGGAGCAGAGTGGGTGTGATGTGTGGGGATGGGAGCAGAGCGGATGTGATGTGTAGAGATGGGAGCAGAGTGGATGTGATGTGTGGGGATGGGAGCAGAGTGGATGTGATGTGTAGGGATGGGAACAGTCTGGGTGTGATGTGTGGGGATGGGAGCAGAGTGGATGTGATGTGTGGGGATGGGAACAGTCTGGGTGTGATGTGTGGGGATGGGAACAGTCTGGGTGTGATGTGTAGGGATGGGAGCAGAGGGTGTGTGATGTGTGGGATGGGAGCAGAGTGGGTGTGATGTGTGGGGATGGGAGCAGTGTGGATGTGGTGTGTGGGGATGGGAGCAGAGTGGATGTGATGTGTGGGGCTGGGAGCAGAGTGGGTGTGATGTGTGGGGATGGGAGCAGAGTGGGTGTGATGTGTGGGGATGGGAGCAGAGTGGGTGTGATGTGTGGGGATGGGAGCAGAGCGGATGTGATGTGTAGAGATGGGAGCAGAGTGGATGTGATGTGTGGGGATGGGAGCAGAGTGGATGTGATGTGTAGGGATGGGAACAGTCTGGGTGTGATGTGTGGGGATGGGAGCAGAGTGGATGTGATGTGTGGGGATGGGAGCAGTCTGGGTGTGATGTGTAGGGATGGGAGCAGAGGGTGTGTGATGTGTGGGATGGGAGCAGAGTGGGTGTGATGTGTGTAGATAGGAGCAGAGTGGATGTGATGTGTGGGGATGGGAGCAGAGTGGATGTGATATGTAGGGATGGGAGCAGAGTGGGGATGGGAACAGTCTGGGTGTGATGTGTGGGGATGGGAGCAGAGTGGATGTGATGTGTGGGGATGGGAACAGTCTGGGTGTGATGTGTGGGGATGGGAGCAGAGTGGATGTGATGTGTGGGGATGGGAACAGTCTGGGTGTGATGTGTAGGGATGGGAGCAGAGGGTGTGTGATGTGTGGGATGGGAGCAGAGTGGGTGTGATGTGTGGGATGGGAGCAGAGTGGGTGTGATGTGTGGGGATGGGAGCAGAGTGGGTGTGCTGTGTGGGGATGGGAGCAGAGTGGATGTGATGTGTGTGGATGGGAGCAGAGTGGATGTGATGTGTGGGGATGGGAGCAGAGTGGATGTGATGTGTGGGGATGGGAGCAGAGTGGATGTGATGTGTGGGGATGGGAGCAGAGTGGATGTGATGTGTGGGGATGGGAGCAGAGTGGATGTGATGTGTGGGGATGGGAGTAGAGTGGATGTGATGTGTGGGGCTGGGAGCAGAGTGGGTGTGATGTGTGGGGATGTGAGCAGAGTGGGTGTGATGTGTGGGGATGTGAGCAGAGCGTATGTGATGTGTAGAGATGGGAGCAGAGTGGATGTGATGTGTGGGGATGGGAGCAGAGTGGATGTGATGTGTAGGGATGGGAACAGTCTGGGTGTGATGTGTGGGGATGGGAGCAGAGTGGATGTGATGTGTGGGGATGGGAACAGTCTGGGTGTGATGTGTAAGGATGGGAGCAGAGGGTGGGTGATGTGTGGGATGGGAGCAGAGTGGGTGTGATGTGTGGGGATGGGAGCAGAGTGGATGTGGTGTGTGGGGATGGGAGCAGAGTGGATGTGCTGTGTGGGGATGGGAGCAGAGTGGATGTGATGTGTGGGGATGGGAGCAGAGTGGATGTGATGTGTGGGGATGGGAGCAGAGTGGATGTGATGTGTGGGGATGGGAGCAGAGTGGATGTGATGTGTGGGGATGGGAGCAGAGTGGATGTGATGTGTGGGGATGGGAGTAGAGTGGATGTGATGTGTGGGGATGGGAGTAGAGTGGATGTGATGTGTGGGGCTGGGAGCAGAGTGGGTGTGATGTGTGGGGATGGGAGCAGAGTGGGTGTGATGTGTGGGGATGGGAGCAGAGCGGATGTGATGTGTAGAGATGGGAGCAGAGCGGATGTGATGTGTGGGGATGGGAGCAGAGTGGATGTGATGTGTAGGGATGGGAACAGTCTGGGTGTGATGTGTGGGGATGGGAGCAGAGTGGGTGTGATGTGTGGGGATGGGAACAGTCTGGGTGTGATGTGTGGGGATGGGAACAGTCTGGGTGTGATGTGTAGGGATTGGAGCAGAGGGTGTGTGATGTGTGGGATGGGAGCAGAGTGGGTGTGATGTGTGGGGATGGGAGCAGAGTGGATGTGGTGTGTGGGGATGGGAGCAGAGTGGATGTGCTGTGTGGGGATGGGAGCAGAGTGGATGTGATGTGTGGGGATGGGAGCAGAGTGGATGTGATGTGTGGGGATGGGAGCAGAGTGGATGTGATGTGTGGGGATGGGAGCAGAGTGGATGTGATGTGTGGGGATGGGAGCAGAGTGGATGTGATGTGTGGGGATGGGAGCGGAGTGGATGTGCTGTGTGGGGATGGGAGCAGAGTGGATGTGATGTGTGGGGATGGGAGCAGAGTGGATGTGATGTGTGGGGATGGGAGCAGAGTGGATGTGATGTGTGGGGATGGGAGCAGAGTGGATGTGATGTGTGGGGATGGGAGCAGAGTGGATGTGATGTGTGGGGCTGGGATCAGAGTGGGTGTGATGTGTGGGAATGGGAGCAGAGTGGGTGTGATGTGTGGGGATGGGAGCAGAGTGGATGTGATGTGTAGAGATGGGAGCAGAGTGGATGTGATGTGTGGGGTTGGGAGCAGTGTGGGTGTGATGTGTGGGGATGGGAGCAGAGTGGGTGTGATGTGTGGGGATGGGAGCAGAGTGGGTGTGATTTGTGGGGATGGGAGCAGGGTAATTGCTGTGTGTAGATAGGAGCAGAGTGGATGTGATGTGTGGGGATGGGAGCAGAGTGGATGTGATGTGTAGGGATGGGAGCAGAGTGGATGTGATGTGTGGGGATGGGAGCAGACTGGGTGTGATGTGTGGGGATGGGAGCAGAGTGGATGTGATGTGTGGGGATGGGAGCAGAGTGGATATGATGTGTGGGGTTGGGAGCAGTCTGGGTGTGATGTGTGGGGATGGGAGCAGTGTGGGTGTGATGTGTGGGGGTGGGAGCAGAGTAGATGTGATGTGTGGGGTGGGAGCAGAGTGGATGTGATGTGTAGAGATGGGAGCAGCGTGGATGTGATGTGTAGGGATGGGAGCAGAGTGGATGTGATGTGTAGGGATGGGAGCAGAGTGGATGTGATGTGTAGAGATGGGAGCAGAGTGAATGTGATGTGTGGGGTTGGGAGCAGTGTGGGTGTGATGTGTGGGGGTGGGAGCAGAGTGGATGTGATGTGTGGGGTGGGAGCAGAATGGATGTGATGTGTGGGTGGGAGCAGGGTGGATGTGATGTGTGGGGTTGGGAGCAGAGTGGATGTGATGTATAGAGATGGGAGCAGAGTGAATGTGATGTGTGGGTTGGGAGCAGTCTGGGTGTGATGTGTGGGGATGGGAGCAGAGTGGGTGTGATGTGTGGGGATGGGAGCAGGGTGACTGCTGTGTGTATATAGCATACCCTCCAACATTTTTAGGGCAGAAATCGGTACACCTACTGAAAGGGGGCGTGGTCATGGATAAAGGGGGCGTGGTTACGCCCCCTTTCCGAATGTATACTTTTTTCAAAAGTATGTATTTAAAAAAAATGCAGGAGAGGGGGGGGGGAGTTTAGCCATGATGGAGGGTATGCTACAATACACTACACACTACCTGCATCACACTACAATACACTACACGCTGCCTGCATCACACTACAATACACTACACGCTGCCTGCATCACACTACAATACACTACACGCTGCCTGCATCACACTACAATACACTACACGCTGCCTGCATCACACTACAATACAGTACACATGCCCTCCTCGGTGATCGGCAGGACGGGGCGATGTGGTGGGTGTCAGCTCCAAGGAGAATCCGTTGTCCAGCTCGGCCAGGTCCTCGACAGCGCCCAGGCCCCCGGGGAAGGGATCTTCTGCTGCTGAGGGGGAACCTTGTCCAGGCGGCTGCTGCTCCCGGGGGGAAGAGGACGGAGGACGGAACTTGTAAAAGTCCTGCCAGTCCTCGTCAAACTGGGCGAGTGGTGCCGCCACCTCCATGCCGGGGTCCACGGGGAGCGGGGTACTTAGAATGGGGCGCTATGACAGCTGGTCTGTTGCCCCAGGACGCGCGCTCCCAACACAGTCCTGTGTTGCAGAAAACCGGTACATTCGGTACAAACTGATTTTGCCGGTACAGACTGTTAAAAAACGGTACTGTACCGGCAAAATCGGTACAGTTGGAGGGTATGATATAGGAGCAGTGTGAGTGTGATGATTGGAGCAGCATAGGTGTCATGTGTGATCATTGTAATGGTAGCAGTATAGATATGTTATGTGATTCAGCTTGTGCTGGGAGTTCTGTGAGATTGGAGGCATAGAGGAAAGATGATCTATATTGTAATAGTGTATAATTCCAAACTGTCTTTTCTTGTCAGGGCCCATGGAAAATACATTTCAGGATTTCTGGCAGATGGTTTGGGAACAGAACGTGTTGGTCATTGTAATGACCACCCGGTGAGTTATATGGAATATCATCTGTAAGAGCTTTGCATATCCTTAGGTACCTTCATTTTAATATCCCTTTACTGTGCAGGGTTGACGAGGGTAGCCATCGTAAATGTGGTCAGTATTGGCCTCTGTCCCCTGGGACTACAGCTTTGTATGGCACTATAACTGTCACTAACATCGCCACTGAGAGCAATCAGCACTTCAGAAAAAGCACTTTGGAACTCGGCATGCGCCAGGTATGGTAGCATGATCTGCATCTGCCTCACATTGTAAAACAACATTGTAAGATTCTTAAAAGCAGTCCTAAATATATGTAGTAATTGCTTAGCAAAGACCACATGGAAAACATTACAGATGTCAATTTAAGTACAGTAAAAATAACGACCACCATTGACCGAGGGTCAAAATGCCGACACTGCCAAAATGCTGACATTTGAAATGTTGACAAGTCAAAAAGTTGACATGAATTTTTCATGAGTTTTTTTCTTTAAAATCAACTTCACGATCAAAGTGGGCATAGAGTCAGATTATAATAGTGTGCTGAAAAAAGCAAGGCACCATGCCCGAAGCATGGCGAGCGCAACAGTGCACTTATACAGTGTCTGTCGGCATAGATAACAGATTTTTTTTTTTTATGTAATGTCGGCTTTTTGCCCTCATTTTTACTATGTTGGCATAATGAATGTCGGTATTTTGACCGTTGGTCAACGGTGGTCGGAATTTTTACCGTCTGTATTTTGACTGTAGGTAAGTCCTACTGAACCCTGTTGTCCATATGGTCTATGACAGACATGTCCAAACTATGGCCCTCCAGCTGTTGTAAAACTACAATTCCCATCATGCCTTGCCTCAGTTTTGCTATAAGGGAATGCCAAAACTATGGCAAGGCATGCTGGGATGTGTAGTTTCACAATAGCTGGAGGGCCATAGTTTGAACATGCCTGGTCTATGTACTGATTGAATATGAAGTGACATTCCTATTGCATGATATCTCAGCCTGTTCTTGTGTCTACAGTATTTAGAATACTTTGTATTGCTTTTGTAATATGGCCATTTTTCCAGGGTATGGTTTTAGGGATATTTTTTTTTTTTATATTAAAATGTACATTTTATGGTAGCACAAAAGTATTCTCTGATGAGTTCATGTCAATGCATTTCAATATACATGTATTTATATTTTTTTAAACCGTATCCTGTCCATTTAGTCAACCTTTTTGTGTTTTTAGTTTTTTTTTAGAAAAGAACAAAACAAAACCAAAGGAAAATACTTTGCTATTTATAATCTATTTAAATTAACAAACTGTTCACATCTCTAATTATACTCCATCCCTCAGGGTCGGGAAACACGGCAAATCAATCACTTGCAGTTCCTGAGCTGGCCAGATTTTGGGGTCCCCAGTTCTGCAGCTGCTCTTATCCATTTTAGGGATGCCGTAAAGAAAGAGCAGAAAAGACTGGTGCATGAACTAGGAAATAAGTGGAAAGGTCCTGCAGGTGGTCCTCCCATTGTGGTGCATTGCAGTGCCGGCATCGGAAGGACAGGTAGGCCAACTGTGGCTGACACCACAGTATGTTGATGATGGGAGGGTTCCTGTAAAGCAGGGGTGGGGAACCTTTTTTGTGCCAAGGGCTGTTTGTATGGGGAAAAAAATCCTTTGGGGGCCATATGTAAAAATTTCTCTTACAAATTGTCCTGCTGCAGCCATCCCACGCTGCGGTGGCTGCCGCTGAATAGGACTGACGGTCTCCGTCTGCTGTTGATTAAGAGGAATCTCACGAGAACTACTGACCTCTTGCGAGATTTCATCTGTACTTGACTCTCGGCAAAGCCACCGGGCGGGCCACTCAGACCGTCTATAGAGGCCGCATACGGCCCCCAAGCCTGAGGTTCCCCACCCCTGCTGTAAAGTAATACATGCAGGATAGTCCATGCTGACTAAAAAACATAAATTGTACAAAAAAAACAAACAATTGACTGTTGTTTTTCCCACAGGTACTTTCTGTACTCTGGATATCTGTTTATCCCAGATAGAAGATGTGGGCACCTTGAGTGTCCAGCAGACAGTCAGACGAATGCGCAAACAAAGAGCCCTGAGTATTCAGACTCCAGAGCAGTACTACTTCTGTCACATGGCCATCCTCGAGCACTTTGCTAGCTGACACTAGTACCTTAGCATGCTCTCCTGTGCCACTCCTGCATGAAGGAACCAATGTGAGGACTAACATAAAGGATGGGAGGAGTCCTCATTATTCTTGGTTGCTGCAAAAGCATTAAGACATCCAAGTTGATTGCTCTTAGACAGAAGCAATAATATACAGTCTGACTAACTAGGAATTACACAGCAGCATTATACTCTAAGCACTTTCACATAACCACTATACAAGTATCCCACTACATAATACAACCACAACACACACACAGCTTATACTCAATTAGTATAGGGAGATTATAAAACTGTTTCAATATATGCATGTATACTGTACATTACACACATAAGCTTGGACAGTATACAGTGATCTCAAATTACTATCAGTATATATTAATTAATCACACCTGCATTACATAGAATCCATAAATGTTCAACTTCATAAACAGTGTACTAAACAGTGGAAGGTAATAGTGTTATTTACTCATTGTCTTCATTGCACAGACCTTTTCTATCATGGATGAGTTAGAACACTATACCCTTTGGTTCACATGTTATGACTTGACGATAGGGGATACGTAAAATATAATATATACAATATAAAACACTGCATCATTCTCTGCACTGAGGCCCTTATTCTGGTTCACTCGCAAAAAAACAAATTCCTTCTCAAATGGACAAAACCATGTGCACTGCAGGTGGGGTAGATGTTACTTGTGCAGAGAGAGTTAGATTTGGGTGGGGTTTTACTTCAAACTTAGATCTATATTTCAGTGTAAAAATAAAGCAGTCAGTATTTTCCCTGCACAGAAACAAAATAAGTCACCCAAATCTAATTATCTCTGCACATGTTACATCTGCCCCACCTGCAGTGCACATGGTTTTGTCCATTTGAGAAGGAATTTGCCTTTGCGAGTGAACCAGAATAAGGGCCTGAGTAATGGATGTGCTGTAGCCATTTCTGTCACGTAAATCTAGTACAATGATATATGGGGAACCAGTGTGTGCCGCCAGCCATTACACTCTACCCCCAAACCAGTTATTACATACAGTATTATATAGAAAGTCGGAACAGTCTTCTTACGTAGAGCATAATCACATACAATATGATTTGTATTGGTTTCAGCTACATCATACACATTATAAAAGCTATAGATTTATAAAGTTATTTAGTTCTATATTAGTATATTTCATTGGCCATTAAAATGGTCAAACTGAAGCGATGTGATCATTTGGAAAATGCAATTATAAAGTAAGAACGTTTCTATAAGGACTGTTCGCAGACTACAGTCCTCGTTATTTCTATTACTTGTATTTAATGTACAGGCATTTAAACTTGTCTATGATTACCTACATGTGAAAAAAATATATATATAAAAAAAAAAAAAATATATATATATATATATATATATATATATATATATATATATATATATATATATATATAATTTTAAGACATCTGTTTTGTAACTGGAATGGGGCAATTGTCCCTTATTTGGAATGTAAACCGGACAGCACATTTCCACAATCATTAAAACCCCAAAGATCTTAAAGTTGAACAAGATAAAATATAACAGCTAATTGTACAAAACGTGTCTGTGACAGCTATATTTTAAATATTATTACGATAAGTAAATGTAATTGTTCACAATCCAAATTATGTGAATGATGTAAAAAATTTAAATAAAAAAAATATATATATTAATGTTTGCGAGGACCAATTCCAAGGGCTGAATTTCTTATGTAAGCTATGGTGGCTTAGCCCGTCTCTTTCTGTTCTATGTTCCTTGGTATGACTGGTATAACTTTCACCTGGCAAGTCTACATGTTGCAATCATTGTGAAAGCATACAGTTGCCTCTTTTTATTACTATACACAACCATGCTAAAAGCTGGTCCTCAGATAGTCAAGAGAGGGGATACGGTCATTAGGTCTACAACAACTAGGTCGGCATGGGTCTAGGTAGACCTGACAGGTCGACACAAGCATTAGGTCAACATTGACTAGCTCGACAGTCAAAATGTTGACATGGGGTTTTTCACAGTTTTTTTGAGCCAACATGTGCCGACAGGCAGTATTTCATGCCCTACCATCCACTAGGGCGTGGTGGGAGAATAAAATAGTGTGCCAAGCGTAGCGAGGCACCGTGCCCGAAGCATAGCGAGCGAAGCGAGGGGATGCGGTGCACTTCAAATTCTGTCCATGTCGTCTGTGTCGACATTCGGCTAAAAAAAACAGCGAAAAACGCCATGTCGACCTTTTGACTGTCGACCTAATGCTTGTGTCGACCTAATGTCATGTCAACCTAGTGGTGTCGACCCAATGCTTGTCGACCTAGTTGTGGTCAACCCCGAGAGAGCAGGACCAAGCATGACACTCATCCAACAGCTATCCCAGAGAGCACAGCAGCAAGAATGCCATGTTCATTGGCATAATGTCTCTCCCGCTGGTTATCAACATTTTATATAATTGTATTTTTAAAAAGCTTCACGTGTAAAGTATTTTTATGCTTTGTATAGATTACAAAATGTGTGAAACTTTATTTTTTTAATTGGATGACTGTCTTGTTACGTAGATCTCTTTGTAGTGTCAAAAAGTGGAGGACTCTGTAATTGTATAAAAAATATATTTGAATGTCTATGCAATTGTTCACCACATTCTATTAAAACGTATTCCTGGTGACCATTATTTCTTTCGCTATTTTGTGTTTCTTACAAAAATATCGCCATACTAATCAAATGTTCTTGACCTGAGAAAGAAATGATCAATTTTTGTAATATGGAGTCCTGATTTGATCTAACACACACATATATATATTTGAACTTAATGGATTATTTAACAGTATATTAACCAAAAAAAGGCTATATTTTATAGTAATTGGTGAACATTTTATCCCCAAGTTCCCTTTGGAAAGAATAATTATTAAAAGATAGATATTGAATCATCTTATATTGATCCCAGTTTCTTCTAATCTGACCAATTATGTTTCCTACCTCATCTTTATACTGAGTTTCTAGTAGCCTAAAGCCCCGTACACACGGTGCGACAGGGGAACCGGTGCTGAGCGACGTGCTTAAGCACAGATCACTGCGCACTCGCGATGTGTGCTGAGTGAACCGCGCAGAGCAGCTTTTACCTATGCTAATAGGCAAAATGCTGCGATCTTAGCGGGATAGACAGTGGATGTACTGTCTATGCCTGTGGGCAATGGGCGATGCATGGCAACCTCACGCATCACCATCGGTATACCCTGTACAAACGGAGCAGAGAAAATAGCCCCAAATTGCCCCGTGTGTATGGGCCTTTCATTAAACAAACTAATTTTTTACAGTATTCTGGGCCAGATGCACTAAGCTTCAAAAGTGCTAAAATGGAGAGTGATAAACAGCCAGCCAATCAGCTCTTGCCTGACATGTCACAGACCGTGTTCGATAAATGTCAGGCAGGAGCTGATTGGATGGTTGTTTATCAATTTTATCACTTTTGAAGCTTAGGGCATCTGGGCCACTGTCTGATCTGTGGTTCTACTCAGATAATTATTCTGGAGTCAGGTTTATTTTAAGGTTCAAATTTGTACATGTGACATTTCCCCTCCTAATCCTTGCTATATTGGTCCTAGATTTATATACATGCTTCAGCTAGTTTACATTCTAAGGTCTTACACTGTTGTCCTCTGTCTTTCTTGTGTCATACACTCCTGAACGTAGGTAGATGACAGCCCTACAAATTTTATTGATTTCATCAGCAACTCCATTTTGCTGTGCAGTTTTAGGATAATCCCCTACTGCTTCTTTAAAATAATAATGCAGATATCCAAGATAATCAGCGATCCGTCTGGGCCAAAATGTCCACTACAGATGACAAGTTGTGCCACATTCAAGGTCTGATTAAGGGGGACAGATGCATATGAGTTAGTGGTATTGCTAACAAACACCTCAGTGGGTACTGTGTACAACATAATTTCTAAGGAATTGGGGTATATGTGCCTGACACTGATTTATTTTATGCCAAGACAGATGCCTTGGTGTGCCATTGGAACAAATGCTTAAATAAGTATGTAAAGGCCATACTATTGATTATACATATATTTCTCTTTCGTCCACCCTGGTGACACAGCTTGACATTGGGATGTAGGAGAGTCCGCAGGAGCCAGGCATGTATGCTAACATCTTGGAGAGGCAGGCTCCTCCCTTCTGCATCCCAGCATTCCCCAGTTTGTTTTAGGTGCCCACCGGAGTGGGTGCTATGCTGACAGGCTGTAGCCTTTCTTTTAGAGTAGCTAGGGTTTTTTTTTTTTGTTTTTTTTTTAATTATACCTAGTTAGGTGCGTGTGAAACTTCCAGGGGAAGATTCTTCAGACTGATAGCGCAGCAGAGGGTGACAGAAACATGTCCTGGCAGATTTCTGTGTGCGGAGAGACACTGTCTGGTCTCTCTGCACAGCGCTTTGACCCCCATTGTAGGAGGTCTCCTGGGCCCCGGGGAGCGTTCTGATCCGGCTCTCCGTTAAGGGGGGGGGATTTTGGGAGATGGCCCCCTGCGATGGTGCTGCCATTTTGCTGGGTTTACAGGCAGAAATCCATTTATGAAATTGATGCCTGTTACAGGAGCACAACGCTGCTGGGCACTTCCAAGTGCATCCCTTTCTAATGGTAGTCAGTGGAAAAGAGAGGAAACGCTTGATGGGAGCGGCTGTAAGGGAAGGTGCAAAAATGGCTTCCCTCCCCGCTGAAGCAGAGACTTGGTCTCTTCCCACACTCTGTTCTGACGCTCTTTTCCCCACACTGTGCGGAGCTGAAAGGAGGATTTTACTACTGCAGACCAGAGTTACAGTTTCTTCTGTGCAGCGATTCCCCTGGGGACTGCTGAGGGTCCATTAAAGCAGACCAATAAGTACACTGATACATTATTCTGTACAAACGCCTGACCTCTTTCACTGTGTGTTTTATCATGACTGAAAGGTGTAGCACTGCTGTGGTGGGGGAGGGAGCATCTGCCTTGTTAATAGACTGACTGCAAGTTTTGCGGGGTCAAATGGATCACAGGGATTTATGCCCTGCTTGTGCCCTGGGGAGATCTGTTACTGCTCTGGTGCAGGTTTTAAATAGGCAATGAGTTGGCTAGGTCTCCTAGACCATTTTCCCCCTCTTAGCCTACTGTGGGTTCCTTTACCCCCTCTCAGGGGATCCTGCCTTACTGCAGGCCATGCAGGACACTGCTCAGCTTGTTCAGAAGATAATTTTCTTTATGGAACAAATTGTTAGGGCCCCTGAGGCTGTCTCCCCCAGGCACCCTTTATCCACCCCTCCTCCCATTGCTTTAGACCAGGCATGTCCAACATTGGCCTCCAGATGTTGTGAAACTACACATCACAGCATGCTTTGCAATAGTTTTAGCATTCTCTAATAGCAAAACTGTGGCAAAGCATGCTGGGATGTGTAGTTTCCCAACATCTGGAGGGCCAACGTTGGACATACCTGCTTTAGACTTTGAGGAAAAAGGGGAATGTGCTAATAACTTTTTTGGGACCAGAGGGAGGAGTTGGAATCTTGTAATCCTGGTATTGAGGATTTAATACTGGCTGTTAAACAGACATTAAATCTGGCTGAGGTTGACAAAGTTCAGCAAGAGGGGGTGTTTAAGAAACAGTGCAGAGATGCAGTAACTTTTCCCTCAGATGAGGACAGGAAAGACCTTCTTGGAGAGGCATTGAAAACACCTGATAAAAGGCTTATCATGCCTAAGAAATTTGACAACTTGTACCCCATGCCAGAGGAACAGGTAAAATTGTGGGAAAAATTTCCACTAGTGGATGCACCTGATGCTAGGCTGTCAAAAGCTACGGCTTTGCCTGTGCAAGGGGGGACACCTTTAAGGACCCTGTTGATAAAAAGTGTGAAGGTTGTCTAAAGGCTGTGTTTGAAGGGGTTGGGTTTACCCTCCACCCGATTATTGCTTTGGCCTGGATTGCCAAGGCTAATATTATTTGGACTGATTCCCTGTGTTCTCAGCTTCAACCTGATACGGAGGCTTTTATTTTGGTAGAAAAGTTGAAGTGTGCAGCTGAATACTGTATGTTTGTGAGGCTGGTGAAGAGGGCGCCAGAATGGCCTCTAAAGTGTCGGCCACTTCTGTGACAGCCAGGAGAGCTCTGTGGCTTAAGGCATGGAAGGCAGACAGTGACTCCAAGAGGTCGTTGGAAGCATTAGCATTTAAGGGCAAACTGCTTTTTGGGTCCGAACTGGAATCCCTAATTAAGCAGGCCTTGGGGGGGGGGAAATAATAGCTTTCTCCCTACTCCAGCTACAAAACATGCAACCTCAAGGTTTGGTGTTTTTTGTTCCTCCTTTCGTCCCTCCTTTCGAGGTGGTACAGCCAATAGAGGACCGTCTGGCAGAGGCAAATTTCCCTCTACCAAAGGCAGGGCACCCAGATGTCGTTTTGGTGCCTTTGCGAAGAAACAATCTTCCAAAGGTGAGGAGAAGCCCTCCGCATGATGCGTTTGCGCCCCCAATTCTTGAGCAGAGTGGGGGGTCGCATACTGCAGTATCGGGACTCCTGGGTACTCTCCTCTCAAGACGCTTGGGTTCAGGAGGTGGTTTCCCAGGGTTACAGGATCAATCTCAGAGGAGCTCCTCCAAATAGATTTCTGCCTACACTGTTACCAAGGGAAACTCACTTGAGGAAAGCCCTTTTGGGGGCGGCAACATCGCTTCTAGAGAAGGGTGTGGTAATCCCGGTTCCACAGGAAGACAGAAAGAAAGGTTTTTATTCCATTCATTTCTGGGTCCCCAAACTAGACGGGTCTTTCAGACCTATTCTGAAACTGAAGTCATTAAACCTCCATATATGGGTGGATCACTTCAGGATGGAATCTCTAAGGACGGTTCTCCTAAGCATGGAACCAGGGGAATTCTTAGCATCGATGGATATTCAAGATGCCTATCTACGCAGAACATCAGTCTTTGCTGCGTTTCGGGAAGGCGACATCCATCTACAGTTCCAGGCCCTCCCCTTCGGGCTGGCTATGGCGCCAAGAGTATTCACGAAAGTGATGACTGTTATGTCAGCGGCTCTTATGTTGAAAGGAATTGTGATCATTCCTTATTTGGACGACCTGCTGTTCAAGGCAGTCAGTGCAGAAGTTGCAGGAAAATCATGGGTGGATTTTAAATCTCCCAAAGTCTCACTTGGTTCCCATTCAGAGACTGCAGTTTCTGGGAGTGGTTCTGGACACGCATCTACGTCGGGTATTTTTTCCAGACTCAAAGGCCAGAGATATTCGGGTATTGGTGCTTGCCATTCTTCAGTCACCAAATCCGTCAGTTTGGAAGTGAATGAAGCTTCTGGGCAAGATGGTAGCAACTTTCGAAACCCTACAGTATAAAAGGTTTTATTCGAGGACTTTCCAATGGAATATTCTCTCCACTTGGTTAGGAAATCCATGAAGCAGGAAACCCTTGTCCTGTCTCGAGGGATTCGCTGAGTTGGTGGATGGATCTGGAGACTCTACAACTGGGGCGCTCTCTTCAAACCTGGGATTGGTTGGTGGCCAGTCTCCGAGGTTGGGGAGCTGTTGCACTGCATCACCGGTTGCAGGAATTGTGGACCAGCAAGGAATCTGCTCTACCGATCAACATACTGGAGCTTCGGGCAGTTTGGAGGACACTTCAGCAGGCAGGAGAGCTTCTGAAGGGGTCTCCCATACAGATACAGTCGGACAATGCCATGGCTGTGGCATTCCTAAACCATCAGGGAGGCACTCGCAGCAGGATGGCGATGAAAGAGGTATGTCGGATTTTTCAGTGGGCAGAATTAAATATTCCAGCCTTGTCGGCAGTGTTCATTCCAGGGATCTGGAATGTGGAAGCGGACTTTCTCAGCGGGTCGGATCTGAAGGAGGGAGAATGGGCCTTGCATCCCGAAGTGTTCCAGGAAATTGTATCCCTTTTGGTACTCCACGAAGTGGATTTGATGGCATCGAGACACAATTGTCAAGTTTCCAAGATCTAGTCCCGAACCAGGGATCCCAGAGCGTGGGCGGTGGATGTCATGACTGTTCCGTGGTGTTTCGACCTTGCTTATGTTTTCCCACCCTTTCCCATGATCGCTAGGGTCCTCAAGAGGGTGAGGTCGCAAGAGTTGAGGGTAATCATGATCTCTCCGGATTGGCCCAGAAGGTCTTGGTATTCGGACATTCTGAGATTGTTGACAGCATTGTGGTGTCTTCCTCCATGACCGGATCTGGTCCGTTCCTACACCAGGACCTAGATCGTCTCAATTTGATGGTCTGGCTTTTGAGACCTCATTGTTGAAGAAAAAGGGTTTCTCGGATTCTGTTATTCAGACTATGCTCAATGCTTGCAAGCCCCCCCCCCCCCCCCAAGTTCCCTCCAGGATCAATGCCCATACCACTAGGTCGGTTGCTTCCTCTTGGACTGTGCGTCACAGGGCTACAGCAGAGCAGTTATGCAGGGCTGCCACCTGGTCCTCTGTTCATTCCTTGACCAAATTTTACAGTTTCCATGAGTTCACGTTGGAGGACACTTCATTTGAGCGAGCAGTGATGAGAACTGCAAACCTGAGCGTACCCTCCTAAAGGACCGACTCTTGAACGTCCCAAGGTCAAACTGTGTCACCAGGATGGACGAAAGAGAAAAGGGGATTTTTGTAAGAACTTACCATTTGAATCCCTTTCTCTGAGTCCATCCTGGTGACACAGCGATCCCTCCCTTATGCTCAGTAAGTGTATACCGTTTCATGTTAATTTATCATGTTATATGGTTATGGTTTGATTGTGCATATTAATATGTTCAGGCATTGTGCTGAGTAATGTATCCTAGTATGCTCTGGAAGTTGAACTGAGGAATGCAGAAGGGAGGAACCTGCCTCTCAAAGATGTTAGCATAGGTAAACAACAAATACAAGTGGCGCCGTGCAGCTTCAGAAGAGAGTCCTCCTAGGTGACACCAACACCTTAGGTAGTATTCTAGGAGAAAGAGGGGGTTTGGAAGAGACTCTTCCGGAGGCGCACAAATTCAAAATACAAAATAAAATAATTCAATAATAAAACAATATAATAATTGAGTAATTATTTATGAATCAAAGTGTATCCTTTCTTTTTTGGTTAAATTAAAGGTGCTCCGTATTGTGATAATTTCCAGTAGTGATGTGATCAATGATACACATCACTACTAATGTTAGCATAGGTGCCTGGCTCCTGCGGACCCTCCTACATCCCAAGGTCAAGCTGTGTCACCAGGATGGATTCAGAGAAAGGGATTCGAATGGTAAGTTCTTACAAAAATCCCCTTATTGCATTGCATGTTTCCCAGGTCTCACAAAATCACAAGTAAAATAATTACCCCCACTTGTTGAAAATGTGTCATTGAATAATAAATATACTTATGCACCTAACTGGGGACCTGAACACATGAACTGTCCTAGGCAGATGATGATAAATGTCTCTGATCACATTGTGAGGGATGGAGATCTCCACTAGAAGAGTATGGTCTTAGGGCCTCATTCTAGTTCACTCTTTCTGACAAAATCCTTCTTAGATGGACAAAACCATGTGCACTGCAGGGGGGCAGATGTAAAATGTGCAGAGAGAGAATTAGATTTGGGTGAGTTATTTTGTTTCTGTGCAGGGTAAATACTGGCTGCTTAATTTTACATTGCAATATAGATTTCACCTTGAAGTAAAACCCCACCCAAATCAAATTCTCTCTGCACAAGTAACATCTGCCCCGCCTGCAGTGCACATGGTTTTGTCCATCTAAGAAGGAATTTGTCAGAAAGAGTGAACCAAAATAACCCCCTTAGTGACTATGTCAATGTAGGCAGTAAACAGCATGGCGTCAGAGAATTTTATATAAATCTCCTGATCTGTCCCCCACTGTTCTCTCTCAGGTTTCCGACTGCCTCTCCACCATCTCCTCCTGGATGTCTGAGCGCTCTCTGAAGCTCAATATGGACAAAACTGAACTAATTATCTTTCCCCCAACCAGAGCTAAACCCCCAACTAATATCTCTATCACTGTTAACAATCATCTCCCATGTTCCTCAACCTCCCTGGTTATCACTCTTGACTCCTCCCTCTCCTTTGCACCACACATCCAAGCTCTGGCCCATTCTTGTCGGTTCCAGTTACGCAACATTGCTCACATCAGGCCTTTTCTCTCACAGAGTGCAACTAAGCTTATCATCCACTCACTGGTCATCTCACAGCTCAACTACTGCAACGTTCTCCTCACTGGCCTTGCTCAGTCCCAACTGGCTCCTCTCCAATATGTCCTCAACTCTGCAGCCAGGCTTATCTTCCTCTCCCGCCGGTCTACTTCGGCCACCCCTTCAACAAAAACTGCACTGGCTCCCATTCCCCTACAGAATCCTCTTCAAACAACTCACACTCACATACAGGGCCATCTCTAATTCCATTGCTCCATATAGTGAAATAAAAACACACACACACAATAAAAGTATCTTTATTACATCCACAGCCCATACATACATTGACACGTAGGTAGGTAACCACATAGGTCCGCTGGTCCTGAGATATAACTTTTCCCCTGCAGCTTGGGAGCCCAGCAGCATGCTTCCAGCCTCCTCTCTAGCAGTGTATCAAAGAAACATTTATGTGCATATAGGGTTCGAGAGAAAGGTCAGTCCAAAGGAACACTGTGACTATAGAGAGTATTCCTCTTCTAGTATTATTAATCTGACCTATTCCATTTTTTATTTTGGTGTATGGTACCCATCTGTGGGGAACATCCAGCAGACCGGAAGAGGATAATTCCAGCAACCAATATAAAGAGACGGCACATAAGTGTCCACTTTATCTTATGTCAGATAAGATTATTGCCTATTTATAACTAACCCAGATCCCGATGACCCAAAATGGTTATCCTATTAACTGCTGAGTATACTACAGTTCCTTATGAATTATGGTTATAACCATGTATACTCTTTGTCTGCTAGAAACTAGTGAATGCTTTTTTAAATCTATTCATTGAGTCTGCCATCACAACCTACTCAGGCAGTGTATGCCATTACTTAATTGCCCTTACTGTGAAGAAACCCTTCCTTGACTTGGTACAAAACTTCATCTTCTCTTACGTTAATGGATGACCAAGTGTTCTATGTACATACCTCATGGTAAACAGGTAACCAGATAGTTCTCTGTAATGGCCCATATATATATATATATATATATATATATATATATATATATATATATATATATATATATATAATCATATCCCCTCTTTTTTTTCATGTAAATGACTCCATACCATTTATTAATTTAGTTGCTCTTCTCTGAAACTTTTCAAGTTCTAAGATGTCTTTTTTTATGGAGTGGTCCCCAGAACTGCACAGCATATTCCAAAAACAGGGCATACCAATGATTTATACAGTGGCAGGATTACACTGCCTTCCCTTAAATCTATGTCCTTTTTTATGCAAGCCTTGTTGGCCTTTGCTATTACTCCTTAACATTGAGCACTGCAGTTAAGTCTATTGTCTATAAGCACCCCCAAATCTTCTCCATTAATGATTCTCCAATAATTTTCCCATTTAAGTATGGGGTTCCTCGCCCATTTCTTGTCCCAAAATGAATAACTTTACTTTTATAAATATTAAACCTCATTTTCAATTTTTCCACCTAACCCTACAGTTTATTTAAGTCGCTTTGTAGAGAGGCCACATCCGGGTCTGACTGAATTACCTTACACCAGGCATGTCCAAAGTCAGGCCCGGGGGCCAATTGCGGCCCGTGCTGTCATTTCAAGCGGCCCGCAGCCTCCAGCTGGAAGCGGACAAAGCATCAGATGTGGGAAGCACAGCACAGGACACTAATGCTGCTTTCAGACCGCAAAACTGTCTTTGACCCTGTATTTGAAAACATTTCCAAAAACGGGTCTGCCAGGTAAAACCCCTTTCACACCGCATCTCTTAAATGTTATATTACCGTTTAAGTGTGTTTTTTTGTACACTGGCAGACCCTTTTTTGGAAAAGGGAGGGGAGAGGAGGGGGGGTGTCGGAGATGTTAACCCACGCGGGGGGGGGGGGGGGGGGCGCGGCGGCGGCGAGCTCCAGTGCAATGAATATTTAATGAGCACATTACATATTCACTGCGCTGAATTTAGGACCCAGCTTATTGGGCTGAATACCGTTTCAGACCCAATTTTGATGCAGAGTGAGGTACATAGTGAATGGGGGTCATACTGTGAATGGGAGTCATACAGTGAAGGAGGGTCAGGCTTGGGGACATACAATGAATGGAGGCACTGATGGACATTAAGAGAAGGGGGGCAGAGTGAATGGGTGCAGAATGGGGACATACAGTGAAGGAGGGGCAGACTGGGGATCATACAGTGAATGGGGGCAGGCTGGTGGAAATACAGTGAAGGGGCACGCTGGAGGACATAGAGTGAGTGGGGGCAGAGTGGGTGACCATTCTGATGTGATTAATGATTTAAAGAATGTCAGGCTGAATGGTCGGCCCCCATACATTTACACTTCACCAAATATGTCCAAAGTTTGGACACCCCTGCCTTACACAGATTAGTATTGTCTGCAAAAATGGATTCTTTGCTCCATAAACCATCTCATAGGTCGTAAGTGGCCCCAGTACTGAACATTGTGGTAGTCCACTTAAAACTTTATACAAGGAGTGGTGGTAACCTGCGCTCAGGACTAGTAGTGGCTGGTGTATAGTAATTCTGATGTGCACGTTGCTATAAATAGTGGTATTGGTACAAATATAATGTTGAACTGCACGGAAGTAACAGTGGTGACAGAAATGCAGTGTGGTGATGTGCTTGAGGGAAATATGAATAACCAGAAAACATGAGATGTACAATATATGCTACATGGATGGTAATGAAGAAAATAGGCTGTGTAGGCAAGCAGTAGATGGATTTATTGTGGTAATGCACAACAATACTGCCAAAGGTATGCAAGTGGGGATGGGGTATGGTGGGCAGCGGGATGCAGCAGCCCACCATAACCCATCCCCACTTGCATACCTTTGGCAGTATTGTTGTGCATTACCACAATAAATCCACTGGGCACTGGGCGGTATTCAATGAGCCTGATTCGCCATGTTTTTATGGCGAATTTCTGACTAAAACGGTGAATCACCCTATTCAATGACCACATGGCGAATACATTTGAAGGTTTTTTTCGCCATGATTCACCGAGTAGGAATCGCTATCTTTTTATGGAGAAGTGGAATGTGAACTTTTAAAATAAAGTGTTTTGTTTTTTACATTTGGTGTCAAAAAATCAGGAATTTTATTCTGAGGAGGGGCATGCTACTTTTATTTATGTGCTGTAAGCACATGAATATATATTTAATTTAAAAAAAAAAACATTTTTTTTTTTTTTTTTACTCAGCAGCCAGCAGGGGGCGCCGGAGCCGAGCCGCTCATTACATATTCATATATTCACTGCACCCGATGTTACGATCGGGTATAGTGAATATACACTCCCCTGCTGGCACCCCCGGGGGGCAGCCTGTGCTGCCTGGCACCCGGGGAGCCCACCTGCCCCCCACAAACGTTCTGGGCCAGGCAGAGAGACTTCCATCTCTCTGCCTGGCACCGTCCTCAGGCTCCCTGCGGCATTCACCGCAGGAGCTCATATTCGCCAGTCAGGGGCAGCGAGCCCCTGACACGTTGAATACCGGAGCCCGCTGGCTCCGGAACGTGGCGAATGTGCAGCGAATCCTAAAAAGGATTCGCTGCACCTCGCAGGTATTCACATTGAATACCGCCCACTGTATCAAAGGCCTTGGCAAAATCTAAGTAAACCACATCAACTGTGTTGCCCAGGTCTAGGTTCCACTAACTCCCTCATTAAAGCTAATTAAGCTAATTTGACATGACATCCCTCACGAATCCAGGGTGTGGTATAACACCCGACACTCGGGATTCCGATAGTCATTAGCCTGACGTCGGAATCCGGACTGCGTGTACTCAGACAGCGGGCGGAGCGCAACACAGCCTCTTGCAAAGCCACTCACCAAGCTGCGGGCACAGTGGCTCGCTACTCTCGTCACCTCTTTTATTCTCCCTCTATGGGGGTCGTGGACCCCCACAAGGGAGAATAGCCGCTGCCCGTGTGTCGGGCTTTTAGCAGTCGGGGTAATGGCTGTCGGAACCCTGACTGCTGGTGAGTCCTCCGGTACCCACAAATCCATGCTGGTTCCCTCTAATATTCTTTTTGACCCTCAAGTAATCCTGAATGCTATCTCTTATAACATGCTGCAGTAATTTCCCCACTATTGATGTTAGACTTATTTCCTATATGTATTTCTCACCCTTTTTAAATAAAGGTACCAGATCAGCAATTCGCCAGTCCCTAGGCTCCGGGCCTAATGAAATAGGTCATAAGATTTCATTTTTAATGATATCTTATGACCTATCTATTTCTGAACTTAGTTCCATTAGAACCCTCGGGTGTATGTCATCAGGCCCTGGGGATTTACTTATCTTCATTTTGCATAGACACTTTTGGACTTCTTCCTCAATTAAACAAATGTTAAGTATTGACACGTTATCTTCATTTTTGTTTTGTAATGCTTGCATCATATGTTCCTCTCTAGCAAATATTGATGAAAATAAAACATTTATTTAAAATGTATTTAAAATGAAAGGACTTACAAATGCACCAAAAGGAAATGAACAGAGAGCATGTGCTATTTATTTAGCACAATTGTGATGATGATGATGATGCAGTAGACATGGGATAGATAGGTACTGTAGTAATCAGCCCCCTGTTCTGAAACACTTTCTCAGTGCTATGCAACAGGAGAAGTACATTGCACAGTACATTATACTGTAAAACATGGTTATTTCCTTGCCACATATTACTTTTGTCTTTTCAATGTAAACATGACCTGCACACCATTAATTCAAGACCGTAGAGACCAGGACATGCTGTACTTTTCACAAAGGTGACCTGCTAAATATTATTTTAGCCACTCCTTACAGTAAGAGACCTACTTGTTCTTCTTCATATTCTCCCATATTAGCCCTTAACAATAGAGAACACGTGAACTTTCCTCCATTAGCATATTCATATTTTATCTTTTGCAGCATGCAGGTATTTGCTCACAAGCAACATTATTATCAATTGTTTAAACAATGACATGTACAACCTAATGAACCCAATCTGAGCCCAAACCATGCAATCAATGTACTGCCAACGGCCCTTTCCCCGCAATAGCTGCATTGCAATGTTTTGGCATTGCATAATGATACAACACATAAGCTGCATTGCAGAACCTGGCATGCAACTCCAGCTGGTGGCTAGCAGTTATCTACATTAGCAGACTCCAACCGAACAGATGGATTACCCAGGGGAGCAGCTTGAAATATGTGGGCCACATAGCAATATTTTCAAATGGCCTATCCCAATGATTGTAGACACCTATCTCAACAGTGGAGTGTATTCCCCACAGTAGTGTCTAAGTTAATTTTATGCCCACATTAGTGCCCTATTAACATTATGCCACATTATAGTGACGCCAGTTGACATCATGCCACAATACCAATACCATTAGTACACATTATGCCACTATTAACCCAGTTCACATCGGTGGACTCCTTTTAACTGGTCTCTCCAATAAAACTCTAGTTACATGCCACAATGTCCCTTTATCTGTAATGTGATTTCTAAAATGTAAAAATATCTTAATTCATTCAAAGAAAATTGTACTAATCCAGAAGTGACTAAGAAATGCTTGAGGTCAATCTCTCATAATCATGGCTTTGGAAGGAGTTAAAATATTTTTCCCAGTTGAATATTGAAAATACATCATCAAGATAAGAAGGGCTTGATGCTCTCCTGTAATTTCTCAATCATAATTTAAGTATTTCTCCAATATTTTATTGCCTTGATGTCTGTAGTTGTATTGGAGGCGTCATTGAATGCTGTGGGAAAGGTCTGTATTGTACTTCAGAAGATATCGATGAAGATCAGAGACAGACCAACAATTACACCATGTACCCAGCCACACTATGGAGGGTGCTGCCGGAATGCATCCCAACAGCAGTAGCTCTTTCCCTGCAGCTGGAGAATGGATACTGGAGGTGAGCTGGTGGTGGGTGCTCTCATGGAAATGCTAGGCGGATACCAGCGAACACAGGCGTGCCTCTGCCTGCTTGGGGTGGGCAGATCACATCACATCACATGACATCAGTGGCCGCCCCCAATCTGCACAAGTCCAGCCAGGATAAAAGTAAGTCCAGGCTTTCATCTGCGAAGACAACAGAAATCATTTGATGGTGTGTAACCATCGAATAATTTTTCCTCTGTGAGGAGGTGTGTAAGCATTCACACATTGTAGGGGGGGGGGGTCTTTTTCCTGTTTGCTAGGCAGCGAATATATGCAGCCTAGCGAGCAGGTCTGAATTACCCCCTTAGATTGATCTAAGCAGAAAATATAACCAGAGCTTTTCCGAAAGCTGTCAATGTTACAACCGAATTGCTACACTGCATGTGAGTGTTAGGCATTGGTAAATCTGTAATTAAAACACATTACATTGGGGGATATCCTATTAGCAGCTCTGATTTACCACTGCTAATAGGTTTGGCCAGGGCTATCCTATTAATCTTTTCTTCCAAAAACCACTGTTTTCAGGGTTTATGCTTCCGAGCCTGAAGCAGGTAAAGTATAATGCCTGATAAGCAGCTTCCAGGACCTGCAATAACACGTAGGATCGAGGAGTTATATCCATCCCATGTGTTTTCGCTCAATCCTAGGTCCCTGGGCCGGTGCTAGGGTGTTGGGCGCCCCCCAGAAAACTATACATTTTGCGCCCTCCCATACCTTTTAAAAGAGACAGTGCATGTTAGAGGCATGTGCCACAAAAAGGGGTGTGTTCTCACAAGGAGGCTGTTTTTACATTTCTCCAGACAGTATGGTTCACATTACACTACACATAGGTGTCCCTTATTCATGCTACGACTCACAGTAGAGCCCATTATTTATTTTAATTTAGACAATAGTACCCTTACACATTATGCAACACAGTAGTGCCCTTTATATATAATGCCAACAGCAATAGTGCCTTTTACACATACTGCCCACAATAATGCAGCTTACACATAATGCCAAGAGTAGTACAGGTTAGACGCAGAGCGGGATTCTCTAATAACTCCAGCTGCACATCGCCGGCACTCGCAGTGTTAATAATCGCATATACAGTAACATATTAGATTATTAATGCAAAAGCAATGGCCGGCGATGTGCAGCGGGTCCCCCCTCCCTCCCTGAATCCTTGCCTGCTTTGTGGGTGCTCCGTTTCCGCCTCCCTGCACCCGGAAGCTGTGCAGTGAGGAGGAGGTCACTGGTCCAGGCAGCACAGCAAGAGGCTGCCCGGACACAGATGAGGGGAGGGCAGCGCGGATCGTTGGGGGGACACAATGCAAAGCCCATAGGCTTCTATGGGGTTACACCATCTAGAACTGGCGTGACCCCCTGCAGCAAAGCCCCAGTGGTGGGGCTTTGCTGCATATGAAAATGAGGTAAAAACCCTGAAAACTGGGTTTTTACTGCATTTTTAGTTTGGAGAATCCCACCCACATTGTTCATAGTATCGCTCTTTACACATAATGCCAAGAGTAGTGCAGGTTAGACAGTGTCCACAGTTGCACCCCTTATACATTATGCACACAGTAGTCCCTTTTAAATATAATGGCCAGAGTAGTGCCGCATAAACATAATGCAAACAGTAGTGCCACCTACACAAAATGCCCAGTGTAGCGCCCCTTACACATAATGCCTAGAGTAGCATACCTTACACCTAATACACACAGTAGTGCGACCTACACATAATGCCTAGAATAGTGCCACTTTCACATAATACCCAGAGTAGTTGCACTTTCATATATTGCCCAGAGTAGTGCTGCTTACATAATGCCCAGAGTATTGTCCCCTACACATAAATGCCCGGCATAGTGATGCTTACACGTAATGCCCAGATGAGTGCCCAATAAACATAATGCCTAGAGCAGGGGTGCTCAAACTATTTTGCTCTGGGACCCCATCAGACAATAAAAATTATTACAGGACCCCAACAAGTTACTAAGTTGGTGGGCTGGAGCGCCTTAGGGCCGGCACCTACTTGCTTTTCAGGCTGTGCTGAGCGGGTAGACCCAGCCCTGATGTAAGGGCCAGTATTCTCCGGTGAGAACACTGGCCCTGACCGGTGATCTAATGAAATCCTTTGTGCACAAATTTCTTCTCACATCCCCCCTTTCACCATTGAAACTTTTGCCAATTTTTTTTTTAGGTATAGCCCTGAGAAGAATAGTGCAGCCTTGGGTGGTTTGTATACATTAGAGCCATATAGGAGAACACTAACTAGTCTCATGCAGCCTTCTGGATCTTAATTGCCAGGCGAAACGGACGGCAATTGTGCAGACTCTGCTGTTGCTGGAAGTATTGTACGGTGCTTCTCTCAACTACATACAACCGAGCCAAACTGCTACTACGGAATATGCTCTCCAGGCATATAACAGCAACACTTTGGGGTACCAATTTGAACCTCTTTCCCAACTTCATTAACCGAGTGAACCCCCAGATATTCCATTGCTGTGGAGGAAAAAGTCAACTCCCTAGACGGATTGGAGGAAGTGCTGAGGTGGATAATACAATTCATACAACATCCTTTTTGGGCCCAAAAAAGGAAAAGTACACATAAGGAATTGAGGTGACTGTAATAACAAAAATATCACTACATTCATAGCAGCTATCCCTTTTTATTATTATTTTTTACCCTAAGGCTAACATAGCCTCTTTTTTAATTTTTGCTTTTAGTATAAAAGTGTTCTAATAAATTTTGATATTTTATCATTTCTTAAAACTGTTGCAATACCTGGTTTTGTAATTTAGCGCAACCACCACTTGTTTCTTTTTTTGTTGACACTGTGATCAGAGTGTCCACAGTCACCATAGAAACGCATCGTGCTGCTCCTTTCAGCCACTGCATCCGGTCACTTCCTGCTACTGCTTCTCTGGCAACGGTGCAGTGTGGGCCCTTAGCCAATGGCGTTTAGAGGGCAACGGTAGTTTGACAGTGT
Source organism: Crinia signifera (assembly GCF_055691185.1). Lineage (NCBI taxonomy): Eukaryota > Metazoa > Chordata > Amphibia > Anura > Myobatrachidae > Crinia > Crinia signifera. Next base: position 208,283,721 of record NC_139220.1, read on the forward strand.
GTGTGTCACATGGTGGGTGGCTACACAGGCTGCAGGCACAGACTAATAGCCTCAACTGCAGGGGCGTAACTACCATAGGTGCAGGGGGTGCAACTGCTATGGGGCCCAGAACTGAGTGGGACTCACTTTGCCTGTCAAAGTATCATGTGCTGTATACATTTTTGAGCATTAGGTGATAAATAGGGGCCCTTAAAAACTTTTGCTATGGGGCCCACATGTATCTAGTTACGCCACAGCTCAACTGTGTGGCTGTGTGCAGGGCAAAGTGCCTGGGTGTTATACTGGTGATTATACAGGCCGGACTGGCAGCAGTGATGTCAGAGGAAATTGACGGGTGGGAGCTCCTTTCAGGGACGGTGCCTACCTGCTGTGCAGGCTATGCTGAGCGGCTAGTGCCGGCCCTGCCGGGTCTATTTTTGTACAATAATAATGGGCGCTATTTGGATACCGCGATAATGACAATAATATTAAACTGTATTATTTTATTACAAAATTAAGATATTTAAGGGTGGAGAAGCCTGAGATGTTTGCCTTTTTTATTTTTTAAGAAACTTATTACTTACAGTACTAGTAAGCCTTCTCGAAGCAAATGCTTCCAAAGCTAGTACATGTAGTTTTACTCACTGCCAACAGATGGCAGTGTTTCTGAGCCACATGGACACTAATCATATATATATATATATATATATATATATATATATATATTATGGAAGTTCATTTATTTATATATGCAAAGTCTATCTAATTTATTCATGTCGCACGCAATCAAAAAGTGAATGTCCAGATTTATAATCAATGAATATTATTTATAAGTGTAACCAGATGAAACTGTATCATGGATAATAAATATAACAATACAGGTATTATACTTATAGACGATTATTATTCAAGCATCCTTAAATAAAGCTAATCTCAGTGATGTATATATATAAATGTGAATACAGAGCTGGGGGGGGGTGGCTATGAGGCAGCCGCCATTTTATAATAACTAATTGTCGGCCATCTTAGCCAGAACACATGTTGGTCTGCCGCATGGCATTCCGCCATCTTAGATTCTTCCACATGGCAGAATCTAAGGCTCAAACAGCGGCCTGGCAATCACACATAAACTGCCTGTACTTTCATATAATTGCTTATCCACAACATTTACTTAAAATTACCTGTAACCTGCATCATGCGATACTCACAATCCTGAATATAACTTGCACATCCATCAAACACACTATCCGAGCATCACATGCTAACAACACTATACATACCTGTTACTTATATGTTGGTTTATTCCGCTAGTTTACCTAGATATTCTCACTGGATATTACACAAAGCATTCACACTCTTCAATACAAAGAGTCCATACATGTTCACGCATAGCCTTACACATGCATTCAAATACATGCGTCCCTTTGAGAACAACACACTCACTTTCATACAAAGAGTCCATACAATATATTACAGAACTCCTTTACAACCACACTAAGACACACATGGGCCAGTCCAAACACCAATGTTAACCGTTTACCTGCACAAAGGACACACTGCAGGCCGGAGCCTGCAGCACATGTCTACAATTGATTCCAGGCCTTATTCTGCTTATCCCTCTGGTATGATACAGGATAGTATCTCAATCTAACAAGCCAAACAGATCCTCTGTTACAATGTCTTATCTCAATGATCCTAGCTAAACATCATTCACACAGGTCACTCTCAACTACAGACAGAAGCTTTCTTTGTGTAACCATATGTAAACATACTCTGGGCCTATGCACATGTTATTATCTGAAGACAACTAAGATTGGAAGTTACCTATTCCTAAACTTTTCTAACATAATCCATGTTCCATAACCGTGGGTCCTAGTACACAATCAATAGGTAGAGTATACTTAACACTTCCTGCCACACATGTAGTAGACGGCCACTCTTCCCGGGGAATCTAAGTCCATCTTATCTGGTCGACTTTCCAAAAGCAACTAAGAAAAAGCTGTATATTTACTTCCCAAGAAAACTCACTTCTGTGGGCTCCATTCATCACTGGCACACCCCTTTGTTTACAGAAACCATTCATCACACTCTATCAATAGCCTATAGACACGCCCCTCTGTTACTGTACCTTAATCTTATAATGTGTTATAACATGTGAGTGCAATATCATATAGAATTCTAATGACAGCCATTATAATTCTGATCATTTAGAGACCAAGCATGACATGTGGGATGAAATGTGCAACTCGATATGCAATATTTCCTGGCTTATGGGATAAAATGATTATGTATTCCTGACTATATTAATGTTATGGGCATGGTTATAATTATAATTATGGAAATTATATGCTGGGAAAAATTAGACATTGACAATATATATATATATAGATGGGATGTGGTCAATTTACCTACAATCAAGGTACAATACAAGGTCAAAATACCAACTTGTAGACTTGTGTGGAGGGGGAATATAATAGTGTGCCCAAAGCACGGGGTTCATGTCGACCTATGTCAACATACAGACCCAAAAAAATATGAAAAACGTGTCTAATTTTTGACCTGTCTATATTTTAAATGTAGGTATTTTGAACATGTTGGTATTTTGACCGTCCATCAATTGCTGTCGGTATTTTGATTGTAGGTAAATCATACCGAACCCATTTAGATGACTAGTAAGCCCGCTTGAAGTAAATGCGTTGAAAGCTAGTCTGTTGCCATGTGATTGCCTCTGTGTTTGTGCATGGGAGAGAGAGAAAGAGATGTAGTTTCACTCGCTGCCAACAGATGGCAGTGTTTCGGAGACACGCGGACACTAGACATATATAGATGACTAGTAAGCCCGTTTGAAGCTAATGCTTCAAAAGCTAGTCTGCTACCTTGTGATTGCCTCTGTGGTTGTGCATGTGTGAGAGAGAAAAATATGTAGTTTCACTCACTGCCAAAAGATGGCAGTGTTTCAGAGACACAGACACATATATAGATGTTATGCACAATACTATGAGCCGTGTGTGTGTGTGCATTTCTCTCGTGCCTCAATAAAATTACATTGGATCTTTGTACCTGGAGTACCGGTTCTACCACTATTCTGTCTACAGGAGGGTGAGTGTGCATTTTTTATATAGATATAATCCGTACCCACTCACATCACACTATAAATCAAAAAAGAGAAGGGCACTTTATGCAGAAAGGCCCGTACACACTGGGCGATTTGGAGTTGAAAGCCGCTCAAACTTGGTGTTTTGAGCGGCTTTCAGCTCAAAGCCGCCCAGTGTTTACGGCCCGGCGATGAGCAGTGATGCGCGCTCCCGCATCATTGCCGGGAAAGCTGTTCATCTGCTTGTATTTCCAGCAGATGAGTGGCTTTGTGGACAGCTTTGCATAGAGCTGTGCTATGCAAAGCCATCTGCCCCCCACTGACAGGGCCGGGCAGGGGGAAAGCCGCTCAGTGTGTACGCACTGAGCTGCTCCCCCCCCCCCCCAGCAATGACAGTGGTCATCGCTGTCCATACACGCTGGGAATAATCGCCCAGTGTGTATAGACCTTTAGTCTGTAAAATCATAGGATTTATTCAAGCATCTCTCATATCAGGATAAAATCATGTACCAAAGATGGTGTCAAAACCACTGTTAGTATAAAGGCATTGAATTTTAAAACATCACCACACACAGAGGATGAAGTCCCTGTCGAATCAGACTCCTTGTGCTAGGCCACACCCCTTACACATTTCGTCATGCTGGATTTCCTCAGAGTGCCCTCTGATGAAGTTCAGTGTGCCAAAACGAATTTGCGGCTGTGCAATCAGGTCTAAATTAGAGTGTGTGTATCCCTAGAGCAGGGTTGCCTACCCTCCTGGAATGGCCGGGAGGGTCCCGGAAATCGGGTCCCCCTCCCGGCCCCATGGAAAGGGAGGCAACCCTCCCGCATATTGCCACATTCCCCCATCTCCCGCGAATCGCCTCTCGGCAGGGTTGTCCGTGGGTAAAATGACGCGATCGCGTCATTTTAGCCCTGCCATGCAATGCCTGAAATACCAGCATTGCACGGCATGCCCCCCCCCCCCCCCCCAACAGGATAACCCGTCTGTGGCTCCGTCCCCAAGCCGGCTCTTTTTCCTCACAGCGATGGCCCCGTCCCCTGCCTAACAGAGCTGGCAGCTAGGGCAGCTCCAAAGTCGGCAAGTATGCCCTAGAGTGTGCACCTCCATTTTCTTTTCTACATTTAACCCTCAGATTACCGAGGATGGGCAGGAAATGCATGCTGCTGAAGCTAGGGAAGCTGCATTCAAGTACACATCTATCTGCTTCCAGAAAGGTAGATGTACCATGCTACCAACCATGGGTGTGGCCATGAGCACAGGGAACATTCAAGACTGTGGAAGACCATGCAGAGAATGAACTGTGAGATATTTGTCCACTGTTGCAAATTTAAGTTCTTGTCTGACATGGGGCCTGCTTCAATGCTGGATACAGTAGTGATTGGTGTTGAGCCTTTGGTAGCAGCGGATGGCGTCTCTTGTAAGAAGATGTACTCTGCCACCTTCTCATATCTGTTGTCTATGTCCGAAGATGGATCGGATAACCATTGCGACCATGGAATGGGCTATTGGACATCTACGTAACCCTAAAATTGCTCAGAATATGAAGCTGCTGAGGCCAGTGGCAGTTACTGGCTTCACATGCCCCTAAATGTCATCAATATGCATGCATTTTATATGCTCCTCCACTTTGCTGCCTGTCAGTCAAGATGAGGGTTCTCACAATGCAAACAAAGCAGCATCCGATTCTGAAACTTGTCTGCATAATTAACCTGTAACCCAGGGTACTCATCTAATGCTGCCTGTCCTAAAATTGAAGGATCAGACATTGAAGTGGAAACACTACAGCAGAAATTCCTTCATAATTCATTGTCTTTACTACTGTCAAGCAGTGACATGGTTAATGTGTGCAGAAGGTGTGTAGGGAATTACATGTATTTGATGAAGCAACATGGTGCACACACAATGAAGCAGATGCCCTTCTAGAATAGTTGTTGCCAACATATGACAACTACTGCCAATGAGAAATACTATATTAGGGAATGACGTGGTGTGTGGTGATTTGTTTTGAAGAACATTTCATTGCATTTAGCTGGGAATATGCTTGGTCTATCTATATAGATTAGAAAATTGTTAGCACTCCCTCTGGTGGTTGTTTCCCATGAACTACACTTCCCTTATACTTTTAATAATACTTCCTGTTAGGGATGTCGTCATTCAAGAAGTTTTACTTCAAAAACTTCCACTAACACCATAGTAGGGGAAATCAGGGCAATATTATTCAGATAAATGAGTGACAGTTATCAAAAAGTATCTCTCAACGCACAGTACCCTCCGAAGGTATATACGGAAAGGGGGAAAGTCAAAAAAGTGAAGAGTTTAATCTGACTCCTGCAAACCCATACCTCCCAACATAACCCTCTCCAGGAGGGACACATTATTCTGTTCCTGCACTTCTCTCTTAATGTATGATTGCCATCACCTGTGTTGAAGCACCTTTCTTATCAATTAACCTGCTCAACACAGATGAGGGTAAGCATGCATTAAGAAAGTCCAGGAGCCATACCTCCCAACAGTCCCGATTACAGCGGGACAGTCCCGATTATCAGGGCCTGTCCCTCCCACGTTCGGCAGTGTCCCGCGGTGAGGGGGGGCTGTTGGGAGTCCCCCGTCGGCTGCTAAGCAGCGGGAATAAACACTGTGCGCATGCGCACAGTGTCTATTCCCGTAGCCAGGGGGCTGGGGGCATGGCTAGAGGCTCACAGAGCCTCTGGGTCATGCCCCCATAGCGGCAAAATGGGGCCGCGAGTATAGGCCACGCCCCTGAATTTTCTGGTGCGTCTACGGCGCGCGGAAGCTGCGTCCCTCCTCGGACTCCTCCAAAGTTGGGAGGTATGAGGAGCAGAGCATTATGTCCCTCCTGGAGAGGGTCATGTTGGGAAGTATGCAAACCTGTAAATTGCTTAGCAGGGCTTGCGAAACTTAGCTGCATCAGCAATTAGCTGCAAATCCATTTGCAAGCCGCTCAACCATCACCTTTGATAAAGCTGCAGTTGGCAGTGAAGCGCGTTAGCTGGACATCAAAGCTCTCTTGCCCAGGACCCAATTAGTGTGGATCATCTTGCCCAGTGTGGACCTTTGGATATTAGACACCCCATTGCTTACAAACTGCAAACCTTGTGGCGGACACTGCTCCCGAGACCCCCAGTGACTCATTCCATCCAGCTATTACTGTGAGAGGACTCTATGAGCAGAAGCCTTCATTCCAGCGATAACACACCCGTGGCGGACACCGCATTCTGGACTCTCCTGGTGGCTATAGTCCAATATAGACCACTAGGACAAAAATACCAGAAAACAGTGGAAGCCTACGTTTACAATCCTCCAATGGCCAACAAACACCGTGACAAATAGTGAGGACCAATATTGCTTATTTTGTGGAAAAAAGTGGACTCCCCTGGATCAAAAGGTCACCCGACAATTGGTAAAGTGAACTTACCTGTGACCTACCACATACTCTTTATCCCTTGTTCCCCTGGGCCATCCACTCCTATATATTTTCCTGTGGCTTATTTTTAATTTTATATTATGTATTAATACTGTGCATCTCTGTTTTTATATTGTTATATTTATTATTATTATTTTTATACCTAGTAAAGTAATACCAATTTTCCCACCATATTGGTTTAAATTCTTTAAGCGCTGCTCACATGCCTTGTGCGTGATTGGTTGTGTGCTTTTTCTTTGTAGGTGGGGATTGACTACCCCCCCCCCCCCCCCCCCCCCCCCCCCCCCATTTTGAGCAGCAGCTTTTACCTAGAATCACAGCTACTGTCATAGCACCTGATTCCTTTCCCTTGTGGAATGTTTTCCTCGCTCAACTATCAAATCTGATGCGTAATCTGTGTGTTGCTCAGGGCGACCCGATGGTTGCATTAGAAACAGGATGTACGGGGCCAGAGCTGACGTCACACACCTTCCCCTCAAATACTTGGGTTTTCCTAGACACTCCAAGAAAACGTCCGGTCCCCCCCCCCCCTCCAACACTGGCTTTCTGTCAATCACGTTGCCTATGGCTAGCGACGGCCTTCTGCATGCTTACTAAGGCTGTACACATGTGCAGTCTAACGGTAACCGCATGGCCTGCAAATTCACAGTCATGCAATCAGGTCTAAATTAGGCCCACAGTCCTGAATTGCAGACTGCTATACAAACTGGGAAGCTTAGGATTGGATTCCATGGGGTATATATTCACTCGAGTGCGTGTTTTTAGACATGGGGATGTTGCCCCTTACAACCAATGAGATTCTACCTAATATTTTCTAGGTCTTAAATAAAAGAGAAATAGAATCTCAATGGTTGCTATGGGCAACATCTTCACTTCTAAAATCCTGTACTTTAGTAAATAGGTATCTGGCCGACAATGTCTAGGTCAACAATCACTAGGGGGACAGTGATTAGGTCAACACCGAAGAATGGCCAACTCACACTAGGTCCACATTGACAGGTCAACACAAAGAAAAGGTTGATATGATCGACACATTACAAGGTCGACACATGTTCTTTGTGATTTTTTTTTAAACTGACTTTACTAACGCAGTGGGCATAGAGGGAAAATATAGTAGTGTGCCGAGCACACGAGGCACCGTGCCACAAGCATAGTGAGTTATGCGAGGGGATGGGGTCACTTATACGGCTTCCATGTCAACATAGACACCAAAAACATGAAAAACTGGACAACCTTTTCCTGTGTCGACCATATACACCACAACATAATAAATATACCCCTATGACTATTACATGAATAAGATCTTTGTTGCAGGAGAGGAAACAGAGAGTTGTAGTAAGCGGAGTATATTCACAGGAGGGAAAGGTTACTATTTAACTCTAGTTTACCCTAGGACACTCTAGCTGTTGTTGAACTACACATCCCAGCATGCTCTGCATCAGTTTTAGTATGGCCAAATAGTAAAACTGAAGCAGGGCATGCTGGGATGTTCAATTCAACAACAGCTAGAGTGTCAAGGTTAGCCATCACTGCCCTAGGACATGGGTGTCCAAATTGGTGCTCAAGTTCTACCAACGGTCCATGTTTTCCACCTAGCTGGTGCACAGCTGTAGTCATTATTGTCACATTTTCAAACATGCTGCATTCATTCCTACTACAGATCCACAGGTTGCCTGAAAACATGAACTGTTGGTAGATCTCGATGACATAATTGGCCACCCTGCTCTAGGATCTGTATTTGTGCCAGTGCTTTTAATACCATTGGGTGGTCCAATTACTTACGGTAAAACATTGGGAATGAAAAATGTTTTTCCCTATTTTTTTCAGTGATCGTGGGTAATTAGCCACCGGGGGCTATCCTATTAGCCATGTTAAATTGGCGCTTGGATCTGGGATCGCATCAGTTTTTGCAATCGCAACTTCAGGAAGGAGAGGGTATACCCCTCCATCTGCATAGCTAAGGATCACATATGCTAAGCTACTGCGGGAAGCTTAGCATGGCAGCACGGATGGTGTAATGGTTAGTGTTACTGCTTCACAGCGCTGAGGTCATGGGTTGGATTCCCACCATTGCCCTAACTGTGCAGAGTTTGTATATTCTTCCCCTGTACTCCGGTTTCCTCCCAATCCAAAAGTAGGTTAATTTGCTCCCAAAAAAATGAACCCTAGAGTGTCTGTGTGTGTGGTTACATATGGTAGGGAATATAGATTGTAAGCTCCACTGGGGCATGGAATGTAAACGCTCAAACATTCTCTGTAAAGCACTGCGGAATATGTGTGCTCTATATAATAACTGGTAATAAATAAATACATTTATGTTTTAACCTGAATGAGGACCACAGCCTGTAACATGACAGTTTAGGAACTAATGCTGTATTTCTCTCTAACACTCAGCAGTTATTGATAAATATCCCCTTTGTTATATGTAGCTTTATTTAAGCAGATAAGTAAAACCCCTTTTACACTTAAGGCAAAACACAGTTTTTTTTTTTTTTTCCAGGGCATGTGCATCAACCTGGGACTTGGCTATGTTTGAACAGAAACAACCCTGCTTGGCACTAGAGTTATTCCTGGGACTGACCCAGGTTGCGAGTAGTGTGAAAGGAATAATGTGCATGGTGCAATTTGGTTGCTCAGCAATTTTGGCTTAATATCTCGCAATTTTTAGCCACAATCGAAGGGGCATGTTCCTGCAACCAGCAGCCATTAAGAGCTGGCTGCAGGAACACACTCCTTGCGATTTATCGCCCACAACACACAAAAAACACAGGCGATATGGTTGCTCAGCAACCATTTAGCCTGCGATACTGGCTAAAATCACCCCATGTGTTCAGGGTTTTAACTCTTATCATGATGACCTGGATCATGCCTAAAAGGATCCGAGTGGCAGGCACAGTAGCGCTTGGAGACTGCATCATCTCAAAATACCCACTGTAATAGGGCGGGATGCTGCTTTACAACAGGATGGTCAGTCCTGTATATTAGAACATGGAAAACCAAAAGATAAGCAGCGCTAAAACAATTTAAGACTGGTTGATCTATTACAAACATATTTATTTAGTACGCTAAATATAAATAAAAAGCCAGCATGAAGAATTAAATGAAGGTAAGTAAAATCACATTTTCATAATCCCCACCAACCGTAGAGCATGGAGTGTCCTGGAGAGTCCGTTTTTAAGGGCCCATAGATGGTGAATTGGATCCCAAATGGTCATCCGGAGGGAGAATTGATAAAGGTGCAGATTTTGCCAGGAGTGGCCCAAGATGGCACAAATAACCAACTCCTATTGCAGTTCCTTTGTGAAATCCAATCTACAATCCAGGAACAGCTGTGGTAGGTGGGGTAGCAATATCCTCTTACGCGTTTCACTACGCCTGGTAGCTTTATCAAAGGTTGGATTGTGGATTGTAGATTGTAGGAGTTGGTTATTTGTGCCATCTTGGGCCACTCCTGGCAAAATCTGTGCCTTTATCAATTCTCCCTCCCTTATTTTAATTATTCATGCTGGCTTTTTATTTATATTTAGCGTACTAAATAAATGTGTTGTAAAAGATCAACCAGTCTTAAATTGTTTTAGCGCTGCTTATCTTTTTGTTTTCCATGTTCTATAGGGAATCGCCAGCAAAAGCTGGCGATTCCCTCCATAGCGGTGCCCCAACAGAGTGTCATTAGAGCATATGGCAATGTGGTAAAAACCATGATAACAGGGCCTGGGCCTGGTGGGAATCATGCGGATCTTGTTGCCATGTCTGGAAATGGGGTCTGTACTGAAGCCCTGGTAGTAACTTGAAATGAGCGGTTCGGAATTTAAGCATTCCAAACTGCTCCGAACACAGCCCCCCCCCCCCCCTTTGTTCGGAAACCCGAGTGCGGGCAAACGGCATAGTCCCACGTCGGATTCTCGCTAGACTTTGAGTCTTTAAAGGCTCTGCGTCTCTGGTGCTATTTCTCCCACGCTGCCGAACAGCGTACAGCTCTGCAGGGTCTTATGCTAGCGTGGTGTCCTTTTAAGGGCCCAGGCATAAATTATTATAGACTATATATATATTCTGCATCACTAGTAGTGTACAGTGTATTGTGTGTCAGACAGACTGTGCTGGGCAGAGGCTGTGTCAGTCAGTGTAGTATATAGTATAAAGCAGACAGCAGACATGTCCAACGTTGACCCTCCAGATGTTGTGAAACTACACATCCCAGCATGCTTTGCCACAGTTTTGCAATAAGAGAATGCTAAAACTATTGCAAAGCATGCTGGGATGTGTAGTTTCACAACATCTGGAGGGCCAACGTTGGACATGTCTGGTGTAAAGGCAGGCTGTGTCAGTCAGTGTGTCTATAATGTATAATGCACAGAGGCTGTGTCATTCAGTGTAATATTGTGTCTGGTGTGCTGCACTGCACCCCAATATACCATAGTATGATACTCTGTCAGAGGTGACCAGCAGCGGAGAGTGCCGTGCCGCACAAACCTCTATAAATCGTTTGTTTGTGTGCGCTGCACCCCAATACACCATAGTGAGATACTGTCAGAAGTTACGTGTGATTGTCTTCTTATTAATTATTATGCGCTATTTTGAGCATTACTTATTTTATTGTAGGGGCCAAAACGAACCAGTCATTTCAGTCCCAAACGAACCAGTCATTTGTCACAGGTTTGACAGTCCCTCTGACTGAAATAATTGGTTTGTCCAAGTGCGCAATGTGCATGTCCTTTTTTTACAAGCTAAGGGTGGGTGGGGTCGGTTGTTTCCAGGGACAATTCCATCTTGCATCACCAATCATTAATACCACTGCTGGGAGGTAGATATGTAACAAACTACCATCTGTTTGTGCCAAGGCTCTGTCACCTAGTATATTAATAACCAGCCAGTTTGCTGCCTAAATTGAATGGAAATAACATTGTGAGCTGCAAAGTGATCAAAATTGTCTGGAAAGGGCAGGAACTTAATGTTATTGAGGTTAATATTACTCTAGGGACAAAAAAAAAACGGCAAAAAGTGTGTGATTTGGGCATTTGACCATTTTTGAAAAAAATCCAAATCCTTTCACCGCCGCTTGACCAATCCAAATCCCGGCGACAAATCCAAATCTTCGGCCCCAGCGCCCATCTCTAATTGTAAGCCATATTGGGCATAGGTACCGATTCTGTGGGTGCTCAAGGGCCCGAGCACCCACAGGAATTAATGAGCACCCACGTGCCCGTACTCCAGAGTCCCAATGCCGGGCCACTGTATTTGCTTGTTGAGCCTTTTAACAAGCTTGAGCACCCACCAGCAAAAACATAAATCGGCACCTCTGATATTCGGTAACCTGGGTTAAAGCCAGTGTTTTATGTGAATGGGGTAAATGAGGGAAGTGCCACATCTACTTATGCTCTGAAGTTCAGCATAGTGTGTTCCCACTACCAGATTTGGTGACGATCCTTTTAGCACAACTACCACAATTTGGTGACAGCTTCCTGCAAAATAAAAGTCCGGGACAGGCGGAAATTAAAATATTAAACCCTTCAACATACGATTTAAAAATGTTAAGGTGGCCATACACATGCAGATTTATCTTCAGATCTGGCTGGTTGGAACAAAAACATGGTTATGGATGAGAGCAAATGACAGTTGACCATTTGCTTGGAAATGCTGGAAAACTGCCAAAATGTCACTCATCCATAACCATGGTTTTGTTCCAACCAGCCAGATCTGAAGATAAATCTTACTAGTGTATGGGCACCTTAAGGATCACACAGGGCAACACTGTGCGTGAGCTACTCAGCTTAATGCCGTTGATTTTTAAAGATGAGCAGTGAAGAGCACCTGGCCAGCAGCTCCGGCAGCGAGGAGATAGCGGTGCACCGCCTCATCATGAACGAGAGGACAGCCCTAAAAATACACCATGCAGTCCTGCCACGCTACCTCAGTGCAATAACCTTGTTTGGCAAAATGAAATCTTATTTCTACAATGTTGTGCAAATCCAGTGGCACTCGGCCCACATCACCCCGCCTGCAGCAGGAGCAGCTGCTCCTCCTTCACATACGTTATGGGTTCGTTTCAGTGAGCGTGCACCCCTATTTAGAGGAGATCGTCTAATGGCGTTACCAGCGTTCCAACAGCACGCTGGGTGTTCCCATAGAAGCCCCTACACTGCTGCAAGCAGCTGGGATCAGCCGCCGGGTTGGAGGGAGGGCGCTATATGGAGAGAGAGAGGCGGTGTGTGATGACGCGAAAGGCCAATCAGCCAGTTGTAGCTGCATCTGCTCTCTCACTCTCCGCCTGAGGTAATCAGCCAGCCAGAGTGGGGCGGAGCCGCCAGTGGACACTCCCCCGGTCACCTTGCACAGCGCAGCGCACCGGAGACCCAGAAATAAGCTTGCGCCGTCACACCCTCCCTGATCATGTCACTGTGGCTAGTATAGCCCGGGACTACCACCTCCCCTGTACCAGGGCGTGGAGAAACCGCGTATTGGAACGGGCCCTGCACTCACTATAGCCGCCTCCCGGCCGGGTCACTCCGGCCTGCTGTGTTCCTTTCTCATGTAAACACGAAACGAAGGGGCGTGCCTATGGCCTCTAAAGTTCTAGTATGCCACGCCCAGCTCTCCAACAGTAAACCAATGGCGATGGAAGGGGCGGGGCATGCGTGTGATTGAAGTAGAATGCTGGGCGGAATATCTCCTCTCATTCCATTGACGGCCATTTTCCGCTCGCGCCTGCCTGTTGGAGCTTAGGACATGGGGCGTGGCTTACGACTCCGCCCATTACTCCGCCTTTGTCATTTTCAACTATTGAGGCATTGGTTCCCGTCTATGATGGGCGTTTTAACTTAGCCAATGAGCTGTCGCGCACGGTGGCGCCCTGTGCGGGGTGTCGGAGGCGGGATTTCCCCTGTGACAGAGAGGAACGGGTGGACGCTTACCGGAGACCGGAACCGAGCGCATAACCCAAAGCCAAGGTAGGGGGAAGGGCAGGAGCACGGTACAGCGGGATGGGACGAGTTCCCGGGGGGGGTGTAATGAGCGTGGTACGCTGGGCTGTACTCCGGGGTGTGCAAGGTGGTAAATGTGACGAGGGAGGCGCTGTACGGGGTAAGCGGAGGATAAATGCCGTAGAGATGCCTGATCTGGGATATGTGGTGGTGGGGGGACGGGGGAGGGAAGAGAGGCAGGAGCAGTACCGGGCAACGAGCTGATACCCGGTGTAACGGAGGGGGCGGCAGTGTGCAGGAGGGGGAGGAGGATGCGGCGGCGGCTCATAATGTGGATCAGGATAAAACATTTGCTTAGAGATGTGTGGGTAACGTGAGCCGGGGCCACCCCTGTAACTCTGCCGCTGCCTGTGTAATCCACTGGCCGGCGTCCGCCGCCGATCAGCGGCGGGTTGTGGGGTGTAGGGCATGTCGGGCTCCTGTGTATACTGATCCATGAGGCTAAGAAAGCGGAGAAATGTCAGAGCTGAGCCCGGGCGCAAGTTTGCAGCCATCGCTGGCACAGTCGGAGGTAGTGTCGTCCATATGTTGGCAACGGGGAGCCGCTGGCAGGCTCTGATCTGGGAGCATCATCGGTCCCTTCCCCGCTAGTATTACAGGTTACACCGGCCCTACTCACTCACCATCGCGCACACGGTGGTGTAGTGCTTGCTCCTAGCGGCTGCATTCAGCACACGGCGGTGTAATGCATGGAAACGGGCAGCAATCTGTTGATAACCGCACCGAGACCCCATAGGGGAATTTATGGGTATATTGCTGTCACACTCCCCCTGGTACAGTGCACCCCTGTGTGTGTGGTGAGGTCAGGTCCCAGCAGTACAGCTTGCACCACACAGCGCATGCCCATCTCCAGCTGACATCTGGCATGGAGAGCTTATACTGGGGGCATGCCTCTGCATTAATGCCTGTCCCCACTTGTCAGCCTCACTGCCATATTACGCTGAGAAAGCAGCCCCGGTCAGTGGCTTGTATGAGTAAGGCGGGCCTGGGTGTCCAGGATCTCGGTTTGAATTCCCGTACCCAGATCACTGCTGATGCCGCATGGGAGCGCTGTCTGTCACCGTGTGCAGGGCTGGGGGGTGCCGGGCTCCCACTGCACCAGGAGCTGCCTAATGGGACGAATAACAATAACGTGGGGTTGGGGGGGGAATGGTGCTGGCCGGACATGTGCTCGTTGCTATGGAGCCTGTGCGTTTAATTCACCTACGCATCCCCTTTTGCGAGCATGCAGGCAATGCCTTCCCCATAGCTGCCGGCGCCCAGGGGCCGCTGATGCAGAGCGCGGTAGGGGTACATGTATTGCCGCCGGTGTGTGTCATTTTGCGGTTCTCCCCACACTACACACAGGCACTGTACCGCCTGTGTATAGAACCGCCGGGCCGTGTAGCCAGTGCGGGACTGCTCTACAGACCAGGCCATGTGGGGCGAGTGTCCTAGTCTCGGCTGGTGTGAGCCGCCGCTGTTACCCCCCCCCTCCTCCTCCGGACACTCTGCCTGCCCAGCTCATCGCACACGTACAGAGGCACCAGGGATAAGTGGTCACCGCCCTTTACACTCCCCTTCTCGTGTAACTCTGAGCAACTTCCCGCCCCGGTCCCTTCCGCAGTGAGTTGGTTGGCTCCCCGAGACCCCGTCACCCGCCACCATAACCCGCCGGCGCCGTTCAGGCCTGTGCTCCTTTCTTCCCATGTAAACACCACTCGAAGGGGCGTGCCCTCATATAGGGGCGTGGTATAAGGGTGGTCTTCGTGTTGGTGCTACACGCCCATCTCCGGCTGGTAGCCAATAGCGATAAAGGAGGGCGGGGTATTATTGGTGATTGAAGCAGAATAATGGGCGGGATCTCTCTTCTGATTCCATTGACGGCCATTTTCCGCTCGCGCCTGCCTGTTGGAGCCTAGGATCGGGGGCGTGGCGCAATGCTCCGCCCATTGCTCCTCCTTGCTATGGTTGATCTCGGTAGTTAATTGGTTTACGTCCATGATGGGCGTATGACCTTAGCCAATAAGCTGTCGCGCTCTGTGCGGGGTGTTGGAGGCGGGATTTCCCCTGTGACAGAGAGGAGCGGGTGGACGCTTACCGGAGACCGGAACCGAGCCCGGAACGCAGGACCCAGGTAGTGGGGGAAGGGCAGGGGCACGGCGGCGTGGGAAGGCTCTTGTTTAGGGTGTGCTTAGTATACGCTGAGCGCTGCGCTGTACTTAGGGGGTCTGCAAGGTGGTAGATGCCCGGGCAGAGGTGCCGTACGGTGGAAGACAAATGCTGGAGAGAAGCTTGATGTGCGAGTTATCAGGGAGCAGGTATCAGGACCGGGGAACGTAATGATCTGGGGTGTATTGTAAAGGGGGTGGTGTTGCGGGTGAGCTAGAGGAAGTCATACAGATGGCAGCGGAGAAGGTGAGCCAGCTCTACCCCTGCACGATGCCACCTAGCAGCCAGTAGTACTGGTCAGTGAGACAGCCCGACACAATTTGGAAGAACCAGAAATTGGGGGTAGGTAGGGGGCCCTGTCAATCGCAGAACTGGGTGGGGGCTGGAAGTGGCAGCACTGGGTGGGTAGGGGTGCCTGGCAGCACTTGGTGATTCAGGTAGCCTGGCACTGTGAGAAATGCCAGGGCTCCTGCAATGGTGTGATTAGTGTTGCCAATGCCTAGTAATGTCACCACACTGTTAAGGACAGCTGTAATGTTACCAGTCAGAGGTCATTACTTCCAGTATTGGTACCAAGCAAGTTTCCGTTTTGTTTGTTGATGTATCTTTTTTTTGGAATGACACTGCTGCTACACTTCCTGCCACATGGATAACTGTTGTCTATGAGCATGTTCCTGCTTTTAATACTTTCCAACAACCATGTGCATTTGTGAATGCTCCATACAATTGTACAGGGAACATACATTTGTATCCTGGGCAGATATTACTGTATAGTGGTGGGGAGATATTGGTAATTGTGTTTAACTACTGCACAATTATTTGTGACACTGAAACCAGCCCTGGTCCTTGTGTTGTTGTGGTGATATGTGTGCTACCTGTAGTTTTCTGTGACTGCTTGAAAAGTGTCTCATTATAGTTTTTTTGTTGCTTGCGTCCACAACTTTAAGCTAGGTACAGATTTGTCTGTCCAATCTATCTGGTGGGGGGCAAAAAATCTGGCAATGCCTGTAAACAAATCCCAAACATTTGGGAAATGGTTAAAAATGATTGTTTGGATACTTTTTTTTTTTTTTTTCAAAATTGTTTTTATTGCATATTATGGAGTGCAGTAACAAAATTTATCCGTGAACAACATTATATAATGAATACATTTTCCATTTTTCTTTCCATAAAGTCAGCAATGAGTATGTCTATGAAGTTAACGTTTATATAATAAAGGATGTAAGATAAGTTTCAAATGTGTATGAATATTAAACCTGTAAACAAATGTAGGGTATCAATCAGATTTAACAAGACCAGCAGTAGTCTATTAAGTATTAACAGAGCTGTAAATTACAATCTTAACTACGAATTGCTGGGAACCAATCTTTGTATCACAGTTAGTAGGCATTTTAGATGTCAAAGGCATAGTGAGAAAAGCTGACTAGTAAATACTGTATGCAGTATGTAAGGGCTATTTCATGTTACACCCCCAAAGAGGAATACAAGTGGTAACAGTAAACGCAGTAGGGGGTGGGAAGAGTTGCCTGTGGAAGTGGGCTATTGTATATTGCTAGTAATATATTGCCAGCGATCATATTGCTCCGTGTGTACACACCTTAAAGCTGTGTACACACTGTACACTTATCGCTGGCAATATGGTAGCTGTGCGGCAATATTGCCAGTTATTGGAGTGTGCACCGGAGATAAATCGCCGGGTGCGCGCTCCAGTTTTCAGTCCCCTAATGGTCACTGGTCGGAGGAGCATGCTCCTCCGACCAGCGACTTCCCCCGCCTCTTCTCCTGGCAGTGTGCCATTTTCATCAGCGACCATCTCTGGTTGCGGATGAAAACGGGACACTGAGCAATATATTGCCAGCAATCTTATTGCTCTGTGTGTACATACTGTACACTTATCGCTGGCAATATGGTAGCTGAGCGGCCATATTGCCAGTGATTGGAGTGTGCACCCGAGATAAATCGCCGGGTGCGTGCTCCCGTTTTCAGTCCCCTAATGGTCGCTGGTCGGAGGAGCATGCTCCTCCGACCAGCGACTTCCCCCGCCTCTTCCCCTGGCAGTGTGTCATTTTCATCAGCGACCATCTCTGGTTGCAGATGAAAACTGGACACTGAGCAATATGATTGCTGAGCAATATATTGCCAGCGATCATATTGCTCTGTGTGTATGCACCTTCAGTATTAAAAAAAAGACATAAATTCATAAAATGCATTTCTTTCCATATACTAACATTTAGAGGGTTTAATCCTGCTGAAAATGCAGGCAAAGTTCTAGAATGACAGTATATTATTATTATTATTATTATTATTATTATTATTAACAGTGGTACTTGTTTCCTAGCACAGCCACAATCGCGGGCATCGGGTGTCATTTTTAGTGGTATACGACGCGATGCCCCCGATTTTCCCATTGAAATGCATTGTAAAAAGTCAATATCGCGTCGTATGCGGCTAAAAAAGGCTTAAATGGTCCAGACACGATGCCCCCGATTTCTCCATAGGGAACAATGTTAAATGCCTCAATTTACTCGCGATGCCCCCGATTTCCCATAGGAATCAATGTTAAATGGCTCAATTGACACAAATCATCATAGGGAACAATGGTAAATGGGCCAGAAAACACAAAAAACACCCCTGAACAGTGAAATGTCCCCCCAAAAGTAGTTGACGCAACCCCACGATCAACGCGAACCCGAAGCATGGTTAGCGCAGCGGTACGCGTCCTCCGACCTTTTCATACCCCCACTATCCACGTCGGCGTGGAGTTGAGAATAGAATAGTGTGGCGAGCCACCGAGCCCGAAGCGTGGCGAGCCCCGCAAGGGGACGCGGATACCTTCACAGGTAAACGCGTCCCTTCGCGGGCTTCACAGGTATCCGCGTCCCCTCACGGCGCTCACCACACTATTCTATTCTCAACTCCACGCCGACGTGGATAGTGGGGGTATGAAAAGGTCGGAGGACACGTACCGCTGCGCTCGCCACGCTTCGGGTTCGCGTTGATCGTGGGGTGGCGTTTCACTGTTCAGCAGTGTTTTTTGGGTTTCTGGCCCATTTATCAGTGTTCCCTATGATGAATTGGGTCAATTGAGCCATTTAACATTGATTCCTATGGAAAATCGGGGGCATCGCGGGTAAATTGATGCATTTAACATTGTTCCCTATGGGGAAATCGCGGGCATCACACCCGATTTTTTAGTGCATGCGATGGCCACGATCATGATCGTTGTGGCCGTGCTAGGAAACAAGTACCTTAACAGTTTCTTATATAGCATACATAGCGCATTCTTATATAGCGCATACATATTACGCAGCGCTTTACAGAGAATATTTGAACATTCACATCAGTCCCTGCCCCAGTGGAGCTTACAAGTACGGGAGAATATACAAACTCCACACAGTTAGAGCCATTGTGGGAACTGAACCCATGACCTCAGCGCTGTAAGGCAGTATTGCTAACCATTACACCATCCGTACTGCCCCATATTAGGATAACCATGGAAAGCCAACTTTTCCAATGAAGGAATACTTGTCTGGTCTATTATATTTTTCTGAACAAAAATATGCATTTACATACATCTAATTTAAAACATTGAGAAGTCTAACTAAAACTTAATTCTTAGTATTCAATTGTAAGCAAAGTTCTCATCCCCATGAGTCTGTGTGCTGCACTTATGGTACCACTAAATTAGCATATTTTTGCATGCAATATAAGGCTGCGTGCAAAAATCAGTGAGTCCCGGAGTGGGATCAGGCCATGAGATGGTGCTGCTGTTGCAATGACTGTTTGTCCCAAATTGAATTGATGTAAAGCTTTATCACAACTTATTTTCAAATTTTCACTATGAAATAAAATCGACCACACATTGTTTAAAAGTTTTTAACCAGTACTACTATTCTAATGCAGATTTAACTTTTTTTTTTGTAAAAATGCAGAATTACAGTAACTACTTTGTTAAATATCTCCTTATTGGCTACATTGTACTCTCAAATTCTTTTTTGAAGAAGAAATTGCAGGAACTTTTATTCTTTGTTATTGCTATAATTATCAGTATGTCTCATTCTGAATTTGAATATGCAAATTGTTAATGAAGCTGAAGTGCTTACCAATAAATGTTTAGAAATAATCACTCAAAAAATTTCCTAAATTTAGTTGGCCCAATGAGTGCAGTCCAGGTCAGGTCTATGTATATTCTCGTCTCAATTTCATAAAAAAATGAAACCAAAATCAAGTAATAATTTGAAACTGTACAGAAAGCCAGCATACCCTGTGTGCATGAATAGGAATATTGTGCTTCCAACAGGATTAAGCCACTGAAGGTAGTGAACAGGATTGGCTGAAAATAGTGAATCTCCTATTCTGAATTGAAAGCAGATGGAATCGTAGTCTAGTGTGCTTTGGAGCCAGAACTCCCACTTTTTAAGATGAAGTGGGTGTTGTCCTACCTGGACATGCATCAGTTTTATTATTATTATTTTCCCCAGTGCATGGTAGACGCAAATTTACATCTGCAGTCGAAACCATGATATACTGTCTGTCATCGATTGCCTGGAAGGAAGGGATTATCACTAATTAAGGACTCTGCAATTTCTTTTAAAGACCATAAGGTCAAATAGTGATGTGTTTAAGATGTATGTACTAGATATAATCAGATGTTTCTTTTGATACATCTTTATTTACCCTAAAATTGAATGGCCTATGACCCGAGGGTAAATATCATATGCCTAATAAAAGAAATCCTTAAGTCTGGCAATATGTGGCTCCCTGCTACCGTTTACAGATTTAGCATGGACAAATAGCAGGGCATGCTGGAATCTGTAGTTCTACAGCAGTTTAAGCACCACTTATTGCCGTCCCCTGCATTGTTGATTCTAAACTTCTTAAGTTTGTGTACAGATTCAATTAATAAAGGGTAGTATCACTATTTTTCGACAAATGCTATTCCCTTAACTTCAGTGGCTTAAAGTTATCTGTGAGCACAGTATGTGGTGGTTTACCTTCCACTAATATTTGTGCCTCATTTATTTAAATATGGAATTGAGCAGAAATAGAGCTAGAGATAAATTATCCTGGCCTGGATTGCACTCATTGGCCTGACTAGATTTGGGCCATCCTTTTTCCCCCGCATATTTGTGTAGCTGTATGTCCTGCTAAAATATTTTGTGGTTCACATTTTTGTGTACAACTGGCTGCACAACAGTTGTGCCTTGAAAACCCATTCTTTTGTATGACGCTTAAGTATTGTTTGTTGACATCCGCATTACTCATTCTGTGTAAGTAAACACCAGTATTTCACACTTCCTATATTATGTATTTCGAAAGACCCATGCCAACAGCATGTGTATTATAAATGGTAAAATAAACAATGATTGTAAAAGATTATATATAATTGTAATATATTGTTCTAGTTTAAATTAATCAGGGGTGATTGTTCATGTAATCTATACCTGTAGAATTTTAAATGTGGGGGTGATATGGTTGATTATGAATTGCTGATGGTGATCCGTTTATGTTGATGCCACCGTTGCAGGTTTTCCTGCTCAGCTGTATGGCTTCAGAGGCAAAACCATTATATATGGACACCATTTGCTGATTAGCAATAGCAGATTACATTCAGTTAAACAAACTGAATATCTCCCTATTACCCCTACGACATCGCACAGAAAACCTGGGTATTTGCCAGGTTGCTGCCTAAAAGCACCACACTGAATAACCCGGGTTGACCAACTCAGCAATTGGACCCAGGTTATAACCCCTATGTATAATCGGCAACCCAGGTTTAATGTAAACGTGTCTGACTCGGCATAGCCATGTGAAAGAGGTATATGTATCCCAAGCTGAATTCTCCCCCTATGTATCAGGGTTGTAAAGGGATCTGCTTTGATACTTACAGCAGCTTTGTGATTGTTCATAACCATTGTAACAAATGTCAATGTCCGTTCAAATTTTAATTGTATATACCGGTTGCGTCTACCAGATCTGAAAATATATATATGAAATATTCCGAAATACAATATTAGGGCAATTCCACCATTAAATTAATCGCTTTTTACAGTGATACTCGATTCATTATACAAACGCTACCATTAATGAGAACAAATTCTTATATACCAATAGCCCCCAATAAATATGATCTAAAATAGCTTAAGTTCTATCTTGTGTAATGCAGCCCACACACGCACCGATTCCAGCGTGCGTTGTGGGCTTAACTAGCACACACAGCATCGCATGCCTTGTGCATGCGATGCGATGCTGTGCTAGAAAAAGCTAGTAAAGTATGTGCAGCACATACTTTTTGTACTATACGATGAGGTGCCGCGGGAGCGCGCACCCCATCGTACAGCATCGCACCGCCGGCATCGGCACGTGTGTGGGCTGCATAAGTTTTTTCCTTGATAAATCTGGGTACTTTTTAAAGGCAGAAAATTAATCACCATTCTTGAGACATGTTACTATGGGTAATACAAAAAGGTATGATCTGTCCGACAACAAGCACTAATACCCCTTTTCCATCTGCAACCCGTGTTAAACACGGGTTTTTGAACACGGATCATACCCGTGTAAGACACGGGTAAAAACACTGTTCACACTGCGCACAGACCCGTGTTATACCCGTGTCGGAGCCTTTTACACTAAACCCGGGTAAACTTTGAAAAATCCCAAGAATGCCCACAAGACATAGCTTTTTTCCAGTCCAAACCAGTTTGAAGTCACAAAGGGGACAAAGGGGACAAAGGGGAGGGGTGGTGGGTGGTTACTTCTTGCAGCATTGCAGCAATGGAGTCAGAGAGAGTAGCTGTGTCTATGCTGGGCTTGCAGACATTTTGCAGTATTTTGCTGTACTATTCTGCCATGGACAGCTTGATGCAGCTTATAACACTCTGCTACCTACTGCTGCGCTGGAGGAGGAGGACCCAATTCTTTGCGGAGAGGGAGAGTGCTCGTCGCCATTATTTGAGGAGGAGGAGAGTGCTGTTATCAGCGAGTGTTTCCACCATCCTGCAAATGAGCACTGCACCAACCAGAAGAATGTGGATGAGAGATCGCAGACATGGGGAGGCTTTCATGCAGACAGTTCTAAGTTTCCAGGATGAACAGTGGATGGCACATTTCAGAATGTCCCGTGCTACATTTTTCTATATTTTGGAACTACTGTCCCCTGCCATCACGAAACAGACCACCAAGTTCAGGAAGCCTATTGAGCCCAGCAGGAGGTTAGCAATTGCTATTTGGTGGTACGCTACCCCTGGAGAGTATAGAACACTCTCTTGTCTATTTGGTGTAGGAATTGGCACAGTGTGCAAGATTGTATACCAAGTCACACGGGCATTGCTGAAAACCCTATACCAGCGCTTTATATCCTTGCCGCAAGGACAGCGGCTAGAGGACACTGTCAAGGGATTCAAGAGGCGTGGATATCCTCAGTGTGGTGGAGCAATCGATGGTACCCACATTCCCATCATTGCCCCCCGTGATAACCCCGCAGACTACTATAACCGCAAGGGGTGGCATTCTATTGTCCTGCAAGCTGTAGTGGACCATAAATACTGGTAAGCAATAGTTTACTATTTTTTTTTGTAAGGATGGGCATTTTATTTGGAGGAACAATATGTAATATACCATTCTTTTTAGTTTCACAGATGTGTTCATAGGTTGGCCCGGTAGGTCACATGATGCGAGGGTGCTAGCCAATTCAGATCTGTACAGTATTGCGGAGGACCAGCTAGGTGGATGTCTGTTCCCTAGAGAGGTAAGAAATTTGTACCCTACAGTTTATGTTCACCCATAAACCAATATTTATGTTTTGAACCAGGAATAAATATAATTATTTTTACAGAAATCGGTGACTGTTGATGGTGTGGAAATTCCGGTCCACCTCATTGGTGATGCAGCCTACCCCTTGCAGCACTGGTTGATGAAGGGCTACACCCAGCATGTTCAACTGTCGCCACAACAGATTGCATATACCCATGCCCTCAGTTCTGCCCGTATGGCAGTTGAAAATGCTTTTGGCCGATTAAAAGGACGCTGGCGTTGCCTCATGAAGAGGAATGATGTGGACTTAAAAATCATGCCAGATATTGTCGCAGCTTGCTGCATTCTGCACAATATATGTGAGCTGCAAAAGGAAAACTTTCTTCCTGAGTGGAATGTGCTGGACCAGGAGTTGTTGGGAAACGTACATGATGCAGCAGGCTATGAGGGGGTGCATAGCGTTGCCGCAGAGCGGATAAGAGCCACAATAACTCAAAACCTTACATCAATGTTGCAGTAAGGGACACAGAGAAATATTGCTGGTTGAACAGTTTGTGTTTATTCATTTTTTGTATACTTGAAGTATAATTATAAAACATGTCAAAAAACTTTCTTGTATGTTTTCAAAACTTGACATACAGGTACAAAATGGCTTGGTAAACATTTATGAGTGCAAAAATCTAAGTGCAAAGAGAACACAAGAGGGAGGAAGATGTATGACGCAGTGATGGGGGGGGGGGAAAGAAGTCATAAATTGGCAATCCTATCAGCTCCAAACTGTCCCTTCAGAAACCCTTCATACACTTAACAGTTTGGAGCTGATAGGAGGGCCTAAAGCACTATCACTGCTCCATACATCTTCCCCTCTGCTATGGCCATTCCAGTTATCACGTGGACCTAATTATTTCAGGCCTAAGAACGTTCATCCTTGAGGTAGGAAAATGTATATCTAGATATACTATATATTTAAAACAAAAAAAAAATGAGCACCCTAGTACTGCGACCTTTACTTGCAGGTACAAAATGGCTTGGTAAACATTTATGAGTGCAAAAATATAAGTGCAAAGAGAACACAAGAGGGAGGAAGATGTATGACGCAGTGATGGGGGGGGGGGTGAAAGAAGTCATAAATTGGCAATCCTATCAGCTCCAAACTGTCCCTTCAGAAACCCTTCATACACTTAACAGTTTGGAGCTGATAGGAGGGCCTAAAGCACTATCACTGATCCATACATCTTCCCCTCTGCTATGGCCATTCTATAGTTATCACGTGGACCTAATTATTTCAGGCCTAAGAACGTACATCCTTGAGGTAGGAAAATGTATATCTAGATATACTATATATTTAAAAAAAAAAAAAAAGAGCACCCTAGTACTGCGACCTTTACTTGCCCTTCTATGTATATAAATAATTATATATAAAAAATGTGTACCAACTGGCCCAACTTTGGCTTCTCAACCTACATTGTGCAGAAACCTAACAACCTGAAAAGATACATACAAACATTGCTGTAGCAACAACAGGCCTAACTCAATTGCCTATAAACCCGATATTGTTCGGGTTGTGGGGTTGATGTGTTAGGATACTGAGCATGGTCATAGTTGTACTGGCCATATGCCACTTGTGTGTGGTCTTTTTGTGGTGCTTGGGTATTGGGAGGGATACGGCTAAACATACGCTCAAACAATGTCATCTGCCTCTCATGCATATCCGCTATTTGTGACATAAAAGAATCATGCATTTCTTTTTCAGATGCTAAAAAACGGGCAATTCTTGCATCTTCATGAGCATTCAAATCGCTATCCGCCTCACGTAGATGTTCCAGAATAATCGTTGTCATTGCTCTCACAGATTGTTCTGTTCTGTTTGGTTTCGGCTTCCTTTTGGGAACGTTATAGACTGTGTAGGGATAAAAAATGATTTGTTACACACTGATGATATATAAACTTTGCATAGTTTATCCAACACATGTTTGCGGCCTTCCGGCACATACACACTACCTATCCATTGCCCATTATGTTTTCAATCCTTTTTCAAAGATAGTTTAAAGGTATTGCGGTGTAATATTGTTCGAGGTTGCCATTCAAGTATCCACATATCCCACCATGTGTTAACATAAGTTTTGGTCTTACGTATGGACTACTGCAGCAACTATGACACAGCATGCTAGGATGTGTAGTACCAAAGGAGCTTGAAGTATGATAGTTTTGACACCACTACATAATGTTTGTGTATGTGCTTGTCTCTGTGCAAATTTAATACTTACTATTGGAGCGCAAAGTTGTGGGCTTGGGTGCCTGGGAAATCTCCGTCGACTTGGGTGCCTGTGAAGTCTCCGGCTGAGAAGCCTCTACCTCCTCATTTATGACAGCGCTGACGGAATCATCCTTCATGCTTGACTCTTCCAAACTGCAGTCTGATACGAGCAGTGGGGATGATGGTCCACATTGTGAGCTGGGGAGGCTGTGCTGTGTTTCGGCATGGTCCTCCTCTACTGACATCTGACTATTGGCACAGCTGGATGATGATAGTGCGATGGGATTAGTTAGGGCACTTTTGCCAAAGACACTGTAGCATAGCTCATAATATGGCCAATCAATACGTCCTACGCCACTTTTCTTACGATTATGGTCGTGTGTTTTCATAAATTGCTTTCGTAGTGCCTTTAATTTGTTCACCACTTGCTGCTGTGTTTTTTTTATGCCTCTGTCGGCCAGTATAAGGGATATGTTCTTGTAGACAAAGGTATCCTTTACTGTACCCGTCATCTGTCTTCTTATTTCTTCCTCTCCCCTAATATTAAGCAGCTCTCTTATCTCACTGTCTGTCCAACTATGGCTAGACATGGTTTGCTGTCCAAATACCTGCTGTGCCCAGCGTTGTAGGTAATGCTGTGATGGCTGCTTGGGCCCAGCGTCGCAGGGATTGTGGCTGTGATGGCTGCTTGTGCCCAGCGTAGGTAGGAGGCAATGTGCTGCAATGGCTACTTGTGCCCAGCGTGGCCAATGTGCTGCGATGGCTGCTTGTGCCCAGCGTGGCCAATGTGCTGCGATGGCTGCTTGTGCCCAGCGTAGGCAATGTGCTGCGATGGCTGCTTGTGGCCAGCGCCGGAGGAGCTGCTGCTGGGAAGCCTCCTCGTGGTCAGCGTCTCCCAGCGTCTTCCGGCGCGTCTCCAGCAGATGACATCATCTTCTGGTGCCCCTGAAGAACCAATTACCGGCCTCAGCGTGTTACCCGGATCTAAAACACGGGTAATGTGCATTTACACTGCGCACAGACCCGTGTCATTGCCGTGTTTTACCCTGGTAGATACCAGGGTAGAATTCCCTGGTCTCTCTACCCGTGTTTTGTGTAAAGGACACGTTCACACTGACAAAAAACCCGTGTCGGTGCGCGTCCTCGAGCAAAAACCCGGGTAGAATTTGCTAGTGGAAAAGGGGTATAAGAAACAATTAACTTCCCTGCAGATGGTCCAATGTTTCATTCAGGGCCTCCTCACGATATTGAGACATGTAAAACAATAATAAAACAGAAACCAATGTGTAGTATGTTCTATGGTAATATGAAACTCAGAGTCCCCAAGTGGTTCCTTTCAAAAACAGGGTTTCAGATGTTGCTTGAGAGTCGCCACCACCACTGGAATATGATAGATGGATAGTGGAAGTACATACAAGTATATCTTTCACAAGAAATAAGGAGTCTCGCTTACCCGAACTTACAATAAAAGAAATTGAAATAATCACGTTAAGGTTTCTTTTAAAATTATGTCTGTCACTCACATGAAAAGATACCACTTATGGTGTGTACACATGGCAGGATATGCCGTGAGATGCGATCAGATCGCATCGGGACTCGCATCTCATGGCATGCTAGAGGGGAACAATTTACACTATATAGTGCAGATCTGCAAGAGGGGAACAATTTACACTATATAGTGCAGATCTGCACTATATAGTGTTGCCTGTGCTCTCTATCTGGCTGCCGATTTGCGCTCACACAGGAGCGTGCATCGGCAGCGCATCGGGCTCGCAAGCCCTAAAAAAGCATGCGATTTGGCTTCCGATGTTCTCTATATCGAGAACATCGGAAGCCAAATCTTACCGTGTGTACACACCATTAGAGACAACATATATAGTACATGGGTGGATGGAAGGGGTACCACTTCTCACAATCTACTAGAAGGATCAAAGCATATCAAGGTATCGTTTTGGAAAAATTATTTTTAATCTAAGTGGTAAAATACAAGTAGAAATAGGAAACCTCATGTATCCAACAAAAATACAATAAAAAAAAATTGCATTAAAATGAGGGGAGCACAATTGTGACCAGCACTGGAGAATGAAACTCCTTGATCTGTCCCTGGGTGGTCAATCTAAAATCATCCAATGACTGGGCAATAGATCTTTAAAGTGCCAACATGTTTCAATCCTGCTGGATCTTCAGCAGCCCTGCCATGCACTGAGGAAGATCCAGCAAGATTGAAAATAGCCAGTTTGGCACCTGTATTGACTTTTGCATTTTAGCTACATCCATGTTTTCATGGAATTGCTCCATATAGAAAAATGTGGTATCCCTCCATAGAAACAAGCATTTTGGATATGGGAGACACAACGTGCATTTAAAAAAAACAAAAAAACAAACAGGTGTGTGTGTGAGTGAATTATTTTGGTACTTGTTTCCTAGAACGGCGGGCATCGCATGTACATCGCATCCCATAATAATAGCATGCGATGCGACCGATGTCCGTGATTTTACATAGAAATGCATGTTAAAATGTAAATTGCGTCGGTTGCATCGCATGCCGCCAAAAAATCACATGCGATGCAACCGACGCAATTACCGATGTTACATAGGGAACAATGGGGCAGATGTATCATAGCAGCGGGATCTCGCTGTTCACGCGAGATCCCCAGCGCAGCCCAGACCTAACAGCAGAGACAGCGCTGTCCCTGCTGTTTAGATAGGGCTTCGCCAGCCTGATGCTGGCGAAGCCAAAGCAGGCTTCGTGCGGAACGGTCAGCGATGCTGACCGTTCATACATTCGGCCTGCTATCATTTTGATAGCAGCGCCGATATGGACAGGGGCGCATAGCGCCCCTGTCCTTTACCGCATCTCACCTGCTTCATACATGGGGGAGAAGCGGTATCAGTGCACTTAACGTGCGCTGATACCCCTTCTCCCCCATATCGACGGATCATACATCTGCCCAAATGTTAAATGGCCCAATTGACCCGATTTTACATAGGGAACAATGTTAAATTGCCCACAGACCCCAAATAGCCACCCTGAAGTGTGAAATGGCCCCCCCAATTGTTAACTCCACCCCACGATCAACGCCAACCCGAAGCGTGGCGAGCGCAGCGGTACGCGTTCTCCGACCTTTTCATACCCCCACTATCCACGTCGGCGTGGAGTTGAGTATAGAAAGTGTGGCGAGCGGACGCAGAATACGAGCCCGAAGCGTGGCAAGCGAACGCGGAATACATGTTAAGTAATCAGTGTCCCCTCACGGGGCTCGCTGCCCTCGCCACGCTTCAGGAGGGTGTTCCGATTTTTTTCCTTGCGATGCCTAAGATCAAAATCGTGGGCGCCCTTCTAGGAAACAAGTACCATTATTTTTGCTTCTAGAAAGTGGTCAGAGAAGAGCACTTTAGTCTGTTTCCTTTTTACACTACTATTACAAACTAAAAGCTGCTCACATAGATAGATAGATAGATAGATAGATAGAGCAGAAAAGGCAGGATGGCACTCCCAAGATTTGTCAATACTGCACGGCGGCAGATTCACACAAATAAACAGTCAAACACCAATAACTTGTGTCAACGTTTCGGGCAAAGCCGTTTATCAAGACATAAAGGGCACTGAAAACCTATTCATCAAAGCATACCCTTCCACTGCATAAACCAGATGGTTCTCCGACCCCTTGCCTGTTTTAGTGTTCCCGCCCTGCCCGATTTTTAAAGGGCAAAATGCGCCCTGCCCCTCTAGCAGCACCCCGCTAAATCAGCCTGCAGTCTGTCCCGCCGGAGTGCCCGGGCCGTCGCCTGAAGGGGGCTTGCCCGGCCATGGCTACGTCCCACGTAGTCATGGCCGGGCACGCCACCTTCAGCGATGCGGCGGCCTGGGCACGCCCCCATGTGCGATGCGGCGGCCCGGGCACGCCTCCTTTGGTGATGCGGCGGCCCGGGCACGCCCCCTCTAGTGACGTCGGCGTGCCCGGTCCGCCCCTCCAGCGCCCTGCCTCATTTGGTTCCTAGAAGGAACACTACTATTTACATTCCACTAACTACCACCCACTCGCTTGCACCTCTTGTAATCTGTCTGTCTCCCCTTCCTACTAGATTGTAAGCTCCTCCGAGTAGGGCCCTCTTCCCTCCTGTTGTCAAAGCCCACTTCTCTTCACATTTCACTCACAGCTCTCCTATACTCCAACACTCAGTGACCATCTTTGTCCGCATACTCCTCTCCATCATTGGCATTAAGCCTCTAGTTGTATGTTGATGGAGTCCTCACTACTTATATCCAAGCTGTAATGTGTATTGAACTGTGGCGCTCTTTATTTGTACTGTATTTTTGTTATTTATTCAATGTAATGCCAAGCTTTGTCTCCCTGTATTGTTCCTTTGTACGGCGCTGCGAAACACTTGTGGCGCCTTTATAAATAAAATTATAATAATAAAAGCATCATGCTTTTGAAAGTTACTGATTAAAAATATATGGACTTATGTCAGACATATATCTATGGCTTTTACTTGCCGATCATGACCATTATTTTGGTTTAAATCGGTAAATTAGGAAAATCCAACGTGCTGGATTCACCAAACACACTGTGTCAGCAGAACAGGGAATTGCCGTGATTTGTGTCTGGCGTATGGGCACCTTTGCATCAACCCCACTATTTACTCACCCAAAATTGCAATGACCTATAGTTTGTGTTCTATGTTCTTATTTTTCGAGCATTGCAAGTCTATAGCTGGGTACACACTACACGGATACATCCGCAGACTGAGTGAGCCATTAGTTAAGCATACCCACATACCAATTGGTGTCTGAGGTTTGCCTTCTCGGCTGTGGCCTACGTCTCCTCAGCTTGTGTACTGCCGGTTCTCCAGTACACATGGCTAGATAGAACAATATATTTGTGTCTGTGCTGCAGGCAGACACAATAGGTCTATGATTGTCGTGGTTCAGACCTATTGGGTATAGAAGTAAAAAAATATATACACCTGCCGATATGCTCTCCATATATTGTTGTGGTGTGTACTAAGCCCATGACTTGTATACCATGGAGCTATATTTTGTGCACTACAACATACTGCGTATGTATGTATGTATGTGTATATATATGTGTGTATATATATACATATATATTATAGCAATAAGGCGTCACTCGGAGACTGCGTGAAGGTTCAAAGCTTTATTGTGGTGACCGACACCAGTGTTTCGAGCTTTACGCTCGTCCTCAGGGTACGTCCTCAAGGACGAGCGTAAAGCTCGAAACACTGGTGTCGGTCACCACAATAAAGCTTTGAACCTTCACGCAGTCTCCGAGTGACGCCTTATTGCCATTCTTCTACATTGGGTCCTAGTACCTGGGAAGGCACCGGAGCAAGTACAGCTTATACTTTGGTGGAGTGCCGGATTTCTTCTTTTGCTATATATATATATATATATATATATATATATATATATATATATATATATATATATATATATCACACTGCACTAGGATTACGTCCATTAAACATTGTCATATGCTGCTGTGCCTATTACATAGGCGTAATGACATTACATTGTGTAATACATTGTTGCACACACTGTAACTCCTCTTACACATTATACCACACACCAGAAGTTCTCAGCGGCATGTGCCACACACAAAAAGGGCAGGGTGCATTTTGAGGTTTTAAAAACTAGCAGGATGCGACACCCTGCAAAAGAAGCTTAGAGGGAACACTACATAATGTTCTGCCGCCCAAGAAGGTCCCGGACAGATCAATTTCCGATCTTGGGTGAATTCTCCTGGGGGAGAAGTCGCCTAGTGCAGTGGTTCCCAACCCTGGTCCTCAAGTACCCCCAACAGTGCACGGTTTCCAGGTCACCCAGCAGGTGCCCACAGGTGGGGCTAATTATTTTGCATGTGATTCTGTGTGGAGACCTGGAAAATGTGCCCTGTTGGGGGTACTTGAGGACCAGGGTTGGGAACCACTGGCCTAGTGTATGCCCAGCTTTAGAGACCAGTATTAAACAGACAAGGAAATAAGACTCATAGGACATGTGCTACTGCTGTATAAAATATCATGGAATTATAGGGCAAAATCCTATGTGTATGACCAACGTTACTCATTTATCTATTTTATTTATTTAAAACTTCGGTACTCTTTACCTAGAACGGCGCCCGTCGCGGGCATCGCGGGTACATTTATGGCTACCCGCGACGCGACCGACGCGATGCCCGCGATTTTCCCATTGAAAACCATGTTAAACCTGAAAAATCGCGTCGCGGCCGGCCATAAATGTACCCGCGATGCCCGCGACGCGATGCCCGCGATTTCCCATAGGGAACAATGTTAAAAGGCAGATTGACCGCGATTTTACCGTTAAATGCCTCAATGACCGCGATTTTGACATAGGAAACAATGTTAAATGGGCCACAGAGCCCAAATAGTCCCCCTGAAGTCTTAAATGGCCCCCAAAATTTTTAACGCCACCCCACGATCAACGTGAACCCGAAGCGTGGCGAGCGCAGCGAGCCCCGCGAGGGGCGGCGGTACGCGTCCTACGACCTTTTCATGCCCTACTATCCACGTCGGCGTGGAGTTGAGAATAGAATAGTGTGGCGAGCGCAGCGAGCCACCGAGCCCGAAGCGTGGCGAGCGCACGCGGATACCTTCACAGGTAAACGCGTCCCCTCGCGGGCTTCACAGGTGTCCGTGGCGACGCGGACACCTGTGAAGCCCGCGAAGGGACGCGTTTACCTGTGAAGGTATCCGCGTCCCCTCGCGGGGCTCGCTGCGCTCGCCACGCTTCGGGCTCGGTGGCTCGCTGCGCTCGCCACACTATTCTATTCTCAACTCCACGCCGACGTGGATAGTAGGGCATGAAAAGGTCGTAGGACGCGTACCGCCGCCCCTCGCGGGCTCGCTGCGCTCGCCACGCTTCGGGTTCACGTTGATCGTGGGGTGGCGTTAAAAATTGTGGGGGCCATTTAACAATTCAGGGGGACTATTAGGGCTCTGTGGACCATTTAACATTGTTTCCTATGTAAAAATCGCGGGCATTGAGGCATTTAACGCTAAAATCGCGGTCAATCTGCCTTTTTAACATTGTTCCCTATGGGAAAATCGCGGTAATCGCGGGTACCCGATTTTGATGTACCCGCGATTTACCCGCGATTACCGCGATTGCCGCGATTTTACCCGCGATCCCGCGATTTCAATCGTGGGCGCCGTTCTAGGTAAAGAGTACCAAAACTTCTCATATAGCTCAGCATATTTACCATTGGAAACAGTGATAAAACAAACTGGGTAGTAACAGATATATAGAGGTAAGAGGTTTATGTATCTACTGGCTAACTGCATCTTCTAACACTTTTCTAAACCTCTTGCTGGAGGTTAGATACCACTTAGTACTACTGAGGGGGAAGTGTTATTGCTTTGCTGGTACTTAAGGTGCCCACACACTAGAAATATCAGCGATCTTTAAGATGTGCACATAAATTTGCCTTGAAATCTTTTGTCCATCCTTAACAAAAGATTTCAGGCAAGCGCACATTTTCACCAATGATTTATTTTAAGATCTCATGTGCGTTCCTGTTTATCTTTTTCTAAATGTTCTGATCTTTCATGCAGCATGTAAAGGCCCCCACACAGTAGAGCGATTTATTTGTCCGATTGTCAGATTTCTGACCGATATATCTGCCTTTTTTTTATCGATAATTGGCAAAATTCACCCGGTTATTGCCGATTATCGGTAAAAAAAATTGGACGATCGGTCGGAAATCAGACAATCGGACAAAAAATCGTTCTAGTGTTTGGGGGGCCTTAAGGTCAGAAGATTTAGCAAAAGATCCACGGGAGCGCGCATCTTCTGATTTCTGAAAATTGGCTGATCGCCCAAAAAAATTGTTCTAGTGTGGACACATTTTAGAGTTTGAAACAATTACCATTTGCATCCTGTTTTGAAAATGCTATGTAAAAACAGTAGAATTATTGGCGTTTTCTATAAATGCTATACTTTATAATGGGTAAAACACTAATTTTACTCTTTAGCTTAAAGAAATGAACTCAAGCCACATAATAATTTGTTACTAGCACTTCTTAAATTGTAGTAGCCAAACATTGATACGTTTTTTTTGTTTGTTTGTTTTTTTATTTTTTTGACAAATGATTGGAAATCCATTACATCTTTTTTTTTATATATATTTTTTTATTTTAAAATCTGGTATGAATTGATTCCCCTAAAACACCTCCCAAAAAAGAGAAAGTAATTGTAGTGGCTGATGAAGAGTTTCAACTGTATTAGGAGCATTATTAACTGTGTTGTGCTAGCAGGTTTGCGCATACATGTGCAGATTGGAACCAAGAACTAATTTGAGAGAGAAAAATAAACCACTTGACATTGGTGATTTTAGTTACTTTAAATTGATGTAGTGGAAAAAAAAATCATTGCATCTTTCTAATTCATCTGCAGTACACTTGTGTGGGCCACTAGCACTTTTCATATTATTCCATCTAATGAGAAGAATCTATATGCCAAATATTTAAGGGTTT
Source organism: Crinia signifera (assembly GCF_055691185.1). NCBI lineage: Eukaryota > Metazoa > Chordata > Amphibia > Anura > Myobatrachidae > Crinia > Crinia signifera. Next base: position 208,317,897 of record NC_139220.1, read on the forward strand.
TATCTTGGCAGCTACGTGTTTTTGCAGAGTGAATGTTCCCTTAACTCACCCCACATGTTGGGGGGGGGGGGGGCATTTTCCGTTGTGACTTGGTATAGCAGTAAGGAACTGCACCCCGCTCTTGGCTTGGCCTTGGACCAGTCCTCATGGGGTTGCAAACAATAAGGCAGCAGGTATGGCAGTACATAGCCACACTTACTAGTGTTTGCAAGAAAATATCCCCTAACAAGTAACTTTTTTTGTGTGTGTGTGTGCAATATTCCAGAAATTCCGAACCTTGCTTACTTGTGCACCCAAGTATTGTGTTCTCTAAAAAAAATCACCATGCATTTCAATGTGTGAAAGTGTATTGCTTTTTTCTGTGCTACTTATTGAACTACAGCTTTCTAGTTCTTAACCTCTCATACTTATCCTTAGGTACATCACTGGCGCCTGACTATGTTTTTAGGATGAAGCGCCGACTGGATGAACCAGAGGTAGCGGCCTATCCCCAGCCTCGCAGAATCACTGAAACATTCACCCATCAACACCGTGTACTTGCCCCAGCACCTCCTGCATATGAACCACAGTCTGATGCCATGCAGCCCGCAGCGGGCATCCAGTACTCGGTAACCCCTGGATATCAGGTAATTGATTATTTACTGTGTGTGCCCATATAACTTTGTAAGAACTTGTCTAATAATATTTGATTGAACCACATGAATTATTTGAGCAAATTGTGATTATTCAATTATGCAAAGCTATCTCCCATGTTGATAACATTGAAGTTATGAAGTTTAGCAACAGTTGAATGAAGTAGTTGTGTTCCCCATCATCCGCCATGTATCATGGGATAAATTTAGCTCTATGAATGGAAACCTTGGTGAAGTGTTACATCCTCATGCATCTGATCTGGGGGACATTACACTACAGTGGGGTTGATGCAGGAGTAGGCGTTATAAGGTTAATAGAAGTAGTGAATTTCCCCGATGAATCGTTATCTGTGGTGCTGGCTTTCTGGCACTTCATGCTCACTTTTTTTTTATATCTGCTTTTTATTATGTGTTTCACGGTTTCTTTTTAGGAGGTTATTAATTAGTAGTGCTGTGTATCTGATTAGTGCTATAAGCATATCTTGAGATTGTACAATATTGTGTAGTTTTTAGGGCTTTGTCGATTTTTACATAAGTGACTATTTTACTGAAATGATTTTAAACTTTATGTAGATCCACATCTGTACAGGGTAAGTGCGTGATATTGCACTATTTTACGGAAGCCTAAAAGGGATGATATTGCCTCTGGTCTTTGTACAGTTAATGGTTATTGTTCTGAATACATAGGGAATTGGTGCTCCTCTATGAACATTCTCTTATGCATTGATGAGCTGTATTGTTTTGAATGTTGAGATTAGCCCATAGGACTGCTGGTTTTACCCTGCAGGCAACAGGAGCATTATCAAATGTAGTGTTCCCGTTAGGCTGTTTTAGCGGGGCGCTGCGCCCTGCAGAATTTTTAAGGGCAAATTGCGCCCTGCCCCTCTAGCAGCACCCCGCTAAAAGAGCATGCCTCCAACCCCGCCCGTGTGGCCGGGGAAGCCCAGCGCCACCGTAGTTGGCGATGCCCGGCAGTGCATAGCCTTTGGAGGGGCCGGGCCTGCTGGGCCCACCCCTTTTGTGTGTTTGCGGCCACGCCTCTTTTGTGCTGTTGGTGGCCCAGGACCGCCCACAAAAGTGACTTAGGGGTGCCCGATCCACCCCCCTTATGGCGCCCTGCCCACCCCGGTTCCTAGAAGGAACACTAAAATGGACCCCCTCATTTGATAAAGCTGTTGTGTTTTTTTTAGTTTATATACTAACCAAACGAAGTATAAACATTCTGTAGACATGTAAGTGTAGAAATGCGTAGTCTCTCTCTCTCTCTCTCTCTCTCTCTCTCTCTCTCTCTCTCTCTCTCTCTCTCTCTCTCTCTCTCTCTCTCTCTCTCTCTCTCTCTCTCTCTCTCTCTCTCTCTCTCTCTCTCATATATGTTGGGTTGTATTGGAGACATTTATTGACTTATTGCAATGTGGAACATATGATTCAAGTTGCAGACGGTATGTCATTAAAAAGCTGCTTACTTTCCTGTTAGGTGTCAGCCGTGCCTCAAAGCTCTGGCAGTCATGGGCAAGCGGCTCTTGCTGCAGTACATGGGGCTCACCATCACAGCACCCCTGTGCCAAGCCACGGTGCTCCTAGTGTGCAAAGTCATGCACATTCAACTTCACCTGCTGCACCTGCCCAGGGCCAACAATTCCAGAGATTAAAGGTAAATTGAATGATACACTTCTACCTTTACAAGGGTTTTAAACACTTTTTTTTTTTTATTATTTGAATTACATTTTTTTACATTAGACCGTGTATGTTCCTGGTTTGTGTTGTCATTTTAACATATCTGAGTATTTGTCTTTGTGCTCCCTTCAGGTGGAAGATGCACTTTCTTACCTGGATCAGGTAAAGCTGCAATTTGGCAGCCAACCCCAGGTGTACAATGATTTCCTTGACATTATGAAGGAGTTCAAATCTCAAAGGTAATTGGGGACAGACCCACAAGTTCTCCCTGGTGACCCTGATCTTTAGCATAGTTAATGCAGATGCTTTTATTTCTTCTGCCCTGTGGGAAGCACGTTGGGCTGTGATGTAAGCAACTGATAGTTTACATGCAGTGTACATGAGAGTACAAATAAAGCTAATAAAAACTATATTCCAGCGCAATAGAGTGGTCTATGAATGTATATATAATGTGTGTGGATTATAATTTTTCTTATAGAATGTGTATGTATTCTATTAAACACAACCTAAGTTGTGGGCATTTTTAGCTATTTTGTATTCAGAGCAATGTTTTTAAGTAAGTATCCTATTGCCTACAGTAATTTAATTTACTGTGGGTAACTGAATTGCCCAGGCCTATCCTATTGTCCCTAAAAAGCTGTTGTGATACATGACTAAAAGGTGCGGAGCGATGAACACTGTGCTTTTTAGTACTAGATTGCATTGAATCTAGTCTAAAAAAAGCAGACCATAGTGTTCACTCTAGAAATTTTTTTAGGGCAGGGTGCTGACCACGGGGAGGGCACATTTTTCAATCGTGAGGGCACATTTTTCAGTCAGGAAGGCACACTTTAATTTTAAAGGGCAAAATTATGCATATATATATATATATCTCTATCTCCAGAATTTGCGCTATGCCGTGTCGGTCGCTTGATAACACTTGATCCCCTACTAGAGAGATCGAAAAGCCAATATTCAAACCAAAAGTGTTATATAGCGCCCTGTATATTAGTCAGGATATTTCCTGTCTTTCCTTTACAATATCAGATGGACCATAAACAATTTTAAAGTAGAAAACATTTATTTAAAACATTTAAAACAAAAACCTCATAATATCTTATAGAAGGTTTTTCTAATACAGGTGTATTCCTTGGTTTATGGATCACAATAGTGGTCAATGGTTACCCAACGCGTTTCGTCTCTTTATGAGACTTCATCAGGGGTGAAAATAGTATTGTAGTAGATCTTCTTAGGTCTCTAATCAACAGTTTTGTACAATTGTAGTGGTAGATGGTCCGGTTATAGACTCAAATAGTTTACTTATTAAGTCCTTTAATACCAATACATTTGTTGATTAGTAGTATAAGTTCAAGCTTTTTGGCTGTAGTGGAATTGAACCCAAATATCTTTAGTTTGAAAAAATGATCTTTGTGCAATAAGCGGTGCCTGATATGGGATTTGTAAAACTTCTATTTGAAAATTCGGGTATTAAAATACCGTTAATTGAGATAATTAGCTCTAAATCGATCATAGGTTTTTAAGTATTGAAGTGTGGTCCCCTTATAATATAATCAGGGATAAACTCCAATTTCCAATATGCGATCTCCTTGGCGTAAACTCAGTTATCTTTAATATGAACAAAAATCTTCGGGCAATGGGCAGTGCCCGATTTGGGATTAGTAGAACTTCTATTAGAATGGTTCGGGTATTTAAATACCTAATAATCGTTAGGTGAGATAATTAGCTCAAAATCGGTGGTGAATTTTTTTAATGTTGAAGTGTAGTCCCCTTATAATATAATCAGGGATAGTCTCCAATATCCAAAATGCGATCTCCTTGAAGAACACAGGAGTATGGATGTGGTCTATAATAAATGGATAAAGACATTTCTGGCTCCTAGAGGTGTGTGCTCTCCTGTGTCCAAACACCACCACTTGGTATGATGCAATCTAGTACTAGTAGCACGGACAGCACAGACTTTCTGTGAAGTGTGATGTGCGCATCGCATCCAAAAAAACGCACCTTTATCAGGGATTTTGTTTCACCTGCCTCAGGCAGGCAAAACCAAATCCCTGAAAGCAGCCTTGTTTTTGTGCGATAATGGGTCTGCAGCTGGGAGACACGCGTTTCACTGTGGGGGATTCCTCATAGAATTGCCCAAACGGCAGTTTCTTTACACTAATTGGATACTTCCCTTAGTATGATCACTTTTAGTAGTTTTACTGTGATTACTTTATCTGTTTTAATGATTAAAATCAAACTATTATGTAACCCGAAAGTTTGTTGGGGTAGATTATTATTATTATTATTTTTTTTTTTTTTTTGTTAACCACAAAATATTTTTCATGATCCATACTGTTGTTCTTTCTTTTTTATACTTTGTACTCATAGTATTGATACTCCAGGAGTCATCAGTCGGGTTTCCCAGCTTTTCAAAGGCCATCCGGATCTAATCATGGGTTTTAATACCTTTTTACCCCCTGGATATAAAATAGAGGTGCAAACAAATGACCTAGTAAATGTCACAACACCTGGACAGGTTCACCAAATCACAACCCACGGACTACAGCCCCCAGTACCACCGGTTCCTCCGCCTTCTCAACCGTCCACCCAACCAGCCCCTCCACCAGTCCACCCAACCCCTCCTCCAGCCCCAGCAAAGATTAGTAAGGTAAGAGATAGTTGTCAAATGATAAATAGTAATTTTATGTGAGTATGTATAGCTGTATTAGCCCTCTAATATATTTGTCTGACTGCTTATTTGAGGAGTTCATAGAACTGCAATTAGTCTGCATAAGATGCTGAAATGATCCTTTGGTCCATGCTGTTAAATGTATGCCACTCCCAGACCAGAAGTAACCTTTTATGGTTTCATTCTCCATTTCTCCATAGCTTTACAAATCTGCAGAATGTGTTCTAATACATTTTTTTTCTACATTCTCAATATATTGTATTGCTATTCTAGGTCTTCCTTTTATTAGTGTTCACAAGTTAATTTTGTTGTAAGGTAATGCATTTTTGTTATAGGAATTTTGTGCTTGCGCTTTCCTGATTTGTCATATTTCATGTGCAATATTTGACCTAGGTCAAGTTTTTAATTTTTTTTTTTTTTCTTCTTTCTTTGTTTTGTTTCCAGCCGGTGCCTTCACAGGCACATACGCCAACAAACCAACCGAGCACACCAATTCAGTACCCGTCTCCCCGCTCCCCACCAGCACAGCCACACACACCAGGACCGCTAGCACATACCACCCCTACAGCGACGGCTGCAACTCCTACCATGCAAAATAACCAGCCTGTTGAGTTTAATCATGCCATCAATTATGTGAATAAAATAAAGAATCGTTTCCAGGGCCAGCCAGACATTTACAAGGCCTTTTTGGAGATCCTGCACACTTACCAGGTCAGTTTGTGTGCCCTGAACTATTAATCGCACAGAGAGGTGGCTGGATAGCAGATAAATATTCTCACCGGTCACATGAGTGGTGTTGGATGTATATCATTTTGAAGGTTATGAGTGTAATTATCCTGTTGATGACAAAGAATTCTATTCAAAATCATGCACATCTGTTTTGTTTAATGTCACAGGTAGTAAAGGCTTAAAGGTGGGACCACCAGTGGTGTGCACAACTTTCTGGTGTATATATTAGTGGAGTAGAAATGCACCTTCCTTTGGTCCTGCTCACCTGTTGGGTATAAAGCTTTGTCACAAAATAAATCTGTGACCAATCTCTTTCACTATGCAGACAGCAAAAAAGCTCTCTTCAAGCACACACTGGTCACGGAAGATGCGTATGATCCATGACGCTTCAAAATTCAGTGACCCAGACAATTACGGCTTATCGAGTCTCTGTCTCCCAAATGTCAAGGTGACCATTCAGTCTGAGACCTCTTACCCTGTGTGCTCCCTTTTGTCCGTTATTAGGTGTGGAGGCTAATGGTGAAGTAGTGTACAGAGTACAGATGTATTTATTTCCTTTACATTTTATTGGAGACGGAAGGCCCGACTTAAAATTGATATCTTTATATCTTTTGATTGACTATTGTAGTGTAGTATCAGCAGAAATAAGCCCAGCCTATAAATGACTTCTGAAGGAAACATGGAGTGACGCAGCAGGCTTAGGTATATACTGATTAGTATTCAGAAATTTGTATTTAAAGGACCATTCCTTTCCACCTGAAAACTTCTTACTTTACATTCTAGTTTATTTCAGTAAACCAGTACTGGTCAAAAGATTATAGGCCATACCAGTGGTTCTCAACTACCCCCAGCAGGTTATGTTTTCAGGATTTCTATATGTGGACACAAATTCTATAGTTACTCACCCAGGGAAATAATTAACACACCTGTGCATATTTTAAAATCAGAACACATGGCCTGTTTAGTACTTCTATAATGTGCTTGTACTCAAACCATTCACATAGTCATTTCAGGGGCCATAATTAAACAAACTAGTGTGAGTGTTAACAGTAGAAATCTTGTTCATTTACAGTTTTATTTGACTTGTGGACATTTTTGTTTAATTTTGTTTAGTGAAATAGTTACATTTTGACTATAATTGGTCTGTGATTTTTTGTTTTCCTAGAAGGAACAGCGTAATGCTAAGGAAGCCGGGGGAAACTACACCCCAGCCTTGACAGAGCAGGAGGTGTATGCCCAAGTTGCTCGGCTCTTTAAGAACCAGGAAGATCTTTTGTCAGAATTTGGACAATTCCTGCCTGATGCCAACAGCTCTGTGGTAAGATGTCTCCAATTCTGCATGATTTGTCTCTGTAAGCTGGTAGGCTTTGATTACAGTACCAGCGACATCTTCCTTTACAAAGTGCCCATTAACAAGTGATGTCCTTGCCTTCTCAACTGTTACCTACTTACGTTTCTAAACATGTCCTAAGCAATTTGTTTTAAATACTATATATATATATATATATATATATATATATATATATATATATATATATATATATATATATATATATATATATATATATATATATATATATATATATATATATATATATATATAGCAATATGGTGTTGGTCGGCACTCCAATAAACGTATAAACAGCATGCACAGTGCCTTCCCCGGTTGGTTAACCAAAATACAGCAGTGTGGGTGGGCGTCACTCGTGTCAATCTCAAATAAAGTACTGACTCAAAGAGTACAGATAATAAATATTATCTGTACTCTTTGAGTCAGTACTTTATTTGAGATTGACACGAGTGACGCCCACCCACACTGCTATATATATATATATATATATATATATATATATATATATATTTATATTTATATTTATATTTATATTTATATTTATATTTATATTTATATTTATATTTATTTTTTATTTTTTCATTGGAAAATACATTTTCAGTATACTCATTCACTTTGGCAACAGCACACAACTGAAACTTAGAGCCCATTCAGTTTTTATCAATTAGATCAAACATGTAGTCTAGTCAGGATGCTACGTCTCTCATTCATTTCTTACAGTAATAAAATTCATCAACTTTTGCAATTGGGGAGGATAGATTTTTCTTTTTCTTTTTTTTTTTTTTATATGAATTTGAAAGTAAAAATTGGCCAACATTTATGAACAGTTCATTATCCTCTTGTTTCCATCTAGCTTTTAAGCAAAACCACAGCAGAAAAGGTTGAGTCTGTGAGGAATGACCACGGAGGCACTGTGAAAAAACCTCAGCTAAATAATAAGCAGCAGAGACCCAGTCAGAATGGTTGTCAAATCCGTCGGCACTCAGGACCTGGGGCCACACCACCTGTTAAGGTGAGCATGCATTCCTTTTTATGTTACACAGATACAAAGGGACTACTTTAAAATAGTCTGGTGAAAACTAGTTTCTTAGCGAAATAGTGGTAAAGCCATTAAAAATATTTGAATATGTGCAATCTGTTATCATATTTCAGCCTACTTTTAAGTAGTCGCGTTTAACTTGTTACTTTTAAATCCAAATACATACCTTGCTGGGATTTAATGATTTTTTTGATCCAGCTAAACTGGGTTTACACAAGAATAGGATTCTGATTTTTTTTTTTTTTTTTTTGAATAGGTAACTATAATTGACAGCGTAAAAGTAGATTCTGCTTCAGAGCAGTGACTTTTTTTTATATTTTATTTTTTTCCTTTTTGCATTCTGTCATGTAGAAGAAACCCAAGATACTCATCCCGAAGGATCAATCCTTGGCTGATGCAAACAAACATGGTGCTGGCGCAGAGTCTCAGTTCTTTGATAAGGTGAGGCTTTATGTACTTAATTTAAAAATGTTCTGCGAAATAAGTGTACAGCTTTCCATATTTTAATGGCATATTAAGATTCCTTAGGGTTTGCTTTTTAGAATGCAGTTTTGTTGAAAGCCTTTGGTCAGAGGGGTCAATTCTCACTCTATAAAGAGTAATTCTGTCTCTATAGCTTGGTTGTGTCATGTTTGGGTGGGTATTACACTACACCTCCTAACACGCCCCCTCCCCTTATTGTGTGATGTTTACATATTAAAGCATGGCTGCTCTCCTCACTGTTTATTTCCTGTAGCATTCTTATACTGCATCTTTTCAGTATAGGGAAAACACAAGTAGTTCCAAGTAGCATGGAACTCTGTGGTGTTTTTGGGCACTTGCAGGGGTGCAATAGACTGGAAGACTGTTTTTTTTTTTTTTTTCTCGGAATCCTCCTACCCTTGTGCTTTTAATTGTATACTTGCCTAATTTGGTGGCATTCCACCTATTATAGCTACAGACAGCTCTGAATAATAAAGCTTTAGTTATGCATGTGTTCCCTTCTCTGTTGAATTAACTATTTATTTTTTTGTATTTGCTTTCCATAGGTCCGCAAAGCACTGAGAAGTGCAGAAGCATATGACAATTTCCTGCGATGTTTAGTGATCTTTAATCAGGAGGTCATATCCCGGCCAGAACTTGTTCAGTTGGTTTCTCCTTTTCTTGCGTAAGTGTCTAATGTTTGTCAGACTTCATTTAGGGGGGTATTCAATACTGGATTTTGACTGTTTGAACATCCCGACAGTTGGAATACCAGGCCGTTTTCGGTTTTTATGACCGTAACCCGACAGCCGGAATTCATTGTTCCGGGTGACAGAATGCCTGTGGATTGGCGAAAATGCGTCCATTTTGTCGAAAAAAGGCAGCAGATTCAACAATCAACGGCCATTTCTGACCATACAGACTCTCCTCCATAGGGAGGCAGGTCTGTAGCAAGTCCCGGCTGAGATTGAATACTGAACTGCTGATATTTTCACTCTCAGAAATATTGGCAGAGATTGAAAATCCCCCTTAGCCTCCAAAATTAAATTTTAATTACAACCCTTTTTCTGTACTTTTTCATAAACAGAAAGTTTCCAGAGCTTTTTACCTGGTTTAAAAACTTCTTGGGTTACAAAGAGTCTTCGCACATGGAAAGTTTCCCAAAAGAGCGGAATACGGAAGGCATTGCTATGGAAATTGATTATGCTTCATGCAAACGTTTGGGATCCAGTTACCGAGCACTACCCAAAAGTTTCCAGCAGCCCAAGTGTACAGGAAGAACCCCACTCTGCAAAGAGGTGAGAAGAAGCTGTGACAAAGTGTAAACTATAGAGTTTATTAACGAAACGGTCGCTTTTCAAATTGAAACGATAATACTACTACGTGCAATACAGTTGCTGTACTTCATAGTTTGAAATTCTCCTATAGAAACACATAATCGTCCCTGATGGACAGCTGACCTTTTAGTCAAACTTTTATGGTTAATGTACATTTTTCTTAAGAGTATACATTTAGTATTCCGCTTAATACTAGGGGCTATTGTAGTGGGTGTTAATTCTAAACCCAAAAGCTTTACTGTTTTAGCAGCCAGTAACTAATCAAAGTTTTTGGACACCTGCGGTCTAATCCTTGTCATGCCCTTATATCAGGATTTTTTTTTTTTCCTCGTTATACTTTTACCTCCAGTGCAGTAAGTATAGGGGGTGTTTAATCTTCTTAATATAAAGTCATGACATAAAATGGCTGTAGGAATACTGAAACGGAAGCAATGTATTTTGGTATAAGTTGTAGGAATAAACATGGAACCCATTGTCATGTCAAATTGTGGAGGGAAAATTTAATTAGCAGTGGTTATACACTTAGGGCTAATTGATTCCCTTGGGCTATTCAATTAGCCCAAAGACAGCCTGCAGTCTGCACTTAATGGGAATTCTTTTTAACTCTGAGTAGGTGCACCATCGCCAAAGTAGCCAGTTTAATCTTTGGGTACAGTCTCCGGTCTCCTAGCACGGCGCCCACGATATTAAGTTGTATGACATTGCTTCTAAAATTACATTAAATTGTTTAAGCCCCTATACGATTTTTAATTGTTTAAGCACCCTAATTGGTGCTTACAATGTTAAATGGACCCCCACTATCACCGCCAACACTAAGCGTGGCGAGCGCAGCGGTACGTGTCTGACCTTTTCATACCCCCACTATCCACGTCGGCGTGGAGTTGATTTTATATAGTGTGGCGAGCGGACGCGTATTACTTTACATGTATTCCGCGTCCCCTCGCAGGGCTCGGTGGCTCACTGCGCTCGCCGCACTATATAAAATCAACTCCAAGCCGACGTGGATAGAGGGGGTTTGAAAAGGTTGGAGGACGCGGTCGCTACACTCGCCATGCTTCGGTTTGCCGTTGATAGTGGGGGTGATGTGGGGATGCATTTAACATTGTAAGCACCCCTTATGGTGCTTATACAATTAATTATCTTATAGGGGGCACATTTAACATTGAAAACACCCATTTAAATTGTATACCATTGTATATGCCATACAATGCAATGGTATACAATTTAAAATTGTATAACATCGGCTGCCATCGCGTAACATTGCCTTATGGTATGCGATGGGCGCCGTGCTAGGAAACAAGTACCCAGTCTCCTCTATTGAACATATTTGTATCCACCTATGTAGCCTGTTGACAGATGTTGGACTCCAGCTGCATTTTAATCTTGGTAGGTCTAACTGAGGTGTCATTCCAGTGTGAAAGCAAGGAGGACGACTGGGCCTTTAAAAAAAAAAAAAAAAAAAGGCCCAAACAGTTTAATTCTCTAACAAGTTATCCTACAAGTCTTCAGATCAGAGAGATGTCTTATTAGACCAGACCATTTTTAATTTCCTTATTTGAGTTGTCGTTAGTGTGCCCTATAATCAAGCTCCAGGCTTATCTACAATGCTTCGTTTTTGAGCCAGCTCAGACTTCATAGTCTCATTGACTCCTATGATCCACCTTCGCTTTCCAAGTGGAGGATCATGCTTTTGTCCCATACCATGTTAAGCAACGGAATGTGTTCTTTACCTACAGTAAATACAGTTTTCACTTGCATTCCTGTCGTAGTAATCTTGTTTCTTCTATGAGGCATTGAATTCTGCCTGATCTTACTTGAGGATGTTCCAGATTTTCATGTTATCAGAATTGGCCTTGGTGTCTTCCAAGAAGAGCGCTTTTTAAACTGTATTTGGTTGTCTCGAACTCTACTGGTTGTGCAGGCATCTCTTATTCTCCACCTATGTCTGAAAGATTTTAGCAGATACTGGGGTTGCTCTATTGCTTTCGAATTATTGGTAAACTTCTAGCTAGCTGACATTCACGTTTCCATGCTTTCTTCTCCAGAAGTAATTTTGGAACGTATGAGCAATAAAGATACACTTAGACAAGGCCAGGGCTAGTAGTTGGTTAGCATTCTGGTGCCCTGGCTACTGAAAATACTACAAACAATGACGTTTCAGTCATTGCAGCTATTGTCAAAAGACTGAGGAAGCTCTTTGGGAAGTTGTGTAGACAGCTAAGAGTTTCAGACATCAGTGCTCTGTCTTGGAGGTCTCTGTTGCTCACTGTTTGATTCTGTCAGTTTCCAGTGTAGTAATGATTTTTCTGCGTTCTTCAGTCTTCCAGATTTGGTGGCTATCGGATGCCCATCACAAATTCCACCACACGCTGCTTCCTTTATTTGGGCATACAAAAACCTCAGTGTTTGCGGTTTCAACTCGCACTCCTAACTCCCTTGGTGTCAAAATTAGAATAGTTATCTTTTTGAAGTTTGAAAGACCGTCTAAAACGTCTACTACATTTAGATGATGAGACTTATTCCAAATAACTCTCCAAAGAAGAGAGTGCCTCCATCAGACCCTGTATCAACCTTCCGTGATCCTAAGCCCCAAGCTGGTTCTTTGGTGTAGCAGCATTGGAGCTTAAAGGCACCTGAATGGAGAAAGGAAATTTGAGTGGGAGGGAAGGATCTCTAATAGCAACTCCTGCAATACGCAGAAACCCTAGGAATAGCCCAAACCTGTTTTTTTATTTATTATTGTCTATTAAAGGAGTCTATTATAGCATTGTTCATTGGCTATTTTTTTCTCAACCCACAGGTCTTGAATGATACATGGGTTTCTTTTCCATCATGGTCAGAGGACTCCACCTTTGTCAGTTCTAAAAAGACCCAATATGAAGAGCACATTTATCGTTGTGAAGATGAGCGGTTTGAGGTGTGTGTGAACAATTTTTTTTTTAATCTCCCATCATACTTCCTTAAGTTCTGTATATGTGGGAGGATTTTGGTTTTTATTTTCTATAAATGCACTAAACATGGTACCTGTTGGGTATTTTTGGTTTATGTCTTCAGCTGGATGTTGTGCTAGAGACCAATCTAGCAACTATCCGTGTGCTAGAGTCTATTCAGAAGAAGCTTTCACGGCTATCTGCAGAGGACCAGGCCAAATTTCGTTTGGACAACACCTTAGGAGGAACCTCAGAAGTCATTCATCGGAAGGCTCTTCAAAGGATATATGCCGACAAGGCCGCTGATATTATAGATGGCTTGAAGAAAAACCCAGCTGTTGCTGTACCAATTGTGTTGAAAAGGTTAGTGGGGGGTTTTGTTTGTTTTTACAACTCTTTTTAATCTTTCTAGTGTTTAGAAATTGTGAGTTTATGCTTCTAATCTTGCATTTTATAGCATTGCTACCGCTGTGGATGCAAAGCTTGTTAATGATGTAGCACATTGGCATCTAATCCCTCTTTAGCAGATTCCAAACATGTAGACCAGGCTTTCCCAACCACGGTCCTCAAGGCACACCAACAGGGCAGTATTTATTGATATCCAGGCTTCAGCACAGATGGTTCCATCAGAATCACTCAGATACTAATTAAGTCACCTGTGCTGAAGCCTGGATATCTACAAAACCTGCACTGTTGGTGTGCCTTGAGGACCATGGTTGGGAATGCCTGATGTAGACCAATCCTGTGTACGCTTTGGTGACCAGGGGGATTGCCAATATGATGATCTACATATATTGTGAAATACTTTTATATCATGACATAGAGTAGACCTTACTCTGGAAGTTTTTAAACACTTTAATTTTTGACCCATGTTCTCAAGTTCATATGAAACGTATGATTTTCCATCTGCCAATTTTAAGGTTGAAAATGAAGGAAGAAGAATGGAGGGAAGCTCAGCGAGGCTTCAATAAGATATGGCGAGAGCAGAATGAAAAGTACTACCTGAAATCGCTAGACCACCAGGGTATAAACTATAAACAGATTGACACAAAGATTCTTCGCTCAAAGAGTCTGCTCAATGAAATTGAGAGCATTTATGATGAGGTGAGTGTACCCTATTCTACAAATTGGTCTGTCTAGAAGTTAGAGTACATAATGTAGTCTCTAAGGGGTACATTTACTAAAGCTGTTAAAAAATGGAGAGGGGATTTTTCCCATTGCAACCAATTAGCTTAGGTCTTATTTCTTTATTGCATCCTAAAAAATGATAGACAATCAGTTGCAACGTCACCACTTTTGATTTTGTAGAAGCTTTAGTAAATGTACATGTCTGTTTTGTGGCATTGTACATTTTATACAGCCTTATATGTGAGGGCCACCAGTTTCTTATAGTATCTGTCTGCTTTTCTGCAGAGACAAGAGCAAGCATCAGAAGACAATTCTGGAGTCCCCACAGGCCCTCACCTCACACTGACCTATGAGGACAGACAGATACTGGAGGATGCAGCTTCTCTTATTATTCACCATGTGAAGCGACAGACTGGTATCCAAAAAGAGGACAAGTACAAGATCAAACAAATTGTTTACCATTTTATCCCAGACTTGCTCTTCTCCCAGAGAGGGGAGTTGTCTGACATTGAAGAAGAGGAAGAGGAGGAGACTGTTGAAACAGAAGATGGGATTACCAAGAAACACAATGGTGTGGGGGGAGGTGGTGGCAGCAGCCCACCAAAAGCCAAGCTAATGTTTGGAAACACTGCAGCGCAAAAGTTTAGGGCCATCGAGGATGCGTACAACATGTTCTACGTTAACAATAACTGGTACATCTTCCTGCGCTTGCACCAGGTACTCTGCTCACGCCTCCTACGCATTTACAATCAAGCAGAAAAGCAAGTTGAGGAGGAGATGCGAGAAAGAGAGTGGGAAAGAGAGGTGCTGGGTCTGAAGAGGGATAAGAATGACAGTCCTGCCATCCAGCTGCGGCTCAAAGAGCCAAGTAAGTATAGGGTTCTGGGCTGAACGGGGGATGTGGTTTCTGTCCTGTGATAGTGAGTTGGTCATGCTCATATTGTCACAATGTGTTATGGTTGTCTTCCCCCTCCCTATATTGGTTTAACATTTTGTTGTCCTATTAATGTACGCTACAGGCTCATCACGAAGAAGCTGTTCTTTCTATGCCGCTGTGAGATTAATGCAGTTCCTCTTTTACAGTGGACATTGAAGCTGTAGATTACTATCCAGCATTCCTAGATATGGTTCGTAACCTGCTGGACGGGAATATGGACTCCAACCAATATGAAGACTCCTTGCGGGAGATGTTCACCATCCATGCCTTTATTGCCTTTACTATGGACAAGCTGGTACAAAGCATAGTCAGACAGGTGGGTAGTTCCGCAATATTTGTGCCAGCAACAGGTGTAAGTGTAGTGGATATACAGATGGAGCCCCTCTCGTTCAACAGCGCTCGCCAGAATGTCCACGTTGGCAAGCGTTGGCTGAGAGGGACTCCATTAGACTGGGAAGCGCAAGCATTCCTTATTTGGATGACCACCTGCTCCTAACCCAGTCACCGGAACCTTTTGGCATATTCAGATGGCAGTGGAGCTTCTGCCCTCACAACGGCTGGAATATCAATTGGTGCAAGCCTTCTCGACCAATGTGGCAATGAGGAGCACTGCTGGGTTCCTGGTTTCAAATGGTCTTTCCATATGTACATTCCATGGAATGAAATGTTATATAATTTTTATGTATTTTTTTATTTTTTATTGACCTATTGCTTTCTTTTGATTTACCAGGTACCTGCCGTTAAGATAATTCTTTGTTTAAAATTGTGACATAATGTTCAAAACAATTTACAACATACCATGGAGTAGCTGTTGTAAGGTTATCCCTTTTCCCTTCCACCTTTTCTTTCCTCCCCCACTATCCTTTTTGTTGGATGTTAAGTGCCACGAACCTAGCTAAAGTATTTTGTCCAAAAGTGGGTTATGGTAGTTTCATTCCTTTCATACTGAATGCAATGGAAAGATCCCAATGTGCCAGTGATAAACTTCCTGTGGAACCTAGCTGTAAATATTCTTGGACTGATAACAGAACCTAGCCTTCAGTCAGAGGCTGCTTGACATCAAGTCTAACCTCTGAAATTGTAGTGGGAACTTGCCTACTCTTATGCCTAGTTGCTGCTTTTATGGCTGTGGGCCGATAACATGGATAAGTGTTATCCAGTTGTCATTTTAGAACTGGGTGATTGTGATCTTAAACTCCAGTCGTCAGGGTTGGGGATTGATCTTCTATCTCAGTCTGTGGACCTAGGGAGAGCTAGTTTTCCAATAAATGATGATGGCAATGCTAAATGGCTTACAAAGGGGCTAGTTGATGAGGGGAAATCCTGATAATAATATAGAATTAGACCTTCATGAAACCAGTAGAATCATCTGGGGATACTTTATTAATATTGGGGGGTGGAAGACTAATGCTTCTGCTTCCCAGAAAACAGATCTACCCTGATGTCTTTCAAAACTTTAGGAAGGTGGAATCAGCCAAAGATTGACATACAGTAATACCTTCCAAGATAAATCAAAGGTAGAAGCGGTATTCTCGGGGCGAGGAGTGTGTGGGTGAATGCCATGCCAGTTTTTAGACTTTTCTTATGATATCTACATTGATTAGTGTTACTGTTGGATCTAGCTACTTGTATTTTGTTATGTGGACCCTTTTGTGCATTTAAGAAAATGATGTACATAACAATCTTTCACACTGACACATTTCTATTTACTATAAACTTTGAATGCATATCTCAGTATGCCCTCTAATAACATATAGTAATAGTATGGGCATCCATATGCAATATTGGAAAATGTCTAATATTTATCAAGTAGAAAAGTAACAATTTGCCCATATTTTTGTAGTTTTGACAATATACTACTGTTTATAGCAAACGGAGCAAAGAAAGTGTTCAGTAGCAGTGCCACCTAGTGACAGTAATTATTCAATGCAAGAATTATTATTATTTTTTTCCCCTTAGGTTTTAAGGGGTTACATGTTAACTCCTTGGTGCCCGGGTCCTTCTAGACCTCATCATACCATATTTACAGCATCCACCATGGGCTGAAAGGAAACAAATTATTATTCATATATACTCTTGCTGAGGAGTTTTTTGTTTTGGCATTGAAATCCATGAGTAATTGTCTGCGGCTCATATATGCAGTTCTTGCACTGTCCCTCATTAGTAGTTAAGCCTCATGCAAAGAGAAATGCTCCACTATTGATTAGTCTAGCTGTCTTTCCGGAAACTTTAAAAAAAAAAAATGTTCAGTGACCAAAAAAGGTATGGCAGTAGCTACAATTCTGTGTTTGACAGAAATCTTCTCGTTGTCTACTTTATTAATGTCTCACATACTGACCAGACACTAGAAGCTGTATGTATACATAATTCATGATTTTAAATGACAAAAGTATGTTCTAATAAAAGGGCACATTTGCCTGACAAGACCTACAGTTCACAAACTGACCATGGATTTCTTATCAGATGTCTGTTCTCTATTGACCAGTACAACTGTGAGCTGAGTGACTAGAAAATGTGGCTTTATCAAGTGTTGGTTTAATTTGTTTCTTATTCAGACCAATTCTTCTTGACTCCCTTAGCTCCAGCACATAGTCAGCGATGAAATCTGTGTGCAGGTGACCGATCTCTACCTCTCTGAGAGCAGCTGTAATGCTACAGGGGGGCTGCTGGGTACCCAAGCATCCCGCAGCTTGGCTGAGGCCAACTACCAGCGGAAGGCTGAACAGCTGATGGCTGATGAGAATTGTTTTAAGGTGAGTAGCACATCTTCTGTATATTTCTTATTGGGATTGTGGGACAGCAGGGAAAGTGATCATTTTGTCTTTTTATTCATATGAACAGTATTTTGTGTAATCAATTAAGCCTGAACAATAATATATAACAACAAATGAAAGTATTGATGAACTACACCTCCCAGCATGCCTTGCATCAGTTTCAGCATCATCAAATAGGGCAAGGCATGCTGGGATGCGTAGTTCATCAACAGCTGGAGGGCTGCTTATTGCCCTAGGCACTGCACATAGCCCAGTCCAAGTGTGTAGGGAGAATTGTAAAATGAGGAGTAGTATAAATAATTACGTAACAAGTTTCAGTATGCAGATGGTGTCTCGTGACAGAATTAAAGCAATGCTGACCATCCATAAGGTAAAGTCGCCTGTAAACCAAGTACAACAGCAGAAAGACAATACACCGTATATTGGGAGAACCAGGAGAAGTAACAAAATGGAAGGTGATAACACAGCAGCCAATCAGCTCCTAACTGTCAAGTTACAGACTGAAAAAGGATAGGAACTGATTGTCTGCTGCAATATCACCTTCCACTTTATCACTTCACCAGGCTTCATAAATCTGGAACCATAAGTAGTACCTAAATAACATACATTAAATCCATCAATTGACCATAGTGTAAATATGCCCCATGTCAAGATTTATTAAATGTAAATAAATGGCAGCTCCGTAAAACATGTGAGATGTAATTGAAAATCTGAGCACCTTTAGTGTAAGGTGCCAGTAATTGTCACCAGGAATATGAATGGTCAGGGATCTGGGACCCTTTAGCTGCAACCAACTGTTATGTGTTTTCAAATTATGAACAAAAATGTCCCTTCTTTATCTAATGCTGTGTACACACTTGTACAATCTGCATGAGATCTGGATGAGATTTTGACATAGACCATATAGTGCAGAACTGCACTATATAGTCTAAAAGGTATGCAGATAGTCTAAATTGTATACATAGTCAAAATCTTATCCGGATCTCATGCAGAAAGTCTTGGCTACGTAGACTATATAGTCTAAAATGTATGCAGATAGTCTAAATTGTATACATAGTCAAAATCTTATCTGGATCTCATTCAGATTGTACAAGTGTGTACACAGCATTAGTCATATGAAACCGTAAATTTGATACCATGGGATAAATCCAGTGAATGCACAATTTATATAAAAGCATTCTTATCCTTTTTAAATACAACTGAAAGCTTTCTTGGGATCTTCTGGTCCAGTTGATTAATGGTATAACTACATATCTTAAGCAGTTTAAATAGATGTAGTTTAGTTTATAGCTCTTGGTTACCTCTGCCTGGATACACCAAAACACAATTTGAAATCAATCAACTGTACAGTGTAGTGAGGCGATAGATTGAAACTGTTTCTTGTTGCGATCTGTAGTTGAGGGCTAACGGTTTTCCAGTATATACTGTGCACTCTTTCATTTTGTTTCCTACAGACAAATGTAACATTCCATTCTTGAACGATTTAAAAAAAATAAATGTATATATTTTCTTGCAGTTGCTGTTCTCCCAGAGTTGTGGCCAGGTGCATTTAACAATTGAACTGCTGGACACTGAGGAAGAAAACTCAGATGACCCAGCGGAGACCGAGGTAAGCCCAACTCGTGCCTGAGGGGCTCTCGGTTGCCGCCAGCCCAGGCAGGACCCTGACCTCCAGGACCTACTGGGGAAAGGGTCATGGGGGGGATTTGTGAGGCCTAGAATTCCCACCTTCTGAGATCAAATCACAGCCCACCCCGGTCATAAAAAACCTGCAGTGTTGTATACTGTGTGATTTTTATATACCTGTACATAATGTTACCCATCTGTGGTTTGTTACAGAATCCAGAAAGACAGACTACCAAAAATTTCCAAAATTTTGGGACACAATCAAATTGTAATATAATAAACTTGTTTTAACGATCCAGGGTTGACTCAGTGATTTGTTCTGTGTTTTTTTTTTTTCCTGTAATTTTTTTTCTTCTCTTTTCCCTCTTCAAATTCACCCTCCTGCTGAATAACTAAATATATGGTTTATTATTTTTTTTCCGCCCCTACCCTCCCACTCCTGAATTATTTCTTTATGGCAAATGTGGGTATATAAGTTTTGTACCAGTGGAAATACCTTAAGGCCATGTTTTGAGTATTTCCAAGAAGATCACTGCTTTTCTTTCACCCATGTGTAAGCACAAAGTGTCATTCTATGTTCTATTCCGCACCTTGGAAAGCTGCAGGCAACAAAAAAGTCACTTTAGAATGTGGCCAGCAGCAATTTGTAGTCTCTTGTGGATTTGGTCTTACATATGGTAAATTAGGGGCACAATTACTAAAGTGCGAGCTTATAGAAAGGGAGATTTTGCTTCTAGCTATAATCTTCTAAAATTTGCTAGATAAATAAGTAGAATCTGATTGGTTGTTATGGGCGAAATCTCCACTTCTACCCAAATAGTCTTGGGTGTTGCCTTTCATACCCTTTTTTTTTTTTTTATCCAACCACTCAAATGTTGCGTGTAAACCTGGAGTAGATTTAGGAGCTACGAGAGATGCTGAGAAGTGCACAAACTTGGTAAACTTTAAATATCTTTCCGGTCCAGCTTTAGAAATTTTTATTTATATTTTTATCTTGATCAAAGCAGTCTGAAATGTTGCGAACCCCAAGCCAACCCTAATGAGGGTCACTACTAGGGGAAGACTTAATAGGAGGCAATGATTGTTTTTTTTTTTTTTTTAGCACCACATGACAATCCTCATGGGCCAAATATATGATGTAGATTCATGTTGAAAAGATAAATCAATTAATAAATTGGAAATTGTATGAGATCCCTTTTTATTTATCATTCACTGATTTACGCGCCCCCCCCCCCCCCCCCCCCCCCCAAAAAAAAAACTGCCTCTACTATTGTTTACTTGCAGCAAAAACTCCACATATGATACAATGGTATGATGTAACACTGTAATACTGTCTGAAAACAAGTAATGACGCAAACAGTTTCTACCTGTTACAGATGAGAGCGGACCATTGTTACGGTCAACCATGCTCAACTCCACAATGAGTAAACGCTCGGCATCCACTTTTAGGAGGAGAGCTGTAGTGTGAGAATAGTTTTATCATAAGCCCATAGTTTGCATTAAAGTCAATGTCTAGTTTTCTGAGTGGCAGAAACGCGTTAATGAGAGTGTTTTCTTAAATGTTATTTTTATCAGTTTGGGTCTAACACTTGTCATGTTAGAGTGGATGATAAGTGGCTATTAAATCCAAAACACAAATATGAAAAGGTTCTTGCAGCACAAACTTTCGATTACATATTGTGATCAAAAGAATAAGGGTTTTACTATGTTGTAAAATGAAGTATTCCTGTACCGGACCCTATGCAACGAAGTCAGTAGAAATGCAAATCCAAACCATTTTTAAAGGAAAGAGAATGTTCTTGTATCATAGTTTACTAAATCCAATAAAGACGATGGTATAGGTGACTTGTTAGCCATCTCCCAATTGGTGAACTTGAAATATCTGTCCTCCAAGAAAGCATGGACTTACTGTATTGCTGAGTGGCCTAAGATCTCTTATTTGATCAAACTGATTTTCTTTCTCTTACGGAGTACTGTAAAGAACAAACATTTGACTGTTAATTAGTTATTTCAGGAGTATTCTGACCATCTAAATTCATGTCTATACAAACTGTAGAGCAATTCCTGAAAACCTGGTGCTTATTGCAGCACCCAGGTTGGCGTGATCACCTTTAGCGAAACTTAAATGCTACTACAGACTGTCCTCTACAGCAAATAATTGGGAATACCAATTTAAGAGCCTACATTCTAGCAGGATGGTGTGTTCTTTATGATGTCCTGAAGACAATTAGCAAATTGCTTTGATGGTATGCCATGCTGGTATATTGCCAATATTCACATAAGACTTGTGTCATTGGTTCTTGGAAATTAACCACTGAGACCATTGCATAAAGCTTAGGACGTGTTCCACAATGGGTTCATTTTCAAAATCTGCAAAATTTCATGTCAATGTTTAGAAATATATTTTTGTCAGTATTTAAATGGCTTGCTATTTTTAAAGCCAATAATAGCACAATCATTTTTACAAGTTTTATCATTTAAATGTGTACGATAGGTGTAATTCCAGTAAATTAATTTGAATGCACTACATGGAGATTCGTTCTGCTTATGATAAAGGTTACTGGCCCCCAGGGTAAGGTTCCTGTATTATATCACAAGCCCTGCACTTTTCAAGCTAGAGAAGCTTGTTATATGTAAAAGTGAACTTGCTATTGTTTGACAGGTAGCAGAATGAGGACACTAGATTCAGCAGTGTGTAGCTCGCTCTGTTTAATGTGAAGAGGATGGTATTTTTCACGCAGGTTTCAAAATCTGAAAACATGATTGCCGGGTGAAGGTGCAATGATGGGAAATGTACAATGACACTGTTTTCATCAGGTTGTGTTACCAGACATTGACACAGAATGCTCGAGGGGTAAAAAGAAGTATCGCATCTCTGTGGTTCCTATTGTCTGTGACATGGTTGATTTTTTTTTTTTTTTTTCAATAATTCTGTAATCTTTTATTTTATTTGGTGACGGCACCCTTTCCCATATTAACTATGTGTGGGTGTGTTTATTACAAAGTCATATCAACACCCGGGGGTATATACGGATGTTATCTTAGAACGTTCCAGAGACCGTTATAAAGCTCCATACACATGGGGTGATTTCTGCTTCGCCTACATGCTGAGCAATGTAGGCTAGGCAAATCTCCTTGAGCTTCCCATACACACATAGAGATCTGTGCTGAGGCATCTGTGCTAACCACTGTATTCTTTATGTACATGTAGTAGATATCCATTTAGATCTTGACTGCATGTGCTACAGATCTGAGCGACATGCGGGACTGCACATAGCCATCTATATGCAGTGAACACATGGGGCAATGTTTGCTTAATTACTAAATGATTTGGACAGATTGCGTAGAAAATAAGTTGTTTCAGAGGATGCTCTAGTCTGGTTCACAACATACCATCCCTACAAAGAAATATCTCCACATCTTGGTATGCCCTGCCACAGCTTTTCTATTTGGTAATGTTATCACAGTGTCAGATCAGCTGGATGACTGTATGTTGAGCACCCCTGCCCTAGATGTATGAATCAAAAATTGCATGAATTTGTAACCTATTTTATTAAGCCGCAGTTCTGAAGAACCAGGTGTATTGGGAAGTATGCCATGCACTGTCATACATCTGGAATACGCATTGCATTTCATGTGATGAATAGTCTACCGGACATGTAATGTTCTGCTGTATACAATGCTCCTTAGGGATGATATTGTTGCTCACAATGGAGGACACATGGACAATTGTTGCTTTCAAAGTGACTTGTATGCCACCTGGTGACAAATATTAGTTTTTTTTCTGTTTTTCCCAATAAATGCCTGAGCACACCCTCCGGAAATACTTTTCCACACATCAGGATGATGACATTAGACCCATTACTATTCCCATGATGCATTGTAATGCTCCTTATTAATAATGTGTTGGGTTTATTACTTGTGATGGTGACTCCCTCAAACAGCTCTCACTCTTGCATCCCGTGCAATTTGTTTTTATTAATGACTTAATGATTTAGGCAATGTTTAATGTTGGAGAAGACATGGGCATTGTATAATGCATTCTGTAGGTAGATTTTTGAAGAATGGCCTTTATAGCTGGTTAGACTTTATCGCTTTGTAGATACCCATTGCCATTACTATGGGAAGTGTAGCATATCTTTTCAGTACACCAGTTCTGAGTTATGACAGTCTTCCAGTTACAACTTACTATCTGGTTTCCATGAAAGTCTGTAGCAGGTAGATGACAAAAATATGAAAAGGTCAATCTATATTTGCATTATAGGGCGCCATGTGTGGTCTGTATGGATGCTCGTATTTTTCCCCCTAATGGAATATACCCTGCACTTTTGGAAAATAAATGCTCTAACATGGGTTAAATTTGATAAGCACCTTTTTTGAAATAGTGGTTTTTCCTTAAATAATGACCTTACCTAAACTGTCTTTATAACCGCTGCAATACTTAGCAGTTGGAAACCGTTACTCTGCTGTAATGTTCCTTAAGGTGGCCATACACCTACAGATTTATTGTCAGGTTGGAACAAAACTCTGGTAATTTTTGAGAGACCATTTGTCAGTTTTCAGCATTTCCAAGCAAATGGTCAACGGTCATTTGCTCTCATCCATAACAATATTTTTGTTCCAACCAGCAAGATTGGACAATAAATCTGTAGGTGTATGGCCACCTTTAGGCTGGCGAAAAGTGTGCCCTCTTTTTTTTTGTCAGGGACAGTTATTTGATTATTTACTGACTGGTAGTCCATTGCAGGCTGTCATTTGCACCACTAAATTTGTAAGAATTACAATGTGTGAATGCATTATGCACTATTGTAATCTGCTCTGGTTATTTAGAGGAGGCGATTAAGTTGTTTATCGTGATTGATCTGTTTAAAGTGATGGGGGTCGATATTCAGAGCTAGTGAAATATTTGTAATGTGAAGTCTCTTATGATGTTGCCCCTTATTATTTTAGTCTCTTCTTACTGCCATGATCGCTATAATTGTAGGAAACTATAGCTGTGCGTATTAGCTGTTGCTTTCATAAACTTAAAGTTCCTTATCTACAGGTGTGTGTATGGTCTGTCTTGAGTGTATGGTCACGCTCTGGTATATGCACACCTTAAATGGTTGCGACCACCCAAAATGTGTGTAATAAACCTGGTTAACTGAGTAAGTGAATAAAATAAGTGACTGCTGTGCAGTCAGTACTCTACCTGTGCATGATGCTGCTGTGTAGTCAGGTGTGTTTACAGTTGGTCATGTGACAGTTGAAATTGTGCAGTTACGCTGGGAATTGTGTGGCCCGTGGTACATATATAGTCATGTGATCTAATGTATCCAATCAGGTTATGGAATATTTGGTTATTATACCATTTACCATGCATATACATTTCTGGATGGTGTCTAATGGAGTGATTCAAGTGTTGCTCCGTATTGGATGCACACATGTCTGTGCCAGCATAACTATGATTCTTAATTTTTAAAGAGTTGCCGTTTAGTATGTTCGTATGTAAGCTGGTAATGATTCATATGTTAGCTTGGTTACTGTTGCATTGATTGCAACACAACATGCTCTGGATGGTGTACCTCTGGACACTTGCCCCAAGGGGTGCCTTGGATTGTTGTTCTAGGACAAATTCATAATTTTTATGAGTAAAGCAATAGGCAAAACCAGAGTTTGTGGCCGCAAATCATGAAATATATATGGGCAAACAAAAGCTTATCTGGTTCCTCACTACAGAATTGATCCTAAAGATGACCTTTTAAACACAATTTCCTTAATAATTTTTCTGAATTTGTCAACAAGAAACTTTTGACCTGGGGGTGCCGTAAAAAATATTCTGCTATTCTAGGGTGCCGTAGTTCATAAAGGTTTTGAGACCACTGTACTACACCATGGGGCAGATGTATTAGAGCGGCGATTATAGTGCCACCATAACCCTTCTGGTGTCACCTCATGACCAAGGTGAAGTAGGAGTGAACACGACAAGGTGTATTAACATCTTGTCTGCTGAAGTGGGTGAGTGAAAACTCCCCCATCCGGTAATGTCCCCTTAATCAGCGCGGCAGTGGACAGTGTGTCTCTGCCTGCTGGCCAGATGTGTCTGCCTGCTGGCTAGTGTCTCTGCCTCATGCCAGATCTCCTGCACAGCCCGGAGATGGCAGCAGGGACAGCGCTGTCCCTGCTGTTAGGATAGGGCATCACCACCCTGCAGCTTTTGAAGTCAATAGCTGCAGGAGGCGCTGCTGACCGGTCATACATTTGCCCTGCATAGTGCCCTGTTATCTTTTAGATGGCAGGTTCATTCACTGAACAGCGGTGCCTTCATACATGGGGGAGAAGCTGAGCTTATATGGGAAATGGTAATACACACAGAGAATGCTGCTAATAATCTCCGAGTGATGAGCTATACATTGATTTTAGAGTAAGTCCTCATACAGTTAAGTGTTACTGTATGTTAGATGGCACCTGTCCTTACAGTACAGAGTCTATAATGAAGTCTAAGCCACTTTGCCTGCCTTCCTTCCTTCCGCTTCTTCACTGTGCAGTTCCACTCTTCTATCCTCTGCTTTCCTGTCATGGTTCCTGGCATTCTGGGCTCTAGCACTAATCCTCAACCCATTGTCTTCTTTCTTTAAGCGCTGGTCGGACTATGTGGAAAGATACATGAACTGTGACTCTACTTCCCCAGAGCTGAGAGAGCATCTCGCACAGAAACCTGTTTTCTTACCCAGGTGAGCTCATCATCTGATGCCTGTGCCAGGTATACTGTCACTAACATTTAGTGAATAAAAACATTTGCCAAGGTTTTTTTTTTTTTTTTTTTCCCCTTAAGATCCATTTTTTAGCTGTTAGCCTCTTCCACCTCTGCTGGGAAGCTATTCCGGTTAACCTATCTTCACATTTAGTCTGACCACTCCACTCTTCAGCTTGAGCTTCTGAGATATTGTTCCATGTTATGTAGTACAGGTCATTCCCTTGTAAAACGTTCTACTAATAATTTGAATTTTGTCTCTTCCCCCCCCTCAGCTTTATAGGTTCTGGGTTCATTGTGACATGCGTAGTAAGTGTATTATGATGCCATATTTTCCACAGTACAAATATTGCTCTTTCAGCAGGTCAAATACTGCTTGATGACCATGATATTATATGTGTACTGGTACTTCAGGTGGATAACTATGTTCTTCAATAGTTCAGATTATTTTCGATCAGCCTGAACAAATTTAAAACTAATGTGTCATATTGAATAGAAGTTTGTTAGAAGTAACAAAACACACATATTTTATAGAGAGAGTGGTACTATGATTTAGTGATGACCTTCTTAGGAAAGTATACATGTATGCTTTCCTCACACAATGGTGGTAATTCAGTCATTGCTCCATGCGACTGGCTCTACATGGCGCTTAATTGCTTCTCTGTTCGGGCGGACAAAGCTGTGGGGAGACCCATTTAAACTTGTAGCTGGCGGCCTGAAATGTGCCATAACCAATTTGAGCACCCAGATGGCACTTTTTTCGGGTTGAGTCCAGCACTTTAGTTGGTTTGATCAATTTTAATCTATTAAAACCGGCATGTATCGGTACGATCAGCACAATAAGAGGAAACAATTGAATACCATGTGCTTTGACTTTTAGCTTGCATGGTGGCTTCTCTAGTGGAATCCTAATGTGAATAAAGCCAAACGGGAGGTTTTTTTTTAGCATGGGGAATTTTATTTTTCTAGGTGCCCATCAGGACCTTTGAAATTAATTAATTTGGTCCCGCAGGTTAGATGAGAAGTTGGATTGTCCTGAGATGAGCAGAAAGGAAACATGGCTTCAAACAAGTGCTAAGCATGGAATGTCTCATGGAGAGTTTCGGGTAAATTGACTAAAGCTTCTAAAACTCATAAGGGGTGTTGCCCATAGCAAGCAATCATTTTCTTGATAGCTAGAATATGGTCTGTTTTAGAAGCATTAGTAAATATAACCTTGGTCTGCAACTTTTACCGCAGCCAAGTCTGTGAAATAAACTTGCAGCGCCTTGCTCCTGTGAAAATCCATCTCTGCAATTTAAGACACACCATCGAAACCCCAGCTTTGGGATATGTGCTATTTGTCAGTTATGGACTCCTATGTGAGTGGCATCAGGCGTAGCCATCAGCAATACGTCTACCAAATAGCTTCTTGTTATCTCTCACTGAAATCCACACTCCCTGCGCCCCCAATGTTTTTCTCCATCGGTGTTGCATCAATCGGGACGCATGTGCAGTAATTCGCTCTTCTGTGTGTGTGATAACAATCTGGGTACATGTGCAGCACTTCAATGACGTAACCTACATAATGTTGTGCATCTATGCGTGTTATCAATAGGAATGCATGTGCAGTAATTAGAACTTTGCATTATGTGCAACTTCGAATCAGGCCTGACGTTTGTTTGCTCCAATCTCTTCTGGGGTGCATCCTTTTGACTTATGCTAGACACAGAAACTCTTGAACTTGAATAGTTTAAGAGGTGAGTGGACATCATGGACACACATCTGTAAGGTTTGTATGTAAAGGGATACCAGTGTCTTCAGTCAATGCCTCATTTTCAGTTGTGGCCTAACTTCAGTGCTGAGCAAGTCTTGCAGTCCAGATGGCTGCCCTTCGCAGATACAGTATGGCTGAGATTTGTCCCTGAGAGGCTCTAATCAAGGCAAGCTCTTCCACGCTACAGTCTATTCTGGATTAAGGATTAGACTTTATAGGATCACTTACAATCTTCCTTCTATTTACCAGGCCATGTGCGGTGCCTGTTTAGAAGCAGATATTCTTGGCATTCCAGAGGGCCCACCATAGTGCCTGTCCCCATATCTCGATTACTTAAGTCTGGCCCTGTTTCACCAGCTGGCATATTTTTGAGTTTATGGCTTGTTGAAAGTATGACTTTAGATTATGCTTAGGGCTAGAAAGTTACTTTTTAAGCCAATTGTTTCCACTGGATTAAGAATGTTCATATCTTTTGATGGGTAGTAAAGATTTTTCAAGTCTGCTTTTAAATGTTTCAGGTCTCCACCATCTCTGGTTTCTTGCAGAGAAAACTTTCTCTTTTTGTTGGACATGGGTAAATGTGCAGACTCTACGCCCCTAATAGTCTTACAGCATCCATGTTTCAATATTAAGATTCCATGGTGATGACGTTGCTTAGCTGAAAGTTAGCCCCTTTGCTTGTCTTCAGAGCAAGGAGAGTTTTTTTTTTTTCTGTTTGTCTTCCATAAAGATGGGGCTGGTCTTAAGAAACAGAGTCCACTTTGAGCAGCGAAGGAAGGTCTAAGGGCTAAATTTACTGAAGCTTCTAACATTGAAAAAGAGGCCATGTTGCCCATAGCAACTAATCGGATTCTATCATTTCTCTATTGCACCATAGAAAATGATACAAAATCTGATTAGTTGCTATGGTGCAATAGAGAAATTATAGAATCTGATTAGTTGCTATGGGCAACATAAACTTTTACCCCTAAGCTATTTTACACAAATATGGTGGCGGTGGCGGCCTTAGACCAGGATAAATCTCCAGAGACAGATGGCAACCTTCGTTTTCTGGGCTTGAGAATTGCATGGGAGTTTGTGAACGGTGTGACATCTTCACCTGTGGATATTTTAAAAATGTGCAAATTCTGGGTGACCTGGAATATGTGATCTGTTGGGGTTCCTTGAGGGTAGAGTTTGGGGACCACTGCTGTAAGCTTAGTAAGAGGGATTATGAGCTACCAAGCAGCCACTGGGGATCTAGAAGGATCAGTGCTTGGTGGTGTGTGGGGTGTTTTTCCCCAACCCTCCTATGTGAAACCCTTATACACCAATACCTCACCAATGATCTGAGTGAAAAAGATTTATCAAAATAACAAATCTATTCTATTTTCTCACTATATTCGCATCAGGCACTAGTCACATGTGCAGACTTGACATCCAGGTTAAAAAAAAATTCTACATATACAAGTGTGCTTTGGAAAAATATTATTAGGGCAGTAGTCAATGAAAAAAATTCTCTGTGCATGGCGAGAGATTTTTTCTCTCAGCATGCACTCTCCCTGTTCCGGAGCCTCCTGCTCCCACTATTCAATGTATTTAAGACTCGCCGCCACTCGCGGCGAGTCTTAACCCCTGCAGCGGACGAGCGTCCGCGGCAGGGAGCTTTCAGGGAGCCGGGGGACGGAAGCAGCCAGAGAGATTAAAGTCTCCCTGGCTGCTCCAGAGGAATGTGGAGGGGAGGAGGGCTCCCCGGGACCCAGGCAGCACAGGCTGCCCCCCCCCCCTATAGCCAGCGGGGGACCCAGTATTCACTGCACCCGATCGTGCATAGTAACGATCGGGTGCAGTGAATATATGAATATCTAATGAGCGGCTCTAGCGCTCCGGCCCCCTGCTGGCTGCAATGTGTAAAAAAAAAAAAAAAAAATATTTTTTGTAAAATTCAATATATATTCATGTGCTATAAGCACATGAATACAAATAACATGCCCCTTCACAGAAAAAAACCCAGATTTTTTGACACACCAAAAAAAAAAAAAAAAACCCTTTTAGTTTAAAAGTTCACATTCCAGCTCTCCATCAAAAGATGGAGAATTTCTACACGGAGAGAGACGGTGAAAATCACTTAGAAAGACGGCGAATATTTCACATTGAATAGGGTGGTTCACTTTTGGAGAGCAAAATACTCCGTCCAAGGCGAAAAGCAAAAATTCTCCATAAAACACAGAGAATTTTTCTCATTGAATACTGCCCTTAGTCTTATCACTGTAATAAACAAAAAAAAGGAGGGGTTAAGTAGTAATTGGATGCGTCTGAATAATGGCTCACCAAAGACAGCAATTTATATTGTTTTGAAAACGACCGTTCTGCACCTTCATTAAAGGGATACGTGTGTGAACGCTGCTTCCAGGTTTGTCAGGAAACATATTGGATCCGTATCCTAGCATGTATGATTTCTAATCATGATTACCTATACTACTTTACTGTGGCATTCACACATTGGGGAAACTGGTTGTAGCCTTTGTGTCGCAGATAAATATATTATCCATTATCTTATTGTGTCTAAACAGGAATCTGCGCAGAATCCGGAAGTGCCAGAGAGGCCGAGAACAACAGGAGAAAGAAGGGAATGGGAAGAGGACTCTGGAGAATCTAGAGAGTCTGGACAAGCTGCAGTGCAAATTCAAGCTGAACTCTTACAAGATGGTGTATGTCATCAAATCAGAGGACTACATGTACCGCCGCACTGCCTTACTGAGGGCACAGGAGGTAGGTGTGGGTATACAGTGGGGTATAGTAAAAGATAAAGCAGCCAGAAATGCAAGGGAAAGTGGTGCAAGATGTGTTTTTGGTATGTATTAGGGTTTCTGTACTATGGTAACTGATCTGGTTTATTAGAGCAGAAACCAAACAGGTATAACCAAGCGCAGGGCACTAGTAATGGTCCCAGCTTCCGTTTATAAGGGATACTCAGCCCTCAGAAAATACAAAAAACATACACACCAGGTAAACGGCTCTAATGGACCACACTAATTAGTATTCCAAAAGGTATAAATTTATTAAAAAATATATATTAAAAAATACACAATAATACAATTTTAACAATGCCACCGGCCGGTAGAGCTATCAAAAATGTGCACAATAATTTCTGGCCATAAAAAATAAATTTAGAAAAGAAAGAGAGCTTCTTTCCCTAGGCTGCAGCGTGTGACATAGGATCAATGTTCCATTATGATAAATCTAGGATTGCCTGATTAAGCTAAAGCATATAGTGGATCTGAGGCTTGGTAGCTTTTTTTATATATATATATATATATATATATATATATCTCTCCACTTATCAGTGAAACAGTCCCAGAAATCTTGTAAGACACATTGATATACGTTGATGTTATATGTATTTGCAAGCGTGTTAGTCAGTCACACAATTTAGGCTTAGTTGTATAACAGCCCTTAGAATTGCTCCATACTTATAAAGGACTGCAGGTGCTCAATCATTCAAGCAAAGCAGCATGAATAAAAGTAATATTGATACTTAGGTTTCCAAGGGAGTGCAGCACTTTAATGCCCACTATAGGGTGAGAGTTCGCTGGCCTGAAGCGGGTCCCCGGCTGCTGGTCTTCCCAATATTGCAGCTCTTCTCTGGGACTCCCAGCTCCGGCAATTCTCCCTGGCTCACGTGGTCTTGCTTGTTTGCGGAAGTAAGTGACGCTCGATGACGCGTTTCCCCGCCTTCTCCTGGTCAGCGGCTTCATCAGATGATTTGTCACAGTGCAGCTCCGTCTATTTGTATATGCTCGCGCCACCCAGATGGGCGTGTATTCAGCTGTAATCAGATTCATTGCGCGGCAGCTCCGTATGTTTCTAACCAAGCCTCGTTTTCACACAAAGTTTGACTGTTGGAGAGAGCCAAGCCTCGTTATCATAGTAGTCACAACAAATTTTACTCCTTTTGTACGGCAACCAAGCCTCGTTGTCGTGCCCGGTCTCCATTTTTATTCACATACGTGGCTTCGTTATTTAGTGCAGATTAACAGTTTTAATTAAAAATATAAACATACGGAATAATAATACTAGAATTTGCTTAATCGCCATATTCTTAAATAGAGAAAAATATTTATTAGAGCAGAGCCCAAGCTTCCTTGTGCTGTTAATGATGGAGCATGTTAGAGAGAAGGACCTCTCCACTCAACTTGTCCACTGAACATGCCCTTAGATGAAGTGAATCGAGGAATGGCTAGAACATGGTCCTCAAACTGCGGCCCTCCAGATGTTGTGAAACTACAAATCCCAGCATGCCTTGCCACAGTTTTGCTATAAGGGAGTATTAAAACTGTGGCAAGGCATGCTGGGATTTGTAGTTTCACAACATCTGGAGGGCCGCAGTTTGAGGACCCATGGGCTAGAAGTTTATTTGTGAACACATTTGAACTTTTTTGTGTGTGTGTGTGTTTCTCAGTTTATCCCTTATGTAATGCACTATTCACTTTTCAACATAGTCCCCATCCCTTTCCACACATGAGCCAATGCATGACTGGACGGGCAAACCCGTCGAAGAAAGCTGGTGGTTGTCTACACCAGGACCGAATGGCAGCTTTAACCTCGTTGTCAGTGTTTACCCTTAAGGTACTCTTTCATCTTTGGGAAGAGGGTTACAGCGCCTGCAGTTCAAGGAGGTTCTGCCACACCTGTCGTACAGCCCCGACCTTGCACGCTGCAACTTTAATCTCTTCCCAAAGATAAGGGAGCACCTTAAGGGTCACCACTTCAACTGTGATGACGAGGTGAAAGCTGACGTTCGGTCCTGGTGTCGAAAACAACCACCAGCTTTCTTCTCAGACGGGTTTGCCTGACTCATCAAGCATTGGCGCACATACGTTGAAAAGTGAATCATGCATTACATAGAGTATAAACAAGTAATTTTATATAGATCGGTTCAGTATACCTTATCCAAAATGCTTGTGACCAGAAGCATTTTGGTTAACGGATTATTCCGTATTTTTGAATATTTAAAGAGGTATCTTGATATGTTGTATAAGCACATCAAACACATGAAATACACACAAATATATTTGATTTGTTCAAGAAACAATGTTTTGCACACCTTGTTGCCCCGAAACATTGTGTTTTTTGCACATTAAATCTTTTGTCTAAGAAGCCCGCTGGACCGATCTTGCAGGGTACACATGTACTATAGGGTGTACCCAGCTTCAAAAGTAGGACAAATGCCTATCCTAATAGTTAATGGGAAACCGGTTTACAGCATATTTGTTTATAGTTAATGGTTGGTAGTCTACACAGAACACATGGAAGAAACTGAAGCCTGATTTGTTGTGTATAAGAAAGGTACGACCACTACTCCTCCATATTTTATTATAAAGGAGCTGCACAATGAACATAAACAGTCATCTAATAGATTGTTCATTGATACCTATGTCTTTCTGAAACTGTAGTTTTGGTCCTGTGGAAATGTGTGCGCATGTGGCCTATTTCAGACCTGATTGCATGGCACATTTTATTTGTAAATGGACAATGTCTGGGGCTGATATAAAATGTGCAGAGTTCAGTTTGGTTAGGGGTGTTTAAACTGGAATCTACTTTGCAGTATAAGAATAAAGCAGCCAGTATTTACCCTTCACAGAAACAATCTAACTCTCTAAAATCTAATTCTCTCTGCACATGTTACATCTGCCCCACCTGCAGTGCAGCATAGTTATGTTTACTTGCAAACAAACTGAGTCCTGCAATCAGGTCTGATTTAGGCCCATAGAATGGTTAGGTTGGAGAATGAATACTTGAGGCATTTGAACAGCAATAAAGATAACAATCGGCTGCTGTTTGTTTCCCTTTAACCTAATAATGACTGTTTTGCATTTTTCTTCTAGTCCCATGAGCGGGTCAGCAAACGACTACACCAGCGCTTCCAATCGTGGCTGAGCAAATGGAATGTGGAGCATGTGAGCCGGGAGATGGCAACGGATACCAGAAAGTGGCTAATGGGAGAGGGAGTGGAGGGAATGGTACCCTGTGCCACTACCCGGGACTCTGAGACCCTACACTTTGTGGATATCTACAAGTACCGAGTAAAATATGGACCTGCTTTTAAAACCCCATAAAGATGAAAGACATCCAGCCTTTCCGTGCTGATCTGACTTTTTTTTGAAGCTCTTGATCTTTTGTCTAAACCAGCAGGATCATTTACAGAGTACTGACTGGGCCTAAGCCTCACTTCGAGGTTTATTAATCTCTTCTGCTGCCAGAGGAGTTGCTGCAAGCCCCACCTGACAGAAAAAGTGGTTTAGTGTTACTGAAATCTCCTCCTGCCAACCTCCCCACCAGTTAGTCTTAGCAGACCTTCTTTCACCCTGGTGTGTAAATACAAGCGTGTAAATAACGTAAACAAAGGTCCTCCTATACATCTCCTGTCCCCATCTCTTATTTTATAGCAAGCGCCGTCTTAGTTTAACCTTCTGTTACCCATCTTTGTAACATAGTAATATGGGGGGTAGGGGCGCATCCGGAAACCACAACCACCTTTATTACTGTTTCTACCAAAGGGAGTCTATTGAGAGTGGTTTATATATAGAACTACATTATATATGTCTAAACACTCGCCCCAGCCTGTCATTGCTGTATCTGTCAGTGTGAGTGTTCTATTTTATCTTCTATCCTTACTACCACTCCCCCCCCCCCCCCCCCCCCCCCTTTCTTTTCATTATTATTATTTTTTTTTTTAAACACTGTAAATAAAGAAAAGGTTTGGTATGACAAAGTTTCTGATGACAGATGATGCAATAATATTTCAGGTGCTTTTTTGTTTTCCGAACTGGTTTGTACCATGCCCAGTTGCTGAACGCGTATTATATGATCACTATTATATTACCTCAGTTTCTGCCATCTGTCTTGTTTTGAGGTATGTATATACATAGACTGTGTGTACATATTTGGTCTCTTGGAAGGGTGTACATTTGCTTTTGTGTCTCGCCAGTCCACTTCAAGTAGACAGTATGTATACGATTTTGGTATATTAAGTTGAAAGGAAAGTTTCTGCGCACTTACACCTGTATTACATATGTATTGACAATGGTTACATTTAGAAGAGGGCCTTCATTCAATTACCAGCAAGTCTTATACTCTTCTGACTGAATGTTGCGGAACAGTCTGATGCTCAGGACTTTGATTGACTTATAAGCTAATGCTGCGCCATTCTTCTGGTTAAGGAATAGAACTGGGCCGTGTGTTGCACAAAGGGCCTACTCTAAATATCCTTTGGCAAACAAACCCCTATATTGTTGACCTTCAGAATGTCAAATGTTTCTGAATGATGAAATGATGCATGTCTACAATATGAACATAGCATTGACATGAATAATGTTGAATGTGTCATCATGTCGTTGTTGACATGGAGTCCCTGCTGACAGTGTGACCATGTTGAAATGGGGCTTTAGGATACAATTTAATTCTGTTCTATATTGCATGAAAATGTTTATCACCTTGCAGATAACTCTTGTACCTTTTTATTAGCCATTACTAATATGGTGTGCGCGCACACATTGGGCCTGATTCAGACCTGCTGGGCTGCGATTATATGGAGTCTAGCGAGCAGGTAATTGCCTCCCTGCATTCGCAGCCATACACATCGGGAAAATCATTCACCATCTAACGATTGTTCCCCTGCGCATAGCACTGAGTAAGTCTGGACTCACCCGGCGCTGTGGATAGGAGACCTTTGCTGACATCAGCGGCCTTCCATCCTAATGGCCTGTGAATGCAAGCATAACATTCACTGTCAATCACCTAGGGAGCGGCCACTGAAGGCTACCCTTTGCCTGGTACATTCGAAAAAGGGACCTAGTGCATGCGAGCAGCGTATCGTGCGCATATGGGGTCTTTCAATAATCGTCAGGGCTACAGATTCACAGCCCTCTGAGTGGGTCTGAATCGGGCCCCAAGTATTGTTTTTACCTTTCCTATGTCCAGGCAGAGGCTGGGCTAAAAGCTGATAAACTTAAACAGGCGTGTCCAAACTGTGGCCCTCCAGCTGTTGTGAAACTACACATCCCAGCATTCCCTAATAGCAAAACTGTGGCAAGGCATGATGGGTCTTGTAGTTTCACAACAGCTCAAGTGCCATAGTTTGGTCATTCCTGACTTAACGGTTCTGCTGATTTTCCAGTATACTCATCCTTTTCTAGAACTGAAGGGTCCTTAATTCTTTGCATGCAAAAGCAATGGTTGTCCCTATTACAGGAACCCTTAAGTATGTCTGCAAAGGGAGATTTTCTAAATCAAAGCAGGGGTCAGTATAGCTGGTGCACTACACTTGTTCTTCTAAACTCCTGCAGGATGGCAACAAGCAAGATCCTCTGCATCTTGTGTAATTCACTCAGTGCCTGCATGAGGATTCATTGCCTGAGAAGGTTCTACCAAGTGAAGGTCGTGGCCCTGGTCAATGAGGTATGTAATACTGGCAACACTTGGAGGTGAATATTTCTATTGGCCCTCAGCTGACACTGCCCCTAAAATCTTCACTACCTGTGTACCTAACAGCAGCGGCCACTGTAGATCCCGGAATGGCTCAACAGTTGCATAGTCTGTTTCATCCAATTGTTGAGTCCCTCCTGTTTCTGTAAGCACCAGGTTCCGCTGGGCATACATTTTCAGAGTGAGGGGCAGTTCGCTGGTTCCTCTGAGTTGAAGGGAGACATGTTGGCCAGAACTGGGTGGCTTTATGCACTATTAATAGCCTATGAGTCTATGACCTCATTCTAGCCAGCTATCTGACTTTTAAACCTAGCAGGATGAACTCCATGCTCCATTGGTGATATGTGTGAGTCTTTTTAATAAGAAGAGGGAATCGGGTCCTTAAGTTCATTTCCTTTGCAAGTTTTGGTACTTGTTTCCTAGCACGGCCACCACGATTTCTATCGTGGTGGTCGTGTCGGAAAAAATTGTGTCGGTCGCGTCGGGTGCATACCAAAACGCACACGATGCGACCGACGCGATGTACCCGATTTCTCCATAGGCTTCAATGTTAAAATAATTTAACATTGAAGCCTATGGAGAAATCGGGTACATCGTGTCCATAGGCTTCAATGTTAAATTATTTTAACATTGAAGCCTATGGAGAAATCGGGTACATCGTGTCCATAGGCTTCAATGTTAAATATTTTTAACATTGAAACTGAGTCCATTTAACATAGTAAAAAATGGTAAAAGGGCCAATATGGGCCATTTCTCATTGGGTATGGCCCCGGCATGTGTGTAAAAAATAATGGCCCCCCATTGTGGCCGCCCCCCCCCCCACGATTGACGCGAACCCGAAGCGTGGCGAGCGGTGGCGGTGCGCGTCCTCCGACCTTTTCATTCCCCTACTATCCACGTCGGCGTGGAGTTGAGAATAGATTAGTGTGGCGAGCGCACGCTGATACCTTCACAGATCCCTGCGTCCCCTCGCGGGCTTCACAGGTATCAGCGTCGGCTCGCTGCGCTCGCCACACTAATCTCAACTCCACGCCGACGTGGATAGTAAGGGAATGAAAAGGTCGGAGGACGCGCACCGCCGCCCCTCGCGGGCTCGCTGCGCTCGCCGCGCTTCGGGTTCGCGTTAATCGTGGAGGTGGCGGCCACAATGGGGGGCCATTAATTTTTACACACATGACGGGGCCATAGCCAATGAGAAATGGCCCTTATTCGGCCTTTTCCCATTTTTTACTATGTTAAATGGACTCAGTTTCAATGTTAAAATAATTTAACATTGAAGCCTATGGACAAATCGGGTCCATCGCATAGGCTTCAATGTTAAATATTTTAACATTGAAGCCTATGGGGAAATCGTGGGCATCGCGTCGCATCATGTGCCTTAAAGTTAAGGCACACGATGCCGGCGATTGTGGCCGTGATAAGAAACAAGTACCCAAGTTTTTTTTTTTGCAGATGTGTCATGAGAAGCTTGGCTAAAACTTGTATTTTAAGCCTACAGGTACTGGTGCACCTACTTGTTTGCAGGTTGAAACTAAGGTAGGAGAACTCACTTCATAGGACTAACCTACTGTATGCTTACAGTTCTTCCCACAGCCAATACAGGAACTATAAAGCCGGGTATACAATAAGTGATTAGATGGATGATGCATTGTCCTAACGCAGATTCGAATGGTAGAGTGGCCACCTTGCTTAGTGTGTCACTGTGATTATGTGGTCCTGTGTATCATTTCCAGGGTCGTCCGGTCAGGCTTGCTGTATATCTAAAAGGATGATTCAACGCACAATGGCATGCATTTTAAATTAGAGAAGCGCACCTGAAACGTTTTGGATCTGGATTGGTTTTGTCAAAACCACCCTTTTGAGTTTTGGATCTTTATTTATTTTACATCCTAAAAACAGCTAACACCACAGAATGTTGAATTTTTTTTTGTTTTGTCTTCTTCCTACAGTATATTCTGAGCAGCTCACAATAATGTTTTTAGGCTGAAAGGTTGCGGTAGTTGCATGACAAAGCTAAGGGACACGAGGGTGACGCACTGGAACATTTTTTTTAACATAATTTATAAAGCTGATCCTAAGAGCGCATAATGCAAAGAAAAGGAGGCGTAAGATGGAATTATCCTTGGGCAGCCCACCCACCCGTATGTTGTATATACTGGACATTCACACTTTAACAAACCAATCATGTCCGTGGTAGGGACTACCACACTTGTGGCTGAAATTATAGCGTTATTTGGGTCCCCCTGTATTTCTAGAATCAGCACTGGGCTCTTGGAACGGTTCTGATTTACCAAAAAATGAGGGGTTCCCCATATTTTTTATAACCAGCTTTGGGGAACCATGCTTTTTAGTTATTTATTTTTCTACTTTTTCCACAGAGGAGGCTGTACAGATCTGACTGATCCATGCAGGCTTCAGCCAATACGCCTGGAAACATAATTTTTTTTTCTTTTGTATTTTCTGCTGAATTTGTAGCTGAATTTAGCAAATTGATAGTAAATTAGTCATATGGTGTATACACACGGTGAGATTCCCTTGCTATTCAACTTAAGATTCGACTTGCTATAGAATCTTTGGTACTTGTTTCCTAGCAGGGCGCCCAGTATGCATTTAGCATACTGGGCTATTCTCTGTAGTGAAATCGGATCGCACAGCATGTATAGTGCCGTGCCATGCGATGTCCATATTAAGTGCACAGGAGTGCTTATACAATGAAGTATCGCATGGGATCAGAGGGCACCATAGACAGGGTGCGATCCGATGCGATATTTCATTGTACAGGCACCCATGCGATGAGATGTGATGTGTGCTTACTATGAGATGTGGTGGGTGCTTGCTATTGAAAGCACGTATGGCATTTTTTTGTGTCACTTCTACCCCGAAGCGGAACGTGTCCTCCGACCTTTTCATACCCCCACTATCCACGTTGGCGTGGAGTTGATTTTATTTAGTGTGGCGAGTGGACGTGGATAACTTTACATGTAGTCCACTGCGCTTGACACCCTTTCTGGCTCGGTGGCTCGCTGCACTATATAAAATCAACTCCACGCCGACGTGGATAGTGGGGTATTAAATGGTTGGAGGACGCATTCCGCCGCCGCTTGCCACGCTTTGGGGTGGTGTGGATAGTGGTGTTGTTTTAGGAACACATTCACACCTGCAATATCATACATCTGCTACAGTAATGACGACATGTGTTAACGAATAACTGAAAGCCATGAAAAAGAATGCAATGCGATTTCAGTACCGTACG
Source organism: Crinia signifera (assembly GCF_055691185.1). Taxonomy (NCBI): domain Eukaryota; kingdom Metazoa; phylum Chordata; class Amphibia; order Anura; family Myobatrachidae; genus Crinia; species Crinia signifera. The sequence continues at coordinate 208,357,395 of NC_139220.1, forward strand.
TACTGAAATTGGGCGCCCTATTAGGAAACAAGTATCCAATCTTTGCTAACTCTGTACTATTTACATTCAATTCATACTATCTACATTCAATTTGCATTATATAGTGATTGCAGCCCTGTCTATCTGGGTTTCGATTTGTACTGTCACGGGAGTGCAAGGTAAAAAACCTGTGCGATCTGCATGTTATTTTGATTATATAGTCAAAATCTCATGCTGGATTGCACCCATGTGTACACAGTATTACACCATGAATGACTGTATTTGACATAGAATGGGTGTATTCGTACCCATTCCATCTTAGTAAATTCCCCCCTATGTATGTTAAGAACCATTAAATCCCAATTTCTGCTTGTAAGCCAAAATGTCATTATAAATTTCAGTTCCTTCATTTATCTCTAGAGGCATTCTATGTTCAAAGAATAGGTCACTACTGTTGTCACCAGTCATCTGTAGGCAGATGTCCTAGCCTCAAACCAAGGGCAAGCACTCTGCATGACATTTTGGGTAGACCTTTTTTTTACCCACCCTTTTCCAGGAGACTGCATCATAGTTTTGCCCCTAGATGTAGAGCAAGGTTTAGGTTTCTACTATGGTGTTTTTTCTAGTTTGAGTCATGCCAAGCCTGAACATTAAATTGCTAAGCAACCACTTGTATGTGGAGCCATTTCAAGATAGAAGATTCAGCCACTCATGAAAAAGAGGAGTTTCATACCTTTGGAAATCAGACTCTTCATGTCCTTATTTGAAAGGCTTATTGTGCATTACTCAGATTTGCAGTTAGAACTATACCTTTCCAGTTAACTCTCCATGCCTCTTGGGTGTTCACAAAGGTTATGGATCCTATACTGGCCTCATGAGGAACACAAGTCATCACAGCTGTTTCCTACAGCCAAGACTTTCAAGTGAAAACTACTGTTGTCTATGCAACAGCATAACCTATACACTTTCACAGGTAATTTCATAAAATAAAAATACTAAAAGCAATATCTTCTAGCAATCAGCTGGTGTAATCTTACAAAGACCTTAAAGTTATAATGTATGTAATATATGCACTGGATGGATTCACTTGGAATTGACATAATTCATAACATACATGGAGACTTCCCCCACACTACTGTAAAACCAGACAATGGGAGTACTGGGGCAGGGTTAGAAAGTGTGGGTCAAGGTTTATGCTAACTCATGGTTGCCTACCCGACCCTCTCCTTCAGGGAGAAAATGCTCTGTTGTTGGACATGTATGATTGCCATCACCTGTGGGGAGCTAGGTAATTGATAAGGTGTTTCACCACAGGTGATGGCAATCGTACATTACCAGGGAAGTGCAGGAACAGAGCATTTTCTCCCTCATAGAGAGGGTCAGGTAGGCAAGCATGTGTGAACTCCTGTGTGCTACATAGCACTCTATGCATACCTGGGGGATCACATGGTTCATTGGTAGGAATGGTTGTCACATCAGGAGATCTTCTGCATGATATTGGGCTAATGATGAATGTCAGACGTTGACCCCATGGCATCTCAGCTGAATATGAAGCTATCTTTTGGTAAAGTCTGTATGGCGGATCCTTGAGCTTATTTGGAAATGTGATGACTGCCAGGTGATTGTTTCAACTGGGATGTGTTTTTCCTTATTTTTCTCTCTCCATTGGGTGCTAAATCAGTTTTAGGTGACTCATGTTATCCTAATTGCACAAACAAGGGTTTATTCATCACAACCTTTGCAGGTTTGCTTGGATCAGGGGCTTCAGCGGATATCTATCAAGACTGATGGTACTTGTGTAGTTTCACGGCGCCACCGCGCGCACAGTGAAACTTTGAAACTTGGCAGTCTGCCAGACTCTGTGTTTACTGTGCGCGTGCCTCTCTAGCTGTTCTCAGCGCAGCGCGTGGCTGCTTTCCTTATGTAAGCTACGTTATCAGCGTAGCACTTGGCTGCAGCAGCGCACGCTGCCCAGCGCTGACAGGTCACTGTGGTACTTGTAGTTCCACAGTGAAATAGGCAGTCCTGCGCACCGCTGACAACCCGCTAAAGCGTCCAGACTCCCTGAACTGGACACCCCGGCAATTTAGACGTCTAGATTTAGTCTTCTAAATCCAGACTCTCTGCAAGCTGCTAAGATGGGGGCATCTAAATTTAGACGCTAAAGCGTCTAAATTTAGAAGGGTCTAGGGGTACACTATTAAACCTGTTCACAATGACACTAGTCGACGTAACAGCTGTTGACCTTGTTAATTCCACTATCCACGCCAACCCGAACCGTGGCGGCGGTACGCGTCCTACGACCTTTTCATACCCCCATTATCCACGTCGGCGTGGAGTTGATTTTATAAAGTGTGGCAAGGGCACGCGGATACCGATGAAGCCCGCGAGGGGATGCGGATACCTGTGAAGGTATCCGCGTCCGCTCGCCACACTTTATAAAATCAACTCCACGCCAACTTGGATAGTGGGGGTATGAAAAGATCGTAGGACGCGTACCGCCGCCCCTCGCGAGCGCGCCACACTTCGGGTTGGCGTGGATAGTGGAATTAACAAGGTCGACAGCTGTTACGTCGACTAGTGTCATTGTGAACAGGTTTAATAGTGTACCCCTAGACCCTACTAAATTTAGACACTTTAGCGTCTACATTTAGATGACCCATCTTAGCGGTTTGCAGGGAGTCTGGATTTAGACGTCTAAATTGCCGGGGTGTCCAGTTCAGGGAGTCTGGATTTATTGCCGGGTTATCAGCGGTGCGCAGGAGTCTGGATTTAGCGGCTAAATTGACGGGTTGTCAGCGGTGAGCAGGACTGCCTATTTCACTGTGGAACTACAAGTACCACAGTGACCTGTCAGCGCTGGGCAGCGTGCGCTGCTGCCCAGTGCTATGCTGATAATGTAGCTTATATAAGGAAAGCAGCCACGCGCTGCGCTGAGAACAGCTAGAGTGGCACGCGCACAGTTAAACAGAGCATCTGGCAGGCTGACAAGTTTCAGACACAGACTGTGCATGCGGTGGTGCCGTGAAACTACACAAGTACCAGACTGATTTCCCAGCTCTTTCTATTCTGTTCTATGAAGGGTATGCGGTCACTTGGTAGACAATGTCCAGAAAGACCACTAATGGCCAACAGTGAGTAGGTTGACTGACAAAAAGTCGACATGTGTTTTTTCACATTTTTATTTTTTAATGCTTTATTATGTTCCCACTCTATGTCCACTTGGATAGTGGTGTGCCAAGTACAGCAAATGAACACCGTACACTTATACGATGCCTGTGCCGACAGACTCATGTTGACCTTATTTGTGTCAACCATGTCTATATCGACTAGAAGCTTGTGTCAATCTGCAATGGGATTTCTTACATAGCACGGATGTATTAATTATCGCATACAGGGACAGAGCTTGCGCGAAAGCTCGGTTTCTTGAGTTTGTGCTGATGACATTTCCTGGCCATTTGCAACCCCCTTCCACCCTGATAATACTCACGTACACGGGGTATCTGTAAACGGAGCTCCTGATGGTCATCGGGGCTTCTCCTGTGAACACCGGTGGTGTACGTTACTGCACAGGGGGTCACAGAAGGGTTTAATGTGGTTGCAGCTAGAACCACCTGTTTTTTTTACTTTTTCCATCATGTACCTGGAGGGGAATATAAGTCTGTGGCGAGCATACAATTCAGCTGAAATAACATAACCTACACCTATGTAAAGTACAGATAAAAAAAACGCTGTGAGAGCATCCAATAGCTTCCTCCCTCACCTAAAGTCACATCCTGGTCAAAAACCAGAAGTTCGATATAGAGCCCTTGCAGTTGATGTTTCGACTGAGGTGACATACCATATGAGCCATGAGGAGTATGAATGTTTCCAACAGTACACCCAAAGTGTGCCTTTGCTTGCCACCCTTTACTAGAAAGAATAGATGGTGCCCTGGATAGTCAATTGGCGTTTCACTGACCTTGCTGCCATCCTGTTGTGGGTCACATGGCATGTTCCACTGGTCACGTGGTTCAAATCTACATCCAAAGCCTGGGCACTAATTTCTACAGTCACAAGTGAACAGGGAGCAACTAAGATCAGCAACCCACACGTGCACCATCACCGGTCCCTGGGTAGGTATGAATTTTCTTTATTTAATTTATTTTGTTTACACAGCGATCAGCTTGTGTAATGGTGCCCATACACGGCGCGGTGTGATGCGTGCTGCATCGCACAGTACAAAAAGTATGTGCTGCACATACTTTTTGTACTGCTATTGCATGCAAATCGCATGCGTTGTGATGCAATCCAGCCCATAATGGGTGCGAGGGCACCTTAAGCATCAGACACACATAGCAGTCCCCACACAGCTTTCTCTACCTGCTCTGCATAGACAGGCATATTGCAATGAGACCTAGGACTATACCACCACGGCTCACTATGGGTCTTTTTACAGGTTTTTTGTTTGTTTTTAGTACATTTGGCCAGGTCGCATTTCCTATTATAAGTAATGGAAATGCCATCTGGTTACTTAAAAAAATGCTAATTAAAGTATAGGGAGCAGCTTTTCTTAAAAACTGCTCCATAAAGGCATTTAATGCATTCAGGTGCCACTAAATGGATGTAAAAAAAATTATTTTCACAAATCTATTGTTAATAAATCTGCCCCTTATTGATCGGAGATGGAATACTTGAAATAAATGAAATTATTTGCTAAACAGAATTTTCTTATTTTCTATCAGGCTAAAGGTGCCCATACACGTTACAATTATTGTATACAATATTGCATCTCATCTCGGTTTTGCGATGAGATCTAGTACAAAAAGTATGTGCAGTACATACTTTTTGTACTAGATCTCATCGCAAAACTGAGATGCGATATTGTATACAATAATTGTAACGTGTATGGGCACCTTTACTTGAGTATTATTTCTAGGAGTTTGAAGGGGGAGGGAAATAAATAATGAAATTGTTGTACATAAATATATATCTAACAGTGAAGGTAAAGACAAGTATAATAGTGACTAAAGGGTGTGTTACAGTTGTTTAGACAATCATAGAAAATAACCACACAAGTCCATTTACACAAAAACAATCTGTATTTGGGAAGTTGTATTGGTCAGTAACTGGGAGGAAGCAGGCAGGTCACACATTACAGGCTGGGGAGCTCTGCAGACATGTTCAGGACAAGCAATAAGGCATCGGGCAGCAGGAATGATGTAGACGAGGCTCAGTCATCGCCAGCACACAGGTTTAGCAGGGCGCGTTGATAATCCCCTTTTGTGTCTTGCTGTAATGTGGAAGAAAGTAATAACCGGAATTAAGGAGAAGCCATTTTTTAAACAAAATGTAGAAGAGTCTCAAAAAGTTTATTAAAGCCGCCATATGTACTCTTGCTAAAGTGCATTAACAATATTTTAGAGATGTTGAACCAGACCTTACTATAGGTTTTCACGCAATTGCAGCAAGAAAAGATTACAGCTTTGACGCTGTGAGTGCCAGCATTTCTGTGAGAGATGTGCACAATATTCACTACAAATGCCAGGGCGTGGTCCAGGAATATGAATCAATTTAGTTATGCGATTCCTAGTCCGACTATGCATTTTAGCGGGTATTTCTCACAGTAACGTTGCCACTCATAGGGTGCCATAGGTTACTGGTCAAGGACCAAATCAATTTGTTTATGTTCAAAGTGATAGATACAACCAGTGCTAGTGTCTGCCAATCACAACTGTGGACAAACAGTAGTGCAACAATGTCCTTTGTAGCAGAACTGGACTACACGCTAAAGGTGCTCATACACTAGTAAGATTTCTCTTCAGATCTGCCTGGTTGGAACAAAAACCTGGTTATGGATGAGTGACAGTTTTTGCCAGTTTTTCAGCATTTCCAAGCAAATGGTAAACTGTCATTTGCTCTTATCCATAACCATGTTTTTGTTCCAACCAGAGAGATCTGAAGATAAATCTGTGTGTGTATGGCCACCTTAACAGGTAAGAATAAGTTCATTCATTTAATATTTTTGCTGACTTTCTCTGTTCTACCCTGATACTACTCTATATGGTACCATGATTCAACAAAGTTTGGGAGCTGCTGGTGTAATAATTACTTTTAAGATACAGAAAATTAAAAAGCCTCCCAAATCCTGTGCACCTTGGCCAGTATGGAGTCTTTAAAAAAAAAAAAAAAAATAATAATATCATCAAGTGTATTTTATTGAATTATATAAAACATGAAATAAACATACAAACCAAATATGTGATGTCAAGAGGAGTGTCTTTTTTTTTTCACCCAAAAATGCATCTTATTCACTTTGTGATGTGAGTAAAGGTGGCCATACATCAGAAAGACATTGCACCAAATCATACAATCTCAATGGATTGTAACATGGATTGTATGCAGACACTTTTGCACAATTCTGTCACTACTCTGAAAACAGTTTTCAGAGGATTGCTGCATTTGGGCTATTTAATAATGGCATAACACAGCAGATGTGAGCAGATTGGTAATTCCTGCAACCTGTAAATTAAAAAATAGGAATTTCGGTAGGCCAGCCCCTATTTAAATGTAGCTTTAATCATACAGTCATGCAGCAGATGGATTGTATAACAGATTGTGAGTACATTGTGCATCCAAAACCATCAAGGACTGCTGGGGGAGTTGAAGGGAAATTGGACACAATCATGATTGGAAGACCGGTCTTTCTGATGTATGGCCACCTTTAGACTTATTTTCAGGTGAAAAATGTATGAGATGCTCAGCTTTAGTATATGCGCTCAGGACTAGGCATGACTAGAATGGCTGTATAATGTGACTTTAACAGCAATTATGGAAGACCCATCTGTAATGCCCCATGCTTTTGTGATGACTAAAAGACAGATATTATGACACACTTACCCCAATGTAGTAGGACAGAGATTTGCCATATTTTTTCTTGAACTCTGCTCTAATTTTTAGCATGTCCACTTCACTTCGAGAGACCATATTCCGGATTAACACTTTATCTTTTGTTCCTTTGCCCTTATAGAAATAAATTAAAATTCACTATTGGACAAGTACCTATATATACTGTATAACCACAATAAAGTTATAGATAGAAAAATGTTAAAAAATTGTAGTAAATAAAAAAAATAAAAAGGCAGGGAAATACGGGAATCAGAAAAAAAAACCCATTGACTATATTTTGGAGCTTTGTATAAATGGCACATTCAATGGTGGACATACCATTGGCAACAGTGGGAAAAAAAAAACTTGAGATAGATAGAGATAGAGGCATAAGTTATTATCAAAATGTTACCTTCATGGATTCGTACAACCGCTCAGCAAAATACAGTGGCTTGTTCTCAATACACTGGACTGGAATAAAAACAGCAATCAACACATTCAATTAATCATGAGGCTTAAAGCTGGATTCTTACTTTTATAAATGTGCACAAAAAGGGAGAAGATGTGTCACAACACTGGCGTTAGCAGTTTTGATATACAGAAATATTTTTAAGGGGCCCATTAACTAACATTATTTTTACTAACATAATGTGGAAAGGGGTGTTTTCACACCATTTTACATTATTTTAGTTTCACCTGAATGTACTAAAGGCCTCTTGGAGCAGTTTTCTTGAAAAACTGCTCCAAAAAAGCAGATTGCATTTCCCATACTTCTAATGAGAAACGTGATTATAAAAAAAAAAATGCTTTTGGCCCTGTGATTAAAAACGCCCGCCAGCTTCAGGTGCGAAATCTGGGCTTGTGCACCGCTAGCGCTGCTTATATTTAGAGAAAGCTGCGCAGGAACCAGGCCACTAATCCGCTATGTGTGGCTGATCACAGTGTAAATAAAAAAAAATAAAAACACACTTGCCTCCCCAGGGTCTGGGGATTCCTGGTGCAGTAAAGTGACACTGCAAAGCGGCTGGTCACTTTACAGCACCGGGGGCGCCAGGAGAAGGCAGCTCCAAAGAGCGACAAAGCTACAGGAGCCAATCCCAGGGGGTTGGTGAGTATACCAGCTGTGGGGGGGGGGGGGGGGGGTCACAACAGAGGGAGTTCCAGCGGCGATGGTGTTGCACGCGCAGTACAGCATCAGGGTAATTCCAGCGGCGATGGTGTTGCACGTGCAGTACAGCATCAGGGTAATTCCAGCGGCGATTGTGTTGCATGCGCACAGTACAGCATCAGGGTAATTTTTTTTGTGACAAATACCCAGATGTTGCTGCGGAGACCCATCACAATATAGTTTCTATACTGTAGACAGTAGTCATTCCTAATGCAAAATAATTAATGTCAATAGTTTAAAATGTCAACAGGCAACAGGCTGACATTCTCAGAATTTTAAAATGAAATGTCAACATAGGGTCAGCACCAGAGTTAGTGTTAGGTGTAGGGATTAGGATTAGTGGAGGAATGCTCCTCAGGCAGCTGGAGAGACAAAGCTATGACCCAAAAGTTAGGGTCACATGACCGTCTCTACCCGGAAGCTGCTGCAGCTGTCAGGGGCAATTAAGTGACTGCTTGGCCACCAAGGACTATAGGTCGACGCGGACATGGTCTAGATCTGGGGTAGCCAACCCTAGTCCTCGAGAGCTACCAACAGTGCATGTTTTGCAGGTCTCCTCATAGATTCGAATCACAAGTGAGCTAATTAGCTCCATCTGTGTATCTTTTAAAATGTGTCAATGATTAATGAGTGCAGCTGTGCAGCAGCTAGGTTGTCTGGAAAATGTGAACTGTTTGTAGCTCTTGAGGGCTAGGGTTGGCTACCACTGGTCTAGATGATGAATGTCAACATGACTGCCCATATCACGCCACACCTGAATATATATTCTAAGCAAAGTCACATTTAATCACACTCACCAAGATTGAGGAATGCATTTTCCAGGTCCCCCTTCACTTCCTTCTTGATGCTCTCCTGCATGTCATATGGGCTGTAACTCTTGTACCTTTCAAAGACTGGATATGAAAAACAGCCATGTTTAGTATTGGAATCCGCAATAGTAACACACTGGTTATTTAGCAAGTCAAACCCATGCTAACAAAATGGTGGCATGAGAAAGCAGCATCATGTACAGGCATATCAACAAGCATCCCTCCAGATATTGTGGAACTATACATTGCAGCATGCTCTGCCATATATTTTGCGATTCGGGAATGCCCAAACTGTGGCAGGGCAGCATGGAGACTAGTCCTGCTGGAGAAAGTCTCAGTTCAGTGTTCAGCTATAGGTTTTAATGCAGCTAGTAACGGACTAGTATCTAGTTACAGTATATACCGTGTAAAGATGGCATTCTAGAATTTGTTAATTTAATATTCTGAGAGTTCTAGAAACTTGATAATGCTGTGGCATCAGATTTCTACCTTTGTTAAGGTTCTTTTAACCCAAAATATTTTTAGTTTTGGTGGAGTTGGGCATGTCTATGGTAAGCATATTGAAGTAACACTGTGGTTTTCCTGTTTGATGAATGATCAGCAGCTTGCATAGCTCATGGAAGGCAGGTCAGGGCATGGAGGGGGCTGTCTGTAGGGGCCTATAAGCTCTCCTCAGGGACTACAGGCATAAAAGGGTTGCCTTGACGATAGTGAATCAGATACAGATTCCTTTCTATGCACATATTGTATCACACCATAAAAGTGGATTAGATATTTATTACAGGAATAAACAGAAAGTTTCTGTATTCCACTGGAGTAACTCTGTACTGTTTAATGATAAAATAAATGAATAATATGGAAAAATGCTGTTTATTTAAAAGGCATTTAGTGTAATGAAGAAGAAGAATCAGATATCAACCTACCCTCAGTTGATAATGTATGGGTGTCCATGTAACCAGTCAGCTTAATGTTAATCCCACATGGATAGTACAGTGCACATGCATATGTAACCTTATACTCACTACATACCTAATGTAATATAGGCTAACTGTGGTTTAATAATTAATATTCCCAAATATGAAATGATCCTTTATCCAAAATGCTATGGTCCCGAGCATTTCGGGTAAGGGATACTGAACCTGTATTAATGTTGGGATGTGTACTTGACCCAATTAGGCTATGGGCAGTATTCAATGGTCCCAGTGAGGGGAGTTTGTACGGTGAGGAAGGCTTTTTTGGCGAGGAAAAACCATCCTCACTGTTCAACCCCCTCGCCATATGCAAGATTCTGAGGGGAAACCCCCGATTCCCCAGAACGTCAAGGTTCGCTGCAAATGCAGTGTGTCCGCTGCAAATAGCAGCGAGCCTAGCCGTTTTACAGCCGCACTCGCCGGTTCCACCTCGCTGAGAAGAACCAGTGAGTGAAGGGGGGGTGACGGCGAGCTAACAGCTATCACCTAAGACACTGAATATACCCTTATATATCCATGGATCAACGTATGAACCCAATATTGACATGGTAAAAGTGGGATGCAGTTAAAATCCCGGCGGTCGGGATCCCGGCGTTCAGAATCCCGACCGCCGAAATCCCGACACTTTCTCCCTCCGTGGGTGTCCACAACACCCCTGGAGGGAGAATAAATTAGCGTGCCGAGCGTTGCGAGGCACCGGGCCCACTGCGTGGCGAGCGCAGCGAGCCCGCAAGGGGGGGCGATCCACGTCCCCCCTTGTCTGGATTCCGGCGGTCGGGATTCCGGCGGCGGGATCCCGACCGCCGGGATTTCATACTGAATCCGTAAAAATGTTACTGTCCACTACTACTATTGCCTGTTCCCAGCCATTGTATGGAATTTATTTGCATATTATGCCCCTAGACATAAAATACTGAGTAATAGGTCTGTATTTTATAAATAGGGCATAATAATTTAACAGAACGTTTGTTTTTTAATAGTCTAAAACGGCAGTGCCTCCAACACTTACTCTAATATTTTCCTATGACAAAACTGTCATTTCACAAGAACCTCTTACCTTTCTGTAGGTGGGGAATGCTTCTTTCAGTCATGATTGTAATCCACTTGCCCACATCTGTTCCCTTCCTTTTTACTCCAGCCTCGTACAGCTCCTATGACGCAGAAGGGGTTTGATTATCAAGTGAAGCCCATCAACCACTTTGTTCCATCTTCTGGGGTTTTCTTCATAATCAAGTATTGCAAACTACACAGCTTTAATGCTAATAATACACATATATAGTATATGTATCTTCATTAGGAACAGCTCTGTCTAACTGAACGTACGGAATAGTATGAAAAGTGGTTTAATTACTTATTAATTCCCAAAGCACACAGCCAGGGGCGGATTTAGGGATGAGGGCGCCCCTAGGCACAACAATAATGTTTACTAAGTAGGACAGTTTATAGGGGCAGTATCTGCATGTCCTATCCATTTACACTCTATTTAAGATGGAATATAGTACAGTACAGTGGATATTTTGCAGTTATTGGTACATTTTGGGCTGACAGTACTATCACAGGCATCCAAGTGCCGCCCCTAGGCCGGTGCCTCACGTGCCTAATGGGAAATTCGGCCCATTATTTACCCAAACATTTGAGCTCAGCTATAAGATACACACACACACACACACACACACACACAATGTACTGTATGTATCATGGTATGGCATGCACCTACTTACTCTGGCATCCTGATCAATCTTCTCATAGTCCACCACAGAAGACTCTTCTGGTCGCTTGCCCTACAGACAAACCATGAAACCATAAATGCGGTAATACAGTACTGACACTCAGGGGCAGAGCAACGCAATCACAAGTCTGTTACAAGGTTAGGAAATAGTGAGTAGTATTTAGCAGCAAGTGTTACTCTGCGATACTGTAGTTGCAACTGAAATAAAAGTTAAGAACCCCATTTGCACACACTAATTTTGAATCATTCAGAACATATTTAAATAGATGCATTACGTGTAGATGGTACACCATCAAAAGAAAAGGAAAAAGCTACTACATTAACACAATTAATGTTTGACATATTGGGCCAGATGCACTAAGCTTCAAAAGTGATAAAATGGAGAGTGATAAACAGCCAGCCAATCAGCTCCTACCTGCCATGTCACAGATTGTTTGAAAAATATCAGGCAGGAGCTGATTGGCTGGCTGTTTATCATTTTATCACTTTTGAAGCTTAGTGCATCTGGCACATTATCTGATACTACATCCCTTATTACTATTGCTGAAGTTGTATTCAGAAGTATAATTTCAATTTTTGTTCACTACGCTGCCACTCACCTTAGCAAGGGCCACCATTAATTTCCTGAATTCTCCTGATGTGTCCGATACAATGTCTTTTTCTAATTCTGTCTTGTATACTGGAATAGAAAATGATTTCTGTACAGTAAACTTCACACTAGAGCTTGCAGTTGTAGTTTTACAATGTTCACGTCTAGTTATCAAGCTTCAAAAAGTGATAAAACATCCAGCCAATCAGCTCCTACCTGTCAGACTGGGTTTGAAAAATGACAGTTAGGAGCTGATAGGTTGGTTGTTTATCACTTTTTGAAGCTTGATACCGTACATCTGGCCCCTAGTCACAAGATGGTCCTTAATAGCTGGTCTTTGGCTAGTATTGGGTCGTCAGCTATGTGATGCCTCCACATGACCCTGCCTCTGAAGTAGGTTCCCAATTATACTCTATGGGAAGCCTTAACCCAGGTGATATTAAGGCCTGTGCTGCAAAGAATATAAAGGACCCATCCTTAGGGTACCTGAATGCCTGCTGGTGTGTTCTTCACATTCTACATACACAAACACTTAAGAGCTGCATTGTAAAGTTAACATACCGAGGACGACATTGTATTTAGACTTTCATTCCACTAGGGGGACTGCAATATCCTTCATTTCAGGCATCACTGTACAATATGACAGTGCCAGTTATGTAATGTAAGACAGAATGGCATTTGGTGTAAAACAAGGCCACAGAAAGGCAAACACAAGACTCAGCAGCACTCACATTCTCTGTATGCAGCCTGGATTGCCTGTAGTTCCCCGCTGCTTCTTGAGCAGATAATTTCAATAAGAGTGTCTTCATCTGTCCCAAGGCCCTGGAAGAAGAATAACGTTACTAGCCAAGCTCAGACGGGCACACGTCAGGGCTGCTGGACTCAAGATACAATTTACTGGAAATGTAAATGACTATATAAAATGTAAAGGAGAAACCCAAATGGTTTTGTCATTAAAATGTCTTTGCTTAACTACCCCCCCCCCCCCCCCCAAAAAAAAAGACCAATTCCTAAAGAGGAGGATGATAATTATAACCAGCAACAACCAACCAACTGACTGCTGTAGACATTACATGGTTATGCAGCATACACGGGGGGAGACTTCAGCTCCGTGCTAAGCAATGTAGGTTAGCACAGATTGCTCAGCACACATGGGATGCACCAGCGATGTGTGCTGCTGAGTGATATCACAATGAGAACACTGGAAAACTATATTTATACGGGATACGGTCATTGGGTCTACAGTAACTAGGTCGACAAGCATAGGGTCGACACCACTAGGTAGACATGGGTCAAGGTCGGCACAAGCATTCGGTTTCTCAGTTTTTTTGCGCCGACAGGCGGTATTTCATGCCCTTCCATCCACTAGGGTGTGGGGGGGGAGAATAAAAGAGTGTGCCCGAAGCATCGTGAGCACTTCAAACTGAATCCATGTCGACATTCGGGTAAAAAAAAAAAACCATGTCGACCTAATGCTTGTGTCGACCTAGTTGCTGTAGACCGAACGATCCCCGACCCATTTATACTGTATGCAGTATAAATTTAGACAGGCGGTGGCCGATGCACAGGGGTATACACGCGGACACATCCGTGCTCACTTTTGAAGCAATCACTTAGCACTTCACAAATAGCCATGGAATAGCCCCATGTGTATGCCCCATTATACTTTAAAAACAGGTGTAACAATCCTTTCCAAAGCAAAAAAAAAGTGCTAATTGTTCCTCACTGTATGAAGAAACAGTGGCATACCTCCCAACTTCTGATTAAAAGAAATAGGGACACTCACGCGGCGAAGCCGCGCGAGTGCCCGAAAAGGGGGTGGGGCGTATGCAAATGAGGGCACGGCTTATGCTAATTAGCCGCAACCTCATTTTCATACGCACAGCGTCTATTCTACTAGATTAGGGGGTCTCCCAACTGCCACCCCCCGCAGCGGGACAATGCCTGCCGCGGGTGGGACAGCGGGACAGGACCCGAAAATCGGGACTGTCCCTCTAAAATCGTGACAGTTGGGAGGTATGCAGTGGACTGATGCTTCAGTTTAAATTACGAGATGTTGCCACATGTAAGTTGCAGGCATATATACATACATATAGATTTTTAGATTAATGAGTGATTTCTTTTGAGCTTTGTCGTCACCTAGCAACAGCTGCAGTACAGGAAGCAGGAAGGGCGGACAAATCAGCACAAAGTTACTGCACACCCCCAACAGCCCAATGTGGGTTTTAAAAGAATAAAATTTAAAATTAAATGTTAATTTTCAATGACAGATGTTTTTAGGTAATCTTAATTCTTGTGTGAGTTTAAAATCACCACTTTTGACATAGTTTTGTAGTCTACATCAAAGCTAACTTCACTCTTCCTGTCAAACATGACTTACCTTCATTGCGCCTTTTAGTTCTGATGCATCATACTGGGGTGGTGTCTTAACCAGTGCAAGCATCACCGTCTCCAGATTACCAGAAAGGGCACCTTTTAGTGCTGATGCCAAGTCCTACAGGTGAGGAATGAGATATTTGGTTGAGGGTAAAATAACTGCTTGCATACAGAAACAAACCCCCCAATAAAGACAACGCAAAACAGTGTAAAGAGTTAGAAAACATAATTTATGCTGGATGCAGCATGTACAATAGCACAAACACAACTTAAGCAGTGTACACACAGGGAGATTCTTCTAAGTGATTTTGACTATATCATCAAAACTGCTTAGAAGGGTTCCCTGGATCGGCCCATGTGCACACAGGTGGGCGATAGCGATGTGCGGTCCCGCAGTGTCGCTATCACCAGGCCAAATACACAATAGGCAAGAATATTTTGACAAGACCTGCAGGGTCTACTTGGCTGTACACGTGCGCTGCTGCTGGGGATGGCCGCTGGCTTATTTCTGGCAGCAACATCGCGATTTTGACGAAGCGAAATCACAGCGAAAATCACCCATCCTATAGTCCGTGTGTACACCCCTTTACATACCGGTCATTATTGCGGTACCAGTGTAAGGAATACAGTGATGCTGATCTTTTTGCAATTGAGCAATTTGTAAACTGCGCATGCGTCACTATAATGAGTATCTATTGGTTTTCGATTACACTGGTAGTGAGGATTACCGAGTGACAGGAAGTGGATGTTTTGTGGGAGGTTATGGGGAGTGATGGCAAAAAAGTGTGCATGTCGGGACTGTTTTCGGGATGGATTCAGCCGTTGCTGTGAAACTATATGTAGGAATCACATCACTGAAGTCTATGTTACTGTTGCCATTCTGTATGACCATAGATTAACTTGAGGAGTATATATTTCATAGGGCTGCATAGATGCTGTGAATGTGTACACAGTTGTGGGCAGCTGGGAAGGCTCCAGTGGGCATCAGTGGGTAGAAAATGGCTGGTTAGGCAGGCACCAAAAGAGTTCATTTGAAATTCCCACAATGCCTAGGCTCCCAGTCCCCTATGCTCCACCAGATTTAGTAGCAAGCCCAAGGCAGGAGTGGGCAGAAGACGGAAGAATGCTTCATACAATAACTTCCAGCATACTGGCAGAGGAAACTGACACATATACACACACACACACACACACACACACCTAACCCAGGAAATATTCCTGCAACATAGGTATGTGCCCATATGAATTCAAAGAGGAGTAGTTACTAAGGTAAGACCATAAATCCTGTTTTCTTTTTATGGGCACAGAAGACATTACAGTGGGACATCCTAAAGCTGGATGGGGATGCTCCTGGACTGCGCTAAGGCTGCGTCAGACAAGGAAAAGGTGTCAAGAAAAAAAACCGTAATAAAAGGTCTGGGCAGAAGACCAAGTGGCCGCATTACAAAGTTGTTGAGCAGAGACCCCCCTGGGAAGTACCAACGGCTTTAGAAGAATGAGCCGTTACCCCTAGAGGAGTAGAGATGTTCACCACGGAGTAGGCATGGTGAACTGCTCAACGGAGCCACCTGGCCAAGGTTTGCTTAGAAGTCAGCTAGCACCGCTTGGAAGTATCCACCAAAACAAACAAGAATTTACATGTACAGATATCCTTAATACGGTTAACACACATACAGAGAGCCTGCACCACATCCAAGGAAGCCTCCCCACGGAGGCCAATCACACATAGATGGAACAACGATCTCCTGATTTAGATGAAAGCAAGAGACAACCTTAAGCAGGAAGCCCAAGCAAGTGTTGAGTACTGCTCTGTAATCCCGCCTGATGGTTGTTCCCAGCTAGCTGGACTCTGTGCGGCTGCAATGGAGGTCCGCAATGAACGTCACCAACCTATTCACCAGTGCTGCAGTCCACGGCACCATTTGAACTGCTGTGCAAGATGTGCATATCCTCTGACATGAAGGTCAGTGTGCCGGCCCCAGTCCAGTGGAGCAGCCTAGCGGTAGCTCGCAGGCCAGCTCCATGTAAAAGAAAGAAGAAAAAAAATATGGTACTTGTGTAGTATCACGGCTCCCATCGCATGCCATATGAGATGGCATGCGATGGGATGAGATTTTTGCAGTTTTTAAGCATTTTTTTTTTAAATCGCATGCGATGCGATCGCATGCGATTTTTTACAGAAATGCATCCAAATGCATTGAAATTAGTATCAAACATGTTCAGTGGCCCCCAAATGTCATTTTTCAGGCTGTACTACCCCCACTATCAACGCGAACCCGAAGCGTGGCGAGCGCAGCAGTACGCATCCTACGACCTTTTCATACCCCCACTATCCACGTCGGCGTGGAGTTGAGAATAGAAAGTGTGGCGAGCGCAGCGAGCCCCGCGAGGGGACGCGGACACCTGTGAAGCCCGCGAGGGGACGCGTATACCTGTGAAGGTATCAGTGTCCCCTTGCTGCGCTCGCCATGCTTCGGGCTCGGTGGCTCGCTGCGCTCGCCACACTTTCTATTCTCAACTCCACACCGACGTGGATAGTGGGGGTATGAAAAGGCCGTAGGACGCAAACCGCCGCCCCTCGCGGGCTTGTTGCGCTCGCCACGCTTCGGGTTCGCGTTGATAGTGGGGGGTGGTACAGCCTGAAAAATGACATTTGGGGGCCATTGAACATGTTTGATACTAATTTCAATGCATTTGGATGCATTTCTGTTAAAAATCGCATGCCATCGCATCGCATGCGATTTTTTTGCTATGCGATGGCCACCGTGATTCTACACAAGTACCAAAAATATATATATATATATATATATAAAAAATAAATCATGCAGGGCTGAATGCAGCCCTTCCTTAGTATAACCTGTAAAAAAAAAAAAAAAAAGTATGGCCTGGAGGTGGGGTATGGGGGGAGAGGGGACTGGGCTGCACTCAAGAAGTTTAACTCCTTGTGCCTGCCACTGAAGCTCCATCCACACCATACCCACTGTTCACCAGTGGCTTAAAAGAAACAAAAAATTCACGCTGATCTGTTGGCGTTAGATGATTAATTTCATCTGTCTTCCAGCTGCTATTAATTAGTTTGTTACAGGTCAGGCCAGGTAAATGACAAAAGGTTGCATAACACGTGGTGTAGAAAGCAGCATCCTAGTGTACACCTACCCCACCCTCTGTCAACTTTTACATATGGTGCTGGATATGGCAAAAATAGATGACTCCCCCTGAGAATAAGGTCCAGTATGAACAAGCAATGTGTTCCAGATGTGAGTGTGTGAATTAATGCTTTATTGTAAATAAGGATATTAAAGTGTTATCTTATATGAACAGCAATTTACCTTCTTGGTCCTCCTCTGAAAGGCAAATGCTATGTCTTGTCTTTGCTCCCAGCTTCGGTTTGTTAAAATGCTGATGATTGTAAGTTCGTCCACCCCTGAAAAAAACAGGATCTTAGTAAATGGGATCTTCAACTGGTAATCTCCATAACACATAACTGGTCATATTCAACTGCCAGTATGAGCTCTGGGCCTGATTTATGCCTGATCACATGACAGTGATGAAAATAAGTAGCAGTATTTCATGCGTATGTGTACTAGGACCCATATGCATTCATAGTCTATTGATAATCGGTCACATGCAAATTTGCACAGCAGTGATAAGGTCTGAATCAGGCCCTTAATTCAGACCTTTGTTGAATGTACCTAAAACTCTATGCACCATGGGCACGGATCCACACCATGAGGGTAATTCAGACCTGATTGCACAGCCATGAATGTGTAGTGGCCAGTAATCAGGTAGATGCCTCCCTGCTATGGTGAAATCCCGTCTTGCAAATTCATGTGCACGCAGTGGGAATGGAAGTGTACACCTGGTAAAGGGTTCGCAGCCGAACAAATGTCAAGAACCCTTCGTAAAAGGCTCACCAAGGAATGATTTTTCCACTGTTTACCACTTATCACAGGCTCAGTAGCCAGATACTTACTCGACGGCTGTGATGAATGCAGCCATATCCGGCCTGTTGCTGACATCACACAACCTTTAATCTTTAGATAGATTGAACCTACCGATTATATGGTGTAAAGTTACCATCTAGTGTTCCC
The DNA here is from genome assembly GCF_055691185.1 of Crinia signifera. NCBI lineage: Eukaryota > Metazoa > Chordata > Amphibia > Anura > Myobatrachidae > Crinia > Crinia signifera. Next base: position 208,375,974 of record NC_139220.1, read on the forward strand.
GCTAGGCTGTTTTAACGGTGCGCACACAACTCGATGAGCGTGCGCACAGACATTACAACAGAGCGCACAAAGCAGCAGTGGTCCCAATTAATGTGTGTTTCACCCATTAACTACATTGTGTGCTGTGTTTTGAATTTTAAATGTTTAATATCATTTTGAAGTAAAAGTTAACACAAATGCTGAACGTCATTTTCAAGTTGTTTTTTTCTCCATTTTGAATTACTATTGGGATGGCCAATCCCACTGAGCACTTTCAGTGGGGCTACCCAGAGGATCCCACACAAATTAACTAGATCCTCACTAAAATCCATATTTGTTTCTATAATTACTCAATCAACATTAATTAAATCAAGGTGGGGTGGTGCCTTGGTGCCAGAAGGATAAGTGTCTTCTGACACGTCACACAACCTTCCCTTAACGCTTGATAATGCCTGCATTTTTTCCGGACACTCCCATAAAACAGTCAGTTACCACCGCCGGGTGCATACTTTCTGTCACTCGCCTTGCTAATAGAAGTAGTAGCAGGAGTTCATTGCTGGTAGGCATCGTGAACGTGCATTGTGGCCCATATGCAGAACATCGATAATTGTCCGCTATGGAAATTTGCAGCAGTGCAATCAGGTCTGAATAGTTGCCCATGCATGCCGCTTCAGCAGCATTAAAAGAACAGGAGGAGATCTAGTCAACTATAGACAATACCGTGAATATTGAATGGATATTTTATAGAATATATGTAACTTATGTTAAGTGGACAAAGGTATGTAAACATCCTTCTAAATAGTGTGTGGCCATTTCAGCCACACCAACTGGTAATAGGTGTATAAAATCTAGCATACAGCAACGCACCGTCCATAGGCAATAGCTCTGTCATTGGATGACAACTTTATACAAGTCATTCCCACACAATTTCTGCCCTGTCAGAGCTGCTCTGTCCTACACCCGGGAGCAGCAGCAGCTCAGCTAAAAAACAGTAGCTTACAGAATGGGGCAATGCAGTGAGGAGACCTGAATATAGTCTGTCCTGTATCACAGCACAAACTGCCTCAGGAAGCAATGCCAGCAGTGCACAAACCTCACATCATCACCATGCTCAATGGCAAGCTTTGTCTGGAGTGCTGGGAAGTAAATTACATTTGGGAGTCTGGAGCAGTGGATCACACATCACAATCTTGCAGACTAATATGGCAGTGGTGGGTCCCAGGGAAAGCTTTCCTGACAGAATGTACACTAGTACCAACTGTAAATTCTGGTGGAGGAGGAATAATGGTGTGGCCTGGGCCCCTTCTTCCCAGTGTAGGGTAATCTGTATGCTTGAGCATACAATGCTAATCTATAGACAATGGTTTGCTTTTACCATTGTGGCAACAGTTTGGGAATTGTATGCCCTGTTTTGGCACAGCAATGGCTCCATGCGTAAAGTGAGGATAATTAAATAAAATAAAAAAATAGTCAGCCAAAGCTTGGGGTGTCAGGACATGACTGGCCTGCAGCTCCACCAAACACCTTTGAGCCAAGACTTCTAGCCCTGCCCGTAGCTGAAGCAGATCCCTGGAGAGAGGTTCCTTCCCAGAATAGTGGGATAACATCATATTAATGCCCAAGATTTTGTAAAGAGATATTAAACAAATAAATTTGGTGAACAGAGCTTTTGGACATGTAGTCCTATTTTGTTTTATTTATTCAATTCTTTCATTTTCAAAATATGTATGTAATATTTTGTGATAAAATATATGGACTACAACCATGGTTCATTTCAGCAGACTAGTATATATATAAAAAATAAAAGGTGGCTAGATTGGTGTGGTCAATCCAAAGCAGCTAGATTAAATGAGGGTGTCAACCTCCAATGCAAACCAAATATAGCTAGACATACAATAAACTCGTTAATAAGATGAATACATAATATGTTATAATGACCATTTTGGAGAATATTCAATGCAGTTTTGGCGAGCTATGACAGCAAGCAGTGATTATTGCTTTCCGCCATAGTCCGCCCTCCGTATGCAACCCACCCCTCTGCACTCACTGGTTCCACCCCGCAGTTTCTTAAAAGCGCGGTGGAAACAGCGAGTACGGCCTTCAAAACAGCAAGGCTAGCAGCGGGCTTGCTGCATTACCGGCAAACCTCGCCCTCCTCTGATGTCGACGATTTCCCCAGAAAATAGAATAGGGCTAGCGGCCGGTGAAAGGGTTAAACGGCAAGGATGGCTTGTTTTCGGCAATCCTCCCCAAAAACAAGCCATCCTCACCATACAAACCTCCCTCGCCGGCTGAACTGAATACATCCCTTTGTGTCAGTTACAGTAATATACATTTCATACATTCTGTAACCAAACTGTATTTCTAACTTTGCTTTTTAGCCAGATTATATATGTTAATGACTATAATACGTTTACTGCCCAATTGATGTAATGGATTATTACCAGTGCTACTCGTGTTTTTTTCGGTGCCAAGCAGACTATGGTTGTTCTGGTTATTACCCATGAGGAATAGGGATGGGTTATGGGGGTCTGACGTGGAACGGAGCAGTAAGTGCATAGACATCATGGCTTGCACAGTAATGGGGAGTATTTTTAGCCAGAAAATTGCACTCTGCACTCACTTGTACAAGGCAAAACATTATCCTAATACATTTATGAATATTGATTACAGCAGATACAGGAACTACTTATAATTAGGTTTAATGCTACAGCCATAAAAGCCAGACAAGGACAGTGAAGTGTGCAGAGAACAGAGGGTAGCACAGCATAGCTCCTACACACTTCTTATTCAGGAATGTTCCATTATAAGTAGAGGCACAGCCAAGAGGAAATCTGTCCCGTTTCCTCAATTCCTGAAGCATGTGTTGATTTGCTCAGGTTGTTCCTGGCTCTGTACAAGGGGGCGGGGGTCAGCGCAGCGAATCAGAGAGAGAATCTGTTTGGAAATGGGTCTCCCAGGACATCTAACCATTTCCCATTATAGTGAACACCTGGAATCTATAGTAAGGAGGGAAATGTAACAGAAATGTGTGCAGGGAAATTATACATGGAACAATGGAAACTACACCCACTTCAATCAGGACAATACATATTTGTCACACCTGTGATAAGACCCTTAAACCCTTTCACCCAGTGACCAGATTCACCATTTAAACGTATTATCTCAGCTTCTTTTACCATCAATTCCTACAGCTCCGGTTACTGCAATAACAAATAAAGTGGGATGCAGCAAAAGATTCCCCAATCCAATTGTAATGTAAAAATTCAGAAAGAGTGAAGTTTAATTCTAAAATATCCCATATACACCTTTTATGGGTGGTGGTTGCGGTGGGGGGGGGGGGGGGGGGGGGGGGAGATGGTGGGGCACCAACTGTTTAAAACTCAAATGGTTTTGAATGATCAGCACACACTTTTATTAGGTATCATTTCTATGCAGTGTAATTGACCAATCCAGTAACTTGCTTTTCTGATGGCCTCACAAATATAATGTGTTACTGCCCACAAGAGGGCAGCTGCCATGTGATTGTTTGGTCAAGCAAATGGAGTTTTTGAACATGCTCTGTGGTAACAACAATACCAATGAACAATTGTAGCATTGTTTGTCAGAATACTTTTGATCACGCATGCTCACATATCATTTGCCCTTAGGTATAAATGACAGCCAAAATAGATGTTAGTTTGTTAAATTAATACGCTGTCTGCTGTGCGCTTGGTGGCCCTTCTAGCGCATGGTTTTTTCCCATACAGGCAGGGTATGAATGCTGACCACCAACTGTCAGAGAAAGCAGGATTGGGCACACTCATGACAAACATAGGATTGCTGGACATCACATTTCTGGAATATGGTTCAACTTAAAATGGACTTTCAGTTTTGAGCTGTATTCTACTCATTATAGTTTTGTGTTTCAAGCCGTGGTCTTGTCTAATTCTCCTATGTTCTGAATAGTTTTCCATACCATTTTTAGCCATAACACAGGAAGACCAAAGTGGATAAAAAGTTTTTTTGCATCATGAAAACAAATGGCAGTTAAATTGTTACCAGCTGGAAGATATTTAAATAAACCAGCCTGTTATTAGCTATAATATCACTAGTTATCCTGTCACAGGAGGTATTACTATTTTGTTTTCCAGTAAAGTCATGCATTCTAGTTTGGGAGGAGACTATTGGTTTTCAGGAGCACAAGTACCATATCAAGATCAGTTACACAGCAACCCAGGGGGACCACAATGCCTCCAATGAATAGTGACCTGAAGAACTGATCTCTTTGGCAATATGGACTCTAATGAAACGTACTTACCTTTTGTCTTAATTGCAGTTTCAATGGCCGCTGCATCCTTCTCTGCATCGAAGTTTGTGCTCGGCCTGACAGTACCACAAGTTGACTGACTGGAACTGGTTTGCTGTATGGGAGAGAGTACATTCAGGAGTCTAGCAGGTGGGCATAACATCTGATGTAGTTCATTAAGTGGAATCAGTATCCAAAGCATACCTCCCAACAGGGGGTGCCGAACGGGGTCCCGACAGGTATTTACCCGACGTCAGGATCCCAACTGTCAAAACACTGACAGCCGGGTTCCTGACTGTCACCTGTTATTTTCCCTCGTGGGGGTCCACGACCCCCATAGAGGGAGCGTGGTGCAGCGTGGCGAGCACAGCGAGCCCGCAAGGGGTTTAGTTGCGCTCACCATGCTGTCTGGGTCCGGCCAGTTGGGATCCCGACGTCGGGCTAATGACTGTCAGGATCCTGACTGCCGGACCCCTATACTACACCCCAACAGGACCCTTTCCAGGAGGGACACAATGCTCTCTTTCTGGACTTCCCTCTTAATTTAAGATCACCTGTGGTGAAACACCTTTGTTATCAAGTAACCTGTATAAAACAAGTGATGGTAATCATACATTAGAAGGAAATTCAAAAACAGAGCATTGTGTCCCTCTTGGAATGGGTCATGTTGGGAGCTATGTCCAAAGTACAGCTATTTTAAACATGTTCATACCCTCTGACATGACCCATTCCAATAGGTACAAAATGCACAATTCAAAAACACAGTGAAACCATCATTTTAAAGAAGCTGTACAGATGATTCTGTGCTATGAACAAAAAAAAAAAAAAAGGATGCATTGTCTAACGATATGTGACACGGACATTTCAAAAACATATAGATTAAGCCAATATTTAAAGGTGCATCCAGGTAAGTGATGTGGGGGAATGTAGCACCGTGATCATGTCATTGTGGGTCCCCTGCCAACTACACAAAGGGGCACATTCTTGCATTAAAGTAAGGGGCAGGGTCATAATAACATTATTCTAGGCACATTATTTCATCACGCCACCTGGAGTGACGGGCACCAGCGAGCAGCATGCAGGAGATACGTGACAATCCAGAGTCTCCCAAACATACTGGGAGAGAAGGAGAGTGCGGCTGTCACTCTATACAAACACTCAGCTTTACTTACACTTCCTTCCAGTTTCAGCTTGCCTAGAATTTCATGAATACACGACATTGTTCTGGCTTCTGTAATGAAAAGATTTGAAAAATATAATATTGTGGCTGCACATGTGTGAATACATATTAATATATACATACATTGTATACAGACATAAGGGTACATACATACCCCTAAATTAGGCACTCCTACTACATTACTGTAAACCAGTCTGCAATGGCTTCCAAATAATAACTTCAAAGAAAAATATAGAGCGCTCAGCAACTAATGGACCCAAGTACACCATATAAAGATCAAAGAAAGGGAGGGAGCGCATATATTGTATTAGGTGAACATAGTTTTAATAAGCTGAATTCGAATTTTATGACGGCAAGCGTATCTAATTACAGTGTAATTCCCTGCACACACTATACCATATGCAGTACAGAGGATTTTGTTAGCTATATCAGCGGTGCAGCAAAACAAAAGATCTGCGGGTGATACACTGAGCGATATCATTAAGTGTTGTCACTGGGACCCCTGCCCGACAAGCAGTCACTGGGCAGTATTCAATGACAAAAGTTCTCCGTGTTTTGTGGAGAACTTGTGCTTTTTTCGCCGTGGAGAGAGGGTTTTTTTCTCCAAAGGCGAGCCACCCTATTCAATGTGAAATATTCTCCGTCTTTCTTAGTGATTCTCGCCGTCTCTCTCCGTGAAGAAATTCTCCATCTTTTGATGGAGAGCAGGAATGTGAACTTTTAAACTAAAAGGGTGTTTTTTTTAATTTTGGTGTCAAAAAATCAGGTTTTTTTTCTGTGGAGGGCCATGTTATTTTTATTCATGTGCCTATAGCACATGAATATATATTTAATTTTTAAAAAAATATTTTTTTACATTTTTTTTTCTTTCTTTTTTTTACACAGTGCAGCCAGCAGGGGGCCGGAGCGCTCGAGCCGCTCATTAGATATTCATATATTCACTGCACCCGAAGCACGTTCGGGTACAGTGAATACTGGGTCCCCCGCTGGCTATAGAGGGGGGCAGCCTGTGCTGCCTGGGTCCCAGGGGGGCCCCCTACCCTCACATATGTTCTGTGGCATCCAGGGAGACTTTAATCTCCCTGGATGCCACGTCCCTGTCAGCTCCCTGCTGCGGACGCTCGTCCGCTGCAGGGGTTAAGACTCGCCGCGAGTGGCGGCGAGTCTTATAAACATTGAATAGTGGCAGCAGGAGAGGCAACGAGCCCTCCGGAACACGGAGAGTGCACGGCGAGCAAAAAAAAATGCTCGCCGTGCACGGAGAATATCTCCATTGAATACTGCCCACTGACTATGGGCAGTATTCAATGGAAATATTCTCCGTGCACGGCGAGCATTTTTTTTTGCTCGCCGTGCACTCTCCGTGTTCCGGAGGGCTCGCTGCCACTCCTGCTCCCCCTATTCAACGTGTTAAAGACTCGCCGCCACTCGCGGCGAGTCTTAACCCCTGCAGCGGACGAGCGTCCGCGGCAGGGAGCTGTCAGGGAGCCGGGGGACGTAGCAGCCAAGAGAGATTAAAGTCTCTCTTGGCTGCTGCAGGGGATATGGGGTGGGGAGCAGGGCTCCCCTGGACCCAGGCAGCACAGGCTGCCCCCCCTATAGCCAGCGGGGGACTCAGTATTCACTGTACCCGAACGTGCTTCGGGTGCAGTGAATATATGAATATCTAATGAGCGGCTCGAGCGCTCCGGCCCCCTGCTGGCTGCACTGTGTAAAAAAAAAAAAAAAAAATGTAAAGAAATATTTTTTAAAAAATTAAATATATATTCATGTGCTATAGGCACATGAATAAAAATAACATGGCCCTTCACAGAAAAAAAAACCTGATTTTTTGACACCAAAATTAAAAAAAACACCCTTTTAGTTTAAAAGTTCACATTCCTGCTCTCCATCAAAAGATGGAGAATTTCTACACGGAGAGAGACGGCGAGAATCACTTAGAAAGACGGAGAATATTTCACATTGAATAGGGTGGCTCGCCTTTGGAGAAAAAAAACCTCTCTCCACGTCGTGAAAAGCACAAACTCGCCATGAAACACAGCGAATTTTTGTCATTGAATACTGCCCTTAATCGCCAGATCTGACTGCATGTTCAGACGATAGGGGTGATCATTAATGATCTGCAGGAGTGTGCATTAATAATGATATAGTGGGTACTGCGGTAGGGACAGCATAGTTTCACACAGGGTTAATATGGAACAGCAGGATTAGTCCAGGTTTTTCCTGAGATCTGATGGAAATCATTGTTTGGCTAATTAACAACACCTGTGGTCTGCTGTTAAATATCTGTTTTGAGGAGAGTACTATATGCCAGTTAGTGGCTGGGCGAGTGTTCGGACTACACTAGGGATCTTTGGGCTTTTGTACCCACATGTGAAGCCTCTGTATTGCCTGCTAAGATGTCTACCGGCTACAAATAAATAAACCAGATTTTTTTTACCCAGTGTATGTGATCCTTTTCCCCGTACACACTTAACGATATGCACAATGAGATCGCTAATGTGCCTATATTATCCATCTTAAAGATTTAGACATCACCTTAAACTGATTTATTCACTTCTTCAAACCTATTGGAATTTCTAAAATCTTCCCACACATCAACAGCAACTCATAAATACTTTAATCTAAGTGTAGTTTTTAGACAGTGTTTCTTCTTTGGCTGATGGCTTTAATAAATAGGAGGAGACGGTAACACTCTCTTACACAGCTGGATATAAAGGTAACTGAAGCAGAAGTGCTCACTGATCGCGCTGCACTGACCAGATAATACCCTTTCACATCGCAAAAAAAAAAAAGGGGTCGATCCTGGGTTGTACACACAGTGAGATTTGGCAGGATATTTTGACTAGATAGTTAAAATCTCAGAAGGTTAGCAAAAATCTCCCAGTGTTTCTCATTGTTGACCGACACTAAAGATGGGTACACACTGGTAGATATATCTGCAGACAGATCAGGCAGTGTGTTCTCCATTCTCACTGCCCTATCCATCAGAACTGACAACAAATGAGCAGGCGCATGCCACTGAGATGTCAATCTAATACTAATTTCGGGTGCGTACACGCTGCCCGATATATCGTCCTTTCTTTTGAGCACCTTAGTCGTTCAGATATATCGCATTGGCTCTGCAACACAGCTGATGCCCGATATATTGGCACATCGTATGTACACACAGCACAATGCGCCAATATATCGGGCATCGGCGTAGTTGCAGAGCCAATGTGATATATCTGAACGACTAAGGTGCTCAAACGAAATATATCGGGCAGCGTGTATGCACCTGAAATTAGTATCTCCTAGCATCGATAGACTGTGCAGGCAATGCAATTTTGAGTAGCTGATACACCATTTATTATTAATAAGACAAAATTCCTTAGTCAAAATTTCCAGTGCATCTAGACAAAATTGCAAAGTCAAAATTGTCCATTAGCCAATATCAATATGGTGTCACTTGTGCACCAGGTGAAACAAGCTAACCTGACAGACAATGGGGCAGATGTATTAAGCCTGGCGAAGAGATAAACTGGAGATAAAGTGGAAGGAGATAACGCACCAGCCAATCAGCTGTGTTTGAAATAGGACAGTTGGGAGTTGATTGGCTGGTGCATTATCTCCTTCCACTTTATCTCCACTTTATCTCCAGTTTATCTCTTCACCAGGCTTAATACATCTGCCCCAATGTGACTGTAAATCACAAATAATTTCTACATTGTTATGAGCTCATTGTAATCCTGAAATCTCTATTACTGTATATTTCAGCTATTGCCGACAATTATTATATCAAAAGCAGTTTTAGGAAATCTTAATCAACGGTGTGATTTTTGGCTTAGGATTTTGATTATTTAGTCAAAACTTTAAGAAAATTTAGCCAAAATCTCACAGTATTTGTATTGCTTCCGATACCGATGTGCATCCCCGCGAGGTCAGGTTGCATACAGTGTATTTGGTCATAGGCCAATCACACATAGTCAAAAATGCATGTGCACGTATTAAAAATCAGTTCCATGCACTTCAAGGGGAAATCGCATAGTGAAAATCTTACTGTGTGTATGCCCCTTCAAATGAAGACTGAGACATGAGTACACAGTTACCCTGTCTTCATTTGAAGGGGCATACACACAGTGAGATTTTCACTATGCGATTTCCCCTTGAAATGTCGGCAATAGCTGAAATATACATTAATAGAGATTTCAGGATTACAATGAGCTCATAACAATGTAGAAATTATTTGTGATTTACAGTCACATTGTCCATGTCAGGTTAGCTCGTTTCACCTGGTGCACAAGTGACATGCTCTGACTACAGAGATCACACCAACTAATTGGAGCATAAAGGTGTTTATTTGGTACTTGTTTAGATTCATGGCGGCCGATATATCGGATGCGATATCGGCCGATATATAGTGTGGCGAGCGCAGTAATCCACGTCCCCTCGCTGCACTCGCCACACTATATAAAATCAACTCCATGCGTAATGGATAGTGGGTTATGAACAGGTAAAAAATTGGATCGGATCGGCCGATATAGCATCCGCTATATCGGCCACCGTGAAACTAAACAAGTACCGTTTATTTATATGGAAAAACTACTGTATTCACATTGGAGATCAGGCAACAATATAGAATTGTGGTAGAGTCAATATAATGCCGTGTAAAAGCACCACACCTAATAAGATAGGTCAAACAACCAGTCAATTTGACCCGGGTTATAAGAAGGGTTAAACCCGGGTCACCTTCGTTATAATGGGCTAATTAGGTTTAGTGTGAAAATGCCAGACCCAGTTGCCCTGTAAATCTATATTATGAATGGAAAGTCTCAGTACGAGTACTGTATCTCACAAATTACTTTCTAAATTTTGCTGTTGTGATGCAGTGGGTAGCACAACTGAGAAATGCACACCAAGCCTTTACCTTTGGAGCCGCATTGTATGAATCACTGAACCTTACTAAAGACCTGTACACACTAGATGAGATTTAAAAATATATCACTCAGAAGGGCCATTGGCTTAAAAACCATGCATCAGGAGCAGGGTGAAGGTGACATTAATGAACAATATCGTTCAGTGTGTATGCATTATATCATACAAACGCTGACGCCGATATCAGTTTTGGCGCAAGTCATCTAGTTTGTACAGGGCTAATGAATTTAGGGGTAAATGTATTAAGTGGTGAAGGGTTTATTTTTAGCTTCTTCAAAACATATTGTTAAAGAAAGGCAGATTGTGGAGAAACTGATGGTACCTTAGCCAGAAATATAGTACTAGTAAGCCCGCTCGAAGCTAATGCTTGGAAAGATAGTCTGCTACCTTGTGATTGCCTCTGTGTTTGTGCATGTGAGAGAAAAAAAAATGTAGTTTCAATCCCCGCCAACAGATGGCAGTGTTTCCGAGACACGCAAATTGACAATAGAGATAGATACATAGATAGATAGATATGGTGTCCATACACTTATGCGATCAGATGCGATGGGACATTGCAATGCGATATCCCATCACATCTGATCGCATCAAGTGGTGCCCAGTGCAGCACCCGATCTCGCATGCCATCTGCGATGGACATCGGGTGCTGGAACAGGGGTGCAACATTGGACGGCCCTCTGATTGGCTGAGGCAGCTGAGAGAGAGCTCTCTCAGCCAATCAGCAGCCTTACATTCAGGCGGCCTCTGATTGGCTGAGAGAGCTCTCTCTCTTAGCGGCCTCAGCCAATCAGAGTGCCGTCCAATGTTGCAAAGTCATCTGCTGCCACTGCCAAGTCCCGATGCCTGAAAGTGCTTCTTCACAGGCTCCACTTTTTCGGTCCCCAGCACTCCAGTCTCCAGCTCCACAGCAGCCAGCGGTCAGATACCCGCTCCCTGCCAGCGCTCCGGTCCCCAACCCGGCCTCGCTCCCCGAACCCGCCGCTGATTGCATTCGAGCAATCGCATGTGGTTAAAAACCACATTCGATTGCTCATGCAATTCGATAAATATTATGTGCAGCATATAATGTCTATCGATGGGACATTCCATGGCGTGCCTGCGCATCGTGTCGAATGTCCCCTTAAAAAAGAATGCAATCATTCGATTTATTGGCCAGATGTGGCCGAAATCGAATGATTGCATGCAATATCTCACATATGTATGGGCAGTATTAGATAGATAGATGATGAGACACAGATGCTTTTCACTTAACATCAGAGGAAATAATTTTTATGTATTCGGAATAAAGAAAAGATCTAAAGGAAATTCCAACTTGATAATTGTGTTTTACTTTGCGTAACTATTACATAGTGTACAGAATTATAAAATCAGAAAAATGCAGAACAGAAAATGAGGTGCCTTAGCTGCCACACACAGTCTTAACACTTGGGTGTGGTCCACACAATACCACCACAGCCAGTTCTACTGCATACGTGCTGATCAAACATGTTCTGCATTGTAAGAAATAGAAAAAGCACAGGAACACACACACAGAATTATATGCAGCATAACATTCTTAGTTACGCTCTAGTGAAGAGAAGGATTTCCTCCATTCCACATTACAGCAAGCTCAATTTACATTGAAACAGAGTTTTTGCTGGCAGATAAGAACCAGCCTAATCTGCCCATCTGAAAAGGTATGGGCCATAGGGTAGACCACTGAAGGTCGACATGAGCCAAGGTTGACACATGGGAAACCTTGGCTTAGGTCGACACAAGCATTACGTCGACATGTCAACATGGGGTATTTCACTTTTTTGACCCGAATGTCGACACAGTTGACCACTGAAGGTCGACATGAGCCAAGGTTGACACATGGGAAACCTTGGCTTAGGTCGACACAAGCATTACGTCGACATGTCAACATGGGGTATTTCACTTTTTTTGACCCGAATGTTGACACAGTTCATATGGACACCGTATTGGTGCACTGCTGCGCTCGCCATGCTTTGGGCACACTATTTTATTCTCCCACCACGTCCTAGTGGATAGTAGGGTATGAAATACCGCCTGTCGGCCCAAAAAAGTGAGAAACCCCATGTCAACCTTTTAACTGTTGGCCTAATGACATGCTAGGATGTGTAGTTCCACAACAGCTGGAGGGCCATGAGATTGACACAAACACACACACACACAAGGGTTAAGGTTTTTAAGCCAGTAACACTAACAGCATATTTTTGAATTGTGAGAGGAAACCCATGCAAGCATGGAGAGAACATTCAAAACTCCAAACGGCCGAGGTGGGAATCAACTCCATCACCTCAGTTGTAACACAGTGATATAAACCACATAACAGAAAGATAACATATGGGCACACACCTAATGCTACAGCTACACCTTTCAAAAGGTATATATATTATACAAAAATATTGTATTTACTGTAATCTTTGCACTGCAAATGACATTTTAAGCAACAGCAATCTTTACCAGTTTACTGCAAGCCTCCCACAAAATATAGATTTTGGCTGCAGGTCCAAGTCTCCCATTCCGCAGGCTAGAGAAGAAGCCAGAGCCTACAACACCCAGGCTCTCTGCCAGCTTTTACTCCACCCAAGTTATTAATCATTCTGCCACACCTATCTTTCTAAACCACGGTCTATTTTTTTTTTTTCCCAGTCATTTTGCAAGGCCTGTGAAGTGTACTGAAACAAACACTACAGGCAAGCATAGGCTGTATTTAAAGGATTAATATATTTCAAAATACACTTTTCATACAAAATACATTAGCAACACACACAACTTAAGTAAATCAAGAAAAGCAAACTAAATAGCGATAAAGCCATCTATGAGGGAGAAGCAGTTATACCTATAGACGTCACACTTCCTGTCTGTGAACATCAGTGACCTGGACCAAAATTTGACATGGCTCGACATACAGGTCACATGACTTCTAGCAATAGTAAGGCGACATAGATGGAAAATATTTAGCTTTACTGGTTCACATATGTTAGTGTCTTTTCACACCACCAAGTTATATAATTTGTGAACATATGCCGTATATAAGAGAAAGGATTTCAAAATTGTATTTAAAATATATAATTCCAATAGGTATAGAATGTACAGATGAGGCAGTATGCAGAGTTAAGCATTTACGGCATTTCACATGTGTCCAATAACAATAAGGTGCTGGGTGTTTGAATGCATCAGACTGGGTACTGTGGGTGTGTATGGGAGAGTCCATGGTTTAAGTCACCCAGTGCTGGACAAATGAAAAAAGCTGGCGCTTTGCAGAAACATTCAAGTGTGTCCTCATAACCTTTATGCAGTCCTTTCGAAATGATTTAATGAACCATTAAAGACCATAAGTAATAATATATATATATATATATATATATATATATATATATATATATATATATATTAAGGAAAAGCAACAACAGGAGAAGAATAGTAGCAATCCATTTAACTGTGAAAATCTTAAATTATACTGTACTGCCCCCAATCCACAAGTGTGTGGTCCTTGCTCATCCATAGTCTTCCAATGCTGTGTACTGTAACACAGTATGTACAATATAGACACAGACGTTAGCTCTACCCAAAAGATGCCAGGTCATCACATGTCATATACCGAGCAGGGATGCATATACAGTAGGTGTAAGACACATAGCAAGGATGCATGTTGCATGTGTGTCATATACAGACCAGGGATGCATAAAGGTGTCATGTACAGAGCAGGGATGCATATACAGTAGGTGTCATATACAGGGCAGGGATGCGTATATATATATATATATATATATATATATATATATATATATAGTGTAGGTGTCATATACAGGGCAGTGATGCATATAGATGTCATATGAAGGGCAAAAATGCATATATAGTAGGCATCATATACAGGACAGGGATGCATATAGGTGTCATATAAAGGGCATGCATATAGAGTACCAGTAGGTGTCATATGCAGGGCAGCGATGTAGTGCCATATGCTACATGAACTACCTACGCCCTGCTAAAAAATATTTCAAAGGCGATCTAGAAATAGTATTTAGAACAGATATTGGACATCCCAGAGATTCATTGTGAGAACAAGCCCACTGTCTGTAGAAATGGGGTGACTGGATTGCAGCATCATACAAGTAACAGCCTGTATTCTGTACAAGCAAGTAGTGCACTGCTTATGTCCCGGTGATCTCTGTGTCAGTGTGTAGGGCACTGGTGGTGTCGCTGTGTGTACTAGTCACTGCTTCTGTAGGTAAAAGTTAGAACAGTTGCAGCTTAGTTCCAGTATCAGTGTAAGCAGCGCTGGGCTACCTGGGTGTATGCAAGGATGCGCCTGTGTATGTACCTGTGCGTTGTCACTGTACCTGAGCCGCTGCAGCCGGAGGAGGAGCAGAGGGAGAGCAGGACGAGCAGCAGCCGGAGACCAGAGAGTAGTGTGAGAGCCGCAACCCGGGCGTGGCATTTATCAGGCGGACACGTGGAAACCAAGCCCAGCTCCTGAGAACGCCCCCGACTGCTGCTGATCCCCCTTCCCCTGCCTGCAGCGCGGCCACATCCCAGGGTGACTCCTCTGTTCTTGGGAAAGAGGCATCAGTACCCATCCGGAGTGGTACAGCGATGAGTATTTCCTGTGTGGGCACCCGCATGGACAGACAAAGCAAGCTGTAGCGGTACAGGGAAAGGAGTAAGCAAGCAGTTAACGAGAAACATCGTTAATTTTATTATATATTAAATACCCATGTACTCCACATGTAAGCCATGGATGTGTTAATGCATAACGGTCTGCAATAGTCACTACAAAGGGGACTATGTAAAAACCGGACCCGGACCAAACTCCAGACCGCCGGACAGGACATCAAAATCTGCAGTCCGGAGCTTGAAGGGTCCGGTCCGGGGGGTGTCCTGTTCGGGGGTGTCTTGTCCAGGGGGTCCCTATGATAGCTATCACCAGGGTCATGGGGGAGGGGAGATTAACAGCCTCCCGGTGTGGTCCGGACCGTCCGGTTTTTGATACATGCCCGGACCATACAGGGAGGCTTTATTCTACCCCCCTCCTCTACCTGGTGAGTGGTGACAGGTGTCACAGGCAGCCTCCCGGACAGGACACCCCCCGGACCGGACGCTACAAGCTCCAAAATTTAGAGTTTGATATCTGGTCCGGCAGTCCGGGGGTTTTGTCCTGGTCCGGGTTTTACCCATACCCACTACAAAGGCTGTATTGTGGCCCGAGGACAGGAGGGGTGTATGCAAGTGGCCCCAATCTGCTGTCGGGACAATCCATTCTGTAACACCTGTACCCCACCCCCGATAGATGAAATACAGCTTTCCAAAATGCTCCCACTGTCTTCTGGACTTTCATTCACAACAAGGGGGGTGGGGGATATTACTCAAACTTCGTCACCTATGAAAACCTATTCAGCTCCTGGCCCATAACACCTTAAGGCCCCCCCCCCCCATCTACTAGTGCGGTATTTATGCGATTCCGATGCATTGCTGCGATGGATCGCATAAAAAGTGACACATTGCATGTCATTTACCTGCTATTGCGCTGTGAGGCGCGGTCCTGTCGCAGATCCTACGGGCTGCCATGAATATTTGTTGCAGCCTGTAGCCTCTGCTAAGATCACGTATAATACATTGGGGCAGATGTATCATTAAGCGTTTTACGTTTGTGAAATAACGAGTCCCGCTTCTCCTGCATAACGAGGAGAAGCGGGCACTCGTTATGGGGAGATGTATTAACATCCCCCAAGCCGATAAGGAGAGCCGTTATGCCCAGCGTTAACGGCTCTCCTTATCGGCTCCCTCGCCGCCCCGCACATGCGCACTCCCCGTCGCCCCCCCTGCCCGGCTTACTGGGCATGCGCAAGATCTCGCAAAAACCGCGAGATCTCCAGCGCAGCCCAAGCCAGACGCAGGGCTAGCGTTGTCCCTATAGTGGGGGATAGGACAACGCTAGCCCTGAGCTGGCGAAGCGGCCGGGGTGAATTAACGCCTTGAAGGCTGTTAATACATCGCCCCGGCCGTTAATCCCTGGGGGGGATTGCAGGGACAGCCCCGCCGAGCGTAACTCGGCGGACTGTCACTAGCGCACGTTAGGTGCGCTAGTAATACATTAGTGACAGACGTAATCCCCCCCAGTTAACCAGCGTTAAGTGCATTTTTGCACTTAACGCTGGTTAATACATCTGCCCCTTTGTATGCAAAAGGACTGCATACAATGTATATCGTATACGTTCCTGTCCCTCGGGAGCCACCGGTTGAGATGTCGGTGTACCGCATGCGATACCTCGCCCTAGTGGATAGGGGCTTTTACTCCCCAGTACTATAAATACATTTGTATTGATTTGGCTCCAGGTAATGGATATTTCTAATATCTTATACCGGTACACACTAGACAATTCCCACGGCCTGCGATAAATAACTATATTGGCGGTGCCACGGGAGAACAATATTAACCTTGAAAATTTACAAAAACAATTGTCTCTATAAATTTGTTAACTTAAATGTTTGATTTTTTTCAATGATATTTATTGGGTTTTCACAGAGAAAGAAACAGACCAATACATTATTGCAGTATCAAAACATACGGTAACAACTATGACAAATTATAATTGAAAATTCCAAGAAATGACAGATATTTTATACATTTTTTGTTTGGAACATATTCAAACCTAAAAGTAGAAAACGGTCATGTTTCTTCTGGCAATTAATATTGTTTACAATATATTGTACCATTAATTAGGGAACAACTAAAAAACTAATGCATTTTTGTCCGTTCCTTTCTCTTAATTTATGTCTAATAACTATAGGTAGGTAAAGGAAGGTTAGGGAAATATGGGGGAAGGGGGGTGCAGCAGAATTGATTTGTTCCATTACCATCTTAAATAGATATAACCACTTCATCTCAATGACCATAGACTGTTTTCCAGTGATGGGGAGAAAATTATCAAATTCTTATATGCTCCCATTCATTACCAGATTTTTGTTCCCAAATTGGACAGACAAATCTTTAGGTGTGCACCGAGTTTAACAGTCCTGGTTATAAGAATAACCAAGCTTGGGCACATCACAGGAGACTTAACAAGTACCTCAGTCAATTTGATTTAACAATCTGTGCTCAACCATTGCTATCCTTAAAACCTGTACCATTAGGGTGCATGAGGATTGTGTCTGGGAACCTCTGTTTTAGGGACCACTCTGGTATATAATCCAGTTAATTTGTATTATACCAATGTTTTTCATTCCCCATCTGCATGTTCTGTCTTCCTACTTTCGACAGACACTATATTAATTAGCTGAACATCAATTACCCTATCACACTACACTTTGGTGTGTGCTATTTAACCTATTCTTTTATTAATGTAATTATCCTTTATCAGACATGAAAAGCGAACCTTTCAATAGCTCCTCAATCTCGGATGTCCATCCCTAGGCTTATCAATCCATTGACACACCACCAACAGCCTTTTCAGCATTTGGCGAGTGGAGTAAGCAAGTACAATATTGACAAGATCTGCGTCTGTGTTCTCACTAGCTCCCATTAACTATTACAGAACTTTCATCCTTCCACCTACAATAAGATTCTGCACTAGAGACCAAACTTTCAAGCGTCCCCTGAAAGCTCTTCTCTTCAGGCAAGCCTATCATATTTAAGTTCCACATGCATAACCCTCTGAGGCACTTATGTATTATATAGCTTCCTTTCTGGACTTGCAACTTGGTGGGACTGCTATGCTATTACGGGATGCAGTTAATATACCGGCGGTCGGGATCCCGGCGTTCAGAATCCCGACCGCCGAAATACCGACATATTCTACCTCCGTGGGTGTCCACGACACCCCTGTAGGGAGAATAAATTAGTGTGCCGAGCGTAGCGAGGCACCGGGCCCGCTGCGTGGCGAGCGCAGCGAGCCCGCAAGGGGGGGCGATCCACGTCCCCCCCTTGTCGGCATTTCGGCTGTCGGGATTCCGGCATCGGGATTCTGAACGCCGGGATCCCGACCGCCGGGATTCAGTACTGAATCCGCTATTACTGGTGCCTGTCCTTGTGTTTCCTTTCTATGTCCCTATAGATTGTGAGCTTACAGCAGGGCCCTCCTACCTCCATGTCTGTCTGTTGTTACCCAGTTTGTTTTATCACTGTCTACAATTGTAAAGCGTAAAAGAATCTGCTGCGCTATATAAGAAACTGTAAAAAAAATATATATATATTTAGAAGAAAAACCAAAAACAATGAACATCTATGAATAAGGGCACAGGGCCCAAGACAGGCCCCTAAGTCCCCCCAGATCCTCAGACTGTGAAAGTCATAAGTGCAGAGCAGTAAATATAGTACAATGTATGCACCCTCAGACGATATAAATGAGCCATCAGCACACACCCACAGCAGATACCAGAAGCCACAGCCCTCAGCAGTGCACATAAAGCCTGGTCAAGTAATGAAGTGGAAGGGGATAATGCAACAACCTAACTGTCATTATTTCAAACCCATTCCATAACTTGACAGGAGGTGGTTGGCTGGTGCGATATCACATTCTACGTTAACACTTTAAAAGCTTAGGGTGGTCTGTGTTGCTCTGAAATACCATATTACACAGGGCTTTAAAGTAAATGATACACTTGGAGAAAGTACAAGATAATTAGTCATGGTTGCCTACCCTCCCGGAAATCGGATCCCCCTCCCGGCCCCCCAGAAGGTAGGCAAGTCTCCTGGAATTGTGCCCGTCCTCCATGACCCACCCGTCGGCTAGGAGGTCCGTGGGACCAAATGACGCATAACGTGTCATTGTAGCCCCACCCCCTGATGTGCAATGCCTGAGATACTGGCATTGCACGGTAGGGGCGTGACTACAAGGACGCAATCACGCTAGCCATGCCCCAAACACATCATAACTTTCTAGTACCGCACTCAACCAACCCCTTTCCTACCCCGTCAGCTGCCACTGCCCCCCTGCCTCAAAATAACTGGCAACCCTGTAATTAGTTGGATCGTGAATCAAGATTTAGCTGCTCTAATCCAATCCATTTCTCATCAGACTGTGCAAATCATTTTTATCCAGATAGGTAGTAAACTCATAGGAAGCGGTAAAGCACCAAAAGATTGAGATCAGTGTACAAACTAGACATGGGCAGGGGTGTTTCTAGACAATTTGTCTCCCGTGTGAATACTTGAAAATGCCCCCCCCCCAGGCACGCACACACACACACACACACACACACAATTTGGAATTGAAGAAATTGTGCATGCAGAAGGTGCATGTCAAAAGGGGGTGTGGTCTAATTACAAGGGGGTGTCCAAAATGCCCCCAGTCTCCCTGACATGCTCTTTTCAACAACTACACATCACTGTACTGTATCTCCTTTTATATTCTGCACAACCTCACTACACGCTGCACTAAATCAATACACTACAGTACATTCCCTTTTATATGCCACAGTACATCACTACACTACACCCCTCTATACACAACACTATATGCAGCAGCACATATCTACACTACTTTCACCCTAAACTCAGCACTACATACCCCGCACTACATCACTATACTGCATCCACTATATACTCTGCACTACATCACTACATATCCCACATACTCTGCACAACATCACTATACTGCATCCACCCTATACTCCACGCTACATCACTACATATCCCCTATATGCAGCACTACATCACTATACTGCATCCACCCTATACTCCCCACTACATATCCCCTATACTCTGCACTACATCACTATACTGCATCCACCTTATATTCTGCACTATATCACTACATATCCCCTATATGCCGCACTACATCACTATACTGCATCCACCCTATACTCCGCACTACATCACTATACTTAATCCACTCTATACTTCGCCCTACATCACTACATATCCACTATATGCAGCACTACATGACTACACTGCATCCACCCTTTACTCGCACTACATCACTACATATCCCCTATATTCCGCTCTACATCACTATACTGCATCCACCCTATACTCCACACTACATCACTATATATCCCCTATACTCTACACTACATCACTATACTACATCCACCCTATACTCTGCACTATATATCCCCTATATACTATATGCACTACATCACTACATATCCCCCTATAGGCAGAACTACATCACTATACTATATCCACCCTAAACTCTGCACTACATCACTATACTTAAATAACCCTATACTTCGCACTACATCACTACATATCCCTTATATGCAGCACTACATGACTACACTGCATCCACCCTATACTCGCACTACATCACTACATATCCCCTATATTCCACACTACATCACTATACTGCATCCACCCTATACTCCACACTACATCACTACATAACCCCTATATGCAGCACTACATCAGTATACTGCATCCACCCTATACTCCGCACTACATCACTATACTGCATCCACCATATACTCTGCACTAAATCACTACATATCCCCTATATGCAGCACTACATGACTACACTGCATCCACCCTATACTCGCACTACATCACTACATATCCCCTATATGCCACACTACATCACTATACTGCATCCACCCTATACTCCACACTACATCACTATACTTAATCCACCCTATACTTCGCACTACATCACTACATATCCCCTATATGCAGCACTACATGACTACACTGCATCCACCCTATACTCTGCACTTCATCATTACATATCCCCTATACGCAGCACTACATCAATATACTACATCCACCCTATACGCAGCACTACAGTATAATACTACTCTACATCCAACCTATACTCCACACTGCATCACTACACTGCATACACCCTATACTCCACACTACATATCCCCTATATGCAGCACTTCACTATACTACATCCACCCTATACTGCGCTCTCCATTACTACACTACATCCACCCTATACTCCGCACTACAACACTACATCCCACCTATATGTTGAATTACATAACTGGACTACAATCACCACAATAGCACATACTTGTTTGTTCCACCCTCCACATGAACTTAGTTACCATGGTGAAGTTTTCTATCTGTCCTAAGGAGTTTCAGAGCAGAATAATGGGACCCTGTCACATGTTAGATTGTAAGGAGAAGGCAGGGCACCCAGGAGAGAGCTGGGTAGACAGGGCATGGATGATGGGAAGTGGGGACTGGCTGAGCAGAAGAAAAGGGTGGGCTTGCTACACCGACTTTTCTGGGAGTGACAGGGTCCTGAGACAGCTGCCAAGGGGAAGGGGGGGGGGCTTGCTCCTTCAACCTAGCAGGGTACAGAGAAAGCGGAGAGTCGGTTGCCTGAGGAGAATTGCAATTTCTCTGAGGGGAGGAGTCGCAGAGGGAGAGGTTGCCTGGCGAGAGAGACAACAACTCAACTTAAACGCCTCTGAGCTCACCAACAGCTGGATCGCAGATGATATATATCATATGCCACCCTTTTGCATATGATATATCGTATGCAATCCCATTCACCACTCTCGGAGGCTGTCCAATACGACAGATCTTACGTGCAGCACCTCCGATCCTATAAACACGGGGCAGCACATCTGATTGGAATCAGAGAAAAAACACATCCGATTTGCCACTTTCCATCTGATTTCTTGGCCCCTTCCTTCAGAATCGGATGAAAAGTGTCCAAATCGCATTAGTGTATGGCCAGCTTTAGAATGTTCACAATCCCATCTCTTCTTGTTTTCGTATTCTGCTGTTCTTTCCTCCACAATAAAAATATGTTTACTGCCATGATCCTTCAGTACTCGAGTATGGGATACTTCTGTTTGAAATGTATTTCCTTTTGTTTCTATCTCATGTTTGTGAGCCTGTTTATTCCAGCAACTATTTGTATGCTTGAACTGTCACATGTGCATTGTGCCAACTACTCTCAAAACTGAAACATCAAGTAACACAAATGCACAATGTTCTTATTTCTGTGATCTAACAGGTCTGCCCCGTCATCTGCATAATATGATAGCCCCCCAAAAATATAGGAGAAACATTGGGATGTTTATTTCCACTAATTAAATTCCCCCCCTTTACTATCATAATTAACATAGGGCATAAATGAGGTTATACAAAGGTGTATATAATAAAAAAATAAAACTGTTTAAAATAAACCTAGTAATCTGCTTTTTTTCACTCTATATATTGCCAGTCGCCATTAAAAAGTTGTAGTAAATGAACTTGAATATGTCATATGAATAGTTTCATGGATGTGGCTGTGCACATATGAATGCACTAGACATACCATTTGTGCAAATAGAAGAAGCAATGCATGATTGCTCATTGTCCCAGGAGTTAATCAACCAAACAGTCTTGTAAGTGCTTAGATGTTATTGATGTCAAGGTGGGTAGTGACATTAGTAAGTTAAGTAAATAATAACCTGGAAAATTATACTTTAGCTGTAGAATGACACCAAACGTACTGTGACTCACACAGTACAGCACACACTCATAAATTTCAGATAAAGCAACATTGGTTTTTAACAAAGTTTGCTTTACGATTACTTATCAACAACGTCTGAAGACATCCGTAAACGGCCTCCTGCAAAGTTATATTGCACACAGGGTATGTTTGTGGAATTATTTTTACAGAGGATCTGCAGGTAACTAAAGCACAATAGATGTACTGTTTGTCAATCTGAATTAACATCTCTTTAAAGAAAACAAACATTGGGCAGCTCATTACTGAAATCATGAAAACAAGTCCTTGGTGTGATGTTAGTGTATTAGAATGCTTAATATTTGTAGACACTCCCTTACTAATATGTGTAAGCCTGAATCTTTGGTGATGGTCCCTAGGACCAGGGGAATGCTGGGAAGTGGGTGTTCCTGAAGCAGTGTGTCTGGAGTTGGATGGAATAAAACAGCACAGCAGTGAACTCACACATGTCTCTGTGCCCTTATGACTGGATTTACAAACATATGAACAAAACATGGTGTCTCGGCCTTTTGGCTAAGATCAAGTGTAGTATCTGTTCTTATCAGTGGGTATGGACTGGCCTCTGGCAGAGAATAGAGAAAGGCTGGACTGAGTAGCTGCTCTGATGGGCGGAGGGTGTGCGACCCCTCTTTTTTGCCTGGGAGTGGTGAAAAGTCTGGCTGAGTACCTTCACCTCTGCCAGTGGTAGGAGGTGTTGTTTCCATAAACCCACTGGTGAGAGGGGGGGACAAACACTGGGCCTAGTAGTTTGGCTCTCATGACTGGGTTCGTAGCCCCCGAAGGATGAGACAGCGAAAGGCTCAGTCTAGTATCCATTCCCAAGGAGCGGAGAAAGGCTGGGACTGAGTAGATGGCTCCTGTTCCAGAGGTTCGTAGCCTCTGATGGGGAGACCTCAAAAGGCCCAGCTTAGTACCTTAACATTGGGATCGGAGAAACACTGAGACTGAGTAGATTGCTCTTCCGAGGGGGGCGCAGCCCCTAAGGAAGTCAGTCGAAAAGCCCAGTGGAGTACCCATTCCCATGCCAGGGGCTGGAAAGTGCCCTATGATGGGAGCAGAGAAACACTTGGTCGGACGCTGATCGGTCGGCTGCTTGGAGTCCGAGGCTGCACTGTGCCCCCGGGGAAACTCGGGGGTGCCGAACATGCACGGGTGATCCCAAAATCACCATGCACTAGCACTGCGCACTTCCCTCTAGGTTAGCGCTTCACGTCCTTACCTCGTCTTTTTGGATGGGGGTAGGACAATTTTTCACCCCCCCACCCCGGCCTTCTGGCTGGGGTCTTCTTTATTATTTATTTGTTTTCCTTCTCACGTTCGTCACTTTTCACGTTTTCTGTTTTTTTTGTAGTTTGTCACATTTTTTTGGGTAGTGTGGTCGACCCTTTCGGGCCTTCCATTTCACCAATATGCCGAAGCTCTCGCCTTTCGGGGAGAGCTTCGGTCCCCCGAGGATGACCCTGAGCCGCAAGGCGGAGGGAAGTCCACTGAGGGTCTCTCCAAACCTTCGGGTGCGGAGGACCCACCGTCCTAACCCTTCTGGGGGTTGAGGAATGAGGGTCTCTCTAAGCTTCGGCGAAGAGGACCCACCGTTCCCTATTTTCCCCTCTTCGGCCTTATGGTTGAGAGGGGTTAGGGGAAAAACGGGGCCCTTCTCCTTTGGGAGATAAGCCCATTCGATCGCACGGCCCCCTTTGCACGTGTTTAGGCACAGCACTGGTGGTAGGTAGCACACCTCGGGTTCCTGAGTTTTTTTCAAACTCATGAACAAAAACAAACATCTCAGAGTGTGAAAGATCCTGCAGCAGTCTGTAAGGCTGTGATACTCAGGGGGGTATTCAAATGTTGGTCTGTTCTTTTTTTCACGCCTATTCACCCTTTTTTCCCACAACATTTATGTGTCGTGATATTAGCTTGGTATTCAGTTCTTCCCCATCTTTTAAAAGTTGACAGTTTATTGAACAGTCATTTTCAATGGTCTTCGTATTCAAATGTTTGGTGATAAGTTTCACGCCTTTTAATATTCGTCTAAACTAGGTCATTTTCTCATCATTTTATTCACCTGGGTGTCGGATGGTGATAAAAGTGTTATTTTTTTCTTTAAAAAGTAAAGTGGGTGATCTTGTGTGGTACTCTCTGTGCATGATTCCATCAGTAGACGTGCAGACGTCACTACTGCAGATATGCTTCTGGGCAGTGCAGGAGGTCCTGGTAGTGCGGGAGGTGCTTGCATTGCAGGAGTGCCAGCTGTGTCGGCTGTGAAGGAGTGCTGTCTGTGTCCTCAGGGCCAGGGGTTACCAGCTGTGTCAGCAGTGCGCAAGGTTCCTGTGGGTTCAGCAGTGTGGGTGTGCTGTACCCGGATGGGCTGCCAGCGGGAGGCGGACCTCTTACACACGGTGGAGGTATAAGGTGAGCTTGTAAATGATTGTACTTTATCCTGACGATATTTGCGGTGCCCTCCGGTGACTGACAGAGTGTTCTGTCACTCATGTAGGGGTTGTGGGGGACGGCGGCACTCGCATGAAAAACCACAGGAGACACTTCTTCTCACTAACGTTTCGGAGCAGTGCTGCCCCTTTATCAAAGTGCAAAGCAAACCAACAACATAATAAGAATAAATCCCTTCAGACACCCGTCGGTCCTCTCCGCTCAGCGTCCCCGGGACGTCCAATGATGACGTCACTGGAGTCTGCTCAGCCGGGATACCGAGAGGTCCTGCCTCCCGTGCAGAAAGAATGATGTACAATCTAAAAACACAATAACAGACATATATTAAGAGATGTACAATGCATCATTTAGGGCTGCTGTTTAGTGAAAATTGCAGCATAAAACTGTGTTTCCACATGATGGCTGTGCAATGTGCGATGATCTGCACGGCTTGACGTTGCGTGCCTGATAGGCTGATAGGATTGCAATTATCCGGTAGACAACAACACATAAAATTTAATAAAATAAATGATTTATTTTTCAGACACAGGTTTTGTATTGCAGGTCTTCAAAAAAACAGAAATCCGACGCGTTTCGTCTTATACGACTTCATCAGGGGACAGTTTCTAAATAATTAAAAGAAGTATATACAGACATGTAGCAACTTGTTATTTAAAATTGCAACATTTAAAAAGTAGATGCCATGACCATATTAGAATTGATACATACCAAATTCTTTAAAACACATGTTTAAGGAATGTATCCTGTTTTGAGGATTGACTGTATGACAGAAATTACTTTAATCTGAAAAAAACGTATAATTCGATTTAGAGGATGAGCATGACTAAAGAATAAGAAGGAATACTTATGGGTATGCCACTTATGTAAATACATACCCAGCTAGAAAGGATTTTCCAGTGAACGATAATGGAAATAAAATTTTCAATCGGTGGCAAACAGTGACCTATATAATAACTGGATTTTTTTATTTATTATATAGGTCACTGTTTGCCACCGATTGAAAATTTTATTTCCATTATCGTTCACTGGAAAATCCTTTCCGGCTGGGTATGTATTTACATAAGTGGCATACCCATAAGTATTCCTTCTTATTCTTTAGTCATGCTTATCCTCTAAATCGAATTATACGTTTTTTTCAGATTAAAGTCATTCTGGCATACAGTCAATCCTCAAAACAGGATACATTCCTTAAACATGTGTTTTAAAGAATTTGGTATGTATCAATTCTAATATGGTCACGGCATCTACTTTTTAAATGTTGCAATTTTAAATAACAAACTGCCCCGAAACGCGTCGGGTATCTGTTTTTGAAGACCTGCAATACAAAACCTGTGTCTGAAAAATAAATAATTAATTTTATTAAATTTTATGTGTTGTTGTCTACCGGATAATTGCAATCCTAAGGTGGTGGACATCACTGAGCGCAATCTATATCTTTCCTTTCCATATATATATATATATATATATATATATATATATATATATATATATATCTGTAAATAAAAAAAACATACTATTTAGCATTGTTTGGAGCACTGTGAGTGCGGTATATTGTGTCTTATCAATAAGAGTGTCTGGTTGTCAGATCTTGCTAATAAGAAATAACTGTTGCAGTCTGTTATTGAAAAACAGTAACTGTTACAATAAGTATTACAAGTAACAGTGTAAACTGTTTAATGTATCATTTTAAATTTCACTAAACATTAGAAGTATTTGTTTATTACATCATAATACACTTCAATGTATTTAACTGTTAATATATTGACTTATCTTTGGCATAACTATATGCCGTAATGCAGCCCTTTCATGTTCCCAGCATAGGTGATGAAAAACTGTTTTTCAGACCAATTCATGTTTAAAATAAACTGCCACAAGTAAAGACAATAAACAGAAGTGTTTTAAATCATGCACCTAAAAACAGAGTGTAATGCACTGTTACTGAATTTACTGGAGCATAAAAAAAAAAAAAAAAAAAAACATTAAAAACACGTTCCGGAGAAAACACCATATTCACAATTGAAACCATGAAAATTGGTAATTTATCAGGGATTTTTCTCCCGCCAAAGTCAGTCACTTTGCACTAGGACAAGCTCGTACTCTCTTTTACTAAGCTAAAGTATATTAATAAACCACTCTAAGACATCATGACATAATTTTAACGTGATCGGAGCAGCTTTACGGTTTTCGTCATTTTCACCAAAAAAGTGAAACTTAAGGCCTCTTGCCAGAACAGATGTTGACTCAGATCAAACAGATTTTGCATGTTTCTTATTCAGGTCAAGTCACTACTTTCCCACACTAGCCAATTTTGAATTTCTCAATTTCAGTTTTTTCACACCGCCCTAATATATAAATATATATATATATATATACAAAGGAAAGGCCCTTTCCTGCGCTTATAGAAAGAGAGCAGCAACTCTGAAGGGTCTTCTGCTAGACAAGACCCAATCAAATAGACATAAAGAAAAAGGGGGGATCAGAGTGCGCTCAAAGACAATATACGTCACTTATAAGGTAGTATATTTAATATAAAAAAAAAAAAAAGTACACATATACATTATGTACAATAAAACACCCTTCTTGGGGGTATTACAAACATGTACAGTACAACAAATGATGAACTTCAGTGGAAATTGCTGGTTTCAGAGAACTCGCGGATACAAGGCCCAACGCGTTTCGTCAAAACAATGACTTCATCAGGGGCAAGATATTGCAGTAGTTACTATGGAAAATCAGTATAATAAATACCATAGGAATCAAGTGTCTCAGAGACAGTCCGGTATGTTTCCAGCAATCAGAAAAAATAAATAAAGATTTTTCTTAGTTTGGTTTAACCAATCAAGGCAGAATGGCGAATGCAATGGAATCCTCCAAACAAATAAGTAAGTGTAGGAGCAGTCACACACAGCCTGGGTTCACCAATGTGAACCCAGGCTGTGTGTGACTGCTCCTACACTTACTTATTTGTTTGGAGGATTCCATTGCATTCGCCATTCTGCCTTGATTGGTTAAACCAAACTAAGAAAAATCTTTATTTATTTTTTCTGATTGCTGGAAACATACCGGACTGTCTCTGAGACACTTGATTCCTATGGTATTTATTATACTGATTTTCCATAGTGACTACTGCAATATCTTGCCCCTGATGAAGTCATTGTTTTGACGAAACGCGTTGGGCCTTGTATCCGCGAGTTCTCTGAAACCAGCAATTTCCACTGAAGTTCATCATTTGTTGTACTGTACATGTTTGTAATACCCCCAAGAAGGGTGTTTTATTGTACATAATGTATATGTGTACTTTTTTTTTTTTTTATATTAAATATACTACCTTATAAGTGACGTATATTGTCTTTGAGCGCACTCTGATCCCCCCTTTTTCTTTATATATATATATATACATACATATACACACACACACACACACATCATACCTCCCAATTTTGAATCCAAGCAAGGAGGGTCATTAGCGCACGCCTAGCTGATGATGTCATCTGCAAGCGCCGCCTCCGTCTACCCTATGATTAGGCACTGCAGTGTAAATGGTGCAAATCCCGGATCTGACCTGGCTTGGATCCGTGTTCCAAATGCAGGGTTGGAACCGGGATTTTTGGTGTAAAAAAGGGGTTTTAGGGTATTTAAATTGTTTTCTCCAATGGGGCAGGGACTGATATGAATAACACATATTCTACTGTGCTGCTTTCTAAATGAATGATATAAATTGACTGAACTTGTTTGTGTTAGACAATAATCGTTATCCCACCCATTCTGCTTTTTTCCTGTCCTCTAAGAAACCTCAGACCTTTTTGATTTCTGGACTCAGTTATTGTACTATTGCCAGATAGCTGAATTCCTGTATTGTTTCACCTCCTCATTACTCACTGCCTGGGACTGTCCACAACACTTTTGTCTTTAGTAAAAATAATTTAGCTGTAAGAGGTCCTGTGAGGACACAGTGAAATACGCATTATGATTCATGGCAAAACTGTAAACTAGTGGAACTAAACACATGGGATGGGACTGTGTTGGTTCACTAAAATACAATAATAAGTAATTACAAAGTGTGCACAGGTGGAAAGCATTCATTTAAGGTCTGTGCATGGTACATAAACATGGAGGAACGCATTGCTCAAAAGAAGGTGAAAAAGAGGAGATCAAACCACAGATTAGGAGATGTTGTTTTTTTTTACATTTAAAAAAATACTAAAATGGCCATTACACATTTTGGGCTTAGAGAAGTACAGAATACAGTAAATGAAGTTCTGAGACCCATACAAAATGGGCTACTGTTTCAGCATCAGTTCGCAACAAAGTCACTTTCCAGTCACAAGGTCAACAGTAATCATGTCAACATGGTTCAAACTGTCAACAGTCAGCAGATCGACATCCTCCCCATAGAAATATATGAAATATCACTAGAGTAAGACTGTAGGGGTAGGTTAGTTTCAGAGGAATGGGAAGGTTAGGGTTAGGTACCAGGGTAGGGTTATTGTTAGAGATAGGAGGCAAATCACTCACCCAAACGCTGCAGCATCACAGCTGGAACACCCACTAGAGTCAGCAGAAGATAAGGGAATACAAGTCTACAGGGACAATTTGTTGATCGTTCATGTCGGCATCCAGGTAGACAAGATAAATGTTGACAAATCCAACCTCACCCCAAATATTTACCCCAGGCCCAGATAGCACAACTCCCTCTAGGGAGCTTTGGCAGATTGCTGAACGTGTGAGCAATATATTGGTAAGACGACCAATGAGTGAGATGATGGCCACTTAATTGCTTTGCTAGATTTTGCTAGATGACAATCATTTATAGTTCAATCCATATCCAAAAATTTGACTACAAAGTTAGGGCTGGGGGAAGGGATGACACTCACGCAACTGGAATATCCAGCCTGAGTGTCACACAAATGCAAATCCACAAAAGTTGATACACTCATTCTGAAAGTGATGCTATCTATGTACAGTATAAAGGACACACATCGGTCCCATCTGGAACGTGATTGTTTTTAATAAATACTTGATGTAGGTACATGCTTATACTTCAAGTGCTGTGATTATGGCTAATGAAGCTTTTTCACTTTACGTGAATGTTTTAAAATCCTGCCATAAAAAAACGACTCACTACTTAAAGCAGAATCATAGATTTTGCCTCTAGGGCCAGGTGATTAGTGAGGATGCACTGAGCACACTAAAGGTCCATACACACTGGGCGAACATGCCCATCATGTATGAATAGCGATGACCACTGTCATTGATGGGGGGAAAGCCTCTCAGTGCGTACACACTGAGCCGCTTTTCCCCGCTCGGTGTCATCAGCGCCCGCTGGGGTGGTGTATGGCTTTGCATAGCGCAGCGCTATGCAAAGCTGTCCACAAAGCCGCCCATCTGCTGGTAATACCAGCAGATGAGCGGCTTTCCCGGTGATGATGCGGGAGCGCGCAGCAGTGTTCACCGCTCATTGCCGGGGCATACACACGGCGGGTTGAGCTGAAAGCAATATACCCAATAAGTGACCTCAAGAGGGGGAGGGGAGTGGATACTCTTTTTCCAGGCCTTTTGGAGGCCTTGCTGCCTACACCTTAATGAGAGCTGCACTTCAGACAGGGGGAGAGAATTGACTGCTGCTGTTGATGCCTCGTTGCGCAGCCCACCACATGCTGCTCAGTGCTGTGTGATGGGCTGGGGCAGCTGTCTGGGGGCTCCAGAATCTGAGGGGCCCCCTGAGTCTGATCAACACAAAATTAAGGATGACTCAAGAGAGGCATCATTGTTGAACTTAATGTAAACGTAGGTGCTGCACTTCTAAGACGCCACGTCCACACTTTCACCTCTGGAAAGTTGGTAATGATGTCCACCGGCCCTGGACTGGGGAATAATGCAAAGCAGTCAGTCCTCTGTCCTCCTGCTTGAGAAAGAAATCACATCCCGGGGCCCCCTGTGTGACATGGGTGCCCACTTTGTGAACACATTATATATTTTTTTCATATTTTTGAGGGGATATGGCTAATAATTAGAGGTGTAGTGAGACCCCCTCCTCAAAATTGTCGACCAATGTAATTATATAATTTTTTATATTTTTTAAGGAGGAGATATGGCCACACCTCCCCCCATTGGTCATATCCCCTCCCTGTACCTGGGCCAAGCAGAACTGTGGTTACCCCTTGACCTGGCTTGGCATTGTGAAAATTCAAACAGTATTATCCTTCATCAGCCTTCACCCTCTTTGGCCTGTTGGATTAGGCTTTGCACTTGGTTTTTGGTTTGCCAAAAGCAGGGATAAGACCTGTAGTTCTCAAAGAAATTCTTTTAATACTGCCATTGTATTCCAGTCATGATAAAAGTCTGTAAATAGGATACAATTAACAACTATTGCACAATTCCCACAGTCAATACATTCAACTAGTATAAATGAATTGTAGACTGCACACTACTCATGTGTCTCATAATGTGTTTCGAACACAAAGGCAGTGGCATAACTACTGTAAGGCAGCCCCAGCTGCTGCTTGGGGGAGCGAGCCACAGTGGGGTCTGTGTGGGCGCCGGCATCCGCTCAAAGCACTTATATGCTGCTACCTGCTGCTGCCCACTGGCTGAGCACCGGAGGCGCCACAATTTTTTTGGCAGGGGGAAGCAAAATTTATAGTTACATCACTGCACATAGGGGTCAATCTACACTGATTTAACATTTTCACATATTTCCCCCTTCACCAGTACAGCTGTAACCTGCAGCATATGTTACATTTAATTTTTTTTAAATTAACTATTATTTAGTCACTGTATATATAAAATCATATCAAAACATGTGTTGCTTATCATGTAATATGGGGGGTTGTGTATAATGTAATATGGCTCTGTGTGTAATATGGGGGTGACTGTGTATAATGCACCATGGGGCCAATTCAGACCCATTAGGTAGGGTCTGCATTCAGCACCAATTTCGATGGTGGGGGTCTGTGCATGTGCGAATATGCACATGTGCGGACCCCCTGTGCGATCGCCTTGGGTGAGTATCACACTTACCAAGGTATTCACACGGTCAGGAGAGGGAAGGGGGCGGGTAGCGGACTGGAGCAGAGGAACGCCCAGTGTCCCCATAAAAATATTGGGCTTCCCCCTGAGAATGCAGGCGTGGCGATGCCTGCTCGGGGCGGGCGACTGGCTGACATAGACGTCAGCGCACACCCCGAATTCGGTGTATAGTGGCCGGAATAATAGTCAGTCTACACTGACTTTTATTACTGAAGGGGAGAGATATCATTCCATGGTCAGTGACCATGGAATGATTTCTCTCCCGTGCAGCCCCATGTGAGGGATGTGTTCGTGCACACATCAAATCACATGCTAGAGAGGGGATTTGGGCGACAAGAAGTGCGTGTGGGCAGCGTTATCTGTTCTCTAGGCTGCGATTACAGGAAGCTTAGCGAAAAGATCTGAATCAGGCCCTATGATGCTGTGTGTACTGTGTGTAATACTAGGAAGAGGGCTGGGTATGCTGTGTGTAGTGGGTGTAATGCTAGGAAGAGGGCTGGGTATGCTGTGTGTAGTGGGTATGATGCTAGGAAGAGGGCTGGGTATGCTGTGTGTAGTGGGTATAATGCTACAAAGAGGGCTGGGTATGCTGTGTGTAGTGGGTGTAATGCTAGGAAGAGGGCTGGGTATGCTGTGTGTAGTGGGTATAATGCTAGGAAGAGGGCTGGGAATGCTGTGTGTAGTGGGTGTAATGCTAGGAAGAGGGCTGGGTATGCTGTGTGTAGTGGGTGTAATGCTAGGAAGAGGGCTGGGTATGCTGTGTGTAGTGGGTGTAATGCTAGGAAGAGGGCTGGGTATGCTGTGTGTAGTTGGTGTAATGCTAGGAAGAGGGCTGGGTATGCTGTGTGTAGTGGGTGTAATGCTAGGAAGAGGGCTGGGTATGCTGTGTGTAGTGGGTGTAATGCTAGGAAGAGGGCTGGGTATGCTGTGTGTAGTGGGTGTAATGCTAGGAAGAGGGCTGGGTATGCTGTGTGTACTGTGTGTAATACTAGGAAGAGGGCTGGGTATGCTGTGTGTAGTGGGTGTAATGCTAGGAAGAGGGCTGGGTATGCTGTGTGTAGTGGGTATAATGCTAGGAAGAGGGCTGGGTATGCTGTGTGTACTGTGTGTAATACTAGGAAGAGGGCTGGGTATGCTGTGTGTAGTGGGTATAATGCTAGGAAGAGGGCTGGGTATGCTGTGTGTAGTGGGTATAATGCTAGGAAGAGGGCTGGGTATGCTGTGTGTAGTGGGTATAATGCTAGGAAGAGGGCTGGGTATGCTGTGTGTAGTGGGTGTAATGCTAGGAAGAGGGCTGGGTATGCTGTGTGTAGTGGGTGTAATGCTAGGAAGAGGGCTGGGTATGCTGTGTGTAGTGGGTGTAATGCTAGGAAGAGGGCTGGGTATGCTGTGTGTAGTGGGTGTAATGCTAGGAAGAGGGCTGGGTATGCTGTGTGTAGTGGGTGTAATGCTAGGAAGAGGGCTGGGTATGCTGTGTGTAGTGGGTATAATGCTAGGAAGAGGGCTGGGTATGCTGTGTGTAGTGGGTATAATGCTAGGAAGAGGGCTGGGTATGCTGTGTGTAGTAGGTATAATGCTAGGAAGAGGGCTGGGTATGCTGTGTGTACTGTGTGTAATACTAGGAAGAGAGCTGGGTATGCTGTGTGTAGTGGGTGTAATGCTAGGAAGAGGGCTGGGTATGCTGTGTGTACTGTGTGTAATACTAGGAAGAGGGCTGGGTATGCTGTGTGTAGTGGGTATAATGCTAGGAAGAGGGCTGGGTATGCTGTGTGTAGTGGGTGTAATACTAGGAAGAGGGCTGGGTATGCTGTGTGAAGTGGGTGTAATGCTAGGAAGAGGGCTGGGTATGCTGTGTGTAGTGGGTATAATGCTAGGAAGAGGGCTGGGTATGCTGTGTGTAGTGGGTATAATGCTAGGAAGAGGGCTGGGTATGCTGTGTGTAGTGGGTATAATGCTAGGAAGAGGGCTGGGTATGCTGTGTGTAGTGGGTATAATGCTAGGAAGAGGGCTGGGTATGCTGTGTGTAGTGGGTGTAATGCTAGGAAGAGGGCTGGGTATGCTATGTGTAGTGGGTGTAATGCTAGGAAGAGGGCTGGGTATGCTGTGTGTAGTGGGTGTAATGCTAGGAAGAGGGCTGGGAATGCTGTGTGTAGTGGGTGTAATGCTAGGAAGAGGGCTGGGTATGCTGTGTGTAGTGGGTGTAATGCTAGGAAGAGGGCTGGGTATGCTGTGTGTAGTGGGTGTAATGCTAGGAAGAGGGCTGGGTATGCTGTGTGTAGTGGGTGTAATGCTAGGAAGAGGGCTGGGTATGCTGTGTGTAGTGGGTGTAATGCTAGGAAGAGG
The DNA here is from genome assembly GCF_055691185.1 of Crinia signifera. NCBI lineage: Eukaryota > Metazoa > Chordata > Amphibia > Anura > Myobatrachidae > Crinia > Crinia signifera. Next base: position 208,410,571 of record NC_139220.1, read on the forward strand.
GCTGGGTATGCTGTGTGTAGTGGGTGTAATGCTAGGAAGAGGGCTGGGTATGCCGTGTGTAGTGGGTGTAATGCTAGGAAGAGGGCTGGGTATGTTGTGTGTAGTGGGTATAATGCTAGGAAGAGGGCTGGGTATGCTGTGTGTAGTGGGTGTAATGCTAGGAAGAGGGCTGGGTATGCTGTGTGTAGTGGGTGTAATGCTAGGAAGAGGGCTGGGTATGCTGTGTGTAGTGGGTATAATGCTAGGAAGAGGGCTGGGTATGCTGTGTGTAGTGGGTGTAATGCTAGGAAGAGCGTCGTTTGCTGTGTTACTCTAATACACTTGATGATTCCCTTCATCAGCAATATCTGCAAGTATATTATCATGAGCGCTCATTGCGTACACACTGGGCAATATTATATATTATTAATGATATCACTCAGAAAGACCAAAATAAGTGATATGTTCATTATATTACCATTTGTGTACACACCTTAAAATGTAATGCACTGATGCTGTGCTCAAGATGCTATGTATGGATACAGTACAATACTTATATTCTCCTTTTTTTCTTTTTGCTGCTTTTAGTACTATAGTATACATCCAAACTGTTCTGATTATAGAGGCCACACCCACATGCCATGTAGCTCCGCCCCTTCTCAATGCGGCTGCGTCTGGAAAGTTGGGAGGTATGCAACAGGAATCCCTGAAACTGGTTTTCAAAAGTAGGCAAGTATGATTTAAATATAGTTATATTTACACACATATATATATATACGGGTTCTGCGTGATCTTTCAACACCTATGATCAAAACGATAGTGGATGACAATAACACACCATGAAACTGTATAATGTACTCTAAATGAGAAGCTTTTTATGAAAGTTTTTTAATTGTATTACTGTTCGTAATAAATGTTTTATATTTTCCCAATTGTGGATTGGTGAAACTATCTCTGAGCGCACCTCTACACCTTTTCTCTCCATATATATATATATATATATATATATATATATACAACTCTCTCACTGGAATTTAATGTCTTCCTAAAGGTGTTGATGGTAACCATCCTAAACGGGTTATTACTGGTCAATACCAACTGAAAACCCAACCCCCATCCATGTTTGTTATAGAGGAGCCAGGCTGTTTGGATAAGTACATGAGAAGATGGTAGGAGGAGCAGAGAATAATAGCGAAGGAAGGGTTGGAGGAAGTGTGAGCAGAGATGGCAGCAGATGGAAGAAGAGTTTCTGTAAAGCAATGGCAGAAATTAGATGGATGTGATGGTTACAATCCTAAATTAATATGACTATCATTGTGTACAGACAGGGCCGGCGCCACCACTAGGCAAACCTAGGCATTTGCCTAGGGCGCCGGCCACTGGAGGGCGGAAAATGCCGCCCGGGTACCTGTCCTACCGGCGCTGTCTATTTCAATCTGGCGGTGGAGGCAGCGGGGGTCCCTGCAGTCTATTAAAAATCACGAGCGCTATCCGCCGGGCTATGCGGAAGCGCTTCTAGTGTGAAAACTCTGGCAGCACGGCGCACGCTGATCTCAGCCAATCAGCGTGCTGCCAGAGTTTTCACACTAGAAACGCTTCCGCATAGCCCGGCGGATAGCGCTCGTGATTTTTAATAGACTGCAGGGACCCCCGCTGCCTCCGCCGCCAGATTGAAATAGACAGCGCCGGTAGGACAGGTACCACCCCACACACACCTCACACACACCACCCACCCACCCCCCCCCCCCCCCCGGCACCGGGGCGCCCCCAGCACGACTCGCCTGGGGCGCTCCGGTGCCTTGCACCGGCCCTGTGTACAGAACACGTATGCATGGTCAGATGACAGAAAAGAAAGTAATATCAGAGATTAAAAACAGTTTTTAAAGTGAAACTAGGAAAATGAGAAAAAAATTCCAAATTCAGACGATATGGTCTAATCTAATCTAAAATGAAAGAAAATTTCTGCAAACATTTCAAAAGGTATTAACATTTTTTCTAAATTTTTAGAGCCTTCATTAGATTTTTAGTTTCCAAATGATTGGGTTACAAAACATGTGATGGAACGCATCATCTGGAATAAACAGTGCAGTAGCCATTGCCAATGTGGGGATAAATTAGGAAGCAAAGGAAGACAAACAACAATAATGCCCAAGGATAAACCACATATACACTGAACGGGATGCAGTTAAAATCCCGGCGGTCGGGATCCCGGCGTTCAGAATCCCGACGCCGGAATCCCGACCGCCGAAATGCCGACACATTCTCCCTCCTGGGGTGTCCACGACACCCCTGGAGGGAGAATAAATTAGCGTGCCGAGCGTAGCGAGGCACCGGGCCCGCTGCGTGGCGAGCGCAGCGAGCCCGCAAGGGGGGGCGATCCACGTCCCCCCCTTGTCGGCATTTCGGCTGTCGGGATTCTGAACGCCGGGATCCCGACCACCGGGATTTAATACTGAATCCCACTGAACAATATCATGTAATGATATTGTTCAGTGATGTCACTGGGTCCCCCACTGGGCATGCAACCACTGACGATATTGTTTGTCACATTGAGCTGCATGCAGAGAATGGGGGTGGTGCAACAGTGATTAGTGCATACACATTGCTAGGTTGGTCCAACACCCTTACCATTGCATCTGATGAGTATATGAATGGTCATAAAACCAGATCTTCAGATGCAATCACATTTCTTTCCATTTAAGCATGAATGTAGGTGTATACACACTCTTTTCAGATAGATAACAAATAGATGGGGAATCGGAAGAGCTGTACAACAATTGTATAGGCATGTACCTAGCTTTAGCCTCCACAGCAGACTGACCTTTCTACAGTAGGATTACCTCATTTGTCTTTGATAGTAAGAGCTCATAGATAAGGCGATTCCATCCCAAATCAGAAATAATTCTGTGTTAATGTCAAGAACCTTTACTATTGTTTCATAAGCCAGACAAACTCCTCTATACATTGTCATATTGGCCCTTATTCTGATCTGTGCGGCCGGAGCCGCATACGTTGCTCCGGCCGCACAAACCAATCCCCGCCTACAAGACGGATCGCCACGGCCGTCCGTACGCGGACGGCTGGCGATCCGCATGAAAATGGTGGGGCGTACGCCTCCACCATGGTGGGAGCTGCCCCCTGCATTCGATAGTCGACGACCATCGAAGGCAGGGCCGCACGCTCCCCCCGCTCACGCAAGCTTAGACCACACGGACAATCGTCCGTGTGAAAGCTTGTATGGGGGTGGAGAGCTGACATCCGGCGATGTCAGCTTTCCGCCCCCATCACTGGCGTCATAGCCTCATTACCATGCATACGCCCCGCGTTTGCATGGGAACGCCCATGAAACGCGGGGCGTATGCATAGGGAAATGAGGGTATTAAGCCCCTCACGCCCCTATACGCCCCCTTTGCGGCGTATAAAATTTGTGTGCGGCGATTTCGCCTGCACATGCGCAGAGTGACCTCTGCGCATGTGCAGAGTGAAAACATCGGCGGTACGGCCGCACGCGGACCGTACCGCCGAGATCTGAATAAGGGCCATTGTGCTCAGATAAAACACTCTGATAACATTGTGTCTAGAGCAAGCTTCAAGTAAATACAAAGATCCATCAGAAAGTATGACAATGCTGATAACTTGTCACTTTATAATGCATCTGTAGCACTGCACAAGTACATTGTGTAAGAGGACAATAGGCGTTAGCGCCATTAATGATTGCTTGTCCACTATCATTTTTTTGATAAGATACAAGGTGCAAAATTATGATGCAGACCGCCTACCCACTCCTGAAACTGCAGAAGTCCCAGGAATTCATTGCGGCGGGTGCGTGGGTGACATCACCGCGCATCTGCGCGCCGATTGTAAGGAGCTCAGTCGGCTCCATGTGGCGAAGCTGAAGGCCCAGCGGGAGCAGCAGTGTCAGGAGGGAACAGTGACAGCAAAAGGGCCCATCACGAGCAGCTGCGGCAGGAGGGTGCAGCGGGGATCATAATAGACAACTTCCTGTGTTTTAATGATTTATTATATATCTATTTATTAACAGTTTCTTATATAGCGCAGCATATTCCATTGCGCTTTACAAAGGAGACAGTGATACAACAAACAGGGTATTTACAGACAGTCAAAAGGTAGGAGGGCCCTGCTCGCAAGCTTACAATCTATAGGAAAATAGGCATTGATACATAAGGATAGATACTGTATTCTTTATTGCATCAATTCCACCAGAATGCAAGGTTCCGTGACTGGTTCTGGAATTTGATAAGCTTGCCTGAAGAAGTTTTCAGGGAACGTTTATAGGTTTGGAGACTGGAGGAGAGTCTTATTGTGCTTGGGAGGGCATTCCACAGAGTGGGTGCAGCCCGAAGAAAGTCCTGCAGTCGGGATTGGGAGCGAGTAATGAGCGTGGATGAGAGACGCAGATCTTGGGAGGAGCATAGAGGTCATGTTGGAAGATATTTTGAGCAGAGATGTATGTTGGTGTAGTTTGGTTTATGGCTTTGTGTGTAAGTAAAATAATTTTGTATTGAGTACGGTAGAATACAGGTAACCAATGAAGTGACTGACAGAGTAGATTTGCAGACGATGAACGTCTGGCTAGGAAAATTAGCCTTGCAGCTGCATTCATGATGGACTGTAGTGGTAGTGTCTGTATTGGGGAAGGCCAATAAGGAGACTATTGCAATAATCAATGCATGAGATAATGAGATATATGATGGGAGTATTATATATTTTTTTTTATGGCTGCTATGCAGTGGGAGGGGAATGGGGAGGGGCTTCTCTTCAAAGTAGTACATCTAAGGTGAATGGGTTGGAGTTCTGTCTGCTCTGTGCCCATATAATATATATATATATATATAAAACAGATATTTGATTTTGTGTTTGTGGACATAGGCGTGCGCAGCACATTTCATTAGGGGGTGTCTTACATGCCCATTGGGTGTGTCTAACACCACCAATCAGACGTGTCTACCATCAGCTATTCGCACTTGCTACAATATAAAACATCTCTCAGCCACACCATAATCTTCTGCCTAGTCAGTTTTAATCTTCTAATTACTCTGTGTAACAGTACATGCAAATAAAGTCATAAACATATATGGATGACGCAATACCAGTTCTAAAAAGCTAAAGTATATAAGGGTGGGCACAGCATTAGGGGGTGCCTGTGCACCTCTAACACTCTATGTGCGCACGCCTATGTCAGGGTTGCCGACCCTCCCGGAATTTCCGGGAGTCTCCCGAAAATCGGGGCTCCCTCGCGGCCCCCCGGAAGGGTGGGCAACCCTCCCGGATTCAGGGGGGACCCCCGCTGTCCCCTGGATCGCGGCATTAAAATGCCGCAATCCTCGGGTCTCAGAGGAGGGGGCGGAGCTAAAATGACACAATCGCGTCATTTTAGCCCTGCCCCCTCCACGGAGATCACTGAATTAGCTGGTTTAACAGCATGGGGGCGGGGCTTAGTGATGTCAAGCTTAAGCCCCGCCCCCTGAGCGGCTACTGAATCTCTCCTCTCCGGGCTTCTCCCGGAGAGAAGAAGAAGAAAGTCGGCAACCCTGGCCTATGTTTGTGGACCTATTGGAATATGGAAATATTCAGACTCTGTTAAAAATTACTTGCCTACCCCTGCTTTAGAACATACAGTGTTTTCTTTACAGTTTGTGCTGATTTAGCCAGCATTGTGTAGTTGGAGTACTATCATGATTTAGGTACATGCTAAACTCATTTTCTGAGAAAATGAAATTTAAGCTCCCCACACAATACACCATAACAGTGCAAACCAGCTTTTGATTGGCTGGTTTACCTGATAATTATTTGATGATAATTGGTACTAAGTTATGATTGTTCACAGCTTAAAACAGTTTAAAACTACCTGGTTCATTCAGTTTGGTTTTCATACCTGTTTAATTAATGGTTGAAGTCAGGGCTATTTTTGTGCAGGCTCCAGCAGGAACTGAGGCCCTTATCCTAGTTCACTCTTTCAGACAAAATATTTCTTAGATGGACAAAACCATGTGCACTGCAGGTGAGGAAGGTGTAAAACCCCACCCAAATCTAATTATCTCTGCACAAGTAACACCTGCCTCACCTGCAGTGCACATGGTTTTGTCCATCTAAGAAATATTTTGTATGAAAGAGTGAACTAGGGTAAGGGCCTCAGTTCCTGCTGGAGCCTGCACAAAAATAGCCCTGGTTGAAGTAATGGTTGGCATTACGGTACTCTTTACTTAGAAGGGCGCCCATCTCGGCCATCTCGGGCATTGAATGCACTAAAAAATCAGGTGCGATGCGACAGACGAGATGCCCGAGATTTCCCATAGGGAACAATGTTAAATGTCTCAATTGACCCGATTTTCCTGTTCAATGCCTCAATTGACCCAATTTTTCCATAGGAAACAATGTTAAATGGGCCACAGAGGCCAAATAGGCACCCTGAAGTGAATAATGGCCACCCGAATTGTTAACGCCACCCCACGATCAACGTCAACCCGAAGCGTGGCGAGCGCAGCGAGCCCGCGAGGGGCGGCGGTACGCGTCCTACGACCTTTTCATACCCCCACTATCCACGTCGGCGTGGAGTTGAGAATAGAAAGTGTGGCGAGCGCAGCGAGCCACCGAGCCCGAAGCGTGGCGAGCCCCGCGAGGGGACGCGGATACCTTCACAGGTATCCGCGTCCCCTCGCGGGCTTCAGAGCTGTCCGCGTACCCTCGCGGGGCTCGCTACGCTCGCCTCGCTGCGCTCGCCACACTTTCTATTCTCAACTCCACGCCGACGTGGATAGTGGGGGTATGAAAAGGTCGTAGGACGCGTACCGCCGCCCCTCGCGGGCTCGCTGCGCTCGCCACGCATCGGGTTGACGTTGATCGTGGGGTGGCGTTAACAATTCGGGTGGCCATTATACACTTCAGGGTGCCTATTTGGCCTCTGTGGCCCATTTAACATTGTTTCCTATGGAAAAATCGGGTCAATTGAGGCATTGAACAGGAAAATTGGGTCAATTGAGACATTTAACATTGTTCCCTATGGGAAATCTCGGGCATCTCGTCGGTTGATCGCACCCGATTTTTTAGTGCATTCAATGCCCAAGATGCCCGAGATTTTTTACTAACGATGCCCACGATCAAAATCGTGGGCGCCCTTCTAAGTAAAGAGTACCGGCATTACTTCCTCACAGCACTGAGTTCTTGTTCCACTCAGACAGTGGCTGGTGTGCATGTAAAAAAAAACACTGTATAAATAAATAATGTCTCTGTAAAGCACTAATGTTTATAAATATCTGGTAATGAAGCCCTGAGATTGTTAGTAGAGATCGTCTTCAAACTTCATGCAGTGTGGGAAGTGCTCCGATTATTGTGCAGATGCTACTGTCGGCTGATCAGTAACTATCAGGCAGTGTACGCCTAGCATAACACACATCCTTTAGAATGTAAGCTCTCAAGAGCAGGGCCCTCTTCCTTCATGTGCTTTTCCTTATTACTTAACTCCTTACCGACGCAGCATGTTTTTGCCTTCCTGACAGAGGCCTTTTTTTCAAATCTGACAGGTATCACTTAAGTGGGGATAACTTTTTTTTGCTTTTACTTATCCCAGTGATTTTGAGATTGTTTTCCCGTGACACATTGTACTTTAAGTTAGTGATAAATTTTGGTCGATACAGTTTTTTTTTTTGTGTGAAAAATACCAAAATGTCGTAAAAAAAATGAACATTTTGCAATTTGCAAAATGTTACATTTTCTGCTTGTGAGACAAATAATCATACCACTCAAAATAGTTAATAACTAACAAAGACCATATCTATACTTTATTATTACATCATTATTTCAACCTGCTTTTAATTTTTTTGGACACTAGGGGGCAGCATCATTATTTCAACCTGCTTTTAATTTTTTTGGACACTAGGGGGCTGCAGAGTCAAAATTATGCACATCACACCGTAAACGCTGCTTTTGGCTGTTCACTTTTGAACAGCCAATCGCAGCGATCGCCCATGGCGGGGGGCATCGCTGCCCCCCCTGGGCAATGAGGGAAGATGTCTGCTGTCAGGGACAGCAGACATCGTCCCTCTGTCACCGCGTCCCTAGACGCGGTGACACTGTCATGACGTACATTTACGTCATGTGTCGGGAAGTACATCCCGACCATGGCGTAAATGTACGTCAAATGTCGGGAAGGGGTTAAACCACATTTGATGGCAACAAATCCTGCTATTTTTGCCAATATGATACTTTTTTCAGCTGTGGTTATATACCCAGTACTTGTTTTTTATTGTATTCAACTGTAAGTCACTGTTTTTTACTTATTTGGAGCTGCGGATCCCTTGTTAGTAAGAGATTCAATTGAACGCAAAGGCCATATGCAGTTTGGTACTGGCACACAGTGTGCTGATGTTGTATTGTGCACTAAAGTGCATAGCTGTACCATGGGACAGAATATGCACACTACTCTACCTTCTGAACATTAGATATATAAGTAACTGATGACCCTATCCTAGCAAATAAGACACATTTGGGCACTGGGTCTGATAGACATCAACAAAGAATATAATGTCCACAATAGCTACAACTTTGCGAATATTGTAAAGAAGTTACAGACTATAATGCATTTTTATTTATCTTTTGCCCAAGTCTCCCGCCCAAACTCTTGTTTGAGCACCGTAAGCATCTTAATGCAAGTCTGATGCTAGAAGAGGCCTTGGAGGCTAATAAGAATTGTAATTCTTTATTAGTAGCACCATCATTAAAACCGACATGAAAGAATTAGGGTTCTGATGTGATGTTCTGATAACACAAACCACTTACATTATCCATTCTATTCATTCACAAAAGCACCCCAACCATTTGTGCTGTGTGTTTTACATGTAGGCAGCAGTTATAGGAATCTGCCCAATAAGAAATATGAATTGGAATATTGACAAACATGTCATTGGCACCATGATGACATTTTTGGCAGTTAAAATTGTTTTTTTTTGCCTACAGATAAATCTACCACATGAAGTGACACGGAGATGTAGACTGGCATATAAATAATGTTCCAGACAAGTTTATTCATTGACTACATGCACTTTGCTTAGCTTGACTGGAAGTCAAAATATATCATAACTGTGTCATTTAATTTATTGTGGTTTCCTGAAACCACCTCCTCGCTTTTCTACCAGGGCCTAATTCAGATTTGATCGCAAAGCACATTTTTTTCTCAAATGGACAAAACCATGTGCACTCAGGGGCTGGCTGGCAGGCAACTTTTAGCCTAGGGGGCAAGCCCAGAGCACTGGGCCATACCCCCCGCGCGCTGAAAAATTAGGCGTGTGGCCTATCATAAGGGGACGTGGCCTGTACCTTGATTGTATTGTGTACCTGCAGATTGCACATTGTGATGCTAATTACACATTATGCCGCACACCTTGATGCCCATTGCACCCCATACTGTGATGGCAATTACCCAATGCTCCCCACACCGTAATGCCCATTACGCCCCATACCATGATGCCCATTACACCGCACAATGTGATGTCCACAGTGCCAGATTTGCCCCCACAGTGCCAGATATTCCGCCACAGTGCCAAATACACATATGCCCCCACAGTGCCAGATATGCCCCCACAGTGCCAGAGACACACATGCCCCCACAGTGCCAAATATTCACCCACAGTGCCAGATACACATATGCCCCCACAGTGCCAGATATGCCCCCACAGTGCCAGAGACACATATGCCCCCACAGTGCCAGATATGCCCCCACAGTGATAGATACACATATGCCCCCACAGTGCAAAAAATGTCCTCAGTGCAGGAGGCCGGCGGCCATTTTCCTGTAGCCGCGGCCGTGTTCTGGAAGCCAGCGAAGGAGGGCTGCCTGGAGAAGGTGGATGGTGATCCAGCGCGGCCCGCAGCCAGTGACTGGCTAAGCGGCCCGGGGGGCACATGGCACCCTGCCCCCTGGCCCAGCCCGCCCCTCGGCCCAGCCCGCCCCTGTGTGCACTGCAGGTGGGGCAGAGAGAGTTGTGTTCAAACTGAAATATAAATGGCAGTGTAAGAATAAAGCAGCCAGTATTAACCCTGCACAGAAACAAAATAACTCCCCCAAATCTAACTCTCTCTGCGCAGGTAACATGACTCAGTCCCGGTCCTCTGCTTTTTTTTCTATACAATTTCTTTTGGAAAAATGCTTTTGAGTTACAGTATTTCCTCTATGCAGATAATACATACATTTTCCAACCCTATGGAATTTCGGTACTTATGTAGTATCTGGGCGCCCGATTTAGTAATCGGGTCGGATCGGGCACATCGCATCGCATGCGACCAAATCGGATGCGATGCGATGGACCCGATTTTTCCATAGGATTCAATGTTAAAATGGTCCATTGAGTCCATTTTAACATAGAATTCAATGGGAAAAAGGGGTCCTGTTCCTTGCCCCACTATCCAAGTGGGCATGGAGTTGGATATAAACCTGTGGCGAGCGTAGCGAGCCACCGAGCCTGAAGCGTGGCGAGCGTAGCGAGCCCCGCGAGGGGACACAGAATACCGTTCGCTCGCCGCGCTTCGGGCTCGGTGGCTCGCCACAGGTTTATATCCAACTCCATGCCCACTTGGATAGTAGGGGTATGAAAAGGACCCCTTTTTCCCATTGAATTCCATGTTAAAATGGACTCAGTCCATTTTAACATTAAATCCTATGGGAAAATCGGGTCATCGCATCGCATGCGATGCGATATCGCATCGCATCGCACTGATTGTATGCCTTAAGTTAAGGCATACAATCAAAAAATCGGGCGCCCAGATACTACATAAGTACCGAAATTTCTTACTATCATTTGCCCATGTTACTGAATATCTACCAACCATTTTATCCTGAATATCATCTTGCCGCTTTAAATTCACCAACTGTAGTAATAACATATTACTGTTGTAATAAAGACAGCAGCCTAAACCACAAACTCCTCTGTCATACCCTACGAGCTCCCTATCAGTACCCACATTCAATCTATATGCGAATTTGCAGACTTGAGAATCAAGGAGAATAACCCCCATGGTTAATCTTTCAGCAGCATCTCCTGAATAAAATAGGCAAGTATGCCTTCAGTTATGCACCACATTATTACTGTCAGAAGGTACATTTAGGGTAAGACCAGTAAACTATCCACTGTATTTTGAATGCAGCATTTCGACTGGATTCCTCCTCCAAAAAAATGACACAGTACTGCACCAACATATATTATCAGTAAATATTTCCCAGCTCGACCTCCCTATTGTGCATCATCTACAAGCATTACCTACATATCACAGGACTTTTTTTCCGGATGCATCCACTCAATGGAAACACCCCCCCTGCACAACAAGAGTTTCACCTAGCCTCAAATCCATAAATTCCCTAAATACTCCCCTATTTGAGCAAACATATCATATTCCTGAAATGCCAAAATACCCTCCATAAGCTACTGTACCCATTTATTTCCCCTCTCCAGAGTCAACATGAGATGCATCTACAGTATATTCTTGTGCTTCATGCAATCTGCTAAAGTTAAAGCAGCATTCAGATACCAGCAATACCAGCCATAGGCGAATCTAGGGGGTGGTCCGGGGGTGCACCGGATCACCCATTAGGCTATATTGTAGCCGAGGGATGGGGCTTTCCAATGAGCCCAGCCCCGTGTCTCTAGCCCCCTGGGAACCGAAGATACTGCCAGGCAAAGCTGGAATGTTTTCCCTATAGGATAACATGGGACCCGCTAATTCCGACCCCCACCCAGTTCAACGGCTGCCAGTTCGGCATCAATGAAGCTCGAGGTTGATCTCAGTCTAACCCAAATCGCTGGGCCTTCAATCTGATACCAGGCTGGATCCATATGGGTTAATTGGTTCCAGGGATATTGAGGTTAAACCATTTTTTTCATTTCTTAAATGTTCTTTGAGGGCAGATTTCTCTGGAACCAAACAGCCCAGTTTCACGGGACCAAAATCATTCGAAGCCAACTCAAAAGTTCTTCAATATGATACTGGTCTCATGTAAATGGGTCAGTTGGTTCCGAAGATATAGCTGGTTGGTTAAAGGGGGGTAGGGAGAGAGGAGTGGTTGTCTCTCTCCCTCACACCAGAAAATGCAGGGACTAGGCTGGTGTATAAGGGGTCAGCCTGGGAATGTCCCTGCATGATCCTAGGACCATATTTCCAGGTAAATCCCTGCATTTTCTGTTGTGAAAGGGGTATTATTTCAAACAGCCGTGACCTGCAGTGCTCTGAATACAGCCGGGCAGCCCCCTGCTCTCTGTCACCCCTGCAGCTTCCGCTCCAATTCTTCTCCCCGCTTTCACCTCAGCCCGCCCCCCCTTTAATCATGTGGTGCCGGCGCCCGGCTTGCTCCCCCGAAGTCACGCACAACAACAGCACACACAATATTTCAAATGTCCACTCGGCTAAAGGGGACACCAGGAGGGGAGTGGGAGCGTGCTCTGCGCTGCGCTCTGCTCCTCTCCCCATAGAAGCAGCTGCTCCGCTCTCCATCTCTCAATGCAGCATCAGTGAAGGCTCATATAAAAATTTACAGTAAGTGGCACTTTTGGGGGCATTGCTTAAGGGACGCTACAAGTGGCGGTATGTGGGGGCATTACACATAATGTGTGGCTTAATGTGTAAGGGGCATTACGGTGTGCAGCATTATGTGTAAGGGGCATTATGTGTGCAGCATCATCATGTGTAATGGTTACTATGGTGCACGCAGGGCCGGTGCAAGGCACCGGAGCGCCCCAGGCGAGTCGGGGTGGGGGCGCCCCGGTGCCGGGGTACCTGTTGCGCCGTCTGCGGAGCGGGCAGGGGGGGTCCAGGCTGGAATCTGACAAGAGCCAGGCCTGCAGTGGTGTCCTTGCCGCACGGGTACCTCCTGCGGCGCTGAGTATAAAGCTGGCGGCGGTGGGGGGTCCCTTCAGTGAATAAGAAATCAATAGCGCTATGCGGCGGTGCGGGAAGTGTTTCTGTTCTGAAAACACTGGCCGCACGGCGCACGCTGATTGGCTGAATCTCAGCCAATCAGCGTGCGCCGTGCTGCCAGTGTTTTCAAAACAGAAGCGCTTCCCGCGCCGCCGCATAGCGCTAGTGATTTCTTATTCACTGAAGGGACCCCCCACCACCTCCAGCTTAAGCTTTATACTCAGCGTCGCAGGAGGTACCCACGCAGCAAGGCCACCACTGCAGGCTTCTGTCAGAAGCCGGCATGGACCTCCTTTGCACGGGGGGCGAGGGGCGAGCTGCCGCCCTCCAGTGGCCGGCCCTGGGTGCACGGCATCATGTGTAATGGGTACTATGGTGTGCGGCATCATGTGTAATGGGTACTATGGTGCCATCAAGCAAGAACCCCCTAGCAATGAGCACGAAGGTACAGTAAGCAGCACTTATGTGGCAAATATGTAATGGGCATTACGGTTTGTTGTATAGCATGTAATGGGCATCATGATGTGTGGCACAATGTGTAATGGGCATTATGGTGTGTGGCCTTATGTGTAATTGGCATTACGGCGTGTGGCTTTATGTGTAATGGTTTTTATGGAGTTTGCTAAAATGTGTAATGGGCATTACTGTGTATGGTCTAAAGTGTAATACCACACCCTTTTTACCACGCGGCTACGCCGCACAAAGGTCCCCCTACTATTATGTCTAGATCTGGGACCACCCATTACCATATTTCTAGATTCGCCTATGATACCAGCATGATAACCAATTTAAATTCAGTGGTGAACATGCTAAAATAGCTCCAAATCTGTAGTATGGAAACGGTTACATAACCCCCCCCCCCCCCCACAAAAACAAAACAAAGCCAAAAACTTTTACCTTTACAATATGCCTGGATGAATTTCCTGATGGAGGCCCTGCTTATTGGTGCATGTATCAGAGAAGCCTTGCAAAGGACATACCACCCAACATTTGATGATCTGAAAAGGGGACCTGCCATGCTGGCAGAGCTACTGGATGGATGGGCATGGCTTCAGGAAAAGGCGGAGAGGATTAGCGCCATGATCCCCATCTTTGTAATTTTCGGGGTGGCCTGTCCGGCACTCCCCTTGCAGCTGGGCAGCCCCTAGTTCCCAACCTGCACTGAAAAGATGCTGTGAGCAGGGTGCATGGCATCTCTTCAGCAGTCAACAATCTGCAGAGCAGCCGTGATCGGCAGTCTCCAAATAGCGGGACTGCCTCACTGTAATCGGGACAGTTGGGAGGTATGCTGGAGGCTTGTTATATTTTTTACAAAATATATGTAACTAAGATCTCAGAATTATCCTATTATGTTGGTTTTTGAAATCTTATCACTAATGCCCTTTTGTGTGCTGGGGTTAACACCACCTCCCTTTCAGCAACTAAGGAGCACTACTAATTTGATTGAGCAGCTATCACACTGTTTTTACTGTACAAAAATGTTCCAGTCTTTCAGAGGGTACTATATGAATTATCTAAAATTCACCTGATGAGATGACAAAATTGTGGCTATGAAGAACACGTGTGTCACCTAATGTGCACAGCACATGACACAGCATGTCACAACAATAATAACAGGACCGAAGAGGACCAGGTATGGTAGAAGTATAATGGGATAGGATGGAGCTTTAGTGACCCAGCAAATATGTGTGTGTGCGCGTGTATAGGGGGAGTCCATTTACTAGTTCCCATTGTAGTTGTTTACAGAACCATCAGAGTTGCACTATATCTGGATCTATTCATTTCACTTGCACTTGTATACATCAGATTGCCAGGGCAGCCAAGAGGAATGCCGGGCCCTGGTAAAAATTTTGGGGCGTGGCCTAAGTGTGGGAGGTGTGGCCACCTCCCTCGCTTAGGCCACCCCCAAAATGTTTAGAGGGGGGTGAAAGAAAACTCCAAATACTCTAAACTCAGCAGCACACACCTACATCATGTGCTGTGCTGACAGCAGGCTCAGCATGAGCTCTCACGCTGTCCGTGAATTGCTCATACTGAGCCTGTGTGCTGCTGTTGCTGACCAGGGACGGAGGGGAAAGGGAGGGGTCGGACCTGGGCCACTACCAGACCCCTTCACCAGGATATTAGTACCCGCCCCCCTCCCCCTCTTGGCTGCCTTGCAGATTGCAGTTAATCAAAATGATTGGTGCTGTACTTGTCATTTTTTGTCCCCACACCATCCCGGGAATTCAGGCTTGTGTGAAAGGGGTATTAGTTGCATATAACCATCTGCGGCTAATAACCTTGCTTGGGGCTATCTTATTAGCCTCAATTATTTTATGCTATGGGGATTTTTTTCGGTACTTATGTAGTAGCCAGGCACCCACTAAGCAAATAGCTTAGTGGGCGATTCTGCATAAGAAAATCGAATCGCATTACATCTCATGCATTTTTTTTCATGCAATTCGATTTTCCTATGTAATTTATTCACTGCTCTCTGGCCTTGGGCGGTGCGATGAGATCGCATCGCATGTGATCACATCTCCCGCAAAATCGTATGCGATTTTATAGGGTGCGAAGCCATTTAATGTAGTATACACTTGTATGACCAATGGGATTTAGGCACCCCCCCCACTATCCACACCACCCCGAAGTGTGGCGGAACGCGTCCTTCCGACCTTTTCATACCCCCACTATCCACGTCGGCGTGGAGATCATTTTATATAGTGTGGCAAGCACAGCGAGCCACCGAGCCCGAAGCGTGGCAAGCAGACGCGAATTACGTTACATGTATTCCGAATGCGCTCGCCACACTATATAAAATCAACTCCACGCCGACGTGGATAGTGGGGGTATGAAAAGGTTGGGAGGACGCGTTCCGCTGCACTCACCATGCTTCCAGTGGCGTGTATAGTGTGGGGGGGGGGGGGGGGGGTGCCTAAATCCCATTGGATGTCATACAAGTGTATAGTACATTAAATGGCATCGCACCCTATAAAATCGCATGTGATCACATGCGATTTTGCGGGAGGTGCGATGTGATCTCATTGCACCGCCCAAGGCCAGAGAGCAGTGAATAAATGTATGGAAGTCGAGTTACACACACGCCATTTTAGGATAGTATGGCCGCCATTTTGGTTCGCAGAGTTGCGCAAATAAAGTTTCCATACCCGAGTATGTGTGACAAAGTGGACCAGAAGAGTAGTCATACTATCACACATAAATTCATAAATACATACTGACACTAAGTAAAATATAGTTAAAGGTTTAGAACGCCACACATAGCTTAGTTAGCCCTGCATACATCTGTCTGTATCATGTTTAGTACCGTTCCGTTCCGTTCATTGTGCGAAGTATTCCGGTCATTGCGAATATTCCGCAATATACACGGCTCGACAGTTATGGACATAATCCATATTCCAGGGACAGTTTCTGTTGAAAGTATGTAACAAAGGAATCTAGATGAAACCGGTTCTTATCACTGCTGACGCCGAAGCCACCAAACAAAGGACTCTTAAAGTTCACTCCCCTGGACCTAGCCAAACCAGGTGTATCATCTTACCCCCCAATCACAGCTGACCTGACATTCGACCTCTGACCAATGAGAACGGCCTTTGACCTCCCCTTTCTGACCCTATAAGATAGGCGACCCAGAGCAGCCAAAGTCTCTTCGGCACATCTACCTTTCCCTGACTTACCACCGGACTATAGTTCATCCCTGAACGATAGTGAGCTCTGACCGGACTGCACTTCGCATATTTGATGAGAACGGTAACGGTTGCATTAACGGTATTTATTCTTATTGTATTGATTGGCTGATTGTGTCTTGTATCTGTTTTCTTTCCCCCTAGCTGAGCCTGTTTAGTATTCATTGTTAGTATATTGTATCACTTGTTAAACCTGTTTATTCTTATTTCTGTAACCCCCTTTTGTCCATTAGGGACTTAAATACAACCTTTTTACTGGAGTTCTTATCTCCTTATTTCTATACAGTGGTCGTGTCTGTTTATTCGCATAATAGCGACAAGGTATATTACGGACACTGTCCGATAAGGTATATTCGCAGATTAGAGACAAAGTACTGCGAAGGAATCTCTGATTAAGGTATTGGTTCTTGGTGTACATAATACAATAAAAGGTACGCTACGCTGCGCTACGCTTTGTTCGCACGTAGTTAGGTATAAAGGGTACGTTGGTTGCGGACTTATTACGTAACCAGCGCTTTTCACTTATTGTCTCTCTGGTCATATTTAATCGTCATTAACAATTGAGGGCTCGTCCGTCCGCTCCACATTCCAGAACTCAGTACCAGGCGTGCGACCCGACCTATACCAGCAAAAGGGTGGAAGTATTTATTTGTTTCCATTGCTGGATAGGCCGAGTCCGCGGCGGTGCGGGGTTCGGGAAGTGCTAGCGCTGAACCCGGAGTACAATGAGTGAAAGCCACGTGTTTTAAAACATATATTAAGTGTTTAGTAAACTGTACTTCTGCCTGCCACAAGTAGTTTAACGGGGTATAGTGTTTTGAGTTGCTTGTTTATTACAGTATATGTACCACGTGCGATAAGGTTCGCACACGTGGAGTCTGTGTTTATTATAGTACATAGAGGATCCCCTCTGTGCAAAACTATAACTTTTATTGTTAGTTACTGCAAAACCAGAGACTCCGCCACGTGGCGACAAGCCCTGGGCCTTTTGCAGTAACGTAAAGCGTCTATTGTGTAATACGCAAGGTGCGCGCGCACGTGCCCATATCGGGAAATTTTCGCATCTTTGTACGTGATTTACGGATTAAGAGCGGGATTTATTTCGCATCTTGATACGTAACTTTCGGACGGAGTTAAGGGATTTATTCCACATTTAGGCGCAATTACTGCGTATAGCGAAACCCGAGTGCAACCTTGCAAATACACTATAGAACACGCGGGTGGCCGATTCATCGGCGGCCTGTGAACAACGCATGTACACACGTGGCTGTTCATTGGTACTGCACATGCAGCACACATAGGAACTCAAAGGTGAACAGTATTAAACCACTAGCCTTATTTAAAACAGTATAGTAATATACTGTGGATGGGGCGGTGATTTAATAAAGAGAAAATAAGTTTTTTTTTTCTTTTGTTCATTTTCTCATAAGCAAGCAACTCAAGCATTATTTTAATAGATTCCTATAGCGTATTATAAGGGATTTATACCTGCATAAGTATCTAGTGAAAAGCTACCAGCCTGGGAAGATTTTCTGTACAGAAATATTTCAAATATATGCATAAGACCAAGGTGTAACCAGCGCCCAGTGTGAAAAATAACTGAGGCGAACGGGTGTGTGACGACACGACTCAAGCGCAGTGTAGTCCAGTGTAGGACAGTCCAGGTAGGACAGGGTTCACGTGACGACGTGCCCATAGGAACTGCCCCTTCAGTGGAATTGATTCCGCTAGGAGGGTACAAGAAGATACATCGGAACGCACTTGTTTCCGATTAGCTACTTTAGAAATCCAATTTTTGGGGGTATAGGAAAACAAGTTTGTTATACCCTGGAAAAATTGTGCCGCACCAAGCAAGTTGGCTAGAAGTTCGCTGCTAGTTGAAAGACTTGGTGATTGAGTATCGTACCTCGTATCCTTCGCACCTGCTTGACTGTGGGATGTTCTAGGAAGCTGTAGAAGTGAGTGTTTGGGGAGCTCTCAGATAAGTAATAACCCACCGATATCTATTAAGCTGTGAACGTTTGTTCCTGTAATTATGGGTAATAACGGGTCACGCTGTGATAACGTGCATGTTAGGGAGGAAGCAAGCCGGCCAAAAGGATCGGCTGCTTTTATTATGTGCAGGAAGCACGGTGAACTCGCAGTTGTTTACCAAAATAAATGGAGAAAAATGACACAAGGCAGCAAGTTAGAATTTCCCAGTGTTGGTAGCTTCGATCCGGAAATCTTATCGGCAGTAAAAGATGAAATATGCCTACTCTCCAGTCGTAAGGAGAGAGTGAAGCATATAGATATTCTTAAATTGTGGCAGAAGGAAGGACAGGAACAATGGGGAAGCAGAGGTCTGGCAATACCAGACGCAATCAGCCACAATATAAATGCAACCGCTGCCACAATAGAATCAGCTCCCCCACCCCCATATGTGCCGAAGGGGATAATGACTCATAAGAAAGGTATAAGTAATAATGTATCCGTTGCTAACCTGTACCCTGTCTTATCCCCTTACAAGGAAACCCGAGAGGAAAACGAGCAGCTGTTGGCACTGGCCGTCTCTCATGCAATTAATATGATTGAGGGAAAAGCTCAACCCGCTGTTGAGGCCCCAGCACAGGAGGAGGAGACGGCTGATGCCAACAGCATAGTATTGGACTCAGGTAATGATGCACCACACAGCACAGACACAAATGACTCCCAAGCAGGTCCCAGTAATGCGAATGTGGTACAAACATATCCTATGCGCACACTGGAGGTTCCCTATGGTAAGGCAGACAGAGAGGGTGTGATACCTACCAGAAAGATGACCATGCTAAACCCATGGACACGGTTAGAGCTGCGGTCCATCATTACAGATTTCCCTGACCCAAGGAAAGATCTGGCATTGTGCCGGAAATTTGTAAGGGATCTAGGAAACTCTGATGAGCCCACCAACAAGGATTGGAGAATCATGTTGAGGGCCTGTCTCCCCACTCACATTGACATCCCGAAATTCATTCAGGATAGTGGATTGAAAGTGGACAAGGAGATAAATGATGAGATCAACCAGGAGAATATACGCCTGATTAACTTACAGTTGGGAGTGTATTTTCCTGCAGCAGTAGAATATAGCAAGATTTTCACCATCAAACAGAAAGATGGCGAAACTGCTGCTGATTATTTTACAAAAGCCTTACTGGAGGTATCAAAGTACACTGGTGTCTCCGAGCCTAAGGACGACCCCCACCTGAGGGAGATGATTGTCTCTGTGCTGGTGGAAGGGCTTAGGGAAAACCTGAGAGCCAGAGTCCAAACTTCTTTTCCAAATTGGCGTGGAATGACAGTGGATGCCCTACGGGAATCTGCTGTGGACCACGACCACAACATTAAGAAGCACAGGGAACTGCAAACTGACAAACTGATGATGGTTAGCATCCAAGCCCTTACTAATGCCCCAAACAAAGCTGCATACCAACGAAACACCAGGGACACAGGTAGAAAACCAATTATCTGTTACAACTGCAATGGGGAAGGTCACTACTCAGCTCATTGTAGGTTAGGAAACCCCAGGAATTATCAGACACATAAGCGAGAATGGGAATCTCACAAAGGTGAGACACGGAGATACCCAGCCCCTAGACAATGGGAGGAGACAGACAGGTCACGCAACATGCCTCCTCCCCATCTGATGGCTGACACTGTGCTAAGGGCAACCCAGGTCAGACAATAGGAAACAGGTCATACCTGTATCCTACAGCCAGTTAGATTAACTCAACACCTTAGAGAGGAACCTCAGGTGAAGGTTGATATAGCTGGAGTAAGGCAAACCTTTTTGGTTGATACAGGGGCGGCCAGATCTGTTCTCAACACTCCTCTTCACTTGGGTTTCACTAACCAATCAGTAGCGGCAATTGGGGTAACAGGAAAAATACAACATTACCCACTGACGAAACCAGCGGAGGTTACAATCGGGCCTCTGCATACCAAACACTCTTTTCTGTTGGCTGCAGCGGCCCCGACTAACCTCCTAGGTAGAGATTTACTATGTAAAATGGGATGTGTCATCTATTGCACTCCCGATGGGGTATTCCTAGACACTCCTAAAAATCTTACACAAGAAGTGCAAGATATGCTGGACAGTCCTCAGAGGCTAATGTTGTATTCCACTGTTGTAGAGTCAAATCCATCTAGGGTAGCTGAAATTACAGCACAAATACCGGGTTCCCTTTGGACTAAAGATGGACAGGATGCTGGGCTGATGGCAAATGTAGCTGCAGTAGAGATCCGCTTAAAAGAAGGCAGGATAGCCCCAAAAATACCGCAATACCCTTTAAAACCTGAAGTTGAGCTAGGAGTATTCCCAGTGATCCAACGATTGCTCCAACAGGAAATCCTAGTTAGAACTTCCAGCACGGCCAATAGTCCCATCTTTCCTGTGAAAAAGAGCGGGGGGAGGGGCTACAGACTAGTGCAGGATTTAAGAGGGGTAAACAAAGTAGTTGAGAGCCAATTCCCCGTAGTGCCAAACCCAGCTGTCATCCTAATGCAAATCCCACCTCACTGTACTCATTTCACAGTCATTGATTTGTGTTCAGCGTTCTTCTCCGTCCCTTTGCACCCTGACAGCCAGTATCTGTTCGCCTTTACTTACAGAGGAGTACAGTATACCTGGACACGACTCCCCCAGGGGTTCATAGACAGCCCCAGCATCTTCTCCCAGGCCTTGCATGATTGTTTACAATCCTTTCAACCCATGAGTGGTTCGATACTGATACAATATGTCGATGACTTATTGTTGTGTTCTGGGTCACTGGAGTCATCAGTGGATGACACTAGACAACTACTGATGCATCTCTCAGAGACAGGACATAAAGTATCAAAGGATAAGCTGCAATTATGCCAGACCAGGGTTAAGTATCTGGGCCACTGCCTTACCCAAGGGCTGAGACACCTCACCGACGACAGAATCCAAGCGATTCAGAACATGGTACTGCCACAGACCCAGCATCAGATCCGTACGTTCCTAGGCATGTGTGGATACTGTCGCAATTGGATCCCAGGATTCTCTATTCTGGCATTACCACTACAAGAGATGGTTTCCTCAACTAAGCCAGATCGGGTCTCTCATACTGAGGAATCTGAGCTGGCTTTTGAGGAACTAAAGGTGAGCCTAACAAAGGCCCCAGCACTGGGAATGCCAGATTATGGGAAACCCTTTGAACTGTACGGAACTGAATCAGGTGGGTGTGCGGCAGGAGTACTTGTACAAAAACATGGTGATGCCAACTGACCAATAGCGTACTACAGTGGCCAGCTGGACACAGTAGCACGCTCACTCCCAACTTGCTTACGAAGTGTGGCTGCAATAGCACAACTAGTAAGTAAGAGTGAGGACGTAGTGTTGGGACACGATTTAACTGTTCATGCTCCCCATGCTGTCTCTGCCCTCCTAAATTCTGCCCAAACACGTCATGTGTCCTCAGCACGGTTCACTAAGTGGGAACTGGCGCTGATGGCCCCAGTAAATATTACCATCAAAAGATGCAACACACTAAACCCAGCCACATTCCTTCCTCATGTGCCCTCCAAGGCACAAAGGGTGGAGGGTGATGGGAATGTTGCTGAAAATGGTAAAGCAGAGTTTAGTGAGGGTGAGGACAAACATGATTGCATGACCTATCTGAATCAGACCTTCACAGCACGTCCTGACATAAGCGACAGCCCATTAAGTGAGGTAGACATAACCTTATTCACAGATGGTAGCTGTCATAGACAGACGGACACGGGAGAGCTGTGCACAGGCTACGCGGTAGTAGATGGAGAAGGTATTGTGGAAGCTGAACCCTTGGGACCACCTCACTCAGCACAAGTAGCGGAACTGGTGGCACTGACCAGAGCATGTGAACTGGCCCAGGGAAAAGCAGTTAACATATATACCGACTCCAGATATGCTTTCGGAGTAGTGCATGATTTTGGAGCCCTATGGCGTCTCCGAAATTTCATGACGGCGGCTGGCACACCAGTGGCGCATGCGACATACATTAGGAGACTTTTGGGAGCTATTCAGCTTCCAGACAGAGTGGCTGTTATCAAGTGCAAAGCTCACACATCAGAGAAGGACCCGGTGTCACTTGGTAACAGCCGCGCTGATGAGGCAGCGAAAAGGGCCGCATGCCCTGTAAATATTTTCACCCATCCTACCAACCTTTGTACACTGAACATAGTATCCACATCCAAACTGATAGACATGCAGAATTTGTGTTCCCCACAGGAAAGAGCAGTATGGAAGTCGAAGGGATGTGGCCAAGAGTCTACCGGACTTTGGAGAGATGGACACGGGAAACCAGTGGCCCCCAGGGCATACCTTCCTAGTCTAGCCGAGGCGGCCCATGGGCTGACACATCTTGGGAAGGAAGGTATGTGCAAGCTGGTAAAGGCCTACTGGTGTGCACCAGGGTTCGCTTCTCAAGCAGGTAGAGTGGCAATGTCATGCCTCACCTGTTTGAGGAAGAACGTTGGAAAAGCCATCCCAACAGAGCCATCCCACATCCCTCCTACAGAAGGCCCTTTCCAGGTAATACAAATCGACTTCATACAGTTACCACCCTGTAGAAATTTGAAATATGTATTAGTTTGTGTTGACATGTTTTCCAGCTGGGTGGAGGCTTTCCCCGCTGCCTCCAACACTGCTACCTTTACAGCAAAGAAAATATGTCAGGAGTTTGTCTGTAGGTATGGTATCCCAAAGGTCATTGAGAGTGACAGAGGCACTCATTTCACAGGAGAGGTCTTCCAAATCATGTGTAAACTCCTGGGGATTAATAGTAAACTTCATACTCCATATCGTCCCCAGGCGAGCGCCAAAGTTGAGAGAATGAATGGTACTATTAAGAACAAATTGGGTAAAGTTATGGCTGAAACAGGGTTGTTATGGCCAGAGGCATTGCCTATTGTGCTGTATAGCATTAGGACCACTCCCAGGACTCCGCTCAACTTGTCCCCCTTCGAGATATTGTTTGGTCGACAGCCACACATCATGATAGACCCACAGGATGATCTCAAATGTAACAATGAGCTAACTGTACAGTATATCCTAAAGCTAAACAAACAGCTAAGGGAGCAACAAAAGCAGCTGAAGTTACTGAACCCTGATATGCCTACAGAGAATTGTCATAATCTTAAACCAGGAGACTTTGTTATGATCCGAAATTTTTTACGCTCAGGTTGTTTGATAGACCGTTGGGAAGGACCGTACCAAGTTTTGTTGACCAGCACTACATCAATTAAAGTCGCAGAGAGAGAGACTTGGATACATTCGTCCCACTGCAAGAAAGCCAGTAACCCAGAATCCCAGTGTGCAGAGAGCGAAAGAGAAGAAGTGTCGCTAGAAGCATTGTTTCGGGAACACTGAGAAGCAGCCAAGGTCGAGCAACCTGAGCGAACAAAGGTCCAAGAGCAGAGCAAAATAAAAGTCTCCTGGGTAGAGATGATGGAAGGACTCCAAGCAACAGGTTCACAGTTATGCATATATTTCTTTGTTTTCTTTCTGTGTTCTTTTCTTCATCCCAAGATACTCGGTGGCTGCCACATTCTAGAGCGATCGGAGCGGAGTTCTGACAGTGTAATAATGGACCCAGATATGGGTGAGGTAGAATCCCTAAACCAGCTTGACACTTTGCCCATGACAGGAGAAGGGAAAAGGTATGAGGGAAACGTAGTTCAAGGGTTATGTGATGAGTTATTGTCTGGCGAGTACTGTGTCTGTAGATATTGTCAACCTAAAATGGAAGAAGAATGCATCCAGCGATGTCAGTCGACAAGTAAGGCAACTACAGGCCGACATCCTTTGAGTGATTATCACTCACTAGTGGGTAAGGTCTTAAACCAAACAGAATGCTGGGTGTGTTCACAAGTGTTACATAAAAGGAGTAGTGTAGGCCTAGTCCCATACCCGCTTAATATTTCAGAGATAAGCGTATTAAACAAGGGGAGGCCATTGGATAAGAGATACCTGTATACCAGGTCCCCTAGTCTTAGATTACACCCATACCAAGTGGATAAATCCCTGGTATGTATGAACTTCTCGAGTTCCAGAGCGATTGGTACTTGGGAAGTGACATGGCATAACCAGACAATAACTTACTCCCAGCGTCCAGATGGAGAGCCTATTGACAAGGAATTGTTGTTAAAAATCCGAACCAGTGGGAGACATTATAAATATGTTTACACGGTGAAGAAAAGTAAAATGATGGCCGGCAGAGTATCAGCCGGCTACTGTAATATGACCCTACAGCCAGAAACTTGTGAGGAACAAGTCAGGGAGCAGGGGACGGGAATGTTCTTATGGATAATGTGTGACAAGATCATGAAATACTCTGTCCCTTATTTTCTCCCTGACGATGTTTATTATATTTGTGGTAGAAGGGCGTACAAATGGCTCTCCATGAACTACGTTGGTATTTGTTATTTAGGCAGAGTGTTACCTGAAGTGATGACCCTCACACATGATGAGATGATGAGCATACACAGAGGTATTTCTCCTCCTTACACTCATACCCATTATGATCAAATCCATAAAAGGGATTTAACAATCAGGAAAGAACCCCTAGCTTCTGAAATGATACACGAGTCATTCGGTATCCAACTTCTCATTGCATTAGATATCACCCATACCGCCAGAGGAGTCATAAATTTTAAATATATACAAGCATTAGCCAGCTTGGTAGATAACATCACTGAGATTTATGATGACACCTTTAGATACACTGGGAAGGAGTTGCAAGCATATAAAAGAGAGCTAGTCCAACATCGGATGGTGCTGAACTATCTGACAGCTATGACAGGAGGATATTGTGTCACCCTCTCTACACAGTTTGGGGTGAAATGTTGTACATATATCACCAACAATACTGAAGACCCAGAAGAAATCATCGACCATCGGATGGATGAGATTCTTCAGCTTAAATGGGAATTTAGACGGGAACATAATATCAGCCTGGCAGAAATAGGTAACAAAGTTAGTGAATGGACCTCCTGGTTGAATCCAATGCACTGGTTCTCTGGTTTAGGAGAATGGGCGCAAGGGATCATAGCTAGCATAGGAAAACTCCTTCTCTGTATCGGTGGTGCCATCATAGTCTTTGTGTTATTGTTCAAATGTTTAAAGGTGGTGACCCGGGGAAAGACAAAACGTACCGAAATCATGAGTGTAAGAACGAGAGATACAGAGGAAGACCAGGGTTTGGTATATGACCCTAGAATCGAAACCACCTCCCTTTGAAGAAACCATATTTGTGATCGTGTATATGTTGTAACCACCCTTGTTTTTATTTTTATCCCAAAATTGTACATTATCCTTCGTGACCCTGAGTAGATTGTTCGATAAATGCGGCCCATCGTTTATCCGTGATCC
The DNA here is from genome assembly GCF_055691185.1 of Crinia signifera. Taxonomy (NCBI): domain Eukaryota; kingdom Metazoa; phylum Chordata; class Amphibia; order Anura; family Myobatrachidae; genus Crinia; species Crinia signifera. The sequence continues at coordinate 208,436,542 of NC_139220.1, forward strand.
CGGATCGGCCAAGAGCAGATGGTTTACTCCCCTTATATGTTTAATTCATGGATCCCAATTTCTTTGTTAGGATTATGAATTTCTGTATTATCGTGTGAAATGTTTTGTATTGTAACAGTTTTATATTTACTGTTAAAGGGTGGACTATGGAAGTCGAGTTACACACACGCCATTTTAGGATAGTATGGCCGCCATTTTGGTTCGCAGAGTTGCGCAAATAAAGTTTCCATACCCGAGTATGTGTGACAAAGTGGACCAGAAGAGTAGCCATACTATCACACATAAATTCATAAATACATACTGACACTAAGTAAAATATAGTTAAAGGTTTAGAACGCCACACATAGCTTAGTTAGCCCTGCATACATCTGTCTGTATCATGTTTAGTACCGTTCCGTTCCGTTCATTGTGCGAAGTATTCCGGTCATTGCGAATATTCCGCAATATACACGGCTCGACAGTTATGGACATAATCCATATTCCAGGGACAGTTTCTGTTGAAAGTATGTAACAAAGGAATCTAGATGAAACCGGTTCTTATCACTGCTGACGCCGAAGCCACCAAACAAAGGACTCTTAAAGTTCACTCCCCTGGACCTAGCCAAACCAGGTGTATCATCTTACCCCCCAATCACAGCTGACCTGACATTCGACCTCTGACCAATGAGAACGGCCTTTGACCTCCCCTTTCTGACCCTATAAGATAGGCGACCCAGAGCAGCCAAAGTCTCTTCGGCACATCTACCTTTCCCTGACTTACCACCGGACTATAGTTCATCCCTGAACGATAGTGAGCTCTGACCGGACTGCACTTCGCATATTTGATGAGAACGGTAACGGTTGCATTAACGGTATTTATTCTTATTGTATTGATTGGCTGATTGTGTCTTGTATCTGTTTTCTTTCCCCCTAGCTGAGCCTGTTTAGTATTCATTGTTAGTATATTGTATCACTTGTTAAACCTGTTTATTCTTATTTCTGTAACCCCCTTTTGTCCATTAGGGACTTAAATACAACCTTTTTACTGGAGTTCTTATCTCCTTATTTCTATACAGTGGTCGTGTCTGTTTATTCGCATAATAGCGACAAGGTATATTACGGACACTGTCCGATAAGGTATATTCGCAGATTAGAGACAAAGTACTGCGAAGGAATCTCTGATTAAGGTATTGGTTCTTGGTGTACATAATACAATAAAAGGTACGCTACGCTGCGCTACGCTTTGTTCGCACGTAGTTAGGTATAAAGGGTACGTTGGTTGCGGACTTATTACGTAACCAGCGCTTTTCACTTATTGTCTCTCTGGTCATATTTAATCGTCATTAACAAATGACATAAGAAAATCGCATGCGATGCAATTTTAGGTACTTATGTAATATCTGGGCTCCCGTTTTTCTTATGAGGCCGCATCCCCTCGCGGGGCTCGCTGCGCTCGCCACACTATATAAAATCAACTCCATGCGTAGTTGGATAGTAGGGGTATGAAAAAATGGGGTGCATTTAACATGGGAGCCCAGATAATACATAAGTACCCAATTTTACTACGGTGCCGTACGTATGCAAATTGGGCGCCCGGCTACTACATAAGTACCTTTTTTTCCATGATCACTGCCCCAGAAACACAAAGGATCCCCTGAAAAAAACATGGACCTATGTGTTTTCATGTGAAAATGGGTAATTTTTCACCTGGAAAAAGGGCTATAAATCAGATAGCATGAAAATTTTTTTAAGCCTAAAGGGGTGTCCACACGCTTCCATCCTGACAGGTTTTCGATTTTGATTTTGCTTATAGAAGCAGAATTAAATATTTTTTTTTTTTTACTGCAGGCAAGGAAATATGTAATTCTATCCAGTAAATCGATTGTGTACACTCTGCCTTGAATGCACATCGAAATCGATTTCGAATGCAGAAGTGCAGATCGAATGTGAAATTGAATAGAAAGCAAAGGCCAAATCGAAAAGGGGTGGAACTGGGGAAACACTAATTGTGTGTAAAAAATGTAACTGTCAGGTCGACATTTTACATTCTGGTATCAATTTTTTGACTGTCAACCAGGGCTGATGCTACCCGCTGCTCAATAGATGCAGTGCAGGGATGCGTGGGGCAGTAGAGGTGCTCTCCCTGCTCTGTATTCCCTGCTGTTCTCTGTGGCTGCCGGATGCTGCACCTGTCACACTGCATGACAGGCTGCGGCACCGGCAGCATAAAACTCCCTCCTGCCTACTAATCACATGGACAGCAACAGGGACTGAAAAGGGACGGGGCTTCACGGGAGCAAGGCTCATGTAAAAAGGAAGGAGCTGAGGAGGAGCTGCCCACTTGAACTAGGTGAGTAACATGTGGGCATATATCTAGGAAACTTTTGTGAGCATTGTATAGGCAGCACTACTACAATCAACAACTGATGTGGGCATATGTATAGGCAACTGGTGTGGGCATATGTATAGGTAGCATTACTATGGTCACCAATTGGTGTGGACATATGTATAGGCAGCAGGACTACTGTCACCAACTGGTGTGGGAGTTATGTATAGGTAGTGCTACTACTGTCGACAACTGGTGTGGGTATATGTATAGGCAGCATTACTACTGTCAGCAACTGGTATGGGCGTTTCGTATAGGTAGTGCTACTACGGTCGGCAACTGGTGGGGACATATGTATAGGCAGCACTACTACCGTCACCAACTGGTGTGGGTATATGTATAGGCAGCACTATTACTGTCAGCAACTGGCATGGACATATGTATAGGCAGTGCTACTACTGTCACCAACAGGTGTGGGCATATGTATAGGCAGTCAAAAACAGCCCTTGTCCAGGCGTCCGAATATATTCTTTACTGAATATTCCTTGCCTACAGTATATGTATAGGCAGCACGACTACCGTCATCAACTGGTGTGGGCATATGTATAGGCAACTGATGTGGGCAAATGTATAGGCAGTGTTAATATGGTCACCCATTGGTGTGGGCATATGTATAGGCAGCACTACTGCTGTCACCAACTGGTGTGGGAGTTACGTATAGGTAGTGCTACAACCTTCGGCAACTGGTGGTGACATATGTATAGGCAGCACTACTACAGTCACCAACTGGTGTGGGCATATGTATAGGCAGCTCTACTACGGTCGACAACTGGTGTGGGCATATGTATAGGCAGCACTACTACTGTCACCAACTGGTGTGGGTGTTTCGTATAGGTAGTGCTACTACTGTCACCAACTGGTGTGGGTATATGTAGAAGCAGCGCTACTACCATCACCAACTGGTGTGGGTATATATGTAGGCAGCACGACTACTGTCGGGAACTGATGTGGGCGTTATGTATAGGCAGCACTACTACTGTCGGCAACAAGTGTGGACATATGTATAGGCAGCGCTACTTCTGTCAGCAACTGGTGTGGGCATATGTATAGGCAGGGCTACTACTGTCACCAACAGGTGTGGGCATATGTATAGGCAGACAAAAACAGCCCTTGTCTAGGCGCCAGAATATATTCTTTACTGTATATTCCTTGCCTATATACTACTGTCTGCAACTGGTGTGGAGGTAATGTACTGTATAGGCAACTGTTGTGGGCATTGCACAGGCAGCGCCTCTACTGTCACCAACTGGTGTGGGAATATGTATAGGCAGCACTACTACAGCAGCTATCATATACCCTGGAAAAAAAAAAACACAGGTTGATTTCACCACAGAAATGATTGCTGCTTAAAAAAAAAGAAAATGGTAAAACTCTCCCAAAATTTCTCAATTTCCGATTCACACACCATATTACATTTGGCTCAAGATTTTCAATCAAATTGCTAAATTGTCAGGGATTGATTTAGATAGAGATGTAAAAGGGCCCTCCTACCCTTTGACTGTCTGTTGTATCACTGTCTCCTTTGTAAAGCTCAACGGAATATGCTGCGCTATATAAGAAACGGTTAATAAATAAAATAAATAATGTTTGCAAATGTGCTTGTTTTATTCCAGTTATCCTAATAAGCTTTATTAACCCAATACCCAGGGTGTCTGGAAGAGCCACAACTAATTTTAGCATGGTACTGTAAGTCTTTGGGAGTGAAGCCCATGAACTGTTTAGCCTCTCAGGAAGATTCCTGTTCCGGAAGGTTGAGAAATGTATGTGAATGACACAGCCTCATATTTTATGCATTTGTTTCCTGTCAGATCTTCCCTTACTCATTTCAATTAGATTTCTACCTTCTGGAAACTTCACTGGCATAAATGTCAGTTGAAATTAATAGCAGCAGTTCTATGTTACTTGCACCTGGACACATATGCAAACACACCATCCATAGGTATACTGAACATAAAATGTAGAACAAATACATAGGGGCCCTTATTCTGGTTGACTCGCAAGGCTGCAAATTTCTCAGCCTTGCAAGTCCACCAAGGGCCGCCCGCCCCCACCCCCGAACAGGCATGCTAATGCATGATTTGCATAAACATCCATTTGCAGCCTTGGGTGCGGGTGGAGAAATCATTACATGGTTGTGACCATATGCAAATTGCCCGGTCCGCCACCCCCCGGCTGGACTTCTGCATCACAAACTATCGGTCCCCCGTACAAACACATGGGGGAGCAATTGACTCTGAATAACCCCCAGAGTTTGTGTATAAGGTGTATACTGTATACTTATATATATATATATATATATATATATATATATATTACACCACACACACACACACACACAACCAAACTGGGTAGCGAGCATTATTCAGCTAATCAGTACATTCTTTATAACAAGCTTGCAGACCCTTGTACATTGCCCTTTGGTGATAAACTAGTATGCAGGAGTGATAGCAGCTCACACATGGAGTACAAAGATTAACAGCAGTTATTAAAGGGTAGATGGCATCACGACAAACAAATGTTGTATGTACCTTTACTTGCAGTAGACTTGTTACTAGAAAGTAAGACATATAAACAGACTATGCAGCATGAATAATAGCTGCCCTCCTGATACAGATAGAGGGGGCGAAACCTTCATTCTCAGACTCTCCCTTAATCTGTGGAACTGTACTTAGTTTGTTCATTGTGGCTTGGCAAGTTGGCAGGTCAATGGTTTTACTCACAGCCAGTCATTTCCTTATTCCCAGCAGACTGAAGATACTTAGCACATACACACTACATAGGGAGAGTAATAGAATGTGTGTGTGTGCTTTCTTAATTCAGCACAAATACCTTCTCTGTGAGTAATGGGGATGTCGAGGGGTGGGGCTGTAGAATCCATGGAATTTGATCTCAAAACACACTTCTAACCTTTTTACAAAACCTTGTTTTATAGTGGAGAAAGATCTGGAAAGTATCCAAGGAATGCTAGAGATGTATAATTAACCATTTCAGTAGCAGAATATTATGTTGCCTAATTGAACCACAGAAACGTTTAGTTAATACAGAACTCAATTTGCCACATTGTAATAGAGAAAGGTACAAGTATAGTCCAACAGATTATTTAGATAAACCATTCTTGACAAACTAAAATATTCAACAACTGCTCAAACATTATCAAGTTACGAAGTTAGCGTAGTCAGTCAGTGTCACGCAGTTAGCGTAGTCAGTGTTGTGTCAGCGCTTATTACATTGTGTGGGAACCATTGACCATTTTTAACCTGCCTGACATGACAGGTGTGACTTTGTTTCTGAAACACCCCCACTATCCACGTCAGCCCGAAGCATGGCGAGGGGACGCGGTACGTGTCCTCCCGACCTATTCATACCGCCACTACCCACATTGGCATGGAGTTGATTTTATAAGCCCCGTGGAGACGCGTAAGATGAGCTCGAAGCATGGCGAGCACAGCGAGCCCCGCAAAGGGACGCGGTTTACTTGACGTGTATTCCGCCTCCGCTCACCGCGCTAATTTTTCTGAACAGATCAGGAGGACGCGTACTGCGTGCGCTCGCCACGCTTCTGGCTGATGTGGATAGTGGGGGTTTGAAATGGAGGCATTTGCCAGTATTTAATGTGAAGCACTGCTAAATGCGTCCTCGTGCACCGCCCCCATTTGTGCACGAGACGCAAGCGCTACCAAAACCCTAACTTCTCCCTGAAGCAGACACGGGCAGGGTTGCCATACCCTGCCGCATGAATTACTGAGACGCACAAGCGTTTGAGACGCTCGTGCGTCTCAGGCAGATGGGAGTGCCTCTCCACCAGCGTTGGGGATCTGACGGTTACCGGCAGTGTGTGACTAGGCTTGCCAGGGACGCCGGGGACTGAGCTGCAGCTCACGGGGACAGTACAGTGACTATGCTGCCTGACGGGGACACTATGCTGACTACACAGGGCAGTCGCTGGGACACTGCACTAACTATGCTAGGCTGCCGTTGGGCTACGCTGACAGTGTAGTGTAGGCATGCCGCCGTGAAACTACACAAGTACCATTTGTTTTAAACATTGTTTATGATATTCCCTAAAATCTAACTAGCATTTGTAATAAAATAACAATAAAAACCCACCTACTGTACCTCTTATGCTTCTAATGAAGGGTCCCTAAACTGTGTAATATTTACAGAACATGTATTTTATCATGCAATAGAAATCAGTAGTGTACAGTATAAAGGGCGCTTAGAAAAAGACACTACATCGCTGTGTGTGCAGGGCCATAGCGATAGTTGTGCGCGGTACCACGCGTCGTTATTGCCAGTAGAAGAATGAGCAGGGCTCATAAATCTTGTCATCGCCAGTGTACTCTCACTGGAGAACACTGGCGCTGACAACTCGCTCAGCACACAGTGCTACACATCCCTGTGTGTGTGCTGAGCAATCTAGCATCGCTCTGCACACTCAGTGTGTGTGTAAGCCACATAAGAAGCATATGGCTTGCCATTTACAAGCCAAACACAGAAATGTGACTGCATTTGACTAGCAAGTCTTATGTGCAGCCCGTCCAACCTCCCGACTCCGATCCGATGTTCAAGTTACCGCGCATCGGGTTGGGCATGATGTCTACACGTGCAATTTGGACCGATTCATCCGAATCGGGTGAAATCGTGCCCAAATCGCATAGTGTATGGGGGCCTTTAGTCTGGCACCTGACAAACAGTAGGTCACAGACTTTTATGCGCCAAAGGAAGGCTCAGAGGACCTTAAAAATTAAAGAGCCACCTGGCAGACTATCCTACACAGGATGCTCTGCACAGGAAGTCATGGCACCCGAAGCAAGGTTATGTCATGCCCAAATATAGTTTTTTTTTTTGTTAAATTGATGAGATGCATATTTCCACAATCAAACATTTCAGTTTAAAGAAAAATTGATTATATACATACAATCAATTACAAAAACATATTTAATGTAAAACGGTATGCAGTCTGTTTGTGGACACTAGAATATCAACATGGTCTTAATGTCAATATTGTGAAAATGTTGATACATTTTAAGGTAAGGCATCATACAGGGGTGACAAACATCTGTCCTCCTTCCAAAAAATTTGAACAACCTTTTTTATTTTAACTCACGAGTAGAACCGGATTTGGTCCAGAGACACTTAGGGGGTATTCAATGAAGGGTCACAGCTGTCGGGCTGGCCCGACAGCCGTGACCCTATCCCATTCTCGGTCATCTTGACCGAAAATTTGCAGGTGGGATTCAATGTCCCACCTGCCGTGGGTCGAGAAGGGGGCGTGACTGCGAGCTTCGCCCGTTCTCGGCAGAACAAGCACGACACAAGCTTGTGACGGGCTTGTTTTGCCAAGATCCCTTGTTCAATGCTGTCGGGTAAGACCGTATTGAATAGGGCCCCGCAGCCATCTCCCCCGTCGCGAATGGCTGCAGGAGGTTTGAATATCCCCCTTAGACTAGCTGGAACTAGAGCAAGTTTTGGACATACCGAGGGACTGGATTGGGTCCAAATATATTTGAAGCAGTTGGAACCAAAGGAGACTTAGGGGGTATGCAATCTGAGTCGTGCTCCCGCAGCCATCTCCCGGGAGATGGCTGCGGGGTCCTATTCAATGCTGTCTTCCCCGACAGCATTGAACAGGGGTTCTCTGCAGAACGAGCCGACATCACAAGCTGTCGGGCTCGTTCTGCTGAGAAAAGCCAGGAATAGGCGAGCTCCCGGCCGGAGCTCGTCTATTTCCGTCCTCAACTCGCGGCCACGCGCCTTTCTCGCCGCTCGGCGGCCGGGACATTGAATTCCGACCGCAGAGCTCCAGGCGAGCAAAGCGAGAACGGGACAGGGGCACGGCTGTCGAGCTTGCTAGACAGCCGTTCCCCTGACATTGAATACCCCCCTAAACCAGATAAATTGATGGAAGCGGGTTATGTCTGGATGAGCATGAACCTGCTGGAATGGGAGGAATCTTCAGACAAACAGAGGAGAGTGGAATGAGTATGGAGACCATTGAATCGGCTGCAACCAAAGGGGTCTTCGGACAGATATAATGGATCTGGTCAGGAGACACTTAAAACAGCTAAAATTGAAGGAGGCAGAATCTGGGTGTTCAGGTAACCCATTTTTAAAGCTGGTAGCACTCTAAGAGGACTATGAATTCTACCTGGGGTCTTGGACCTGGACACCTCCCTTGGGGTTCAAACCCCTCCTGGGGTTTGCAAATCCAGCTCCCAGTCTGAGGTTATAATATTGGACACTTTATGAGCCTAAATTTGGGCTTAACAGAAGAGATGCTTCTTCTGAAGCAGCAACATGAGACGTAACTACTGAGGCTGGAAAATCATATACCCTTTTGTTAAATCATATGCGGACCCTCCCACCCCCACCCTGGGTTGCGGGTTATTCTACGAGGACCTAGTTCTTATGTATAGCATAGCAGTAATATTCTTGCTCTGAGTGAACTGAGAAGAAGTTTTCATGGAGATATGAGCAGAGGTCTTTAACAAGTCAGAGATGTCAACAAGAAATCCTGAAAGATTCAAGACAACAATAGCAAGAAGGTCTTGTAACGGTTTCAACAGTGGAATAAAGATCTTTAGACAATGAAATCTGAGATATGCATAATTTTCAACATGATTCAGTAGTAATGGAAACTCCTACAGTGAAATCATTAAATTACTATTTGCTATGATTTATGCTTGTATACCATGTGCAGTGACCCTACATTAAGAAAAATGGGTTTGCTGTATGTCATCCAAATCAAATGACAACAGGAGAACATAAATGACACAAACAAAGGTTTCTCATTGTTGTTACTGAACAAATTACAACCCAAGATTGAAATCAAAAGGCAAAGTAGGTCTAGAAGAGAGCTTATAACTAATGTATGTGCATTACCAATCCATAGCACATACATTTAAAAAAGCATATTGATCACAATGGTGAACTATTAAACATCAGAAGGCTCAGAAGGTTAGTGTGGCCCCAGTAACTTGCTACACTTGGCACGGAGCTCTACTCTAAGCTGATGGTGATTTAGAAGCTACATGACAATTTATTTTGGGATTCTAAAACAATATCCAAATAATTTAGTACATTAATTTGACTCTCAAAATTAGACTTTATTCTTTGAGAAACAATGATGCATTTTATTTTTATATGATGTGTTAATACCAGTTGGTTATTTCTCAGTCACTGTCAACCACTCGAAACCTGGGGAAGGTCAGACTGATAATTATTCCAAGTCACCCATTAGCTGGCTCACTTTGTGAGGCGAATCTTCCAGGGCTATAGTCTGATTCTTTGGCAGGATTCTGCTTGAGGTGCTAAAGGCCATTTAGTGCCAGCGCTCTTCCATATGAGAAAGCTGTAAGGAACGCCATCATACACACCTACTTATGGTGTAAGCTTTTCAGCTGAAGAATAAAACGGGACAGTGAAAATTGTTCCCTTATAGCACCTATACAAGTCCTTCTATCACTAGATTCATGTCTTGCTCTGCATTGCGGCTTGTGCTTTCCAAACTTTCTTTTTCTCTTTCAACCTTTGCAGTCTGTTCCTCCCTTTTTTCTTTGGCGACTTTGCAGCAACTGTTACATTGGTTGTCCGCACATCTGTGGCCTCTTCAAGGGATAGAGCTTTTCTTGGCCAATTTACCTGTAAAAAGAAGAACATTAAAAATAAATATTTTTTAGGACAATGATGGCTTCTCCAGGAGATAGATATTATACCACATGTAGGATTTATCATAAAGGTCCCCATATACTGTGCAATTATTAGCCCAACCAGACTAGTATTGGCTCATTGGGCTGAGAATTGTTCAGTACATGGACACAAATGAGCACAAATTTTCGGTGATTAAAAAAAAAAAAAAAACAATCTTCGTATGCCAGACAGAAAATGCTCAGATAACTCACCATTACACTGATAAGGAGACAGATTATCGGATATCCTGAACATATATGTTTTAAGGATGTTAGATAATCGGTCATCTGCCTGATAGCGAGTTTTATAGTATAGTTTTGTATGGCCCCCTTACGTCTCTACTGGCATCGCTGGACTGGTTTTATACTGTACAGATGCTACAAGGTCTATTCATTGTCGATCATTATGGATAGAGGTTAAGAACGCTCTGATGTCAGGCCAATTGTCTGATATTGCTGCAGATACATCATGTGTGGCCAGCGTTATCTTATCTCTGGTATTTTATTATATATATTCCAGTTTCGCTAAATTACTGCAAACTGATGTATTAATTATTTAATTGCTTCCATACATTAAATAAATGTAGGCACATATTTACAAATATCTATGATTCCTGGCTCTCTAAAATGCTCTTCTATTGAGCCACATTCACAATTCTTTCCCCCTCAGCTTCTCTGTGTGATGCTAAAAGAGCAAATATTAGTGCAGGTGCTTTGTGAATTTTTCTTTAGTTATGCCCAGATAAGTTCACCTTGTTCTGGGTCAGTAATTTAATCACCTGCTTCCACCGACAAAAATCGGGAAAAAAAAATAAGTCTAGATATTACAGATGCACGCTGTGTTTTGAAACACAGCTTTTATTAAGTATTCATAAAAGACCATCAGCAAATATTTAAGAGCAAAAGAATAGAAATGAAAGAAAAAAATATTAGCTGCATACATTTACAGTATACGTCCAAACAAGTAACTGCCCGTTACCTCTATTTAATGTGATATATACGGCTTACTAGCCACGTGATGGGTTGTAGCAATAAACTAGACCGGCGATTCGCAAACTGTGGGTCCTGACCCCAAAGTGCTGACAGTCAGGCTGATGACTTCTCTAATCTCTCAGCAAGTGATCCAAGCAGTCTGAGAAATCAGTTGAATTGTTTGTTACCTCAGACTCTCTGCATCACTGACTTAAGGTGCCCTACACATGCCTGTTTTCCTCGGATTCTCACTGTTCGGGCCGATATATCAGATGAAAACTGGCAAAATTGGTCCTGTTTGATATCCGATCCGACCCGCTCTCTTGTACTCATCGGAACCTGTAAATCAGGCATGTCCAAACTATGGCCCTTCAGCTGTTGTGAAACTACAGTCCCATCATGCCTTGCTACAGTTTTGCTATTAGGGAGTACTAAAACTATGGCAAGGCATGTTGGGATGTGTAGTTTCACAACAGCTGGAGGGCCACAGTTTGGACATGCCTGCTGTAAATCATATGTACCACACATATGATCTATCGGAATCGGATGCATCAGTGTACACTGCAGGTGCTTTTTTTTTTTTTAGCACCTGTGATGTATCGCATCCTATCAGGTCCGTATGTGTGTGCCATTGGTGCCGCACTGGAAAACACCTATAGCCTGCAGAGCAGGAAAGCACTGGGCAGGGGAAACGCTTATCACATGTAACTCGCTGGGGTCCTGTAATCATTTTTATTGCCTGAAGGGGTCCCAGAGCAAAATAGTTTGGGAACCCTGAATTAGACTATACACTAGCGGTAGCTCAACGGCATATAATTGTGAAATAGATAACTACCTGTTGTATACGGGTATAGTATAAACATTGTTTAGGTCGACAAGCACGGCACAATTAACGTTAACAATCGGAGTCCACATGGTTGGAAAATTATGTCGACCTTTGCCATGTTGACCTTATTCATGTCGACAATATGGTGTCAACCTATCAACTGGATATCACTGCATGCAATAGAAACATTTATACTTGGGATGCATTTATACTGTATGCACTGCCATAATCTATATGACTGGTTGGTGGACTACCCATATGGAAGGCAGTGGTTCATAAGAGATTTTAAATCAGACTGTTGCATCAAACCTTTATATCCTTAACTAATGCTGCAGTGTTATGGCTCTCACATAGATAAGGCATATAAGCCGATACAATAACCATTTCCACAACTTTAAGAAGTACAGTGTTTCGGTATAGGCGATCAAACAAGCCACTTAGGGGGGTATTCAATGTGTAGGCCACGGCTTGACCGAGAACATGCAGGTGGGATTCATGTTCCGCCTGCAGTGGGACGAGAGGGGGCGTGGCCGCGAGTTGCAGCCGGGAAGAGGCGACCTGCAGCCGGCAGCTCATCACTTCCCCGCCATTCTCGGGACAACGAGCCCGACAGCTTGTGACGTCGGGCTCGTTCTGCCGAGAAACCCTGCTCAATGCCGTCAGGGAAGACAACATTGATAGGGCCCGGCGGCCATCTCCCCTGTGGGGAGATGGTCACCGGCGATTGAATACCCCCCTAAGTATTATAACAATTGGCAAAGTATGCATCTAATATTATAATAAATAGTTTATCAACTGCAAATATTACTTCTAGACGTACTAGTATAAAACTACTGTACTACTGACTTATATGTGAATAGTACTACAGCAGTAATAGGACAGTGTGAGACAGTGCGGCCGACAGGGGGGGTCTGGGGGTACTTAAGTACCAGGCCCCACTGGCTCTGACCGAGGGTAAGGCCCGGGCAACTCTCCCCAGCAGTCCCTCACCCCCCCCTTCCCCGCGGCCGCCCACCCCTTCACTGTGCCCGGCTTGAGCCCACCCGCTGCCTGGCTCTAAGCTGATTACGAGCCTGGTGGCCGCGGACGAAGCGGCACATTGTGACTTTGCGCACTCACTGCGCAGTCACATGATGCAGCATCATTCCTACAGTGTTACAATGCAGCCGCCGGGACTCAGCAAAGGAAGCCACATTGGCGTAATGACGTCACGCCACAGCCGCACGTGACTGAGACTGACAACCGAGGAAGAGCAGCGCAGCAGCACATTCACGAGACTTGATGCATGCTGCGTGATATGGAGAGGAGCTGCCACTGCCAGGCCCGGTCCCCGGCCTTAAGGTACCAAAAGGGGGTGGGGGTGGAGAGTATGCGTGCACACTGCCCACCGCCCACCAATGTGTTTATTTTATTCATACACACACCACTGCCCACCAATGTGTATATATTATTTATACATCCACTGGCCACCAATGTGTATATATTATTTATACATCCACTGGCCAACAATGTGTATATTTTTATATGCCCACTGATGTATATATTTTTATATGCCCACTGATGTATATATTTTTATATGCCATTGCCTACTGCTACCAATGTATATTTAAACACCGCTGCCCACCAATGTTTATTAATAATAGGTGGTAACGTATATAATTTTGTTTTCATGTTTAGTTACCACAAAAACTATTTTTTAAAAGGGTTAATTTAAAAAGGGGGGTTAGGGACCTGCCTAGAGAGTCTACCTTGACGTGGTGGCAGGCTTGATAATATTTGGCCAAAATAGCTGATTTTTTTTATTACAATTTTTGATGGCAGCCCTGGTGTGAGACATACAGTATGTATCAGCATTTGAAGGAAAAATGTGCTTTAGACATTTGCTTAACACAGTGGTTCCCAAACTGTGTGCCGTGGCACCCTGGGGTGCCTTGGAGGATTTACAGGGGTGCCCTGGATTGGTGGTCCATGACCCATTAAAATTATTTTTTGACCAATGTATTAGGCAAATTGTGGACAAACAGAAGTAAATTCTGTCCCCCATCACATAACTGACACTAAGGATTAGATATAAACACAATTTACTTACTTTAATATTAATTCTTATCTTCTCAATTAGAAACGTTTGTGCTAGGGGTGCCGTGAAAAATGTTCTGATACTTAGGGGTGCCGTGATTGAAAAAAGTTTGGGAACCACTGGCTTAACAAATTCAGCAACAGTTAAATGAGTTACAATGTACCAATGATGGCTCCAAAATATCTGGGTCCATATTTGGGGAATATTAATCTTTTTGTTGCAGAATTTGATACTTCAAGATATGCAAAGATAGTTATCAACATAACGTAATGTCATGTTAGTAAATATTGGTATGGGAAAAAGGAATTAAAAAAACCTCTATAAACATATTGATATCCTTACAAAAAAAGAAGGATCAAATATGGTTTGAGGTAACATGTTTAAAAAAAGGGGCAGACTAGATGGGCCAAGTGGTTCTTATCTGCCGTCAAATTCTATATTTCTATAACACTGCATTACCACCTGATATGCTTTTAGACACACCACTGGCCAGGGCCGTCTTAACATTAGGAAGGGCCCCTGGGCAACCTAGTTCACTGGACCCCCCCCCCAAAAAAAAAAAAATTAGTTTGCCCAGGAGCCCACAGTCACCTCCCCAACCCTCACCTCTCTGGCTCCGTGCGGCAGCCAGTCAGCTTCCGGCGGCCGGGGATCCGATCATCTTCGCTGGGGGATCCGGGCAGTGGGATCAGGGCAGCGGCGGTAGCTAGGAGCCTGCCCTGAAGTGGCAAAGCGCTATTAACTGGCGGGGCGGGAAGCGCTGTTGCATTTGAAAAGACTGGCCAGACGCTGATTGGCTGAATTCAGCCAATCAGCGTTCGGCCAGTCTTTTCAAATGCAGCAGCGCTTCCCGCCCCACCGGCAAATAGCGCTAATGGGAAAGATGGTGGCCGGGTGGCGGGGATCCGACCATCCTCGCTGGGGAAGGGGATCAGGGCGGCGGTGGCGGTAGCTAGGAGCCGAAGCGGCGAAGCACTATTTGTCAGCGGGGGCGGGAAGCGCTGTTGAATTTGAAAAGACTGGCCGGATGCTGATTGGCTGAATTCAGCCAATCAGCATTCAGCCAGTCATTTTAAATGCAGCAGCGCTTCTCGCCCCCCCTGCCGGCAAATAGCGCTTCGCCGCTTCGGGCTCCTAGCTACCGCCACCGATGCCCTGATCCCCCTGCCGGATCACCCAGTGAGGGTGATCAGAACCCCGGCACACGGACCCCCGAAATTAAATTCACTGCTAGCTAGGAGGTGAAGCGCTATTTGCCGGCGGGGTGGGAAGCGCTGTTGCCTTTTCAAAGACTGGCCGGATGCTGATTTTCTGAATTCAGCCAATCAGCGTCCGGCCAGTCTATTCAAATGCAACAGCGCTTCCCGCCCCGCCGGCAAATAGAGCTTCGCCGAATCAGGCTTCTAGCTACCGCCACCGCCCTGATCCCCCTGCCCGGATCCCCCAGCGAGGGTGAGCGGATTCCCGGACCCCGGCCACCATCTTTCCCATTGGGCTGGGCCGGGGGCCTCTAGGTCCTAGGGCCCCCGGGCAGCTGCCTATCGTGCCCAATGGGAAAGACGGCACTGCCACTGGCCACAACATGGAAATCTCCACCAGCTATATGGTAGGTGCAATCACTCTTTTTAGGTATGGACTTCAATGTGAGTGGCTGAGTGACTCTGTATTTAACCACGTGCAGCATTTTTTTTTGCCACCCCACCCCATTATGACCATTAATCCAGATCACAACATGGGTATGCATGCAGGGCCAGCAACAGAAATCCCCTTACACTGATATCTCTGGGGCCCCCTCAAGTACTGGTGCAGAGTATAGAGTGATGCTCTGGAGCTGAGATATGTGTATATATAAGATATTTCAGCTAAAAGTGGTGTCCAGTAATTTAGATTCAAACTTTCCACTCCCAGGCGATGCTCAGTCACAGCACCCAGGAAAGTCTCCTGTGACTCATATACTGACAGATGGACACCAGTGTTTTAGAACGCAGGAGGACTGTGCTATCATCATATTCAGCAGTTACTGTAGTTCATATTGGTTTTTAGTAGAAAATAATTCATCCCCAATGCAGCAGCCACTGTCTATGTATAAAAGTATACCTCACTTTTACTAAATATTCATTTACAACAGAGCTCTCATTTTCATCAACCAGGAAACCAAGTATAATGTTTAATGTTTTCTTCTGTTTACTACTGTAAATATTAACAAGACATTGAATCGGACACTTCACACATGTGGTTTTCAAAGCACGGAGCTATTAATTCCTATTTGTGAACTACAAGCCAGCACAAATACAATCTTAAGATGGCAGAAACCACAGGCAGCAGGTCACCATGATATAGAAAAGCTACGGGAAAGTTTGTGTGAGGAGTGAAGATTTTTCTACTTCTAACCAAATACAGGAGACTGCCACACCTGGCACAGATAAAGAAAGGCTCTTTTATTCTCCAGAGACAGGCAGAGACTTGCATGGACCCACCTGAGGAAATCTCCACACCTTTCAGATGTGTTAATACAGGGAAGAGGAGCCAAGAACACTTGCTTTCCCACCACCCCAACAACTGCCCTCTACCAGTCATTTTCTTTTAACAAAGGAAATGTTTTCCCCCTTTTTTTCCCAGTTCCATCAATGACCAAGAAAAACAGTACGAGATGGAGTTTTCCAGAACCTCAGACTGATTGGCTGTGAGGATATTACTACTGATTACAAACTGCTCCCGAGACAACAAATTATTAATAAATCATTGTACTGTATAACTACATAAAAATAGAATAACTAATGGGGACATGAAAAATAGACTGCATTAAAGGGATTATTATAGAATACATATGTACCAATGGCCATTTGCTGAAGTTTCCTTACAGACCCTCAACTATAACATGGAAATTCATTGTGAATGCACCCACAAGAGTGCAGAGCCAGAAGCAACTGTTCTGCTTGCTGGGAAAAAGTTAACAAAATAATTTGGCAAGTTTTTCTAGCCCGCCTCAGTAAATGTACATGGGAGGGAAACATTGCATTGTGAAGTTAAACCACTGCTACATTTCTCTAACTTGGTAATAAAGGTCAAAAAGCAGAAACTTGGCTTTCAACACATAATAAAATGAACTCCATTTCAAAATGTTAACACACAGCTTTATACTGAGGAAGCACATATGATATTTGTGGGAGTTAGAACCCATTTTTCTATTTTCATATTTAAAAACACATCTGTGTGCTCGAAAACATCGACTGTATTGCATGAAAAGAATGCTTTCAGTAAAACCAATTGTATTTACTGACGTCGTATCACACAATCATATGTTTGAAGATTAAATATTTACTTAAAGCAGGACTTACTACTAACTCTGGAAAACTGCTTTCAAAACAGCTTTATAATAAGACAGGAATTAAAAATTAATGTAAATGTGACGACAAATATAAACAGAAGCTTATACATAATATATTTGCTTTGGTCATGTGCATCACAGAACACTTATTTTGCAATATGCCTATTGGTATGCTCTGATACAATGTCTCACAATTGCAAATGTTATGTCTACCATTTAGATGGAAGTGGTACATCTGTCAGAATGAACTTAGGTCTACAGTCATTAGGTCGACCCCACTAGGTCGACTGGCAGGAAGGTCGACCTGACTTAAGGTCGACATGGGCCAAGGTCGACATGACTTAAGGTCGAATTTGCATAAAGGTCGACATGAGGAAGGTCGACTGGTCATAAGGTCGACATGGGTTTTTCACTGTTTTCTGATCCGAATGTCGACACAGTCGACATGGACACAGTTGGCAATGAGAATCGGACCCTCGCAACGCTCGCGATGCTTCGGGCGCGGTGCCTCGCTGCGCTCGGCACACTATTTTATTCTCCCACCACGCCCTAGTGGATGGTAGGGCATGAAATACCGCCTGTCGGCACATGTCGGCTCAAAAAACAGTGAAAAACCCATGTCGACCTTATGACCAGTCGACCTTCCTCATGTCGACCTAGTGGGGTCAACCTAATGACTGTAGACCTAAGTTCATTCTAATAGATGACCGCTTCCCATTTAGATTATGATAGATTTGTATGTGATATTCCATGTTTGTAGTAAACTTGCTTCTCACACTCACTTCCAAAGCTCTCTCCCATTTACATCTCTAACCTCATCTCCTTTACACATTTGGGCACACCACAGTAATATTTTGCTCTGATTTTCACAAAAAAGAAATGTTTTACCAGCACACAACATTTAAGTTGTGAAACTGACCCAGAACCTTGGCTGACTGCTCATATATTCAGAAACCTGTGTATACACAAGAGCTTATTCATGCCAAAAGCATACACACCCAGAGAGAGATAAGACACAACCCTTCCACAGACTTAATAGGGCCTACACACTGAGCAATTTCAGGTCATTCTCTACTTAATCTAACTAGATCGCTTAGAGAAAAACCCTACATCGCTCCCTGTGTAGGGGCCATAACGATGCACGTCGCTGCCGCCTGGTGATTACTATCCGGTATGCTGGATAAATCTAGTTAATCACTGGTCAGGGCTTGTGTTCTCGTCGGAGACCAGGGTCAGTCCATTGGCGCCGGAATCCAGACAGATGAGATCCCGATTCGAGGGGTGAGGTGAGTATGTAGTCGGGAATGGGGGTTGTTAAGTTTAGGTGCATACTGGGAGGGTTAGGGTCAGGCTGTGGGAGGGGAGGTTAGGTTTAGGCATCACCTTGGGGTGAGGAGGGAGGATTAGGCATTGAGGGGGGAGGTTAGGGTTATGCTGCAGGAAGGATGGGATCTTAGCTTCTGAGCCCATCGGCGTTGCCAGCATTTGGGATGCAGCGATATTGACCGCCGGCATCCTGACCGCCAAGAAATCATACTGATACTGCTAGAGCTACAGTGTACACACTGTCTAAATGACCATCTACTTTTGTAAGCAGGGCTGCCATCAGATATTGTATGGCCCAGGACTCATAAAATAAGAAGCACCCCCATCCCTCATAAAGGAAATGGGCGCACAACTGATTTTTTTTTCACTGGGCAACACTGCTAAGCACAAGCAGCAGCACTTAGTCAGCTTAAAGGCCAACACACACCAGAACACCCTTGTCGTATGCAGGTGGTAAGTGCAGTTGAACGAGGGAACGTATGTGCTTTAAAAGCACATACAATACTCTAACAATTGCAGTGGAAGCCAACGGATCGGACGTGCAGCATGTCTGATCTGAGGGACGACCACTCGGCCTGCGGGACAACCCTTTGTGCACACAATCCGTCTAAATTGTTGTACATATCGTTCTGGTGCATGGAGGCCTTCAGTCGTTGCCCATATGTGCAGCTGTGCACTGCAGGGCTTCAGAGAGGTCACGCTTAGCAGACACACTCCTGGCTCACACACAAGAAAGAAAAGAATGTCTCTGTGTGGTGCACCTAGAGAGTTTCTAAAATTTAACTTTTATACAATAATTTTTTTTAAAAACTGCAAAATATAAAACAAATATACACATGAAACAAAACAATGACATATAAAAAGGAAATAGAATCCTCACACCGTTTCATATTTCGCAGTTTAAAAAAAAATTATTGAATAAAAGTTAAATTTTAGAAACTCTCTAGGTGCACCACACAGAGACATTCTTTTCTTTCTTGTGTGCCAGTAACCCTGTGTCCCATGGTAGCACACCCCTTATCAGATATATGTCAAGTTGAATCAGATCTATTTAGGAGGGTCCACCATAAAATTTACCTCAGATATTTTCTGTGCGACTAGTCACCCCCCAAAAAATTCTACACTCCTGGCTCATCAGCTGAGCCGGCCCAACAACCTACTTAAGCAGAGGGGGATTCCAGAGCCACATAGTGAACATCGGTGGGAGTGATACGACACAATGACCGCGTGTCAGTGTCACTCAGACTAGATTGCAACCAGAGAGGGGCTTTTAGCTGCTTATACATTATCAAGCTCACGGTGCTGCTGCCTGCCAGTGCCAAGTGAGACAGGCACCTGGGATTTATATTGTTCCTAAGGGGCTTGGATGTAAGATGATGATATTGTATGTACCTTATTTTATGTGTATTATTTTAGGATTTGCTGTACAGTCGTCATGTTCCGGAGGGCTGGAGCATTCGCCGTATTCAATGCTGCAGTGGCTCGCTCCCCCTGACGGTGATTCTTAACCGTTCATCGCAGGGAGCAAGGGGACGGCGGCAGGCAGGGAGATAGAAGCCTCCCTGCCTTGCCGGACACTGTGGGGCAAAAGCAGGGCCGCGGGTAGGGAGCCGCTTGCACTGCTCCTGATCGTGCATATGTAATGATCGGGAGCAGTGAATATATGAATATCTAATGAGCGGCTCTCGGCTCCCGGCTCCCCTGCTGGCTGTTATGTGTAAAAAAAAAAAATATTTTATTTTATTAAATTTATATTCATGTGCTGTAAGCAAATTAATAAAAATAGCATGCCCCTTCACATAATAAAATTCCTGATTTTGTGACACCAAATTTAAAAAAATAAAACTCTTATTTTAAAAGTTCACTATAAAAAAATGGTGACACATTGAATACACTCACAATGAATCACATTGAAAAACCCATTGAAAAACCACAGCGAATTGCGGTGACTATCAGACATTCACTGTTCACCGTCGGCGAACATTGCATGTTGAAGTAAAAAGATTCACCTTAGAGCACGAAAATCGCACACATTCGCCGTAGAACATGGCGAATCAGCCTCATTGAATACTGCCCTTTGACTGAAACAATGAGAATCTATGTCTTTGTCTAATGCAGCTAGTTGGGAAAGGGACAGGACACACACACACACACACACACACACACACACACACACACACACACACACACACACACACACACACACACACACACACACACACACGTCTGTATGTAAGAGATGAGCACACATTTTTTTACATCCAGCAAACTTCAGGGGGACACTCCCAGAACAAAGGTTACAGTCCAGACTATAGGAGGAATAGGAGCCATATTTTAAAAGGCAAAGATTCAGCAAGAACTTTTTCCTCTTAAATCTCATTAATTATGACCAAAAGCTAAATGCACACATTAGAGTTTGCATTCCATATTTCCCAAAGCATTATAGTATGTGCAAATAGCCAGAGTTCAGCAACAGGCTGCCCATTGCTTATGATCCAAGAATGACATCAAAATCCATTCTCTATAAATATGCAGCTCCCTCCCCAGATCGGAGAGCTGGTCTTTTAGTCTTTCCTAGCAACAGCTTAACCAATCACTGCACTGTATGAGGACAACCACAGGACTTCCCTGACAGTCTGTAGAAATAAATAAACACTGCAGTAAGAGGGATCTGGAAGGAAAAACCTATTACTGGGAACACTAATAAATCCCATATGACGATATTATGCAGAAAATATAAATATAACCCTATGTAACAAGCCCGTTGTAAAGCCGGGAGGAACAAGGCACTTGTGGGAGTAATATCTTTGTTTCTAATAAACATTTTCCCTTGATTAAATTTGAAGTAAAGAATCGTGTTCTGAAAGTCTCACTAGAAGTATTACTTCATGTAGATGTATTTAGGTGTTGTATAAACTTTTATGATGCAAAATACAAAAAAAATAGTTAAAAAACACCAAGGAGGAATTCAGTAACACTCAGTAAATGATTGTGTGTACAAAAAGGTGGTAGACCCAGGATTTAACGTCCACGGATATTGAATAGGAGCCTTTTTTTCACCTAATAACCTAGTAAGAATCCGGAATAGGTTCCTGGACCTACGTGTTAACATGATTCTGGCACAAATTACTGGATATTTAGCTGGGATTCCATTTCGGGTCTACTCAGACCGAAAAAAAATCCCTATTAAATGCATGGTACAGGTTGTTTTCAGGGACTAATTGAATAGTTTAGGGGGATAAATTAATATATAGTCCAGATTTGACTGCGTATACAGACAACAGAGGAGGTTAGTAAGACCTGCGGGAGCGTGCACTGTTAATGATATAGTGCATACACACTAGACAATATGAACAAAAATATCATTAACTATATTGCTGAAAAATCTTGTCTAATGTGTAACCAACTTTTGAATTTAAACAGGTCTACTTTTATTTGTACAGGAACCTTTATGATGGCTATACACTAGTTTGATTTGACCACATTTCACTAAATTCCAAGGGATCAGGCAAAGAAATCAGGTGGAAAGTGGCAAAATCAAGTGATTATTAGATCTGATGTGCGCTCCCGTTTGCATTAGATCAGAGATCGGACCTGTCCAACCTTTGACTCGGACAGCCTCCCAGCAGTGGGTAATGGGATTGCATGCAATATATTGCATGTGTTCTGCCGCCTGGGAAGGTCGCAGATGGCTCAAGGGGGATCGGCTGCGACTTCTCCTTTTAGAGAAGTCGCAGTAATTAATGTATGGGATCACAGAATTTAGAAAAGTTAATAAAAAACTTGGTACTTGTGTATTAGCTGGGCGCTCGGCTACGCTGCGCTGACGCTATGAGCGGAACGCTAGTGTTCCCCCTCCTCCATGACACCTCGGCGGCAGCGTTCCCCTCCTCCGGCAGTCACTCGTCACTCCCCGGCGGCAGCAATGTACGTAATTCAGTGTACTGCCGCTGGGGGAGCATCACATGGTTTCCCTGCTCCGCCAGCTGCACTACGCTAATTGCGTACATTGCTGCCGCCGGGGTGTCATGGAGGAGGCTGCTGGAGGAGGGGAACGCTGCCGCCGGGGTGTCATGGAGGAGGGGAATGCTAGCGCCGGGGACATCGCTGCGAGGATCGCGATGGACGTTAGGTAAGTATAATGCACTACACACACACACACTATCAACACACATTTCACCCACTAACACAATCATATCCCCACTATCCACGTCATACCCCCAGTATCCACGTGGGCGTGGAGATAAATTTATAAAGTGTGGCGAGCACTTTATAAAATTAAATCCACGCCCATGTGGATACTGGAGGTATGACGTGGATAGTGGGGATATGAACCACTGGGGCAGATGTATTAAGCCTTTACAAGAGATAAATTCAAGGTTGACAATGAGAGATAAACGTCCAGCCAATCAGCTCCTTACTGACTTTTTTCAAACACAGCCTGTAACATGGCAGTTAGCAGGTGATTGGCTGGACGTTTATCTCTCTCTTTATCACCCTTGCATTTATCTCTTGTTAAGGCTTAATACATCTTCCCCATTGTGTATTAGCACAGCTCCTGAACAAGCTATGTAAGTTACGTAGTTTACGTAAGTTACGTAGTTTACGTAGCCAGCATAGTGGTGTATTGGTATTCTCAATACACCACTGCGCAAACTACGTAATGGGCGCCCTGCTAATAGACAAGTACCAAAAACTTTAAACCAGGAATACTTATGTACTGCAGTTTGCCGGTATGCAATTCCACTTAAAATGCACTGTATCCTTGTATTGCATACAAAATCATTGCTATAACTACCTACTGTGTCCCATAAACAATGACACATTAACTGGCATCATGCAACTTTATTACATACAATATTTCACTCTATAAAGCTAATACTATAGTTTACATACTGAAATTAGAATTAATCTAAACAATTTGTGTAGAAAAGAAAATAAGCCTCCAACCTGATGTTACAAGGAAATAATTATGGGTAGATTTTAAAATGTTTAAAAAAAAAAAAAAAATTACAAATTTCTTTAAGTAAATTTGGTATCACTATATTTTATTATTATGCATTGTAGTTTATGTGATATTGAGCTCCATTTAATAATATTCTGTCTTTGAATTCCTCAATACATCCTGTGGAGTTTAGTATGGCCTTTCTAGGCGTTATAAAAGAGAAAAAGCAACATTATACAAAAGCAGCAGAGCTGTGTCTCGCCTAGAGTTTGTCACTATTCCCCATCAGGCAATCAAAATAATTACAGGACCCCAGCAAGTTACTGCAGAAGATCATCCCATCACATCACATGAGTAGTCAGCAGACATGCACATACATGGCAGCATTATGGCGGCACAAAATAATGTGAGGAATCTTTAAAAAAAAAAAAAAATCCAGACAATTCAACTTTTAACTCCTTGGATCACTGGCTAAGAGATTAGAAATATCATCAGCCTGATGGTTAGCAACATGGAGTCGTGACCTCCTGCTGAGAAGGTTGGGACTCACTTTGGGGTCAGGACGACAGTTTGAGAACCGCTGCAGTATACAAAGAGCTTCTCAACTCACTCATGGCAAGCTTGACTGTGGGCAACAATAACTCGGGATTACATAATAATTCTTTCGATCTATGGGATAATGCTCATAGGCAAACGAAAGGGGGGTTTCTGGTTGTCCGGAAACCCCCTCCTCTTGGCAAGTGCGTTAAATTATGACAATAGCACTGGTATATAATATGATCAATAGAGCTGCCACCACATCATGCAGTTTATGGGACAGAGCGGAGCTGCTGCACATGCCTAGTGTACCAGCTTCTTCTACCACATTTACTGTATGTGTGGATCTGAGCCCTCAAACATTGCAATGGACCAGAGAGTAGAAGACAGGAGGAAGAGCCAGGAGCCTTACCTAGAGGTTGGAGAATGTGAGCTTACAAAGTGCAGTACTGGATCCAGGGGTTAAAGTGAGGGGGAACGGGGTGGAACTGAGTTCCACCACCTCTAATGGCGAAGTGGAACATTTTAACCTCCACCTTTGACCTGCACAGTACTACTCACAGAAAAGCATTCTAGTTTGCAGGGGGATACCAAAAACCCTACCCCTGGCCCTGTCTCTGCAGGGGGAGGGGAGGGAGGGGGGTAATTTAGGTGGCATAGAGAAATGAGTTCCCCCACCTCTTTTTTATGATGATAACCTTTTTCTGACCACTTATCTTATTTAAATATTTGAAACAGCCTATACTATAGACCATCTGTACTGTTAAACATTAATACTGTATTCCATACAGTATCCAGTGTATCAAAAGACCGATTTCTAGGGCTGTTACCGCTCCCCCAGACTCCCCTACTTACTCCAATGCGCTGCAGAGTGGGAGATTTTGGATTACATTTGAAAAAAAACCTATAAAAAAATCCTGCGTTTGCCACGGACGGATGCTGGCTGTGAAATATGAGCTTGGGGCATGTGATTAATGTTCTGTGTACTAAATACAAGGAATAATGCCACTCTAACCTATTTTTTTCCTTTAACTGTGCAGTGAAACACATAGCATTTGTCAGAACACTTTGGAAACATGAACTTTACACTGTACATTTGCATTTAACACAAAAAATTTGGTCATCAAGGTGTTATAGCCCTACTGCAGCAACAGGGTAATCCACGAGCTTGCTTTCCTTGTTTCTATAAAACAAACAATTACAGGTATGGTATAAGAAAATTCAGTCAGTAGCAGGAAGGGTTCAACTTAAAAAGGATACTAATGCCTACATTGTATGTTCTTATTGTAGAACAAAAAAAGGCTTCTGAAATCTTATTTGCAGTGACGCTGCCCAGCATAAAATACAATCTCCTACTATTAAGTTCTTCCTAACATTCAGTTTAAATATCAACATTTTTCGCTTTTTCCACAAGAGAACAGATACTGGAAACTACACCTCCTACAAAAGATCCTGTGAATAAACTCTACCCCCAGTGTTAGGAATGTGCAGAACAATCACAGTAATCTACAAATCCTGCAGAGCTGGCACTGAACACCACCCTCTCTGTACTGTATAGTATTACTTATACACATACCTTTGTTCGCCCAGCACTCTTCTCTGGCACAGGTGGAAAGGTGCAAGGAGGGCGACCATGTTGGATGTGATAGTTCAGCAAAAGATATGGATTCAAAGGCACCCATGGGACGGAGACAAATGAGGATATTTCAGGAGGATTGTTATGGGAATCATGCAGGTTATAGGACCCTCTCTTGTTCTCTGTGTCATTTTTATAAAGATAGACTGAGGAGTCGCCAGACACATGGCTCAGGAGATAAGAACCATCCTGCAAACTGTGTGAAGGAAAACAACATATATTAATATTCACAATCACAGCTAGCAGATATTTTGTATCAAATGCCACAACTAATACTATATACTCTACAAATAAATAGATAATTTTGACCAAGTCCTGAGGCCAGATACACCAAGTTTCAAAAAGTGATAAAGTTGAGTGTAAAATGCAACCAGCCAATTAGATTATAACGATGGGTTTGAAACATGACAGTTAGGTGCTGGTTAGTGCATTTGGCCCCTGGAACAGGAAATAATTTAAAACAATGTATTTAAAAGAACAATCCTGATTTACTTTATACTTGAAAACTAAATTGTGTACCCAAGTTTTCATGCGTTCTTGGTTGAGTACAGTACCCAGTCCTCAAGAGCTACAAACAGTTCCCATTTTCCAGACCACCTAGCTGGTGCACAGATGTAGTCATTACGGTCACATTTCCAACCCGCTGCATTCATTCCTAACCGACACATTCTACAGATCTTCAAGTAGCCTGGAAAACAAACTGCTCAAGGACCAGATTTGGTCACACCTACAGCATAGTAAGACCCACAAATACAACTTAACTACAGTTCTTTAGTGTTAAATGGACAATTAGCCCCGATAAGCTACAGTTATTGGGAGTTACGCTTCAGCAGCTAAAACATTATCCCTGATAAGCAGCTAATGGAGAACCATTTTTGTGGGATAACGCATGGGCCCTGAAACTTATCCTGGATCCCCATATCAAACAGCACAATAAAAGCAGTCTAGAATTAGATAGTCCAATGTACTATTGGGCTAGTTTAGCCTGTTTTTAGCCATGCAGTTATCATCGTAGTCATATGCTTTGAAAGTAGGGAAACTACTGCATAACTCCCAACTTTCTTGGAGGAGGAGGGAAGCGCGAAGGCACGTCAGAAATGTTGGGGATGCGGCCTAGTGAAAGGGGGTGTGGCCTATACCCGTAGCTCTCCCACGAGGCCACGGCCTGTTTTCATCGCTGCCGGGCATAAATAAAAACGCTGTGCAAATGTGCACGTCTATTCATGGGCGACAGTGGGGACTACCAACTTCCCTCCTCCGCTGCGGGACACTGCCGGCCCCAGGCAGGACAAGGGAACGTTCCCAAAAACTGGGAAGTTCCCGCGGTAACCGGGACAATTGGGAGGTATGCTACTGGCTTACCCACTTTGGTACAATATTGCTGGTCTAATATTAAATAGAAACAGGTAAAGTCGTGACACAGACTTGAGAAGTGGTTAATAAAGAGGGTAGAACATTCTTATACTGTAATATGCAGAAGTTCCTTGGGGAGCATCAAAAATTCTCAAATAGTAAATGTACAAATACACCTTTTTCTTACAATGTAGCTTTTTATTTAGGGCTCCATTTGACCACTACAGGGATGAATCAGAAGTAAACAAGGTGTATTCATGGTGACAACTTCCTATATGAGTCACTTTTCTGTACCAACCTACATGACAGAGTCCCCTCTCTTGTTTGCTAGGATGTGAGTGTGTCAGTCAGCCAAGTACATATTCCCTCTTATATTGCTAGCTTTGATGGCTTCCATTATAAACCATGACCACTTAGATAAAAATCAATATGAAAGTGCTCAGTGAGGATGTAATACCACTGAGGCTGTAACAAAACCCATGATTTCATAAACATTTCTGTCTAAACTTCCAGGAAATGTCTTCTTTGCATTGAGACTGTTCTGCCTGCCTGACTTGTGCCATAAAGTGCCAATTTATGTTAGATAGATTGGCACTGCTGCATACCTCCCAACTGTCACGATTCCGTCGGGACAGTCCCGATTTTCGGGTCCTGTCCCGACGTCCCACCCGCGGCAGGCATTGTCCCGCTGCGGGGGGTGGCAGTTGGGAGACCCCCCAATCTAGTAGAATAGACGCTGTGCGCATGCGCACAGCGTCTATTCTCGTATGAAAAGGAGGTCGCGGCTAATTAGCATAAGCCGCGCCCTCATTTGCATACGCCCCGCCCCCTTTTCGCCGCGCGAGTGTCCCTATTTCATCCGGACACAAGTTGGGAGGTATGCTGCTGAAATGCACTTGTTCCTATGGGAGACAATTGAATTATGTTCTACTTGAGGACTAAACTAAACATACAGTAAATGATAAGACTGAAATGTCACACTCACCCAGTTACCCACTTTAGAATATGACGTAGAGAGTTCAGGCAGTTAGCGGGCCTACATAGGAAAAAGAACTATGCATTACTAAATAGATGGCAGTGTACACTTTAAGCATTTCTACATCTGTTAATAAAATGTATTATACTTTAAACAAAATACATTTATACTACTTTTACACCAGCCCTGTAAGCCCAGGTTTTTGCATAGGAGCGCGCAAAATCCCAGCTCTGCAGGTGGTGTATAAGGTCTGACCCGGGTTATCAACCAGGCAGGTGCTCAGGGTTGAACACACGTTCAACCCAGATTGCTTTGCAGTGTTAATGGGTAATGGTTTCAATTTAGCCTACAATTTTGAGTATATAGTCAAAATCGCATCGGGATCGCACACAGATCGTATAGTGATCGGACAGGTTTTTTAACCTTTGGATTCCGATGCGTGCTCCCGCACAGCACAAATCGAAGCCAAATAGACAGGGCTGCATTGACTATATAGTACAGGTCAGTACTAGATAGTCAAAATTGCATGTATGTCTTTTGCCATGCTGTGTGATTCAATCCCGATGCTATCCGATCGCATTGGGATCAAATAGTACGGCTGTCGGCCGTGTGTACACACCATTACCCTGTTCATTGCAATGGAAAAGCCGGTACTTGGAGATGCTCTCATCTCCCAGCAGCGGCTCAGACCCCATCTCTGGGGACAACCTGTCTGGCATTTTGCCGCATCGGGACGCCT
Organism: Crinia signifera; assembly: GCF_055691185.1. Lineage (NCBI taxonomy): Eukaryota > Metazoa > Chordata > Amphibia > Anura > Myobatrachidae > Crinia > Crinia signifera. Next base: position 208,465,310 of record NC_139220.1, read on the forward strand.
GTCTAAAAGGTGTTGCAAGCCAGGTCCCACTTGGCTTGGAGCAGAGAACAAAATCCAGGTGTGACCTGGCCTTGCTGGCGTAAAAGTATTACTGAAGAATACAGCCACAGGGGTAACCTCTAACACAGTGCTGGAGAAAAAAACAAATACAAATTTGGTTTTAAACGCAACCTCATACAACTGCACCAATGTTTATAATAGAATAAGAATCAGTGTTGTGTAGCAAATTGAGGATCACAACAGAGCGCTACTCGGATGAAAATGGCAAATAACAGAAAATAATAGCTTGCAATTTGCAAAATAATATGGGTACATGACATTTCTTTTGCTATTTAAAATGGACTGTAGCCCTATATTATTTGTGTCTTCTAATTTTAATTGCCAAACATATATATTAAATCAGTGGTTCCCAAATTGTGCATTGTGACACCCAGGGGTTCCTTGGGTTGGCGGTAAAGCACCAATTCAAATTATTTATGGTCAATTTAATAGGAAAAACCAGTGTAATTGGCTACCAATCATAAAAAATGTAGACAAACAGGTGTAAATATGTGGTCAAGAACAATATTTGCTTCTAAGGTGTACACACGGGTACAATCAGCATGAGATTTTGACTATATAGTCAAAATCGCATGCAGATCGTATGCAGATAGCACAGGTTTTTTACCTTGCGATCCCGATGCGCGCTCCCGTGACAGCACAAATCGTAACCCAGACAGACAGGGCAGTAATGACTGTATAGTGCAAATCTAATGTAGATAGCATGAATTGTATGTAAATAGTACAGAGTTGGCAAAGATTGTATAGCAGTCGAATAATAAGTCAAATAGCAAGGGAATTTCACCGTGTGTACACAGCATAAGGATGACATATAAACACAATTTACTAAATATAATATTTATTTCTAAATTTGTCAATAAAAAACATTTGGCCTAGGGGTGATGCACAAGAAAATTATTATATACCAGGATGCCATGCTTTAGGAACCAATGTATTAAAGCAGGGATGGGGAACCTTTTTTCTACCGAGGGCCATTTGGAAAATTTGAAAACCCTTCGGGGGCCATATAAAAATCATCAATTATCGGCATATACACGTGGGCATTATACACAGGGCAGCGGCATATACATGTGGGCATTATACACACTGACAGCGACATATACATGTGGGCATTATACACACTGACAGCGACATATACATGTGGGCATAATACACAAGGGCAGCGGCATATACATGTGGGCATTATACACACTGGCAGCGGCATATACATGTGGGCATTATACACAGGGCAGCGGCATATACATGTGAGCATTATACACAGGGCAGCGGCATATACATGTGGGCATTATACACAGGGCACCGGCATATACATGTGGGCATTATACACACTGACAGCGGCATATACATGTGGGCATTATACACACTGACAGCGACATATACATGTGGGCATTATACACACGGGCAGCGACATATACATATGGGCATTATACACACGGCCAGCGACATATACATGTGGGCATAATACACAAGGGCAGCGGCTTATACATGTGGGCATTATACACACTGGCAGCGGCATATACATGTGGGCATTATACACACGGGCAGCGGCATATACATGTGGGCATTATACACACGGGCAGCGACATATACATGTGGGCAGAAACACCATAAAAAGTGACAGTGTGGAGGAAGGGGGGGTGTCACCCCCAAACAGGTTAATGTGATTATGTCTGATAATGAAAATCAGACATAATCACATTAACCTGTTTGGGGGTGAATCCAGGGGTAAATGACAACCCCTGGATGTGTCAGTCACTGGGGAAGGGTGGGTGAGAGAAGCAGCATTGGTGGGCGCATCTTCTGCATATCTCCCCTGCCACCCGCCCGGCTTTATTACCGATTAATCAGCTGCCCGCCCTCCCATATTACTGATGTATCAGCCGCCCGCCCGCCTATATTACTGATGTATCAGCCGCCCGCCCTCCTATATTACATACCAGGTGCTGGGGATTGCTGCTGCTGCCGCCGGGGAGATGTGTTGAAGACGCGCCCGCCAATCACAGTGGCTGTGGAGGGGATGCGCCGGCAGTGATTGGCGGGCGCGTCTTATGCACATCTCCTCGGCGGCAGCAGCAGCAGCCATCCCCGGCGGCTGGTATGAAATATAGGCGGCCGGGCGGATGATACTTCTGTGATATAGGCGGGCGGCTGTAATATAGGCAGGCGGGCGGGCCGGACATATTGGGTACGGGGGCCGTATCCGGCCCGCGGGCCGGAGGTTGCCCACCCCTGTAAGAAGGATCAATGCATGACAGTTTGTTTCTTTAGTACTTTATAGTATATTTAAGATGTTGTTAGTAAGCTAGCTTTCAGAGATCCAAGTGAAAACGCCATTATTTAGCTTTGCTATAACACCTTTATCTTGTCCATGGGTTCACCTATTAAGATGTATTGAGGTGTTTTACTACAGCACTAGCATGGAGTAGCAGCATTGCTAGTTTCAAGGACAATATATATACCGAAGTAGCAGATACAAACACACAAGTTATAAAAGCAAAACTAGTGTTCATTCTAGCACCTTATTCAGCTTTGCATCATTGAAAAAACCCATGGTCCCACCTCCTAGATAAAATTTACAGCCTGCCTCCCAAACTTACTCCTCTCCAACCTAATTCCACTCATCATCTCCTGAATGACTTTTTGATCCCCACCTTCTCCTCCTCTCTGGTCACCATCTTATTTCCTATCTTCTCCTCTGACAAACGGTCTCACTCTACAACTTGACCCTCCACTGAGCTCCAGCCATCCCTCTTAGTCTTCCCCAACCCTGGCACTCTGAAGTCCAGAGAGCTATATGGTATTGGAGAAAATAAATTTCACACCAACTACCACCATTTCAAGTTGATGCTTACTACTTATAACCTCGCTATCTTTTGCTAAACTAACTTCAAATGTCTTATGCCAGTCTTCTAAATAACAACTTCCTCCACTGACCACATGCTCCTCCATTGACATTCACCCCATCTACCCTTAACTACACCACTCACTTCACTAAGAAGATCATAGTAATCCTTAGTGCATTCTCAACTCTAACTTACTCCATCCCCCACCTGCCTTCCCGCCCTTTCTTCTCTCCCACCACTGGGGACAAAGTATACATTTAGGTACTTGTGTAGTTTAACGGCGGCAGCTTACGCTACGTTTAAAGCTACGCTAATAGCGTAGCCCAATGGATGCCTTACTTGTGTAGTTTCACGGCGGCAGCCTAAGCTACGTTATCAGCGTAGCCCAACAGCTTCCTTACTTGCGTAGTTTCACAGTGGCAGCCTAAGCTACGTTATCAGCGTAGGCTGCCGCCGTGAAACTACACAAGTAAATACCGTACTGTTGCCGGGAACTGCATCTCTGTCCCCGGCTTCTCTGGCAAGCCTAGTCAGCACCTCTCTCACACTGCTGGCGCCAGCATGATCCCCTCTCTTTGGCGGCAAGGGGGTCATGGTGTACAGCAACCCTGCTGACAGGGTTAGGGAGCTCTGTAGCACATGCATCTCCTGTCCAAAGAGAGGTTCGGACGCAAGTGCGTCTCATTCACAATTAAGGATACATTTGCCGTTTTCTATAATACATACTGGCAAATTACCCCCCCCCCCCACTATCCACGGCAGGGAGCCCCGCGAGGGGACGTGTTACGCGTCCTCCCGACCTTTTCATACCCCCACTATCCACGTCGGCGTGGAGTTGATTTTATATAGATGGCGAGCGCAGCGTTCCCCCCCGCGAGGGGGCGCAGATTACATGTAAGGTAATCCGCTGCACTCACCACGCTTTGGGCTCGGTGGCGCGCCACACTATTGTTTTGCTCTCTCTTGCTCCAACCTGGACCATTTTCTATATTTGCACCATCTCATTCTCCATCTCAATTCTTGACCCTTTTCAGTCTGGCTTCTGTACCCTCCACACCACTGAAACTTCCCTAATGAGATAACCAATATTTCTCTCACTATCACGTCCAAGGGCCACTTCTGTGTCTTTCCAACTTTAACACTCTCTACTCCATCAGATCTGTCCTGTCAGCAACATTTCTTTTTTGTCTCTACCTCCATCTTCTTCACTCAATCTACTTCTTGGTGTCCTGGACCAGGACTTCCCCCTTCACATCTCCCTCAAAAAACTTTGTGAAATCTTATGATGTAAAGTAATACTCGTTATCTGAAGCAACCCAAAGACTCAAATGGGGTGATTAATATAAGTGCAAATTGCATAGCACTGCATTAAAATGAGGCCAAAGTGCATACTTAGTTGTACAATGAGTGGTTGCAATAAAACGGCAGTAGTATTACACAACATTATTTTAAGGTCATGGGTTTTCCTTAAGGTGGTGTGCTATACCTAAAATACAAATAAAAAAAATTGATTAACAGATACGTCCCGCTATTCTCCACACACTTCCCCAGCCAATCAACTGTTCATAAACGTATTGCCAGGGCTCCCCAGATACTGTGGGCAGAGCTATATGCTGATCATGCATGTTGGAATGTATGTACATACTGTTTAAGTTGCCTTAGATCAGGGGTTGCCGGACTTTTGAGATTAGGGATATACTTTTAGTTCATGTAATTAGCAGAGATCTAACATTGTCAATGGGCCTGATTCAAAGGTCGATAAACTGATATTCCCCATGAATTAACCCCTTCCTGACACAGCCAGTTTTTGCCTTCCTGACAGAGCCCTTTTTTTCAAATCTGACATGTCTCACTTAAGTGGGGATAACTTTTTTTTGCTTTTACTTATCCCAGTGATTTTGAGATTGTTTTTGTTTTCTCGTGACACATTGTACTTCAAGTTAGTGGTAAATTTGGGTCGATACAGTCTGTGTTTTTTTGTGAAAAATACCAAAATGTCGCAAAAAAATGGAAAATTTAGCAATTTGCAAAATGTTAAATTTTCTGCTTGTGAGACAAATAATCATACCACTCAAAATAGTTAATAACTAACAAAGACCATATGTCTACTTTATGTTTCCATCATTATTTCAACTTCCTTTTAAATTTTTTGGACACTAGGAGGCTTAAAATATGAATAGCAAATTCTCAAATTTTCAAGAAAATTTCAAACACTGATTTTTTTAGGGACCAGTTCAGTTCTGATGAGACTTTGAGGGACTTGTATGTGAGACACCCCCATAAATGATGCCATTTCAAAAACTGCACCCCTCACAGTATTCAAAACAGCATTTTGGAAGTTTGTTAACCCTTTAGGTGTTTCACAGGAATTAAAACAAAGTGTAGGTGAAATTTCAAAATTTCATTTTTTTTGCAGATTTTCAATTTTAATACATTTTTCTAAGGAACACAGTAGATTTTACTAGAGAAATGTGACTAAAAATTGATTCCCCCAATTCTTTTGTTTTCATAAATATCCTATATGTGGCCCTAGTGTGCACGTTGACCAAACCACAGGCTTCATAATAGAAGGAGCACCTACTTGATTTTGGAGCCTCCTTTTTATGAGATTATATTTTAGGCACCATGTAGGTTTCTAGGCACCATAAGATGCTAAAAGTTAGGAACCTCCCCCACAAGTGACCCCATTTTGCAAACTACACCCTTCAGGGAATTCATTTAGGGGTATAGTGTACATTTCAAACCCCCAGGGGTTTCACCAATTTTGATACAACTGGGCTGTGAAAATGAAAAAATTTAATTTTTCATTTTCACAGCTCAGTTGTATCAAAATTGGTGAAACCCCTGGGGGTTTGAAATGTACACTATACCCCCTGATGAATTCCCTGAAGGGTGTAGTTTGCAAAATGGGGTCACTTGTGGGGGGGTTCCACTGTATGGGTGCTTCAGGGGTCATTCAACCAGAATCTGTGCTGCAAAATCCAAATATCACTCCTTCCCTTCTGAGTCCTGCCATGCACCCAACTGGTATTTTTTGGTCACATGTGAGGCATTGCCATACTCGGGAGAAATTGGGGCACAGATTTTGGGGTGCTTTGTCTCCTTCATTCCTTGCGAAAATGAAAAATTTTGAGCCAGATCTGCATTTTTGTGTAAAAAATGTAATTTTTTACACAAAAATGCAGTTCTGGCTCAAAATTTTTCATTTTCGCAAGGAATGAAGGAGACAAAGCACCCCAAAATCTGTGCCCCAATTTCTCCCGAGTACGGCAATGCCTCATATGTGACCAAAAAATACCATTTGGGTGCATGGCAGGACTCAGAAGGGAAGGAGTGATATTTGGTGGTGGAATGAATGGTGGGTGCTATGTTGCATTAGCAAGACCCCCGAAGCACCAATACAGTGGAACCCCCCCACATGTGACCCCATTTTGCAAACTACACCCTTCAGGGAATTCATTTAGGGGTATAGTGTACATTTCAAACCCCCAGGGGTTTCACCAATTTTGATACAACTGGGCTGTGAAAATGAAAAAATTTAATTTTTCATTTTCACAGCTCAGTTGTATCAAAATTGGTGAAACCCCTGGGGGTTTGAAATGTACACTATACCCCCTGATGAATTCCCTGAAGGGTGTAGTTTGCAAAATGGGGTCACTTGTGGGGGGGTTCCACTGTATGGGTGCTTCAGGGGTCATTCAACCAGAATCTGTGCTGCAAAATCCAAATATCACTCCTTCCCTTCTGAGTCCTGCCATGCACCCAACTGGTATTTTTTGGTCACATGTGAGGCATTGCCATACTCGGGAGAAATTGGGGCACAGATTTTGGGGTGCTTTGTCTCCTTCATTCCTTGCGAAAATGAAAAATTGAGCCAGATCTGCATTTTTGTGTAAAAAAATGTAATTTTTTACACAAAAATGCAGTTCTGGCTCAAAATTTTGCTGTCAGGGACAGCAGACATCTCCAAACTGTCACCGCGTCTATAGAAGCGGTGACAGTTTAATGGCATGACGTACATTTATGCCATGTGTCGGGAAGTACATCCCGACCATGACGTAAATGTACGTCAAATGTCGGGAAGGGGTTAAAGTACTCAGGGTGGCATATTAATGCAGCAGGAGGAGGCTGAGCTCCAGCAGCATCACCCAACAACAGTCCCTGTACCACTCGTATCAGACAATAAACCCCACACACTACATCCAGGAGCCGCTCAGGATGTACTTGGTGCTGTGAGGAGCCTATGTGCCGGTACAGAACAGTAAGCATTGGGGCCAGGCTGAGATATAGCAGCTGCAGGGGGCTCTTCACAGAACTTCGGTAATTTCACGACATAAGCTGCACTACCGGGAGATGGCGTTCTGGCCTCAGATGTCAGTTCAATTGTATTTTTGTTCATTTGGTTGTGATCTACCAGAGGATGCACGGAGATCTACTGGTAGAACACAATCTACCTTTTGGCCCGGTCTGGCTTATATACTTTTACCTAAAGTTACTAATTATCACGTACTTTTGGTACTAAATGTAATAGCTAATCATTAACTTAGTGTTGTACATATAATTAAATTGTGGTCCGTACATTATTTGTAACATGTCAACTTTTTAAATGTATTACTATAGTATCTTAATTAATTCTACACATGCATTTGAGAAATAGGAAAACCATAATATAAATAAAAACCAGTGAGCAAAGAATGGAGAATAAACAGCGTAATTACACTTACTTGAATATACAGATTTTTTCTTTAAGTTTTTCACCAGTGATTTCTTCAAGCATAAAGAACTTGGATGTTAATGCATCCACATGGCCTTCAAGGTAAAAAACAAAACAAAAACAACAAACATGATTTATTTGTGCAAATCTTTAAAAAATGGTTTCCTTAATGAATAACCACCAAGGAAATGTCTAGGTTTCCTTTAGGTGGCCCCTCCGTGTAACTAAAGTTGGGTTCTGCCTCTTGCCCGAAATACAGACGCAGCACAACATTAACCCTTTGAGTGCCAACATTGCTATGAGCAATCCTCAAAATAACTGCTAAAACTGCCAGCATCGGTTTTTTTTATATGAATAAATACAAATACAGCCAAGTCAAGTAATTGCAGATTAGTCAAATATTGCAACCAAAGAAAAAAAAACAGCGGCTAAAAGCAGCGCTGGCATTTTTAATGGATATTTTGAGGATCTCACAGCAACGTTGGCCCTCAAATGGTTAATAAAAAGGTTTGCTTGCCAATTTTCACACCTATGTTGACAAACACATTATAGTTTTGCACTATTGCAAAGTAAATGAGAGAGGAAAAAAGGATCGTCACTTCTCTCTGGGGGGGGGACTTAGACACTAAGCCCTGCCCACATTAAGCCCCACCCCATTCTGGTAAATGCCACGATACACGGCTCTTCAGGGAGCAAGTGGTACTAAATGACGCCATGAGCATCATTTTAGCCCCACCCCCACAGCGAAGAGCCACAAATGCTAAATGTGGGAGGCTTGCCCACCCTTCTGGGGCAAGTAGGACTTAAAGGACACAGGGGTAAATGTATGACACTTGAAGAAATGATATCTATTCCCATAAAGAATGTTATGTACAAGGTGATAACATACCTCCCAACTTCTGTGTTGGGGAAATAGGGACGCGAGCGCCCGAAAAGGGTGTGGGGCGTATGCAAATGAGGGCGTGGCTTTTGCTAATTAGCCGCGACCTCATTTTCATACGAGAATAGACGCTGTGCGCATGCGCACAGCGTCTATTCTATTAGATTGGGGGGTCTCCCAACTGCCACCCCCCGCAGTGGGACAATGCCTGCCGCAGGTGGGACAGCGGGACAGGACCCGAAAATCGGGACTGTCCCGCTGTAATCGTGACAGTTGATAGGTATGTGATAATGCTGCAGCCAATCGGCTCTGGTCAATTTGGAGCCGACTGGCTGATGCATTATCACCTTGCATATAATGCTCTATATGGGGATAGATAGCACTTCTCCAAGCTTCATACATTTACCCCACAGTTTTCTACTATCATAATATCTATAAGATAATAGCTGCGGTCAGATGCTGTGGCAGGAAGGAGAATGAATCTGCTATATGGCATTTTGGCTTCCGCAGAAACTACATTGCGACTTGCAAAATCACAAAGTTCAAAAGATGAAAGTTCACTATAGTGACGTGAACCAAGATACTGTGCGTTGCTCTTTCTTACAGGCACAGTACAGCTGTGGAGAGCAGGGGTATATCCTACACAGCTGCATTCTGGTGCCTGCATGAGTCAGAACCACAGATGGGAAGAATGAACCTTCCAGCCAGATGTATTATATGACAAAGAACAAATGATCTACACAGTTATTACTATTTACACACGTATACATATATTTGTCTACACCCTGGCAATCAAGTAATGTCACAAAAGTACAGTCACCTATGTGTGACACATATGTGGCAAGCAGAACGAGGGCAAGCAGACATTTTAGGCTTACTCCATATCGGCACATTACTTTGCTGGCAGCTGAGTTTAAAAATATTGTCTGGAATTACTGAGCATGACCAAATGTGTTACATTCTCCTGTTTACACCACACTTTGCTGTTATCTCTCAGACAACTTCATGTGCTGCACATGTACACAGTCTCCCTGCTCTCATCAACTACATGAATTTATAATTTACTAAATGTATTAAAACTGCAGTAAAATTCACTAGTAATGAAAGTCCTAAAAAAAAAAAAGCCACAGAGAAATAAAATGTTCTAGAGCCACAAGGAGGGGCTTTGTCATAGCAACTGCACAACAAAACATTCATTTCTTTCCAGAACAGGAAATGTAGTAATCATACAAGAGTGCTACTCTGAGTCACTGCCTCTTTCTATATTATATGTACCTCAGGATCTCTGCTCCATGGTATGCTGGAAATTCCTGCACTGGGCCTCTTTTCCCAAAATCTTGCAGGTCATATATTCACTGCAGGGTAGAATGACACAACCCCTGCGCCATGTTGCATATAACCTCCTAAGTACAATATTATAGCCTCAATAAATGTAACAATATTAATGGTCTTCACCTTAATTCTTCTTACTCCTTTATACTATCACGGAACATTACTTCCTGGGCATCCCTAGGTGCCTTAGCTGCTGTGTGTTATGTGTTCCTTGCTTGCTACTACACTGATTAATAATTAGAGGACGTTTATTTATATGGCGCCATAAGGGTTCTGCAGCACCTAACAATACATAAATGAGCAAAAACAAGAAAATAACGACTTACAGTACAATTTAGGGCAAATACATGGTAAACAAAGATATTTGCATTAGGGGACAGGACACTGAATCATTATTAGGGAGACAGGGACCTAGGGTTAGGTGATATTGAATGGAGTAAAAATAATCATTCTCAGAGCGTAAAAAGCACATGAGGAGAGAGGGCCCTGCTCGTGAGCTTGCAGCCCCCTAGGAAACCAGCCATTTACTATAATACCACCAGCATTTTCTGCTCATAATATTCAGTTTGGAAAGACAGGGAGTCCGCAGCATGAGCAATGGATTACATTTGTAATTTATAAGTTGCCAGCACACTAAGGAAGCAGTGGAAACTAAACTCACCAACATACAGCACACAGTTAGAGTGGATTAGACTTTCAGTCCACAAACGGCAGCTCTCGCTCTCGGTCAGTGACTCCACACCATAACAAGTTTGGTAATTCATCTTGGTAAGCAGAAAACCTGGGATCTGCTGAGGGGGAAGACACAAAAGTCAAACATAGAACCCCATGTGTAGGCTACTTGTAGGTAGAAACATTTTACCAAAGACAGAAACAGCTGTGGGGTACTGTACATTCAATTACAGTCAAAACTGCCATCTGGTTGGGAAGATGATTTTGGTCAGAACGGGTTCCGACCTATTCAAGAAGGGCTGTTTTTTTTTACGACAGATCAGAATGCTCAAACTCTGAAACCATGCGGATTGGCAGAGTAGCCGCGGATCCATGTGCTTTTGGCGGAAACGCGACCAAATCTGACAGGTTTTAGCCCCGTTTCCAACAATCTCAATCTGACTTGAAAAATAAAAATTGGATTGAGGAGATGCAGCAAGGAGGACGGCATCAGGTGAGCAGCAGCAGCTCATCTGGCCAATCATCCCGTCTGCCGTCCTTCCACCCCCTCCTCACATTGCTCACCCTGTCCCGTCACCCTTGTTCGCCGTCCCGCCTCCTCCTGTCACTCACCCGGTCCCGGCATTGACCAGGTGAGCTGCAGCAGTAGCAGCCAAATCGGGCAGTTGGATTTGGCTCAAATCCGAGTCGGATTTGGCCGCATTGAATAGATATTGTCGGATCCATTCCGACAAATGCATGTTGAAATGGATCAGACATTAATTGATTATACCCCTATGTGTCTCTACAGACATTTTCAGAAGATACAGGGCAAACACATTTTCCTCCTAAATAAATTACAAGACTGTCTATGTAAATGAAGAACAAATACATAGAATTAAATGTAATAGGGTGCAAGAAGCAGGTTGTATGGGAGTTTGTCCAAGAATAGACATTTTTAAATTGGCAGTCATTTACAAGGCAAAAACAGGTTGACTTTGCCTTGTAATCAAGGTCATATTAACACATTGGCTTAGTGGCCAGCTGCCCTAGGGGCCCCACAATTCTAGGGACCATAGAGCAGGGTGCCAGCTGCTTCGATTGTGATTACACAAATTCAGAATTGCCTACAGCCAAACCGTTAATTGCTTTAAGCATGCTAATTATTGGATGGCTGATAGTAGGTAGAGAGGCACCATGGTAAGTTTTGATTTTTTTAAACTTAAGTAGGGGCCCCAGTGCATTGCTTTGCCTAGGGCCCACAATGCCTTTAAGACGGCCCTGCTTATAATCCATAGATGTTTTTTCGCAGATAAACCACCATACCACCTGCTCACGGACTAGTACATTTATACCATAGTATTTGTTTTGCTGCATGACTATACTGTAATTATATGCTACAAGTTATTCTTGTACATGATATATTTGAGATATATTTTTTATATAAATGTGGCCTGATGCATAGCTGTTAGCAGTTCTGATATTTATGCAGTTGTCTCCTCAAACTGAAAATAATGAGAAGAACGTTGAGGCATACTTCCTTGATATGGCCAAGTGTTCTATATACACCAGGAAGTTATGCTTATGCTTCTTTAAATTGATGCAGTAAGGCATTACACGGTCATTGACTTACGGAGGGGAAGATCTGGTCTCAATTTCCCAAAAGATAGGCGTGTCACCACCATTTTGGGGGAAGAGATAAAGTTAGGATATGGCGGAGGATGGAGATTTCTTGGCATCTTTATTATATATGTGACGGCCGGCTTGAGCGATCCCAGTGGGTCACACAGCTGGTCGATGGTATCGTAAGAGGTGACACACATCCTACTGCATTAACATGACAGTGCTATTGCTGCTGCTTCCATGTAAGCAGCAGCAATAGCTACTCTGTCCACATCTGAATAAGGCTCACTGTGACATCTGTCTGCACGTCAAATTTTCTAAGAGTCCATGTTGTGATTTCTGGTGAACTGCAAAGCAAAATTCAAACAGGGGTAACATTGTTAACATTATGGGGAAAATTTAATAGGATGAGAGATTCAGAAAGTGAGAGATTTGGTAAGAAATCTCCATTTTTTTTTAAAAAAAAGTGGCAATCATTTACACTGCAAAACCAGTTTGATTTTGAAGTATAGATGATTACAACTTTAAAAAACTGGAGATTTCTTACCAAATCTCTCATCCTATTACATTTCACCCTGTAATTCCGGCAAATGAGGTCAGCTGCTGGCAACTACATCAGTTTTCATGTTCCTTTTTTAAGCACAAAACTCTGGCTCTTCACTGCCACGCTGTGTTTACTATAGATCAGCGGTTCTCAAACTGTGGGTCCTGACTCCAAAGTGGGTCCCGACCACCTCAGCATGGGGTCACGACTCCATGTTGCTGGCCATCAGACTAATGTGTTTGTTGAGGGGGGACGGGGGATAACTCCTTAAATAAACACCCTCTGCTTCCCTCTTCTATCCCCCTACCCCCTTTGCCATCCCCTCATTACCCACTGCCTCCCTGTCACAATAGCGGTCACTTCATTTCACTTACCACACATTTGTGGCGGCCATTCTGTGGTAACTTGCTGGGGTCCTGTAATAATATTTATTGTCTGACGGGGTCCCAGAGCAAATAGTTTGAAAACACCTGCTATATAGATAGATGTTAGGTACTTGTGTATTATCGGGTCGGAAAAATTGCATCGCATGCAACCAAACCGCATGCGATGCGATGGATGCAATTTTCCATAGGAATCAATGTTAAATGGTCCCAAATGGTCCCTGAGACCATTAGGGTCAATGTGAAATGTCCCCCAGGCCCCCCCCCATTGTTTGTATGCCCCCTCATTGTTAACGCCACCCCACCATCAACGCCAACCAGAAGCGCGGCGAGCGCAGTTAGCCCGTGAGGGGCGGGGGTACGCGTCCTCTGACCTTTTCATACCCCCACTACCCACGTCGGCATGGAGTTGACTTTATATAGTGTGGTGAGCGCAGCGAGCCACTGAGCCCCGCGAGGGGACGCGCATTACTTCACAGGTATTACGCGTGCGCTTGCCACGCTTCGGGCTCGCCACACTGTATAAAATGAACTCCACGCTGACGTGGATAGTGGGGGCATGAAAAGGTCGGAGGACGCGTACTGCTGTGCTCGCCACACTTCGGGTTGGCGTTGATGGTGGGGTGGCGTTAACAATGAGGGGGCATACAAACAATGGGGGGGGGGCATACAAACAATGGGGGGCATTTCACATTGACCCTAATGGTCTCAGGGACCATGTAACATTGATTCCTATGGAAAAATCGCGTCCATCGCATGTGATTTGGTTGCATGCGATGCGATGCGATTTTGCCGAAAAATCGCGTTGCATTGCATCTGATTGTATGCCTTAAGTTAAGGCATACAATCAAATAATCGGGCGCCCAGATATTACACAAGTAGCAGATGTTATTTACTGCGAGATACTGGGCAACATTAACCAGTTGTGATTTTACATGTATGATACTTTGAGGTTTTTTTCTAACCAGAGGGTGACCTGAAAATGATGCTGTATTTACAATGTCCAGCTGGCAGGGTTATTTGGGGATAGAGAGGATGCCATTTCGTGTTGAAGCCTTTAATGTTCATGCATAGTCCATTCTGACTACCAGCGTTGAGTAAATAAGATAATGGCAAAGTTATGGTTTCTTGTATATTCCAAGAAAGCTTATTAAAACTCCAAGGTTTATGGTGTAGGGTAATGTCTCACCTGTGCAACTTACATGACAGGCTACTCTTCTCACCCCTGGAACTGCACAAGCCCAGTTTTAAATAACTTACGGAAATGTATGGTGAACAAAATAAATAATTGAAGACCTTTCTGAGAATCAAGTCTTAGAAGTGGCATGTTATTAATTGTGGGCCTGATTCATAGTTGTACTTAATGCTAATATTTATGCAACTGAATGATCATCAGCTGACTGCGCATGCGTCACGGTCATACTACACACTTCCAAGTTACCTTAGCGGTTCCACTCGGAGGAAGGATTTATTCACAGTAAGTAATTGAGAGTCGGGAACATTTGGGGAAGGTAATGGGGAGTAACAGCAAAAACTAAGGAAAGAAAACATGGCGCCAGTGTCTCAGTTCTCATAAGCATTCTGCATGACTATAAGGTAACTCAGGGAGTCAAATAAAAAAAATGGATCTGTACCAGGCTCTGCATATGTATCCGTAGAAGGTAAGATTTTTAGACTGCTGCTAGTGGGTGTCTTAATCGATTACCAGGCAGTGGCAGAATTAACATTTTCCCCGTGTACGCGATCAATGCAGCAAATGCATTAGTGTACAACTGAGAGCCATGCCCAATGTGTGATCATTACGCTTTTGAGTGCCGACATCTGTGAGAGATGCGTAAAATATCCGCAAACAACGCCAACAACTCTGTATGAGATATGCAAAATGTTGGATTCAAATGCCAGCATCTCTCATATTTGTTATATACATTCAAATAAACAATATTGTGTAAAAAAAGATTATATTTCCTATATAAAGGTAAACATTGCAGGTCATTATTATGAATAAAAATGTTTGCTTGTCAATTTTCACATCAATTTTGACAAATTCACTTGACACTCAAAGGGTTAAGGAAGGTTTTAACTTTTTTTGTTCTTTTCTTCGGATAACTGGGGTGGGTGATACTTCCCCAAGTTCCCTTTCCCCTTGTTCCTACATGTCCCTCTCCCCAATTTACCACCTAACTATATATGTTATCTCATGTTTTGTTGCAATGTAGAGTTGCTAAAACTGATCAAATGTTACTATGTCATTGTAAAACAAAGACAATTATATTTTAGTCCGAGTAGCTTTAAGTGTCTTTATATTTGAAAAATTTCAATAAAAACATTTTTGACAATGAGACATGAGGTTTTATTTTAGTTTTCTTTTTAATTAAGCCTTTGCCAAACAAGTGGCACGAAAGTCTCAGTTTATATAAGTTTGCCACCTTAAAGGCAGTAAAAGATTAACCCACTGGTCAGAGAGGTCATGGAGTTGGAAAATGAAAACCCATTTACATACTGTATTTACCTTTTTGACTTTCTTTTTCATTGAGATGGTCCTTGCTTTGTTAACAGTGCACTTAACGAGCAGGAGCAGATCAGCGAGACTAAAGAGCTTATACGCACAGTTGTCATTAGCTGGCACTTTGAAGGCAGCCCCATCCTCTGTGCACTCCATGAGATCATCAGACAGCAAGGCTAAAGACAACACAGAAAGAAAACAAATTCTACAATGTTGGTCATTGATCATTATCTGTAGTTATTTCTTACCCATATACTGCAATTCACTATTAAGCCCCATACACACGGGGTGATGGGTGCCCTGTGCTGAGCGAGCTGCCTAAGCACAGATCGCTTAGCACACATCGATGTACCTGCGATCTGTGCTGAGCGATCTCTGCTGATAGGCAAAACACTGCGATCTAATCAGGATAGACAGTGTATGCACTGTATCTCTGCAGGCAATGGCGCCGTGCAGGACCGCACATCGTCATTGGAAGTACACAAGGAGCGATCCGTGCTTCATCTCTAAGCAATCTAGTCAAATTGCTTAGAAATGGGGCTTACATCTCTACAAGTGTATGCCCCTTAACTATATATTTACAAGAGGCCTTACAGATGGTGTAATGGTTAGCATTACTGTCTCAAAGCACTGAGATCATGGGTTTGATTCCCACCCTGGCCCTAACTGTGCAGAGTTTGTATATTCTCCCCGTACTTGCGTGGGTTTACTCCGGGTACTCTGGTTTCCCTACACATTCATAAATTAACCCTCAAATGAATAAGTGTGCTTGTACATATGGTAGGATATTTGGGAATGTTAAAATATTCTCTGTAAAGCGCTGCGGAATATGTGTGCGCTATATAAGAAACTTATTAAATACATTGAAAAAAGGGGCCAGGATGGAGACAAATGCTGAAATTTTGAACACATGGGAGAATAGAGCTAACAATGAAAGAAAATTCAGGAGAGGTATATATAATTATAAGGTCAAGGGGCAAATGTAAAGATTGATTCATGGCATGTAAGTAATTAGGCAGGGTCACTTACACTTTTTGCTATCTCTGGATTGATGAGCATCCACCTTACTCTGAGGTTCCAGCAATGTATCAGAACCCAAAGGAGCAGTTTGCGGGAAATGGGTGGGATTTTTTGCCATCTGCTCAGTTCTCTCTGGGTTTGTTATGCTGGCCTTTTCCACCTTTGCTGTTGGTTTTAGAAGCTGAGTTTGCATTTTCAGGATCTGCCCAACTGGGTCAACATCTTTGGAAATCTTTCTAGCAGACTTCCTGGGAAGCTGCTGTGGGGACATTGGTGTATCAGGCACTGAATGGGTGTCCATCTCATCGCAGTACTTGCTCTTTTTACAATCAATGTCAATAACAAGCCTATCCTCCTCATCCGTGTCATTGTCTTGGTTAGTTATGGAGTTGGAGCTTGTTTCCATCACCATCTTGGTGTCAGAGTGCAGATTAGACTTTTTTCCACTGCGCTCTTCCATTTCCTTTACATTTAGTTCATCTGATTCAAAACAAATAAAACCCTCAATGTTTACGTCAGACCACGGAGAAAGGACACAACTGAAACATATTAGCATGAAGATACTTTTCTTACCTGGTTTAGTCCTGCTGTTAATAATCTGCTTTTCTATTTTGAGCTTGTCAAGCAGAGAATTTTTAAGTGTCTGTTGCATGGACTCCAATGGCTTGGGGTCAGAATCTGCAGAATTTGAGTATGTGTCATCTCCAATGGACCCAAATGTTTCCAGTTCTGTCACATCATTCTCAAAATCCACGTCATTGCTGACACAGCTGACTGTACGATTTGCATATTGCTTTTCAGCCTGAGAGTCAAAAATAAAACTAAGGATGACACAGATTGGGGTAATCTAAACGCATGGAAGCAGGACAAATTATTTATTTAGTTCTGTTAACAATTAATCCATCTTTCATTTGGAATTTGCTAAATCATCACAAATCTAAATGAACAATAACCAGACAATAAGAATTTTACATAACAAATACATAATCTCACACCTGTGGGCATGCTGTATAATGGACACCGATGAAGGCACAAACCTGAAAATGCAGTACTTCTTTCTAACAATATACATAACTAGTATTGCATTATCAGTATTTACCTAAACCAAATTGTATCGACAATCAAAGTATAAGAGAGGTTCATTATTGGTAAAGACATGAAATATGTATCAGGAAGGTGTGATGTTGTACACTGTAATTGTGTTCTCAAGAAAAGGTCTTCTCTCTTCACAATTGTAACATGGTACTTAAAAAAAAAAAAAAGTAAAACAATTATTGACCTGTTGTTTTTATTATTAATAATGGATGATGATAATAGTTACAATTATTAACTTGATAAAAAAATAAACTAAAATTAAAACAAGAATAGTAATATTTCAATTCAGTGTTCAAAAAGTGGCAACCTCTAATTTTACTATTTTAAATAAAAAAATGGTCATTTGCGAAATCATTTGAGGTTTTTTTTTGTAATAAGTAGCAAATATGTTGCAGGTGAAGTATAGAAATGCAGATGACATTCAGACAGATTGGTTAAATCAGTTTGATTTAACAAATGAATCTGAAAAATCACTTTTGTACATTTTCCAGCGTTTCGAGGGAAAAGGGTTGATTGTCATTTGATCACATACATTACCAGATTTTTGTTTACACCAGACAGATGATACATTTTAGGTGTGTATCCAGCTTTAGAATACTTTAAAAAATATTCCTACAATCTACTTATGCTACTGGTTCCAAACATCTTGAAGAACTATCACAGATCTTCTTTGGATGTAGGCTTGCTCAAATCCTTCTGTCACTTCATGTAATCCCTGAGAAATGCGATGGTGTTGAGATCAGGGATCTGTGGGGGCCATATTATTATTATCCTTTATTTTATTGCACCACATAGCAACATCCCATCTTCAATGGAACTACCATCTAAGTAAAAATTTAGCCATATAAGTCTCAAGTAGAATATTACACTGGTATCACCAACAGACATAGAAATTACTTGAACTGGGTGAATGTTCTATTCTCCAAATACGTATTAGCACAACACAGTGCTTACTTGACTGTCATAGAAGACTGTGTGAACACAATCGCGCCTAAACAATTCATGATGTGGTTATAGACCATTGTACTTTCCCTCATCACAGTCAACCTTAATTAGATGAGCCTTTCACCTTACCGAAGAGCCACAGTCTTAAGGCCCCCATACATTAGGCCGACTTGTCCTTAGGACAAGTCGGACCCAATTCTCCTGTGAGCCGCCCGGCAGCTCCCCGGGAGGCTCACATACAATTTGGCACTTGATGAGCCAGTTTTTACATGTGATAAATCGCTTGCGATTTATCACATGTAAAACAAATGGGGAGCTGCAGGGCGGTGAGGAGCAGTGGGGCGGGCAGCGGCAGTAGTTGGGGCAGGCGGCGGCAGTAGTGGGGGCGGGCGGCGGCTCACAAATGAGTTCCCGGCGGGTGCCGGGTGCGGCGAGTGATGCTGACCTGGCCGGGCATGCTGTGATCACAAATAGCAGCGCTGCCGCTGCGGGACGGGACGCACAGTGGTGGCTATTAGATTTTCAAAATACCTGTCAAATGACCAGCCGTTCGTCCCGTCCCGCAGCGGCAGCGCTGCTATTTGTGATCACAGCATGCCGGCCAGGTCAGTGTGTCTGCCCGCCGTGCTCCCCCGCCCCCCGGTGTCTGCATGCATATGCCTGACAGGTGGGCAGGCATATGCATAGCATACAGGGAGGTCGGATGATCTTATGTGCTGACCGTCCGACCTCCCTGATCCGGTCCGATGCGCACGGGACCGCGCATCAGATCGGATCATATATCACACACCTGCGATTTTGGGGCGATTTCATCCTGTTATCGGCCCAAAGTGCCGAAATCGGATGAAATCGTCCCAAAATCGTATAGTGTATGGGGGCCTTTAGAAGGACACTGGATACCAAGTTTAGTTAGTTGAATTCTACCTTCCTTACAAAAATGGAGATCTATTATTTATTTCAGTTTTAAACGGCGCAGCAAGTTCTGCTGCGCATTACAATTGGAAATTGGGATAAAACAGACAAAATGGTAGGAAGGCCCTTCTTGCAACCTTACAATCTATAGGGAAATAGGCATTGATACACAAGGACATACTAAATATAAATTATTGTATAAAGAGGGAAGCAATGATTACAAAGGCAGAACACTGTACTAAAAAACAGGAAAAAGTAATTGATGAGTAACTGTTAACAAAAATACTCATCTAATGCATGAGGAAACATAGTAGGCCCTGCCTCTCTTATACAGTACAGTAAATCAAGTAATTTTAATATGAAGTCTTTGTTGTAGAAAACACAAGAACAGTGCCACCTTCTGGCATAAATTTTACGGCAACATTATTGCTTCTTTTAATACAAAACTGAATACAAGCTGCAGTTTATGGTGATCCTCATATCCTAGTGTGTTTGGATGGAGTTACATAGTAGTTATGAAGTCAAAAAAGTGGCGCAATAAAAGTCAGTAAGAAAAGTGCAAATTATACTTGATGATTTTGTTCCTTCAAAACAAATCCTCTGGGGTAACATCCCATCCCCCAGCATTTAGACACAGTTTTTTTATCTAGCTCCACCCACCTTGGGTACATATACCTCCTTCCCCTTCCTTTCATCAGTCTTTTGAGTGTCTCCATCTAAGTATAATCCAAAAAGATTAAAAACAACAGGAAACACGACGGGAGGGCAATTATAGGCTGCCTTGGATTTGTTCTGAAGAAACAAAATGATAGTAAGCAGGGCTATTTTTCAGTACACTCCAGCAGGAACTGAGGCCCTTATTCTAGTTCACTCTTTCTGACCAAATCTTTCTTAGATGGACAAAACCATGTGCACTGCTGGGGGGCAGATTTAAAATGTGCAGAGAGAATTAGATTTGGGTGAGTCATTTTGTTTCTGTGCAGGGTAAATACTGGCCGCTTTATTTTGACACTGCAATATAGATCTCACTTTGAAGTAAAACCCCACCCAAATCTAATTATATCTGCACAAGTAACACCTGCCTCACCTGCAGTGCACATGGTTTTGTCCATCTAAGAAATATTTTGTCCGAAAGAGTGAACTAGAATAAGGGCCTCAGTTCCTGCTGGAGCCTACTGAAAAATAGCCCTGCTTACTATCATCAATAAGGCCCTAAGTGCAGATATCTGTACGTTAAGGTTTAAAGCCGACAGCCCTCTCTCAAACCCTGCATACAGAAATTGAAGGATTCAAGGGGTAATAACTCTTTCTGCCTCAGAATAGTCACTAGGCCAGGACAAAAAAAGTCTTCCAGACTCTGTAATAGAGGAAACTTTCTTCCCTGCTTTTACTAGAAGTTGCGCCACTAGATCAAAAATGACCCTCCTGATTAAGATAGACCGCTCAACTTCCGTGTCGTTAAACTGAGTGTCTGCCGGTCTGGGTGAGCCAATGGCCCCTGCCGCAGTAACGTGGGTGACATCGGCAACCGCCATGGATCCTGTGTAAACATCCTCAATACTGTAAGAAACCAACCCTTTTGTTTCGGCAAAAAAGGAAGGATTGCTTTCACTGTGGCCTGTTCTTACTCGTTCTTCTTGAGACTACGAGATGATATGGGAAAAGGTGGGAACACATACCATAGTTACAATTCCCATTTTAGAGAAAAAAAAACATCTGTACCTTATGACCCGGGGATATGGTATATTGAATAGAACCAACACAGCTTCTTGTTCTGGTTTGCTGCTATCAAGTCTATTTGGAGGTCTGCCAAATTGTTGTACCACTAGCGTGAACACATGGTGGTTTAACTTCCATTCTTCTGGTAATATTCTCTGTCTTCTGAGGAAATCTGCAATGACATTGCTTTTCCCCGAGACATGCAGAGCTGACAGAGACACAGAGACAGAGAGAGAGAGAAGACTTCTTTATGCCCATGACAATAGCTTTGCGACTTCTTTCCACAGCACACAACTTCTGGTTCCCCCTTGCCGATTTAAGAAACGACTGTTGCATTGTCCGAAAGAACCCTTAGGTGAGTATACACAACTAGATCTTGGAAGTACATCATTGCTCTTCGGAAAGCACGCATCTCTCTCTGGTTCGTAGACATCTGTTTTTCCATCAGGGACCAGGTTCCTTAACAATTTTCTGTTGCGCTGGTGTCCGTTATGAGTACCACATATTAAGGCTGACTTAACAACGTCTTTCTGAATGCCAGATATGTGGTTAACCACAAGGTTAGAGAGTTCCTTGCTGCGGAAACAAGACATATCTTGTAATCTACTGCCTTCTCTTACAAACTTTAAGATGCCTCACTGAAGATCTCTCATTCTCCATCTTGCCCAGGGTATGATGTCTATTGTGGAAGCCAACATCCGTAGCAGACGTTACACTAGGTGCAAGGTACTCTTCTTCTCCCTTTGTATCATAGCCGCCAGGGCTTGAATTCTGTCGCATCTGTCTTCGGACAGCAAAATCTTATATGCCACGGTATTCACCATCACTTCCAGGAATAGCAGTTTCTGACATGGATCCAGGTGACTCTTCCTGGTTGATGATCCAACCATGTACTTGAAGAATAAGAACAGTATTTCTTATTGACTGGCTTACTATTTATACTGTTCCTCCACAGATCAATACATCGTCTAGGTATGGCCATATTGTGATTTCTTGCATCCTTAAATATGCGATCAGGGAAAGCAACATTTTTGTAAAGACTCTCGGGGATGCAAATAGCCCGAAGCGAATGCAAGTGAACTGAAGGTGTTGGTTAAACAATCTTAGGAACTTTCGGTGTCCCTTGTATATCGGTATATGAAAATAAGCATCTTTTACGTCGACAGATGCCATGAAATCCTGTTTTTTTACACCCAGTAGGATGCATTTCAATGTTTTCATGTGAAACTTTCACTTCCAAAAACTTTTGAGGTGTCTGAGATCTAGAATTGTTCTGAATTCCCCCGACTCTTTCTGTACTAGGAACATTCTGGAGTAGAAACCTTTTCTTCTTTCCAGAAGGGCAACCCATTCCACTGCCTTTTCCTCCAATAGGTCTTGAATTATTTGCTGCAAGGCAATGACCTCTCCTTTTGTTGACAGGCTTCTTTATTTTTTTTCATCAATAGATTTTTATTGATACAAATTTATATATGGGATACAGAAAAGAAAAAAGGGGGGGAAACCATGGGGGGGGGGGACTGCAGTCGGGGAAAATGCGGACAATATAGGACAATAATAATTTACATACAGAGTTATACATGACCATAACATACATGGTGGAACGCTACGCAGAGCGAACTGAAAACAAACATGCAAATACAAAATCGGTATAAAGTTAGTCTAGGGTGAAGGAACCCAATAAAACCTAGGCAAGGGGTGAGGGGGGATTCGAATCCGGGTCAGGGGGTTCATTCAGGCTGAAAAGGGTGGTTTGTCCAGACAGAGTTGGGGCGAAAAGTCTTGTGCCCTCTCTCGCAGACATATATGTGAGCCAGGGTGCCCATTTAGAGTGAGGCGAGGAAGGGTTAGGGGAGTGGGGCTGGAAACCTGTTTCCATGAGGAAATGGTGGTTTATTTTTAATATGACCTGGAAAAAAGGGGGGGGGGGCGGGCTGCTTCCAGTGTTGCGCTAGGTTTGCTCTTGCTGCTATGAGGATGTGTCCAAGGACATATGTTTTGCCACTCGGGAGTTCCTGTGGATATACATGGAATAGAGCTAGGAGAGGGTCAGGGACAAGAGTTAGTTGTATCACTTCCGAGATGAGTTCAAAAACCTCACTCCAGTATGCCTTGAGTTTATGGCAGGACCAGAAAATGTGGTAGATGGAACCTATATTTCCGCATTGTCGCCAACACATATTGGAGCACGATGGCCAAAAGGTGTGTAGGCGATCTGGGGTTAGGTAGAGGCGGTTTATCAGTTTGATATGCATCTCCGAGTGATTGAGGCATCGAGACATTGTGTAAGAGGATAGGAATATCTTCCGCCATTGATGGTCGGAGAGCTGAATGCCCAAATCAGATTCCCATTTTTTATGGGCAGGAGATTTGGTGAACTCTGTGGGGGTTATAAGTGAGTTGTACCAGAAGGAAATGTCTCCTCTGGATAATGTCTGGGAGGGACGGGAAAGAATCATCTGGTGGCGGGGGTCTATAGTGAGACAGTTAGCGAAGTGGGAATTCCACCAGTGTGCCACCTGGAGATAGTGGAGGTACTCATGGGGGGGGAGGGAGTATACTTCCTGAAGGTAGGGAAACGGTCGGATTGAATTGGCGTCGACTATATCTCCCAGGGCTGTAATCCCCCTTTGTTTCCAAAGAGTGAGGTTGAGGTTGGGGATTAGTTTCGCCACAGTCGTGATGGGGAGGGTATTGATAAGGGAGGTGGAGGCACGCATGGTGGACAGTAATAGGTCCCATGCATACAGAGTAGCGGACGTTGTAGGGAGAAGGGATGATGAAGGGGGCCTGATGTGTTTTGGGATCTTGAAGAGGTCACGGAGAGGGATATCGGGGGAATGGCGTTGTTCAATATCTACCCAAGCCCTATGAGTTGGGCTTTCAGAATAGTGTTTGGAAGGGGCAAGAAGGCAGGCTAGTTGGTATTGGGACAGGTCTGGGAGGTCGAGACCTCCGTAGGCTCTCGGGAGTGTCATTTTGGAGCGGGCTAAAGTGGGGGGCTTGGAAGCCCAAATATATTTTGTCAGGATGGATGTCGCTTGTTGAAGGAGCTTTTTAGGGAAAACGTAGGGGATAGTGCGAAATAGATACATTAGTTTGGGCAGGAGAGACATTTTAAATGCCGCCATCCTGCCCATCCAAGAGATTTCATAAGCTGACCAGGATCTGGATAGTGATGTAATGAAAGCAAGGAGGGGGGTAAGGTTAACATCGAATACTGATGACATGTTGGGAGGGATGTGGATACCTAGGTACTTTATGGAGGTGGTTTGCCAGTTATAGGTATAGGAGGTTTTCAACTGGGGGAGCTGGTCTGTAAGGTTAATTGGCAATGCATCCGTCTTGGAGGTGTTGAGTTTATAATAGGAGGCGGCGCTGTATGCAGTAAGTGTCTCGTGGACGTGTGGGAGCGTGTGAATGGGGTCTGTCACAAATAGTAGCACGTCGTCCGCGAAGAGGCTTAATTTATGCTTGTTGGGGCCCACCTGGAGACCGGGAATGTTGGGGTTATTGCGGATGGCCGTGGCCAATGGTTCAATGGAAAGGACAAATATTAGGGGTGAAAGTGGACAACCCTGCCTTGTGCCATTGGTGATATGGAAGGGGGAGGAAAGAAAGCCATTGCTGAACACACGGGCAGAGGGGGAGCTATATAATGACATAATTGACGATAATATACGATCCCTGAAACCGAAGCGAGACAAGACTTCCTGCATATACCGCCAGTTAAGGCGGTCGAATGCCTTTTCGGCATCAAGTGAGACTAGAAGAAGATCCTGGTTAGCTGACAGGGAGTCTATTAGATTAAAGACTCTCCGGGTGTTGTCTGGGGCCTGGCGTCCCGGGACAAACCCCGTCTGGTCCGGGTGTATCAGCAAAGGTAGGTAGAGGTTGATTCGGGATGCCATTAATTTGGCGAAGATCTTGATGTCAGTGTTCAGGAGGGCTATTGGGCGATAGTTTTGGCACAGGGCAGGGTTCTTACCGGGTTTTGGGATCGTAATAATTCTGGCTTCTAGGAGTTCAGGGGGGGCGCGTCCGAGCGTGGAGAGTTCATTGAACAAATCAGTAAGGTAGGGGGAAAGCAAGTCACTAAAAGTTTTATAGAAATCTGTAATGAACCCGTCCGGCCCTGGGGCTTTATTGCACGGGAGTGTCTTTATAATTGACTGGACCTCTAAACGGGACCAGGGGGCATTTAAGGCGTCTAGTTGGGCCTGAGAGAGGGTGGGTAAATGTAGGCTCTCAAGAAAACTGTGGATAGAGGCTGGGGTGGGCTGCGGCGTGGAGGGGTCTTTGGAAAGGTTGTAAAGGTTGGAATCTGCGAACTGATTGGCTATGTCTTTGGGGTTTAGTATTTTCTCTTTGTTGGGGGCTGTGATAAATTTAATACGGTTTCTGGCATGCTGGGCGCGCAACTTCCGAGCTAACATTCTTCCCGATCTGTTGCTGGCTAGGTAGAACCTATGTCTTATTCTGTTTAGGGCCGATTGGGTACGGGTGAGGAGCAGTTTCTGTAGTTGGCTCCGTACTGAAGCCAGCTCTACTTTCAGAGAGTTAGATGGGGTGGCTTTGTTTCTGGCATCTAGTTCCACTAATTTGTCTTCCAGGGCTTTTTGGGTTGCGGTAGCGTTTCTCTTCAGAGTTGCCCCAGCCTGAATAGCCGCCCCTCTTGTGACCGCTTTAAAAGCGCACCAATGGTTGATTACCGAGGTGTCTGATATTTTATTGTTGGACATTTATAGATCCATAGATTTTTGGATGATACTTTTGGCTGCAGGGTTAGACAGTAAGTGGGGGAACAAGCGCCAGGGTCTGGGGGGGATTCTAGAGGGGTGAAAGTTCCATTGCCACACCACCGGGGCGTGGTCAGACCACGTGATAGGGAGAATGTCAACTCCTACGGAGTGCTGGAGGGACCACTTGTCGCAGAGGATATAGTCGATTCTAGAGTAGGTATTGTGTACTTGGGAGTGGAAGGTATATTCACGTCCTGTGGGGTATGTTATTCTCCATGTATCATATAGATCGAACTCTGAGAGGAGGTTACGGAAGGCTGTCGATTGATTGTCTGTATGGGATTGGTGGCTGGATGGGAGGTGTGATTTATCTAGGCGAGGGTCTAGTGTTAAATTAAAGTCACCCAGTATTAATAAGGAGCCCTTAGTGGTTTTTTGTAGCAGGGTGAAGAGTTTACGGAGGAAGGCCACTTGGTTCGTATTGGGTGCATAGATACATACTATTGTCATAAGTCTATCCTCCAAAGAGCCGGTTAAAATCAGGTATCTACCGTTCTTATCGGCAGTCTGGGAGTTACAAATAAAGGGGGTATTTCTATTAAACAAAATAGCTACCCCATTACGCTTAAAGGGTCCATTGGCATAGAAGGCAGTCGGGTAGTTGGAATCTCTAAATGTGGGAGGTCGGGGGGAGGCGAAGTGGGTCTCCTGGAGGGCCACAATGTCAGCTTTCTGTTTGTGGAAATATGACAATGCCATTCTGCGCTTGTGAGGGGAGTTCAGCCCCTTGACATTTAGTGACAGCAACTTAGGCATAGCAAGAAGTTAGGTAATGCGGAGAGGTAGCTTCTGCATCAATACAGGGAGGACGCAGAGAGGGGGGGATAGGTGGGATTAGTGCAGTCCAGGGAAGGGGGGGAGGGGCTTAAGAGGAGTAGTATGTTGACAGAGGGGGGGAGCAGGGATAGGTAAAAAACAAAAGGGTCCAATATCTAGGACCCGCACAACTACTGCAGGGGAGAAGAAAGACATTTTCATGCAGTAGTATATGGAGAGGTTGGGGGTAGTGGCCTGGCGACTCTAGTTATAGAGCGAAGGGGGAGATTGGCCACCCCTCCAGTAACGACATAATTAACTAAACAAACATTTGATATATACTTTAAGACATAACATATAAGTATAACATATAAGTATAGCAGTCCACCTGAAAACTCAGGGGGGGAAACATACTATAACAGGGGTTGAATCCTGTCAAGGCTACTTGAAATAGTGAGGTAACGGGACCCCAACCAGTGGGGCACAGTGAACTATAAGAGAAAAACGAAGCCTTGAACAGGCAAACAAGCTAACAGAGAGCTGCTATAAAACTGTGAGCAGCAAAATCCCAGTGCACAAAAACCTGCACCATTGGTAAATAATGAAAGGTAATACTTAGCAATGTAGCCTCAACCCGCAGTGGGGAGGTGGTGGAGGTCCATTGGCATGGGAAGTCCATCTTTAGGAAAGGAAGAATTAAACGGCAGCTAGACCTCAAGTGTCGGCCCAATCCTGGCGGAGAGGTTGTGGGCGCTTCTGCCCCTGCTGGGCAGTGATGGAAATGTCCCATTCTAGTAGGAGTTTCACCCCCGCATCTAGGGATGATATTGTATAGGTGGTGTCTTCATGCGTGATGATTAGCTTCACCGGGAACCCCCACCTGTACCGGATCTCATGGTTGCGAAGTGCCAGGGTGATGGGAGCGAACGACCGTCTGCTGGCCAGAGTTGCGGGGGGAGAGGTCTTGGAACACCTGGAGGCCCCCTAGCGTGTCTGAGAGCTTTGCGTCACGGGCCGCCTTGAGTAGACGTTCTTTGACTGTATAGAAGTGCACCCGGAGCAGGGTGTCCTTGGGTAGGTCAGTGGAGATCGTTTTGGGTCTAGGCAGGCGGTGGATACGATCAATGAGGAGGTCCTTAGGGTCGGCTGAGGGGAGGAGCCTGCGGAACAGTGCTGTGGCATAACCTTCAAGTTCAGCGTTGGTTACCGATTCAGGGATGCCTCTGATTTTAATATTGTTCCTTCTAGATCTGTCCTCCAGATCCACTAGCTTAGCTTTGTACTGGTCCATCTCAAGTTGCTGGCGGTCATAGGATGATACAAGAGCATTGTGGGAAGTAACCAGTTCCTCCATCTTCTTCTCCAGGTGATCCGTTCTGTCACCTATTGCCACCAATTCGGTTTTAACCTCTCGAATGGCCAGTTTGAGATCTCTGGCCAGTTCGGCCTGGAATGCTGAGAAGACTTGGCATAGTGACTTCACCGTCACTGGTTCGTCTGATTCCGCGTCTATGCCAGCTAATCCAGGAGGGGGGCTGGGTTCTGATGGGGCACTCGGATGGTTATAAACTTGTTTCAGAGGGCTTGATTGGTGTTGGGGGGTTTGTGGGGATTTTCTAGCAGGCATGTTGATCTTGGTGGGGGCTGCTTCTCTAGGCCTCTTTGGAGGCACTGTGGGGGTCCCTATGGCAGGTGCGTTTTCACATGGAAGTTGCCGGGCTGAAGTCGTCACGGAGGGGCTGCCATGAGGTTACAATGGTCACATTAAGCTCTGGTGGGTGGCTTTGGCAGAGGGGGGGGGAATCTGGGGAGAGGGGATGGGAACAAGCTTAGCTCTGTGGAGCCTGGTCACAGGAGAGATCTAGTAGCCACAGTGCAGGGCAGGTCTAAAACACTTAGTAGTGGCAGTCCTGTATGTGTGAAGCAGTGCGCTCCGTGTCTGTGGGGGAAGCTGGGTGTATTGGGGCAGAGAGTGAGGCCGGTTTGCTTGGTCCCTGAGGGGGGAGAGGGTCTGAGTGTCCCCACCTGTGGATGTCGCTGGTTATTGATAGGGACCTGGGGGGGAAGATGGCGGGCACCACGTGAGCGCACTACTCACTGGATGAGGCTGGCTGACGGGCGCAGAAGATCCCCGTTCGCCGCTGCTGCTGCAGGGTCCTGAGGCGGTCCGCCGGTCTATGTCCGCGAGCGGCAGTGAGGGAGGTAGGCGGGGGGGTCCCCGGGTCCCGTGGTTAGCAGCACAGGAGGTCCGGTGTTTGCGGCCGTTCGCGCCGCGACTTCCGGCCTCCGGAAATCTAGGCCCTGGCTCCAACACCCGGACCAGGCCGCAACCCGCAGAAGCGCTTAAAAGCACTTCTCGGCTCCGCGGCTGGGGGTCCCGGGTAGTCGGAGGGCTGGGGGGCTCGGTGGCAGCAGGACTGATGAGAATTGGGCTGGTTGGCGGCTCCAGGGAGTGGAAACAAGCGGCGGGGACAGGAGCTCCGATGGAAGACGTCTTCTCCGCTTGCGTGCCAGGCCACGCCCCCTGTTGACAGGCTTCTTAATATAACAATCTTTTTTTTATAAGGGTAGTCCTGAATTCTAGAATCCTTCCGCCAACTGTAGAGTCTTTGGGGAGACTGTAATGGTCAGAATCTGCGGTAACCTCTTCTAACGGGTTGATGAAAGGACTGCCTTGCTGTCCCTGACGAATATATGCCATACTGTCTCCCTGGCCTGTAGCTTCTTGATTATCTCAACTGCTGTTTAGTGGACTGACCCCTATATCATGCTGATTTGCCACAAGACATTCTTTGGATTAGTGACTCTAAAACTGAGGTTTTTTGAATATACGGTCTTGAAATTTTCATACCCAAATCATTAGCCATGGTAGAACCCCAAAGCCTTAGAGCTCTAGATGTGGACGCCATTGCTACGTGATACAGAAGACGCACTATGCAGTTTCTTCAAAGAGCTTTCAATTCTATTGATCCCATCTTTAAGACTGGCTCCATCTTCCTGCAAGATAGTAGTTGTTACACCCTTCATCATCAAAAGGAAACATGCAATCAATCCTCTTAAAATTGCCTAATCTTTTATCCATGCTCTGTCATTGTGTCGTCATCAAATCCTTCAGTACTTTATGTACAGGGAAAGATTTATTTTTCCTTGATCTGTCCTCAAATTAAGGATCTGGCTATCCACATGCTCAGCCTCTTTATACTCCATGATTTGTATATATACTTCAGCAGGTTATCTACATTATCCAAGTTAAATGATCTTTCATTCTCTACAATTTCGCAAAAATCTGAACCTGAATCATCTTGTCCTTCATCAAACAACAATACAGGTGAATCAGAACTATAATACACAGCCAAACTGGTCTGTGATCTGGACCTTTTTGACCCCTGAATCTCTCTCAGCTCTTCCTTTGTAGCAAATGATTTCTTTATCCATTTCATGAGCTGT
Organism: Crinia signifera; assembly: GCF_055691185.1. Classification (NCBI taxonomy): domain Eukaryota; kingdom Metazoa; phylum Chordata; class Amphibia; order Anura; family Myobatrachidae; genus Crinia; species Crinia signifera. The sequence goes on from NC_139220.1 coordinate 208,495,539, forward strand.
TGGATTTGCTTAGAGTGAAACTCAGCAGCTTTATAATCCTGACAAACAGAAATCGCTTTCTCAGTAGACAAGATTCTATCAAAGCTCTCACAATTCCTTGTTAAATGCTTTTTCTTGCAAACATTATTTTTTCCAGGGTTAGACACACTACAAGAAAGCATAAGACCCATCACTAACTACTCAAAGGATAGAAAAACCCAGTGCCTCTATGGGGACTTACCTCTCCAAGGCACTTAACGGTTTTGGGGGAGAAGGTCTCTTAAGTTCCTGGTTCATCTTTGCAGCCATGATCTCCTCCTGATGCAACAGAATGTACAGGCTGTACTCAGCGGTGTGCAGTACCATTTTTAAAGCCCTACTGACCTCCTCCAGGCGGCGGCGCATGTGAAGAGCGCTCGGGAAGACTCTGTCGTGCTGCTTCCATCCTTCAGTCGCACACTTCCGCCCTTCCCCGTTGCCTCAATACACCGATTCCCGCTGAGAGCGGCGGGTTGAAGGTACGATACAGACTCCAATGGTGGCACCTAGGGCACTAGACGGAAGGTGCACTAACAGCACACCGCTGCTCTGACCCCCGGCGGTCATCCTCTCCCCCGAGCACCACCCCCTATAGCGTGGCTACACAGGATGTGCATAAGCCGGGAAACTGGAGGTAAGCCTCTGGCAAAAAATTAACAAAGCTACTCTATATATTGTGTTTCTTTAATATGATTAATTTATGTATTTACTCATATACATAAAAATCATTAAAGCTGCGGCCCTCCAGTGTCTGTGCACACACCAGTAAATCCAATGCAAGGTCTTTAAGAAGTTGTTACCAGCATACCCACCACGTTTAAACAAAATATAACAATATGCAGTGCACTCCAAACTTTGGCACTCTGGTGACCCTCCATGGGGAGAAATGGCTCTGGTGCCTTCCTCGGGGCTGTGAAGTCATAAATACAAACGCGAATAACGAGGCGCCACTCGAAGACTTGTAAAATCTTACAACATGTGAACAATCATCGATGTTTCAGGGAGAGTTTTTCCTGATGAAGGGGAACCTCTCCCCGATACATTGATAATTGTTCACAACATGCTGTAAGATTTTACAAGTCTTTGAGTGCCGCCTCATTATAACCAAACGATTCAAAGCAGCCCTCCGTCCAAAGTATAACATTTTAAATTTATTAAACAGCATCAACGTTTCCATGCTTCCACAACATTGTCATCAGGCTGTGTTAAGCATTGAAACGTTGCTGATGTTTACTAAATTCACGTGTTTTTACCCTGGATGGAGTGCTGCTTCAAATCATTTGGTCATATGCTTTGGAGCAAGCTGGCACCTGCCCCAGCAACCTCTTTAATACAGGAAAATGCCAGACCTGTTGGTGTGAAATATAGGACAAGTCCCCCTCTGCATATAATATCCAATAACGGGCATCACTCTGGGTCTGGTGAAAAAACAACTACAGTATTTACTGTGTAGAGGTCAGTAGTTTGAGTATAGGACAGGGTTGCCGGGTGTTGTAGGCCACACCTGTACAAAAACAATATTAAGTAATTTTTTTATTTTGGGAAAGGCAGCCATTTTAGGTGTGCTATGCTGGTTACAATGTGCGAATAAGCAATACATGGAATGAAGACATAAAAGGATAAAATGAACCACGAACAAAAAAAATATTAACTACATAAAAAAAGGTAATCATTCTGACTTCTGAAAGTCCCAGATGAGGTATCCTTTACATATAACGAAGTCTGCACTAATCATTGTGCTTGTCTATTGTTTATTTTCTATTCCACAGTATTTCCAATAGAAACCGCTGTGGATTAGAGAGTTTGGCTGTCATTTAAAAACTGTTGGTGATCCGCTATAGTTTCAGTGTAGACATCAAAATTGACCTTTAGTAAATGCTAGCAGTTTGATATTGAAATCATCATCAACTGTCGTCAATTTCAGGTGGGTTCTAAAGGACCCCAAACTCTCTGATGTGGAGCTCACTGTAAAACATCATATGACAAAGTAACCCCCCATGTCTGCGTGACTTTTAAGCGTATCACATTTAGGTGAATATTGTTTCAACAGAAATGCTACAATAAATGCTGAAGAAAATGTACTCACAAGCTTTATATCATCTTCCCTGTCCAGAGACAACACATTTAGCAAAATATTAGAATTCTTCACCATGAACTGGTCCAAGAGAACCTCATGAAATATTTGGCTTTTGTGTCGTGGGTTCAGCAGCTTCTTGGGAAGAGGTGAATCCAAATAAACTACTTTTGAAGGTCTGCTGCCTGGGGAAGATGAGAAGAGAGGGCAGTGGTGTAAATATATTAGCAAAAGGTGAAGAAGACAGCAGAAGCACATCTATAAAAAACATTATACATTGTCGTGGAAATACATGATGTTTTGTGAATAAATTTCAAGTGAAGATGTTAGGGATAGAAGTTAATATATCTCACTTAACATAATGTATTAAATGTATCAAGAGTATAAACCTTTAGGACACACGGACATATGACACTTTAAACTAATGCACCAATGATAGTTTATATGATAGACTATGGTCAAGGCTGCCATCTTCTGCCCATACAGAAAACTACTGTATATATGTATATTATTTGCAATAATTATTTCACAGTTGAGAGCAGTAAAGGTGTGGGGGGACACAGTGCGATTTTGACTTTCCAATATTGACTATTTGATTTTGTCTAACTGCGCTTTAGACGTATTTTAGATTTACTGGCGTACAAATGGGGCGACCTGGCATTTTGTGCTGAATGACATGCTGCAGCATGAATGCTCAGCACATAGCAGGTCACCCGCTCAGCACACTGCAATGCAATGCAGTGTGCTGAGGATTCGTGCTGAGTAGGACTTTGCCTATTTTTATAATAGGCAAAGCCCCGCGGTCTGGCAAAAGCCACTTCAAGCACTGTCTCTCCCTGCATGCGAGACCAAGCATCAGCATTGCTGCAGGGCATGCACACGGAGTGTTCCATGCTCCTTTTCTACGCGATCTAATCAAATCGTTTAGAAAAGGGTCTGAAATCGCCCCGTGTGTATGCCCCTAGGCCAAAACACATTCTCCAGACGAGACAGTCCATAGACTTGCCTACACAGTCTACTTTTCTCTTCGATAATGACTAAACAGGGGCCCGCATCAGCATGGAATCAGCATTGCATGTGTCTGAACACTGTGCAGACTAGAAAGGTGTGCCCCCTGGGGTGCACCGACAGGCGCTATCAAGGGTGTCTCGCTAAGAGCTGCCACTTAAAAAGGGGTTGTCAGCCCCAAGGACCAAGCAAAAAAAGAGAAAGGAAGTGGCGCTGGTTTGATGAAAGGTATAAATGTTTAATAACAATTAAGAATAATCAGTACAATTGCACAATATAAACAAGTAATAAAAATGAAATAATAAAATTAATTGGGAATCAAGTGGATAAAAACAAATTAATTTGTTATGAATGGACCGGAAGCTGAAATGATAAATGGAGTAATATGACCAGTTCCGTGGAATATAGGGGTATAATGATGCAGATAATCAAGAGGCCCACTGGGCTGATAGTTACCACAAGATGTCTCAGATGGTCTAGTCCCAGATACAATTAGGAGAGTGTCCTCAATTGAATGCGGTGGTGGGGCCACAATGGGCAATGACCCGATGTTTGCGGGGGCTTAGATGGTATATAGCCAGATACTTCCCACTCCGCTAGAGGTCCCAATTAGCTGTTGTTGAAAGGCAGGTTTCCTCAAGGTTGGTAGACTTGGGTGGTAGATGATGTAAGTGGCCAACCTCGATTCCTGCGCTCAGTGTGACCAATATGTCCAGCTGGGATGATGACCAATGGTGGTGGCAAACTGAGAGAGCGTGGGTGATGAAACAGGGGTGATCCAGATAGTAAGGGTGGGCGATGGTATTCAATAAATACAATTAGTCCGGTCCAGAGTAACTCTGGACCGGACTAATTGTATTTATTGAATACCATTTTTTACTGTGCAGACTAACCTTCTATTAGATTTTGACGCTATAGTAAAAATCGACTGCCAGAATCGCACTGTGCGTCCTCAGCTTAACAGGCAAATTATAAACGTCTCTAAAAAGTGTGAAATATGAAGAATTAGTGCAGAGTAGTCCAAATGATTACCAGGTAGTGTACAACTGGGGACAAATTAATGAAATCTTTAAGAGAGAAAAAGTGGAACGAGATTTAGGGCTTGGCTCAGGCTGCATATGGTCGCAGACCAGCAAACCCCGCCTGGCCTGGTGCCCAAATCCCCTTGCTAACATATAAGGGGAGGTGTGTGCAAACACATCCCATCGCATGCGGCCATACGAGAAATCATTCAATAGTCGCTGACCATTAAATGATTTCTGCAGCCTTCGCTCTGAAAAGACCATACTTACTTTTCGGATGCCCACTATCTGCCGAATTGGGGGCCGGCGCTGATGTCATGTGATGTCAACCGCTCGCCCCGAGCAGGCATCGCCATGCCTATGTTTTCAGGGGAACGCCCATAAATTGGTGGGTGTTCCTCTGCTGCTTCCCTCAGCCCCCCTCCTCGAGCAAACAGCTCGGTGAGCGTGAAACTCACCGTAGCCATTCGCTCCTGGGGTTTACTCCGAAAGGGTCGAATTCAGACCCGTAGAAATGGATCTGAATCGGCAACTAAGTACTATTCAATCAGCTCCTGTGATTTTCCAGGCTCAATTATGAAAGAGGACAGGAGCCGATTAGTTGCCACTTTATTTCTATCCAAGTTTCCACAAATCTCCCACCAGTGTGGAACGGGTACGGATTGGCGTTTCCTCTTGTGTCGTGTTCCTTACTATTCATCCAGTTTGGATGTGCTAGAGAAGAATATTGGGTACTTGTTTCCTAGCACGGCCACAACGATCATGATCGTGGGCATCGTGAGGGAAAATCGGGGGCATCGCGGCCATCGCATGCACTAAAAAAATCGGGTGCGATGGTCGCGACGCGATGCCCGCGATTTCCCCATAGGGAACAATGTTAAATGCCTCAATTTAGCCGCGATGCCCCCGATTTCCCATAGGAAACAATGTTAAATGGGCCATAAACCCACCAAAACACCCCTGAACAGTGAAATGTCCCCCCAAAAGTATTTTACGTCACCCCACGATCAACGCGAACCCGAAGCGTGGCGAGTGCAGCGGTACGCGTCCTCCGACCTTTTCATACCCCCACTATCCACGTCGGCGTGGAGTTGAGAATAGAATAGTGTGGCGAGCGCAGCGAGCCACCGAGCCCGAAGCGTGGCGAGCGCAGCGTGCCCCGCGAGGGGACGCGGATACCTGTGAAGCCCGCGAAGGGACGCGTTTACCTGTGAAGGTATCCGCGTCCGCCCGCCACGCTTCGGGCTCGGTGGCTCGCTGCGCTCGCCACACTGTTCTATTCTCAACTCCACGCCGACGTGGATAGTGGGGGTATGAAAAGGTCGGAGGACGTGTACCGCCGCCCCTCGCGGGCTCGCTGCGCTCGCCACGCTTCGGGTTTGCGTTGATCGTGGGGTGGCGTCAAATATTTTTTGGGGGAGATTTCACTGAATTGGGGTGTTTTTGGTGCTTTCTGGCCCATTTACCATTGATTTGGTGAAACTGAGGCATTTAACATTGTTCCCTATGGGAAATCGAGGGCATCGCGGGTACATTGAGCCATTTAACATTGTTTCCTATGGGTAAATCGGGGGCATCGCGTCTGGACCATTTAAGCCTTTTTTAGCCGCATTCGACGCGACCGACGCGATTTTGACTTTTTACAATGCATTTCAATGGGAAAATCGGGGGCATCGCGTCGGTCGCGTCGTATACCACTAAAAATGACACCCGATGCCCGCGATTGTGGCCGTGCTAGGAAACAAGTACCGAATATTGTAATCTGTATTGAGTAAACACAGAATATAAAGGAGTCTGGCAGTGTTTTTTGTTGGTACAACATGGTTCCAAGTCTGACAGAGCAGAAAGTACCCACGCCTCTATTGTACGATAGCTTGATCTATCTTTTTATGCATACACATGCACTGCTGGTGATCAGACGCAATGGAATAAATATTGGGGAAAGATGCAGGCATTAGACATATGGTAATAAGATAAGCTTCATTATGTCATTGAGTTATTTTCTTATAGAACAAATGCACAAAATCTTACCTGTGACAATTGTCTCCACCCGTACAGGAATCTCCCATTGTTCACTGTAGTCTGGCCCATGATTGTTAAGAAGGGTAAATAAGGATTGGTCAGTAAGGACAACCTGTGGACAGTACTTTGAGGCCAGTTTAGAAATGTTGGGATCTGAGGTCACATTCTGGCAGGCAAAAAAAAAAATCATATCACTAGATTAGTAAGCAGCTGATTTTGGAGACACAGTTGATAGGTTGACCTTGAATTGGTCAACATAACATGGCCGACCTGGAAATGATCAACACATAAAAAAAAATTTTTTTCATACCTTTACCATCCATAGGGACATCTGCATCTGCTGAAAGGATCCTGGTACCGTGTGTGTGAGTGCCAAAACGCAATTAAGTGGTTAGGTGCTGATCTGTGCCACTGCTCTATTTATTTAATAAACATCACTACCACTAAAGATCCTGCTCTGCTCAGGTTGCCAGTAAAGGAAACTGGTGGTGGCAGTGACTAGTACAGTTTATTACTGACTGTACAAAAACCCAAATATACAATATCTGTGACCACTACTCCAGATTAGGGTGGTAAAGTAGATCCATCCAATCACCAATGTAATTCCATTATTTTGACTTCCTGTGAGAGAGCCACTGAACTTTGCCAAGTGTTTTGAAACTGCTTTAGTTCATGTTGCAAGTGTGGACAGAATGTGGTGTATTTGGTCTCATTTCACAGAAGTGAATTACAGATTTCATGACTTATTTGGAACGTCGCGCATAAATAAGAGAACCATAGTCTTACACTTACTTTGTGAACATGAGCAGCCTTTTTTCCTGGAGGCATCAAGTTAGTTATCTTAGCGTATGAGGCTGCAAGAGGAAGATCCTGAGTAGGAAACGTGATCTTCATAAACTTAACTGATCCCTGGGAGACAAAAATGATGGGTATACATAAAAGGAACACTCCCAAAAATACAAATTTAGAACAATAAAACTAGAGTGTCACAATTGCCACAGCTGGAAATAGTCATTTACTAATTTGCTCCATGCAGATGGTCACATGTGAGGTTTGATAGCTTTCATTTTATATGGTGACTCCATAAAGCGCTTTTCAAAATTTTATCTTATATGAAATCAGGAGAAATTGACCAAAACCAGGGGGGTTTCAAAATAGCGCCAATAGGGGATTTAAAGAAGGCCCAAAGCATTATTTTTATCTGCTCTAAAACTCATATAGATGCTCATAGAGATTATTCGATAAAAGGGACCCACTCATAATGTTAAGACTGAATATTATGCTTATTAGCTTCTCTGCCCTCAGCCTACATGGTAGTAATGTGTTGTACCTGGAGAACAACCATATTGATACAACTTGCCTCTATTGAAGATTGTGAGAACATTTTACAAGTTGTATGCAATTGCTAAATTTCCCCAAACACACGTATTCAGTGCTGTAGTTACAAACAGGGATGATGGGTATTAAAAAAAAAAAAAGTCAAATTGCCTCCTCAGTCTGTGATATGGGGAGGCCGACTCAGGGACCCAAGGGTATAGTGATTTTTGCAGAGGCATAATAGAGTGACAAAAGGTCTTAAAATGACTGATCTCACTCTGGTTATACTGTTCTTGTCACCTGCAATAGAAATAAGCAGCAACTTAAAGAAATCACACCTAACTAAAAAAAAGTGTGCCCTTCTTCCAAGAAACAAAAAGAAGATTAAAGGTGGCCATACACACGCAGATTTATCTTCAGATCTGGCTGGTTGGAACAAAAACCTGGTTATGAGAGCAAATGACAGTTGACCATTTGCTTGGAAATGCTCGAAAACTGACAAACTGTCACTCATCCATAACCATGTTTTTGTTCCAACCATCCAGATCTGAAGATAAATCTTACTAGCGTATGGGCACCTAAGGCCCTGCTGGCGGTGGGAAGTGTCAAAGGGGGTGGAGTTAGTTTTTAGCTGGTTTTTTTTTTGTGCCATAGCCCCCACTCTATCCCAGATAAATGGCACAGTGTTCCCCAGATGAATGATAGAGGAAGTACTTCTTTATTAGTTTTAGCAATGTGATGACTGTACAACACTCCTTATATTCATTACTTTCCTTTGTGGAGGCAATGATACAAACTAGAGCAGAGCAGCCACAGTAGAGGGAGGTATTTAACAGTTTTCTGTGTTACCAGTTTGAGAAGACTTTTCTCCAGCTTTAATTTCAAGTCCGGGATAACCTTCCCTCCGGAAATGCTTGTGATCTCATGTACAGTGTAAAGTTCAGGGTAACGTCTCACAAATGCTTGGCAAGCCCTCAGCATTTCCTAAAAGTTCAAAGAGGGATAAATGAATGACACCATCATCTTCTGCCTAAGTATGTACTATTTTCATGATCATTTGTCATTGGGGTGAAGTCGCAATACAGCTATAAAAAAAAAAAAAAGAGATAGGAAAACCTGTCGCCAATTGGAAAGATCCACATCCTGATTGCCTGCTGCTTTTTCTCAAGGTTATTAGTCAATCCTCCATATACGACCAAATATAAATATTTAATATAAATAATGTACGTTCCTATTGTAAAGTGTGCAGTGTAGAACTCCATAAGTGCCATCTACAATAAGAACTCCAAACAGTCAACTTAAAAGGACGTCCACCAGAAGTGTTATTAACAACAAGAGGAAAGTAGTAATTTTTTACCTACTCATGGCCATGAGGGACTAAAAATGCACTCAACATGGTGAGCGACGTGGGTGTGGGGGAATAGCGATGGCACACACCTACAGGTCAGGGGCATGCACAGGCAGAACGGAGTTTTTCTTAAATCTTAAGATATATCTTTGTCAAAATGAAGTCTGTATACAGAATCTTCTGTCCAGGACTGATGGGGAGTTCAAGGGAAATCTTTCCAGCGTGTGGGCACCTTAGAAGCCATCTGGGTGTAAGGGACTTTGTGCAGTCATTGAAATCTGGGTACTTGTGTATTATCACGGCGCCCACGATGGCATTTGTGCAGTGGGCTATTCACGGTAGTGAAATCGCATCGCATGCCATATTGTATTCACTGCTCTGTGTCAGTGAATCCATTAAAAAGATAGGGTGCGAAAAAAAAATCGCATTGCATGCCATTATTGTATGGCATGCGATGCGATGAGATATCGGTTCTGATGGAACCTATAATAATGACATTTAATGTCCTATACCATTAAATGACATATCATGTCATTTATTTTACCCCGCCCCCCCTATCCACGTAATCCCGAAGAGTGGCGAGCGGCGGTGGTACATGTCCGTCCGACCGCCCTTTTCATACCCCCACTATCCACGTCAGCGTTGAGTTGATTGTATATATTGTGGCGAGCGAACCGAGCCACCAAGCCCGAAGCGCGGCGCCCCGCGTAATACATGTAACATAATACACCTTCGCTCGCCACACTATATAAAATCAACTCCACGCCGACGTGGATAGTGGGGGTATTGAAAGGTCGGCCGTACGCGCACCGCCGCCGCTCGTCACGCTTCGGGATCACATCAATACTAGGGGGGCCTTAATAAATTACATTATATGTCATTTAATGGTATAGTACATTAAATGCCATTAGGGGTGTCAAAAATCTAATCGCATGCCATACCATAACGGCATGAGATGAGATTTTACTACGTTTGCGTACGTAGTAAAATCAGGCGCCGTGATAATACACAAGTACCGAAATCTGTAACTTAATCCAGAGTCTGATTTATTATTGATCTATGTGTTTTAGAACATTATGTATTTGAATTAACTTTATTTATTAACAGTTTCTTATATAACGCACACATATTCCGCAGCGCTTTAAAGAGCATATTTTGAACATTCACATCAGTCTCTGCCCCAGTGGAGTTTACAATCCATATTCCCTACCACAAACAGTATACACACAGACATTCTAGGGTTTATTTGTTGGGAGCCAATTAGCCTGCCAGTATATTTTTGGATTGTGGGAGGAAACCCACGCAAGTACAGGGAGAATATACAAACTCTGCACAGTTAGAGCTATGGTGGGCATCGAACCTCAATGCTGTGAGGCAGTAATGCTATCCATTACACCATCCGTACTACCCCTAACTTTAATTGTAAAACCGGGAGGTCTTTACTGCTTAAGAAATAACCACAAGTTACAATATTTTTTGTTTAAAAGTGGGCTAAGAAGTACAAAGACCAAGGGTGTTCATGATCCTTTTACTATTTTTTGTAAAAAAAAAACCTGTTTATTAATATTCTGATTGCCAGCATTTTTTTTCTGTTGCAATTCTTATTCTCAATATAACTATAAGATTGCAGGGCCATCGCCCAGCCGAATAGACACTGCAGGCAAGACTATTTTTGATACTTTGTGTATTTGGCCGAGGGCCTGGGGTTGGCAGGATGTAGTTAGCTGTCTCTCTGACAGCTTTACTACATCTTGATACACACTGTGATCACCCGAAAACTCCAGGACTGAGTCCCGTGTGTGCACGGCTATACCTTTAATACAGCACAAATTGATATCTATGGTGATGTGCTTGGCTAGCTGAATCATTGTTCATCCAAACCCAGACTTGTTACCGACCGTTCGTTATCACAGTACACCACAACAAGTTGGTTATGAATTTTAGCTGCTGATGTGCCTATTAGAAGCAGAACTTTGATATGCAACTCGGTATTTGACCATTTTTCCTCAAATCTTCCATTTTACAACTGACTTCATGACGGATGTGCCCAATATAACGGCTGTGAGGCAAAATAGTGATCTACTGTACCTACTCTGGTCTGGCAGGAAATTACAATGAAATGGAGAACATTACACAAGTGAGAGGTCTTTTAATCGTAATAAAGTAATCCACTAGGAATAAGCACCCTAATCCATGAAATGCATATAATCTGGTGTTGAGTTTAAGTCTTGAACTGGGTAAATACTGGCCATTTATATTAGCAAAACCAAAAGAGACTATATACACGGTACATTTTTTTTTTAGCAATTTTGTTGAAAGACACCGATGACCAATTTCCCTGTGTCACCAGGATGGACTCAGAGAAAGGGGTTCGAACGGTAAATTCGGTAACGGTAACTTCAAAAATCCCCTTTTCTCTTTCGTTCATCCTGGTGACACAGCTAACCTTGGGACATTCACGAGCCAGTCCTTTGGGAGGGTACGCTCAAACTGACAGTTCTCATCACTGCCCGTCCAAATGAAGCGTCCTCCGACACAAACTCATGGAACCTGTAAAATTTGGTAAAGGTATTAACAGAGGACCAAGTGGCAGCCCTGCACAACTGCTCCTCTGTAGCCCCATGCCGCACAGCCCAAGAGGAAGCAACTGACCTGGTGGTATGTGCATTAATTTGAGAAGGAACAGGTCTACCTACCTTGGTGTAAGCAAAGGCAATTACTGACCTTAACCAAACACGATAATGTTCCTAATCAGCCCACCAATGTGTCTCACGAGATATGTGTGATGTATTTAACACACAGTCTCCCGACCCACAAAGGTAAACAGAGAAGGAGTCACTAGATCGGGCGCACAAGTAACAATAAGAACAGGTGTAGATTATTTATAGTATCAATTGCAGCTCCCAATTGAGGACCTCTGTGTCTCTCAACATAGACCAAATTTTATACAGATTTAAACAATATCTTGTTTAAGAGAGCGCACATGACACTAATAAATTTTAAACAGGTTTGTTCATTTATTAATATACACAATCAATAATAAAATACCATAAAATGACTAGACAGAATTAGCCGTGGGGAGGATTAAATGGTGAACTGTTTTAGTCCATTTATAAGTCCAGCAATAATTTCCAGACAATACTCAATTAGCTGTAATGCCCAAGAGGTGCTCCAGCATGCAATACCACAATAGGTAACTTGGTAGATATTTAAGTGAAACTGTTATTGTTGGTAACAAATTGTAGCGCTTTTACTTAGATGATACAGCCCGTAGAATATATAGTGATGTTGAAGAATTACATACCAGCTTGTACGGTAATTGCCGCGATAGGCTTGATGGTGCAGCGGCTGCTGTTTGGAAGGCAGACCGCAGCGTGAGACCTGCTCACTTAGCTGCGTCTGCGGGTAATCCACACACACTCGGCTGGGGGCGGACACCCGTTTGCAGTCTCAATGCCGCTGCTGAAGTTGGTCACCCTCTGCTCTGTAAATGTGCGGCTTGGAGTTCCCAGTTGTTACCGGCTCGCTGGACAGCGGGAGCAATAAGGGGCGATGTAATCAGCTTTCAATCGGTTGCTGTTTTCTAAAAGTCCATACCCATCGGCAGTCTGTCAGTCAAACAGGGGGTCTCTTGACGCGTTTCTCCGTCATAGAATTTGGCGGTTTCTTCAGAAGATGACCTTAACCACCTGGCAATAGTCTGCTTAGAAGCAAGCCACCCTCTCTTATGCACATCGTTCAATACCAACAACAGATCCGTTTTGCGGATGTCCTTTACCCTTTCCACGTAAATTCACAAGGTGCGAACTACATCCAATTTCCTTAATTTGTCCCTATTTTTTGCCCCTTCTGGAAGGGGAAAATACCGGGAGCACAATCTCCTGGTTTAGATGAAAGGAAAAAAACACTTTTGGTAAAAACTTAGGCACTGTTCGAAGCACAGCCCTATCTTCATGAAAAATTAAATGTGGAGACTTACAGGACAAAGCTCCTAACTCCGATACACGTCTAGCCGAAGCAATGGCTAACAAAAAATACAATTTAAGAAACATATTTAAGGTCAGTCAACTTTAACGGTTCAAAGGGAGGGTTCTGCAATACTAACAGAACCAACAACAAATCCCAAGGTGCCACCGGCTGCCTATATGGGAGGTTTGAGCCTGTTTACGCCCTGCAAAAAGGTTTGAACCTCAGGTAAAAAAAAAGCTATCCTTTTCTGGAAGAAAATGGACAGAGCAGAAAGCTGAACTTTTAAGGACTGTAATCCCAAACCTGTTGAGAATCCATCCTGAAGGAAATCCAACAATCTAGACACCTTGAACCTAGAGGTGTGCACTTTCTGATGCTCACTCCATCTGATGTAAATTTTCCAGACTCAATGATAATTTGCAGCAGACACCGGCTTACAAGCCCTTAGCATAGTCTGGATAACTGCATCAGACAATCCTTTTTTTTTCAATAAGGAGGTTTCATAAGCTAGGCTGTCAAATTGAGCCGAGCTAGGTCCTGGTGTAGAAATGTCCCTTGCCTTAGAAGATCCTGTCGAAGAGGAAGAGGCCAAGAGTCCGTTCACAATCTCAGAATGTCTGAATACCCCGACCTCTTGGGCCAGTCTGGTGCAACCAGATGGCTTGCACCTGTTGAGACTTCACTCTTCTCAGCACCTGTGGTATCATCGGGAACAGGGGAAAAATGAAAACCAGGTGGAAGTGCCACGGAACCGTCATGGCATCCACCGCCCAAGCGGCTGGGTCCTTGGTGCGTAAACAAAACCTCGGAGCCTAACAGTTGTTCCTGGATGCCATTAAATGCACTTCTGGGAGCCCCCAGTGACTCACAATCTCCCGGAATACCTCCTGATGTAATGACCATTCCCCCTCCAGCAGGTCCTCTCTGCTGAGGAAATCCACCTCTACATTCCGGATCCCCGGAATGAACACAGCTGACAGAATAGGAATGTAGATTTATGCCCATTTGAAAATTCGCGAGACTTCCTGCATCGCCATCCTGCTGCGAGTCCCGCCCTGGTGATTGAGGTAAGCCACCGCCGTGGCGTCGTCAGACTGCACCCGTATCGGGAGGCCCTTCAGAAAATCTTCCGCCTGCTGAAGAGTTTTCCAAACCGTTCAAAGTTCCAATATGTTTATTGGCAGTTTGGATTCGTGAGTGGACCACAGACCCTGCAACCGTAGGAGAAGTGCAACTGCCCCCCAACCCCAGAGAATGGCGTCGGTTGTGATCACCACCCAGTCCCAAGAGCGAAGGGAACGCCCCAGCTGCAACATCTCTATGCCCATCCACCAGAATAAGGACTCCTTTGTCTCTTGAGACAGGAGTAATCTCTCTTGTTTCATGGTTTTCACATTCCCTGACCAACAGGAAAGGATGTTCCATTGAAAAGACCTTGAAGGAATCCTGGCAAAATGGAGTGTGTCGAACGTCGCTACCATTTTGCCGAGAAGTTTCACCCCCTGCCAAACTGTAGGCCTTGTTGCTTGCAAGATCATCAATACCCTTGCTTTGGACTCTGGTAGGAATACCCAGTGTAAATGAGTGTCCAAATTACCCCCAGAAACAGTAATCTCTGTGTGGGAATCAAGTGAGATTTGGGAAGATTTAACACCCATCGCATGTCCTGTAAGAACTGTGTCGCCACTGTTAGGTGTTCTTGAAGTCTTTCCTCTGATTCTGCCTTGAATAGCAGATTGTCTAAGTAGGGAATAATCACTATCCCTCTCAACCTGAGGGTTGCTACCATGACAGCCATCACCTTTGTAAAGACCCTCTGTGCCATTGCCAGACCAAAGGATAGGGCCTGGAAATGTAAATGGGTCTCCCCTATCGCAAAGCGAAGTAAGGACTGATGTTCCTTGCATATGGGTATATGAAGATAGGCATCCTGAATGCCAGAAACTCCCCTGGCTCTATGCTGCAAAGCACTGAACGCTGAGACTACATGCGGAAATGATCCACCCAAAGATGCTGATTTAAAGACTTTAAATTTAGAATGGGTATGACAGACCCATCTGGTTTGGGGACCAAGAAGAGGATTGAATAAAATCCTCTCTTTCGTTCCTCCTGAGGAACCGGGACCACCACCCCCTTCTCTCAGAGCCAATACTGCCCCCAGTAGGGCAGTACATGAGCTGGCTTCCCTTGACAAAGGAGTGGGAAGAAATCTCTGTGGGGGACTGCCTCAGAGATTTATCTGGTAACCCCTTAAGACAATGGAGCGAACCCAAGGGTCCGAGGTTGGAGTATCACATAGGTCCCGAAACTGCAGGAGGCGACCCCCTACTCTGAGGCCAGAACAGGGAGTCTCCGCCCCGTCATGCAGAGGACTTTTCCTCTCCTTTTGACACCTGCTTCTTGCTAAAGGTTCCAAACCTAGATTTGGAAGCTTTTCCCTTATTGGCTGGGAATCTACCTCTTCCTGCCTGTCCTCTGCTGGATGCACCACCCTGAAAGGATGAGCAAAAAACTGCAAATTTTGAACCTGAAGTCTTAACTGTGGTAGGAAGGCAAGAACTCTTACCCCCTGTGGCCTGCTTTATGATGGATTCCAGTTCAGAACAAAAAAGCAACTCCCCTTTAAAAGCCAAAGACTCCAGGGACTTTTTTGATTCACTATCTGCTTCCTAAGCTTTTAGCCAGAGGGCTCTTCTCGCAGACATTGATGTGGTGGATACCTTAAATTCTATCTTAGCACCTTCTTCCCCAGCCTCAAAAATGTACTCTGCTGCACATCTGAGTTTTTCAGCTAAGGTAAAGGCCTCAGAATAAGGCTGCAGCTGATTTCCCAAAGCCTCAGCCAACCAAATCATTGCTTTGGCTACCCATGCTGAAGCAATAATGGGGCGGAGTGTATAACCCACTCCTTCAAACACTGCCTTAAGGCATCCTTCCACTTTTTTGTGGACCGGGTCCTTAAAGGCCACCCCACCCTTTACCGGCAAAGCTGTGGCCTTAGACAATCTGGCTACAGGAGCATCCACTAAAGGGACCTTCTCCCACAATTTCACATGCTCCTCAGGCATGGGGTACAGGTTTGCAAACCTCTTTGACATAGTCACTTTTCTATCTGGAACTTTCCAAGGTCCCCCAACAAGGAAACCATACCTTCATCCGAAGTGAACGTCACAGAATCTCTACGCATCCTTTTAAAGACACAATGTGGCTGCACTTTGTCCTCCTCAGACAAGTCTAATGCCTGTTTAACAGCAAGGATTAAATCCTTAATACCCGGGACAGAAGCATCAGCCTCTTCCCTCTGATCCCAACTTAAATCCTCTTCTCACACACACCATCATCATCATCATCATCCTCCTCTGAATCCAAATTTAACAGAGGGGGTGTAGCTGAAGGCCTCTCAGAAGGTTTTGCAAATTGCTCCATAAGGGAGTTCATCCTATGAACACCCTGTGCAGTATCCTGCATAACCTGCAACAACACAGGATCCCCCTGCAAAGGGGAAATAGAGCCCATAGATGTTTGAGAGGAAGAAATATGGCTAGGAGACTTCACTAAGTTATCCCTTTGCCTATTTAAAGCCTCAACCAAGGCATTCATATACCTCCCCAATGCAGCAGCCTATGCAGGTTCCTGTTGCTCAGACCTCTGGGCTTGAGCTCCACTGGGCACAGACTTACAAGCAGGGCACAATTCCCCTTGATCCATCTGTTCACATGTTAATTTAACCCCGCAAAATCTGCAGTCCAGTAACATGCCCCGCGCTTCCTCCCCCACGGCAGCAGCATCACAACCGTCAGTTATATTTAACCCACGGTGCACAATGTCAGGCAAAGCAGAGAGTAATGTAGCAGTGTACTTATCTGTCTGCTTCTTGCTGCCAGTGACCTCAGTGTCAGCGGGGATAGTGCTTTCTGGGAGAAACTGCACCCTCTGTACTTAGAAGAAGGAACCAGGTTTCAGCTCCACAGTATGGAGAGAAATGGTGCCAGCACACAGAGCAGGAAGAGACCAAGTCTCTGCTTCAGCGGGGTAGGGGAAGCCAGTGTGGCGCCTTTCCCCCTTTAGCCACTCCCACAAGTGTATCTCCTCACCTCCAGTGCCTCCCCTTCTCTCTGGGACCACTTGGAGTCATCCAGCTGCGCTGGACACCTGTAGTAGACTTCACCTCCCTAGTGGGATTTCAGTCTATAAGCCCATCCAAGGTGGCACCCGCCATCGTGGGAGGTCCATCCCCCATGATCCCTTCTAAGTAAGGAGCCTGTTCAGGACACCCCCGGGGCCAAGGCAAACCTCTTCAAATAAGAGGTTAAGCGCTGTGCAGCGGGCGCAGACAGCGTACCCCTGCACACAGAGAGCTGACAGGATGCGCTTCTGTCAGCCTTTGCTGCGCTCTCAGTATGTGGCACTTCTGTCAGAAGTAACACACTGGAAAAACTGCACTATCTATTAAAGTTAATAAAAGAATAAAAACCTAACTATCAAACTGGAGCATGATGGGATGC
The DNA here is from genome assembly GCF_055691185.1 of Crinia signifera. Taxonomy (NCBI): domain Eukaryota; kingdom Metazoa; phylum Chordata; class Amphibia; order Anura; family Myobatrachidae; genus Crinia; species Crinia signifera. The sequence goes on from NC_139220.1 coordinate 208,512,822, forward strand.
AGAAGGGAGGAGCCTGCATCCAAAGTCTTCAGCATTGTTGCCTTGGCTCCTGCGGACCCTCCTACATCACAAGGTTAGTTGTGTCACTAGGATGGACGAAAGAGAAAATTGGATTTTAATTACCTACCAGTAAATAATTTTGTCTTAGTCCATAGTAGTTTAGTTCAATGGGGTATAGACTGGGTCCAAAGGAGGCAATGCACATAAAACTTCTTCAACTGGATGTGCTGGCTCCTCCCCTCTATGCCACCACCCCCAGCTCAGTTTAGGAAAACTGTGCCCGAAGGCAGGGCCGCCGATAGGGGGGTGCCAGGGGTACAGCTGTCCCGGGCCCCGGCAGCTGCCCACAGTGGCACGGCCTGCCCGGGCAGCTGCCCACAGTGGCAGGTCATTCGTATGACCTTACTCATGAACAGGTTTGAGTAAAACCCCTGCCCTCTGCATAGAGGAGGGACTGATATAATGACCTGTGTTTTTGCCAACTTCTGTATAGCGTTCAGAAATATTGTTCTGGTCTCCTAGGGAACCGGGAGACTTATTTTGAAAAATCTTCTTGGGGGAGTTTGTACATAGTTTGTATCCCTGGGAGACTATGTTCTTCACCCAGGAATCCTGACAAGAGGCATGCCAAACCGGACAGAAAAACCTTAAGGGGGCCCCCATCTCGAGTTCCCCCACCAATAGAGGGCTGCCGTCATGCTGAGGATTTTGAAGAGGCAAAGCCAGTGCCATTGTCCTGTGGAGCGAAGTCAGCAGGCTTAAGTGGCTTCTCACTGATGCCCCGGACAGTATTGCAAGCACCTCTGGCCCTTCCCCCAAACCTAGGGGTTTGAAAGGACTTAAGAGAAGGTCCTGGATACGAACGCCTTGCTGGCAGAGCCGTGGACGGGAGGATCAATTTTCCAGCCGTAGCCTTAAAGATCCAGGTGTCTAATTCAGCTCAGAAAAGCCATTCCCCAGTAAAGGGAAAAGAGCTTCCACAGTCTTCTTTGAGTCATTATCAGCAGACCATTGTCTAAAGCTATAAGACTCTGCATTTAGACACCGCCATCGTAGAAGTTCTTGCATTAATTGTGCCAACCGCCAGTCACAGATCAGATGACACGTGCTGTGTCCTGAATGTGTTTTACCAGTTGTACCATTTCTACTAGGGTCTTGTTCCCCACTAAGCCCTCCTGTAGCTGACCAGCCCATGAATGTATGCATGAGACATCCAACAGCCAGCTATAATAGGCCTCTGGGACACTCCTGCAGCTGTCTAAATAGATTTGAGTGTGCTCTCTAATTTCCTATCTTTAAGGCGATGGCCCCTGGAACTGGTAATACTGTCCTTTTGATAAAGACAGATTTATCCACCGCAGGTGGGAGTCTCCCAATGTTTTCTGCCCTCAGAAAGCATTGAAAGGAAAGGAAGACAACAACTTTTTGAACATTTGAAATTTCTTATCCGGATTAGATCAAGGTTGTTTAAACAGGTCACCTAAAACTTTAGAGTTGGGAAAAGAGATTACTGACTTTTGTGTAAAAAGAAGGATTGAGTGAACTCCGGCTCTTCAGTAGGAATTTGTAAGACATCACTATAAGTGGTCTAAACCCTGTGTAGGAGCACTCTATTGTGTTAGAATCTACCTCCTCTTCACCCTCTTTTAACTCCAAAGCCTCCTCTTCATCTGAGAAGAATTCCGGCAGAATACACTTATGTGGTGCCAGCGCCGAGGTAGGAGCGGTATGAGTGTTATCCCTCCTTTGCCTAATCAGCGTATCCACAGACTCCTGTAGCTGCAGTGTCTGTTGTGTGTAGCAGCAATCTGCTGAGTGCTGGGCCAGCACTGAGATATACCCCCCAGAAGCTACACTGGTTTGGGAGGGTTGGCTGCATTGCTCACACACTAGGCAGGGGAAGGGGAAAACCTAGTGTGTGACAAACAGTACACAGTCCATTTCACCATGCTGACAGGAGACAAATCACACATACAGAAAAGGATAAAAGCAAGCCTTCCCAAGATCACCGTGTGAGGGGACCCAGAGAAAGAGGAACCAGCACACAAGAGGCCTTAATCAGTGTTGGGTCTTTTCGCAGCACCAATATACAAATACATATAAGGGATATTCACTTATAGCGCAAAAGAGAGCCCCCTAAGGGGTCTCCAAGCGGCTCTCCCCCAATATAAACCCCTGTACCAACTTTTCGGCGACGATCTGGCATCCTGCTGCAGCTCTGTGAGGCAGAGAGAAAAGGCACCAAGAAGCCGATAGTCCCACTCTGAGTAGGCTCCGCCCCAACAATGGAGCTGGAGCCTGCTTGTTATTTATACTGTTAATGTCTCCCAGAAGCTTAAAAGTGAAGTGCCTAAGTACCTAACTGCTGGCTAGTCCACACCGGCATCTACTCACCACTCCAGAGCTCTTCGGACAGAGCGCTAAGGGTGTGAAGCAGCTGCGGGCGTGTGCGCCAAGTGCACTACGAAGCGGTACACTAACCCTCAAGATGGGCGTCCCCCATCAGCTGGGATGGAGCAGGCACCTAAGATCAAGAACATCCTTGAGAAAGGCCCCACAAGGGCAGAAACGCGTTGGATCACACACCACAGCATCATCCTCCAAGTCTCCTCCCATCCAGGAGTCGAGCCCACCCTGCTCCACCAACCAGCTCACACTTCAGACTACGCGATCCCCGCAGAACCCGGAAGTGCGGCTGTTTGCTGTAGAAGCGGTGTGGATCGACAGCCGGCGTCCTCCCCTGAAACGGACGCCGGAAAAGTCTCCAGGCCGTGGACAACGCCGAAGGACCCTCCAGACGGGAGAAGAACCAGCGGGTATCAGGTACATGCACGGTGCACCGCCAGAGGTGCTTGGGACGCCGGCCTTCGACGACACCCTGTCACCTTCCTTGACCCAGGACTGTCCTCCCCCTTCGTGGGCATCCAGTGTTACCACCCCTCCATTTCAGCCCGGGACTATCTGGGCACTGCCCAACCCAGAACTACCATACTGTTCTTCCCTTAGCCCCCATTTGCCCCCACCCACCACCCCCCCCCCCCCCCCTCTCCTCACCCAGACTGTGCATTTCCCTACAGGTGACTGTGCCATCAGCCCGCTGTGTCCTTTAGCCCTGCCTCGGCTATCAACAGCTGCTGCAACACAGATCATACCAGTACAGTCATTTTGTGCACCGTTTTCAATAAATACAATTTTATTTTTACTACTGGCTCACACACTTGTCTGTTACAGTACGCACACAGTACCCATATATCACACCATATGTATGATAGGGCCTGAGCGCTGGTCACCAAGTATTAACCTAAAGAGGTCGGTTATCCCTCCCCTCCCTTAGCTCCAGCATAGCAGGTATGCTGTTGTCCAGAAAGCATACCCAAAAATTTAAATAAATAAATTAAACTGAAGAAAAACTCTGTGACACAGTGTGCATCGTTTCCTGAGGGCACAATTTTCTAAACTGGGCTGGGGGCATAGAGGGGAGGAGCCAACACACCCAGTTGAAGACGTTTTATGTGCATTGGCTCCTTTGGACCCCGTCTATACCCAATTGTACTAAGCTAACCCAGTATCCTTTATGGATGTCAAAGAAATTATACAGATGGGTTAGGTCCCATCCTGGCTGGCGGGTCGCCAGAACGTCCGCGCTGGCGACCCGCCAGCAGCCGCGCCAGCGAATACACTGAGACGCGCGTGCGTCTCACGCGCGTCTCAGTCTCCGTCGCCACGGAAACCCTGTCCGTCTCTGCCTCAGGGAGACGGACAGGGTTAGGGGGGATGCGGGCAGGCGGCGGGGACCCCGGATTACCGCCGGCAAGCCGGCGGGGACCCGGGGGAAGCGCCGTCGGAAGGGGACGCGCGCGCCTCTCGTGCGCGCGCGTCCCCTTCTCACCATCGCCATGGCGCTGGCGGGGGATGGCGGCTGGCGACGCCAGCGCCATCCCCTGCCAAGATGGGACCTAACCCATCTGTATGTACATTTTATATATTAAACATTGCATATAAAAGTATGTTTTATGTTCTCAGTTAAACGATGCTCTTGCACGTTTTGTACTGGCCATTTATATGATGTGCTTTATTGCCAACATTATGAGGGGTGCACTCAAGAAACCTTTATATGTTTGAATCCATCTCCATCACTGAGCGGGGTATACACCCTTTATGTAATCTGCTTCACCAAGAAAGCAGTCATTGAAATGATACCTGTATTTGCAGAACATCCATTTGTTATGAGTGGCATTACACACCAATTTTCATTCCATTGCGTGAATTTGCTAGTGATGGTTTTAATCCAACTGTTCTAGTTAAGAAAGCCAATCCTGGGGAATTTTTTTCAATACCGAAATTCGGGATTGAAAAATGCTCAATCCCGGGATTGGCTTCCCTATTTAAAAAATGCCCCAGCCGCCCCACATTTACTTTGCCTGGCCGGGTGCAGTCAGGCCCCGGGTGGGAGTGCGCCAATTAGCCATGTGGACGGCTGAGAGCTGAGCCAGCAATATGGGTGGGCGTTGCAGCTGGAAGCTGGCAGAGCGTTTGGGCTGCCTCTGACCAGGTCGCGGTGCGCAGAGCCGAATAGACAAGGATGGGAGAAGCTGGGCAGCGTATGAGCTAGTGGAAATTAATGTGATAGCTATGGTTATTGTAATCATTTTGAGCAATAGTGTTAGGACCTGCAGAAAAGTGGGGATCCATGGAGGGGGCTGCAGGCTTAAATGCATTGATCAATACATGAACTAAATCTCCACTGTTTATTAATAATCCCCTGCAATTTCTATTTAAATAATGTGGTCACAAGTCATAGGGTACCCCAAAACTAGGAATTTTGAGATACATGTTGCTAGGCGGGCAGCACTCGAGGTGTCCAGTTTATGAGGGATATAAATAAAACCCAACATTCTGCTTGCATTTCAACGTTTCAATATATTATTTTCGTCTTCAGAAACAAGACGACGATAATAACATTTCGAAACATTGAAATGCAAGCAGCGTGATGGGTGTTATTTATATCCCTTATAAACGGCACCTCGAGTGCAGCCTGTCTAGCAACATACATACATGTTCCATTTAAGTTGCATCCATTTGTCAGTGAGATTTTAGATCATTTATGTAACTTACGCAGAGCCATCCTCCAACACTACTTTTCATTCTGTTACATGCTAATTATATATCCCTCATAGGCTGGCGACTATCTCTCCAACATCAAATAATCCTGCATTTGTCCCTAGGTGACTTACCTTGATATAGAGCACAGCATTAGCACACAAGACATTGTAGTCCTCAGCACAGCTACGAGCTGCATTCTGGAGAAATTTTTGGAACTCTGCATTTTCAATATCGAACTTTGATTTCAAATGCTTAAAAGACATAACAATAAGAAGAGTAATATAATACATGAATAGCAGTAGGGTGGAGACTGGTATAATTTGTTTTTATATAATATAATATACACACACACATATATATATGCATGCGTAGGTGAAATAAGGAGGCACTCAGAGGATTTGTGAACAAAAATTCTGTAATATGAAGAACTGGACCAACGTTTCAGGCCCCGAAACGTTGGTCCAGTTCTTTATATTAGAGAATTTTTTTCACAAATCCTCTGAGTGCCTCCTTATTTCACCTATGCCTCCATCTACATTATGGATGGGCACCGAGGTAGCTGTACATGAGAGGAGAGTGCCAGACCGCAAAGACCCTAATAATAAATACACACACACACATATATATATATATATATACACACACACACACACATATATATACATACATACATACATACACACACTAGTTTTCAGCCCGTCAAAATGACGGAACATAACAGTAATGTATGATTCCTGCTTTGCACACAGTGGGACTGGTCATACAGAAGAGAAGTAATTTACCGAGGCCTTTTTACCTTTATTTCTATTTTGTTTTTTACCTGATGACCTACAAGAGGGATCGCATGTGTATGCAATTGCCTTTTCATACAATCGCTCAGACGTTTTCTTTCAAATTACCTTCAATGGAGACATTTTTACCCTTGATGAAGTCCTTCTAAGGACAAAACGCGTTGGGTACATCATTTTGTATATTAAAGCCATTGAAGCTTCTACCAACTGTATAAAAGAGCTGAGCCAGATTGCCCTTGATGTACTTTTTAATAAAGAACATTTGGACAAGACTTATGCTTACGATTATGGACTATGGGAAAATTCTGTTGTCTATAAGGTTATAAATACCCTATCAAAGGGTTTATACAAAGAGCGCCAGTACACTATTGCTTAGATATACATATATCCCACACATACATAGTTAACTTGCATTTTTTTAAGGCAGCGTGCTGACCACTGGGCAATACACACAGTTAACAGTTGCTGTCAGTTTTTAAACAGAGATCTCAGCAGCGTGTCAGCGGTCCTGAGTGGAAGGGCGCAGATAAAAGGGCAGGGCGCATTAAGAAGTTCATAAAATGAGCAGCCCTGCAAAATAAGCTTAGCTGGAATACACACACACATATTATATATATATATATATATATATATATATATTTATTATAATAGCACCTTATATTGAGGCTGAATAATATATACAAAATTCTTCCATAGGGAATCCTGAGATGGGTCATGGTGTTTGAGGGGCTATAACTGAAAAGTGATTGGATGTACGGAGCTGAAATTTGTCAGGAACGCGTAGAACAGTCACCCGGGGGTGCCTTTAAAATTTCAGCAATGAGCAATTGCAAACAATCTACACACTAGATCAGGAATGGGGAACCTTTGGCCTTCCATCTCTTGTTGAACTACACATCCCAGCATACCATGCAACAGTTTTAACATGATCAAATAGCAAAGTGTAGCAGGGCATGCTGGAATGTGTAGTTCAACAACAGCTAGATGGCCAAAGGTTCCCCATTCCTGCACTAGATGATACTGTAATAGATATCGCTTTCTGAGCGATATCTTTAACAATACTCTCTAGTGTGTACACTCTATATCGTTAATGATGCGCAATCTTGGGTGTCTTTAACGACCTCCCTCAGCTGAACATGCAAGTCAGTTTAGCTATATAGCCAACGACCTGCATGTCCAGCGGGACACAGTGACAAAGCTGTACAATGTACCATTATATTGCTGGAATACCTTCCATCAGAAGATGTGTACCTAGATAAAAATGTCGCTGTTGTCAACACAGGACAGTAATTATTTTATTCCGCAATGACAAAAAAAATGACAAATACACAACAATGATTTCAAAATACTGATATTCCCCCCCCCCCAATTTTTTTTTATACAACTTTGCATTAAACTATATTTTTGTATACTGACCATACAGAATGTGTTGAAGTGTAATTCTCAAATATTACAAGAATGTGCACTTTATTTAACATGAAGTGGGTTGTGTATTACCTGGTAGTGATGGTATTCCCTCATGTGTAATATGTTGACGGGTGGGTTCTTATTGTTCAGAAATTTAATAATAAGTTTTACATAGGTATCCTGCTCCTGCGCAGTGGAGGCGGAATAACGTGGGTATGGAACACGAGGCTCTGGAAACGGGATGATCTTGGCGGATGGAGTGACGGTGGCAGGAGGCGGAGGACTGGCAGCCTTTGAAACTACTTTTGTAGGTTCTGCAGGAGCAGGTCTGGAAAAAAAATACAAGACAATTAAAGAACAGGAAGTCCAGATATGTGGGATCCAGTGGAGAGATAATCTGCGGGGGTTATCTGAACTATGCATTTATTTCTCGGTGTCTCCCTGCATATGACATTATCTGGGTCACCTAATTTGGGAGATTATCTTCCTATACAGTGGCGTAGCTACTATGCAGCAGACCCTGCAGCGGCTTGGGGGAGCGCCACCAGCAGGGTCTGTGGTGGGCGCTGCTGTCCCAGCAGCAGTGAGCGTGCTCAGCGGGTCCCCGTCCTATACATATCAAATGAACGGGGACCAAGTGCAAATTGAATGAGCGGGCCGGGTCCCCACCCCGTGCATATGCTCATTACATATGCACTGGATGGGGACCCGCTCATTCAATATGCACTGCGCTGTGTGGTCCCTATGTGTGCAGCTCGCTGTACCCGGCGGCGCTGCTTCCGCTTGTTACTGCTGCTGCAGCGCCGGGGGTAGGCTCGTACTGGGGGGGTGAAAATAACCATCAATATGTGTTTATTACACCGGTTAGTCAGTAGCGGTCCGCTACTGGCAGATGACTGAACTGGCGGCGGAAGGCTGCTGTGGTCCCTGCCACTGGTGCATGTGCATTGCCCTGCCAGAATATCTGGCAACTGATTCGCCTGTCCAATAAGTCATCGGACACTGGCCCAAACTGTCACTGTGGGCATGCTGCCACCCTCCTTTAATTTGCGTGTATAGCTCACTGTTTACTGCGGTGTCTCCAGGCCCTCCTCTTGACTTCTGCCTGGGAGCTGCTATGTGAAAGGTATTTGCAGGGCACTTGGATGCAGCACCAGCCATTGGACTGGAAGTTCATCTGGTCTCAACGTCTTCTACAGCAGCCACAGGCCAGCGATGGACTGATCCATTTAATGAAAGCTGCAGGTGCTGAGGGATCCCAGGAACCGAAGTTCCCTGTTGGAGAGATCACACCCACAAGCAGCCCTTTTAAGCACAGAAGGGAAAGGTTAGTAACTACCACAGCAGGGCAATGGTGCTCAAACCTTTAGGGTCATCAGAAGCACGCCTCACACGCCTATAAACCTAACCATACCTCCCACAGCCTAACCAAACCCCCCTACAGCCTATAACCCTAACAATACATCCCCCCCACAGTCTAACCCTAACCATACCCCCTACAGCCTATAACCCTAACCATACATCCCCCCACAGTCTAACTCTAACCATACCCCCCTTGCAGCCTATAACAATAACCCCCCCTGCAGCCTAACCCTAACCATTCCCCCCACTCAGAGGCAGGCTGGGCAGGGGGGCAGGGTGCCACTTGCCCCCCAGGCCACTATACTTTTAGACATTTGGGGCCGCGACCAGGTGGAGTATCGGGCCAGCATTCTCTTGCTGCCTCCGGCTGCTAGCTGTCTGTCAGCGACTACTATCAGTGCTGCGGTCACGCTGTGGCTGTACTGCTGGGTGAAAACAGTGTTGATTGGTGGATAGCTCTGACCATCCACCAATCACAGTTGCGGGATAATCTACACGCGCTCCCTCTGCCAGCCAGTGAATGTGATGCTGCAGACAACACTAGAGGAGGAAAGAGACAAGTGACGTGAGTACTAGTATTAGGCTGACGCTGACCAAAAGATCAAAGCCTCCTTATTGCAGGGGCGTCGGAACAGGGGGGTCAGATTGACCCCCCTCCGAATTATTTTATAGGAGCACCAGATAAAGTATCCAGCAGGGGCCCTAGAGTGGCAGGCAATGTAAGTCAGACTAAACTAGTCTGAACTCCGGAGGAGCGCAGGGACTAGAAGGGGCGGGTGCAGCAGCTCGGCAGGAAGGAGAGGGGTACACTGATACACAGTGACATGCTGCTGCACCACACGGAGCCAGGCAGGCTGTCACACAGGCATCCAACCAGAGAGGAGAGTGCTCTGCTGTCCCGCCTTCTGTGTCTGCTCTGCCTGTGTATGGGATAGATCCAGGCAGCAACACAAGAAAAGTAAGTGGAGAGCTCTAAGCTTACCTAGTTGAGTTGCATGTGAGGGGTGTGGGGACATATGCAGGGCATATGAGGTGTGTGGGGACATGTGCAGGGCATATGAGGTGTGTGGGGACATGTGCAGGGCATATGAGGTGTGTGGGCACATGTGCAGGGCATATGAGGTGTGTGGGCACATGTGCAGGGCATATGAGGTGTGTGGGCACATGTGCAGGGCATATGAGGTGTGTGGACACATGTGCAGGGCATATGAGGTGTGTGGGGACATGTGCTGGGCAATGCCCCTTAGTGGCAAAACCAGGGACACGCACAGGGGTCCTGACTGGCAGATTTACAAAGTTGGGAGGTATGGGATCCTAACGAAATGCAAAAACTCATGGCTCATTTCAAGATGCCTGAGGTCTGCTTCATGATTGGTTTACATATATATATATATATATATACCAATCATGAGGCAGACCGCTGGCAGCTTGAAATGAGCCATGAGTTTTTGCATTTTGTTACCTATGAGATATATATATATATATATATATATATATATATATATATATATATATATATAGGGACATTTACCAAAATGGATTCGTAGAAAAAAGGTGTATTCGTAGGGAGAAATACACCTTTTTTTTACGAATTTGTATTTTCGGGATTTACAATCCCAAAAATACAACAATTCGTAGTCCTAAAGATGGAACATTCGTATTTGTAGTTACAAATACGAATGCCCTACACCATCGATAGGATACGACAGAAATCACCATTCAAAAGAATGGTGGTTTCTGATTTACTAAGCAGCCGTACTGATAATACGGCTGCTTAGTGGTGTGAAACACCCACGCAAATACGACAGGAAAATAGAACACCATTTTCCTGTTCTATTTGCGTTTTAGCCTGCACGGATCAGTCAGATCCGTGCAGGCTACAGTGTAAAAAAATAGAAAAATAAATAAATTAAAAAAAAAAACGGCGTGGGGTCCCCCCCACAGCCATAACCAGCACCAGGCTGAAGGAGCCGGGGCCGGTAATTAAAAATCAGGGAGCCCGACAAATAGGGGTTCCCCGATTTTTAACAACCAGCCCCAGGCTCCAGGTCCGGGGCTGGTTCCCAAAATACGGGGGACAAAATGAGTAGGGGTCCCCCGTATTTTAAGAACCAGCCCCAGGCACAACCAGCCGGCAGGGTAATGTCACAGCCGGGGGACACTTATAATATAAGGTCCCGCGGCCAAAACATTCTCCCTACCGACCAGTCAGCCTGGCCAGGGGCCCTGGGGGAGTGGGGACCCCCCCAATGAAGGGGTCCCCCCCCCTCCAGGACTTACCTGACCAGGCTGAAGCCTGGTGCTGTCCTCGATGCCCCTGGGCGGTGGGCATCGAGCTGATAAATGTTGTAAAAAATAGATAAACCATTGTTTTTTACTGTGGCACTACAAGTGCCAGCAAGCCTCCCCAGCAAGCTGGGACTTGGAGAACCACAAGTCCCAGCCTGCTGGGCATTAAAGGGCCCGCTGGCACTTGTAGTTCTACAGTTAAAAAAATAGTGCACAAAACACACTGACACACTTTTAAAATAAAACTTTATTACACACAAAGCCCACACATACTGATACTTACCTATCTTCTTCCCATAGGTCGCCCTGATGTCCTGTGTCGGCGTCTTCTGGTCCTGTGTCGTCTTCTTCCTCCATGTCGACGTCGCTGTCGGCGATGGTGTCCCCGTCCGGATCCGAAGAAATCCATTTGGGAAGCTGTGGAAGGAAACCATACTCACCTGTCCCAGCGCGACGTAGTCCAGGTAAGGGTCTTTGCAAAAAAATAAACCGAAAACCCCGAAACCAAACCGGACACGACGGAGACGCACGGTGTGTTTACATCGTGCGGCTCCGCCTCCCGAATGCCGCTATTGGCCGCCTTGCGGCCTAGCGGCCAATAGCGGCATTCGGGAGGCGGAGCCGCACGATGTAAACAAACACACGTGCGTCTCCGTCAGTCCGGTTTGGTTTCGGGGTTTTCGGTTTATTTTTTTGCAAAGACCCTTACCTGGACTACGTCGCGCTGGGACAGGTGAGTATGGTTTCCTTCCACAGCTTCCCAAATGGATTTCTTCGGATCCGGACGGGGACACCATCGCCGACAGCGACGTCGACATGGAGGAAGAAGACGACACAGGACCAGAAGACGCCGACACAGGACATCAGGGCGACCTATGGGAAGAAGATAGGTAAGTATCAGTATGTGTGGGCTTTGTGTGTAATAAAGTTTTATTTTAAAAGTGTGTCAGTGTGTTTTGTGCACTATTTTTTTAACTGTAGAACTACAAGTGCCAGCGGGCCCTTTAATGCCCAGCAGGCTGGGACTTGTGGTTCTCCAAGTCCCAGCTTGCTGGGGAGGCTTGCTGGCACTTGTAGTGCCACAGTAAAAAACAATGGTTTATCTATTTTTTACAACATTTATCAGCTCGATGCCCACCGCCCAGGGGCATCGAGGACAGCACCAGGCTTCAGCCTGGTCAGGTAAGTCCTGGAGGGGGGGGACCCCTTCATTGGGGGGGTCCCCACTCCCCCAGGGCCCCTGGCCAGGCTGACTGGTCGGTAGGGAGAATGTTTTGGCCGCGGGACCTTATATTATAAGTGTCCCCCGGCTGTGACATTACCCTGCCGGCTGGTTGTGCCTGGGGCTGGTTCTTAAAATACGGGGACCCCTACTCATTTTGTCCCCCGTATTTTGGGAACCAGCCCCGGACCTGGAGCCTGGGGCTGGTTGTTAAAAATCGGGGAACCCCTATTTGTCGGGCTCCCTGATTTTTAATTACCGGCCCCGGCTCCTTCAGCCTGGTGCTGGTTATGGCTGTGGGGGGGACCCCACGCCGTTTTTTTTTTAAATTTATTTATTTTTCTATTTTTTTTTACACCTTGCAGCCTGCACGGATCTGACTGATCCGTGCAGACTGCTAGAAATAATTCGTATTAGCGGCCGTATATACGGCCGCTAATACGAATCATTACACCATCGGAGGGTTACAAAGCAGTCGTATCTGACTGCTTTGTAAATCCCCCTCCGGAACACGACTTTGCATACGACTTAAACAGTCGTATGCAGTCGTAGGGAAACAACCAATACGAAAAACTAGGTTTTTCATATTGGTAAATTTCCCCCATAATTGCCATCCTTTATGGAGAACGTGTCCCTTTAAGGAAGAAACCAGCACTGGACCAGAGCTTTTGTAGCAAAAAAAACTTTTTATAAATCCAACTCAGGGAAATAGCTTTACAATGGCATAAGTCCGGCTTGTCACAGTATGTAACCACTTGGTCTGGAACATTTAGTCCCCACCCTCAGGCATACACATATATATACGTTACTGTGAGTAGATCTTCAAGCCAGGATCTGCACTTGGGGACCAAGATGCTGGGGCTGTGGAGACTAGGAGCTGGAGAATGCTCCTGTGTTTAGAGGTCAATTTATAAAGACATAAGAGGGGGAATCATTATATAGTTTTTACCCAGTGGGAAAAATTTGTGAAAAAAAAATAAATAAAAATAAATAAATAAATAAATAATATATATATATCCACCCCACTATCAACGCCAACCCGAAGCGTGGCGAGCGCAGCAAGCCCGCGAGGGACGGCGGTACGCGTCCTCCGACCTTTTCATACCCCCACTATCCGCGTCGGCGTGGAGTTGATTTTATATAATGTGGCGAGCGCAGCGAGCCACCGAGCCCGAAGCGTGGCGAGCGCAGTGAGCCCCGCATGGGGACGTGGAATATATGTGATGTCATCCGCGTCCGCTCGCCACGCTTCGGTCTCGGTGGCTCACTGCGCTCGCCACACTTTACAAAATCAACTCCACGCCGACGTGGATAGTGGGGGGTATGAAAAGGTCGAAGGACGCGTACCGCTGCGCTCGCCACGCTTCAGGTTGGCGTTGATAGTGGGGTGGCGTTAACAATGGGGGGACATTTAACATAGTCATTACCCATCAGGGTGGGTGTACAATCAAAAATCGGGTCTGGGGGGGCATTTAACATAGGAATCAGGCATCTGGGTGCCTGTACAATTAAAAATCGGGTCCAATTGCGTCGCATCGCATGAGATCATATCGCATGCGATGCGATTTTTGGGTTGTACAATGCCCTACGATGGAAAACGTGGGCACCGTGATAATACACAAGTACCCCAGCAATATTTCCCCTAACTGCATAATTCAATTGTTCAAACATTACATTTACAATCTTATCACCATAACAGAGATCTGGTACTATCACAAAGAGAATCCTTTTGGATATACTTTGTAAATACATTAACAATGAAGAATTGGATGTTGTGTTTTTTTCTGATTAATCCCTTCCCGCCGCAGCCTGTTTTTGCCTTCCTGACAGAGCCCTTTTTTTCAAATCTGACATGTATCACTTAAGTGGGGATAACTTTTTTTTGCTTTTACTTATCCCAGTGATTTTGAGATTGTTTTCTCGTGACACATTGTACTTCAAATTAGTGGTAAATTTGGGTCGATACAGTCTGTGTTTTTTTGTGAAAAATACCAAAATGTCGTAAAAAAAATGGAAAATTTAGCAATTTTCAAAATGTTAAATTTTCTGCTTGTGAGACAAATAATCATACCACTCAAAATAGTTAATAACTAACATAGACCATATGTCTACTTTATGTTTCCATCATTATTTCAAGCTCCTTTTAATTTTTTTGGACACTAGGAGGCTTAAAATATGAATAGCAAATTCTAAAATTTTCAAGAAAATTTCAAACACTGATTTTTTTCAGGGACCAGTTCAGTTCTGATGTGACTTTGAGGGACTTGTATGTGAGACACCCCCATAAATGATGCCATTTCAGAAACTGCACCCCTCACAGTATTCAAAACAGCATTTTGGAAGTTTGTTAACCCTTTAGGTGTTTCACAGGAATTAAAACAAAGTGTAGGTGAAATTTCAAAATTTCATTTTTTTTGCAGATTTTCAATTTTAATACATTTTTCTAAGGAACACAGTAGATTTTACTAGAGAAATGTGACTAAAAATTGATTCCCCCAATTCTTTTGTTTTCATAAATATCCTATATGTGGCCCTAGTGTGCACGTTGACAGGCTTCATAATAGAAGGAGCACCTACTTGATTTTGGAGCCTCCTTTTTATAAGATTATTTTTTAGGCACCATGTAGGTTTCTAGGCACCATAAGATGCTAAAAGTTAGGAACCCCCCCACAAGTGACCCCATTTTGCAAACTACACCCCTCAGGGAATTCATCTAGGGGTATAGTGTACATTTCAAACCCCCAGGGGTTTCACCAATTGTGGTACAACTGGGCAGTGAAAATGAAAAATTAAATTTTTTACACAAAAATGCAGTTCTGGCTCAAAATTTTTCATTTTCACAAGGAATGAAGGAGACAAAGCACCCCAAAATCTGTGCCCCAATTTCTCCCGAGTACGGCAGTGCCTCACATGTGACCAAAAAATACCATTTGGGTGCATGGCAGGACTCAGAAGGGAAGGAGTGATTTTTAGATTTTGCAGCTCAGATTCTGGTGGAATGTTGGTGGGTGCTATGTCGCATTAGCAAGACCCCCGAAGCACCAATACAGTGGAACCCCCCCACAAGTGATCCCATTTTGCAAACTACACCCCTCAGGGAATTCATCTAGGGGTATAGTGTACATTTCAAACCCCCAGGGGTTTCACCAATTGTGGTACAACTGGGCAGTGAAAATGAAAAATTACATTTTTTACACAAAAATGCAGTTCTGGCTCAAAATTTTTCATTTTCACAAGGAATGAAGGAGACAAAGCACCCCAAAATCTGTGCCCCAATTTCTCCCGAGTACGGCAATGCCTCACATGTGACCAAAAAATACCATTTGGGTGCATGGCAGGACTCAGAAGGGAAGGAGTGATTTGAAGATTTTGCAGCTCAGATTCTGGTGGAATGTTGGTGGGTGCTATGTCGCATTAGCAAGACCCCCGAAGCACCAATACAGTGGAACCCCCCCACAAGTGATCCCATTTTGCAAACTACACCCCTCAGGGAATTCATCTAGGGGTATAGTGTACATTTCAAACCCCCAGGGGTTTCACCAATTTTGATACAACTGGGCTGTGCAAATGAAAAATTACATTTTTTTACACAAAAATGCAGTTCTGGCTCAAAATTTTTCATTTTCACAAGGAATGAAGGAGACAAAGCACCCCAAAATCTATGCCCCAATTTCTCCCGAGTACGGCAATGCCTCATGTGTGACCAAAAAATGGCAGGACTCAGAAGGGAAGGAGTGATATTTGGATTTTGCAGCACAGATTCTGGTGGAATGTTGGTGGGTGCTATGTCGCATTAGCAAGACCCCCAAAGCACCAATACAGTGGAACCCCCCCACAAGTGACCCCATTTTGCAAACTACACCCCTCAGGGAATTCATCTAGGGGTATAGTGTACATTTCAAACCCCCAGGGGTTTCACCAATTTTGATACAACTGGGCTGTGCAAATGAAAAATTACATTTTTTTACACAAAAATGCAGTTCTGGCTAAAAAAATTTCATTTTCATAAGGTATGAAGGAGAAAAAGCACCCCAAAATCTGTGCCCCAATTTCTCCCGAGTATGGCAATGCCTCATATGTGACCAAAAAATACCAGTTGGGTGCATGGCAGGACTCAGAAGGGAAGGAGTGATTTTTGGATTTTGCAGCTCAGATTCTGGTGGAATGAATGGTGGGTGCTATGTGGCATTAGCAAGACCCCCGAAGCACGGTGAAATGATGAACCTAATAATCCATAGATGTGTGGTATATTTTAAAACACTCCTTTATACATAGGCCGGGTTTGTCGGGGCAAGTTTCACAGTGGAAAATAGTATCCTTTCTTATTCCCTTTTTATAGCAAACTTTGCACCTTTTTTGTGTCCTGCCCTTTTTTGCAGTGGAGGGGATTTCGTTAGGAAAATGCTGCCCTGGTACAATACGGGGGCCAGTACTAGAAGTACTGGGGCCCTCTGCCTGCTGGTTCCCAAATATTAGGCCCTTTATGACTTCCTCTTGAAAGTGCATAAATGTCCCCCTATGGCTGGTAGAACGGAATAGCACGTAAGCGTTATACAGTGCCATCTGGATGATATACACGGCCAGCTTCTTGTACCAGATTTTTGTTTTCCGCAGGGGACTGTACGGCTTCAGTACCTGATCTGAAAGATCCACTCCGCCCATGTACTTATTGTAATCTAGGATACAATTAGGTTTTGAGGTGTGGGTACTGGTACCTCGTACAGGGACGGAGGTGGTACTGTCTCCATGAATTGTTGTCAGTATAAGGACATCCCTCTTGTCCTTATATTTGACCAACAACATATTTTCGGTGCATATTCCCCTGCTTTCACCCCTTCTCAGTAATTGGGCAATGTGCGTTTTTGGGAGGCCTCTTTGGTTCTTGCGCACAGTACCGCAAGCTGCTGTACCTCTTGAACCAAGGGCCTTAAACAGGGGGATGCTAGTGTAAAAGTTATCCACATAGAGGTGATAACCTTTATCCAGGAAGGGGTGCACTAAATCCCAGACAATTTTTCCACTAACACCTACGAGGGAGGGGGGGCATTCTGGCGGTTCAATTCTTGAGTCCTTCCCTTCATATACCCTAAACCTGTGGGTGTACCCTGAGGTGCTTTCACACAGCTTATACATTTTTATGCCATACCTTGCCCTCTTATTGGGAAGGTACTGGCGGAATTTAACCCTTCCTTTAAAATGTATA
Organism: Crinia signifera; assembly: GCF_055691185.1. Taxonomy (NCBI): domain Eukaryota; kingdom Metazoa; phylum Chordata; class Amphibia; order Anura; family Myobatrachidae; genus Crinia; species Crinia signifera. Next base: position 208,530,199 of record NC_139220.1, read on the forward strand.
AGGGACTCGTCGATACAAATAAATTTTTCAGGGATGTACATCTCTGCAAATTTGGCACTGAAATGATCAATGACCGGCCTGACTTTGAATAGCCTGTCAAAGGTGGGATCATCTCTGGGTGGGCACTGTGCATTATCGGTGTAATGTAAAAATTTAAGGATTGTCTCAAAACGAGTCCGAGCCATGGCCATACGGTAAAGTGGGGTGCTGTACAGAACATCTGTACTCCAATATTGCCTAATTTCTGGCTTTTTTACTATGCCCATATGTAACACCAGACCCCAAAACGTCATCATCTCTACTGCATCTACAGGGGTCCACCTAGCAAATGATGACGTGGGGTTTTGAGCAATAAACTGCTGGGCATATAAATTACTTTGGTCCACCATTAAATTTATAAAATCATCAGAGAAAAATAATTTGAAAAAGTCAATTTCTCTGAGACCTGTTGAATCAAATTGGATTCCTGGGATGGCCAAAAACTCAGGAACCTGGGGCTCAAAATTGTCTGGTGGTGGGGTCCATACGGGATCAATCATTTGGGGGGGGGGTCTCAGCTGCTCTACGGGGGCGTCTTTGAGGGGGTCCCTCATCACTAGAGGAGGAAGAGGAGCTTAAGACGAATCCTTCAAATTCCCCGCTTGCATCACTGGCTGTGTCAAGAGTCAGAGGCAAGCATGGCATATGCCTCCTCCGCTGAATACATTCTTCTGGATGACTGGGATGACATTTGGGATGACATTTTTATTTTTGTGTTTCTGTAAGTGTAATGTTTCAACACGTGTATAGTGTAGGGGGGGTACAAACTTTATTTCAACACAGGGGGTATGTAGTGTGTAGTGTGTATGTAGTGCAGAAAAAAAAATACTTTATACAGGAATTTGATCCCAATAATAAAGAAAAAAAAAATTGAAGGGGTTAAAAAAAAAAAAAAAAAAAGGTCCTGCGCCAAAAATTGAGCACAGATGTTGGTCTGGTCAGTAACGTCCGTCACTGAACAGCGCTCAAAGGCAACAGGAATTTGATCCAAAAAAAAAAAAATTATATCAACCCTGTGCCAAAAATGCTGTTCAGTGATGTACGTCACTGATCAGCGCTCAGCGGCCACAGGACACCCACAAAAGCAACGTGGGTGTAAAAACAATTTAAAAAAAATAAACCACAGCACTCTCCAAAAAAAAAAACAATTTAAAAAAAACGGCAGAAAAAAAATTATATCAACCCTGTGCCAAAAATGCTGTTCAGTGATGTACGTCACTGATCAGCGCTCAGCGGCCACAGGACACCCACAAAAGCAAAGTGGGTGTAAAAACAAAACCCCACTGCACTCTCCAAAAAAAAAAAAAAAACTGCAGATCAGTGATGCAACACTGATTAGCAGTGAGGGGCAGCAGGCACACAACTGTGGGTGCAACCTGACAGGGTATATATAAAAAAAAAAACCTGGACCCCCAAAAAGTTGCTGATCAGTTAATTTATACTGATCAGCACAAAAGGGGGGGCAGCAGTCAGTTGCACAGGCAGCACAAGCTTTGGTGCAACTGACAGGTATATATATAAAAAAAATAACCCCTGCACCCCCAAAAAGTTGCTGATCAGCACAGATATACTGATCAGCACAAAAGGGGGTGCAGCAGACACAAAATATAGCACTCTCTGTCACTCTCTGTCACTATCTCTGACTATCTCTGACTATCTGTCACTATCTGTCACTATCTGTCACTATCTGTCACTATCTGTCACTATCTGTCACTATCTGTCACTATCTGTCACTATCTGTCACTCTATGACACAGGAAGTGACAAGATCCAGTAAGCATCCAGCTGCTGGCAGCACGCTACCAGCGGTGATCAGGTAAGTATCAGGCAAGTATCAGGCAAGGATCAGGTATGTATATCACGACAGATTGGCCGGTGACCGCTCTGCACGCAATTCCAGACCGGAATGGCGTCTGCAGCGCAGTCACCGTTAGTTTAAATAACGCGCTATGGCTGTGATTGGTCCGTCGGTCCGACGGATTAATCACAGCCTTGGGGGCAGGTGGGGTGAGGTGTGGTCATCACCGGTGACCCCCTCACGCCCCCTCCCACCCGGCGGTGATTGACACCTGTGTTACCGAGCGTCATATTCGCCGGTAACACAGGAAAACGCTGCGATTGGCTGTTCACATTGAACAGCCAATCACAGCGATCGCCGACGGGGGAGGCATCGCCGCCCCCCCTGGACATGCTGGGACATGTCTGCTGTCAGGGACAGCAGACATGTTTAAACTGTCACCGCGTCTATAGACGCGGGGACAGTTTAAAGTCATGACGTATATATACGTCATGTGTCGGGAAGTACATCCCTGCCATGACGTATATATACGTCAAATGTCGGGAAGGGGTTAATACAGTTTAAGATAATCTGTATGTAACATTCTCTTCTAGACTTCTAAGTTTCTGTACTGTATTTTGCAGTTATAGCCTTGTTACTGTTGTATCTGTGCACATTTGAATGTGCTAGTATGTATTTGTGTATTCGTGTGATTATTATTCTGTAAATCGTTATGTAGTGTTTATTTATTGTCTTTGTGTTTGATATTGTTCACAATGCACCACATTAATGCCCCTTTCCCACTGCAGCTAAAAAACTGTAAATTGCCGATTTTCAGTGCAATTTACCGTTTAAGGCTGCAGTGGGAAAGTGCCAGAGTTGAAATACCATTTAAAGCTAAATGGTATTTCAACCCGTTTTTAAAGCAGAGTCCTACACGGCTAAATAACGTTTAAGAGGCAGTGGGAATGCCCCTTAAACGTTATTTAGCCTCCAGGCAGTCCCAGTGCCTGATGAGACCTAGTAGTTCTCTCTTTGTGCATGTGTAATGAGTTCACATGCATAATAAAGAGCCGCTCATTACATATGCACATATGTAATGAGCGGCTCATTAGTATGCATGTGCATTCATTACATATGCGCAAAGTGAGAACTATTAGTTCTCATCAGGCACTGGGACTGCATGGACCCTGCATGGACCCCCGCTGCCTCCCCACTGCCCTGCATCCCCGTGCAGGTAAGTACAAGGGGAGGGGAGGTGGGGTATGGGGGGTTAGGCAGTCTTTACACTTGGGGGGGGGGGAGGGATTAGGCACTCTTTACACTGGGGGGGGGGGGGGTTAGGCACTCTACATTTTACACAGTTCACTGCAATGGGAATGGTACTTAAATGGTATTTAAAATGGTAATCTGCTGCAGTGGGAATGCTAATACCGTTTTAAATACCATTTAAGATTACCAGTACTTTAAACTGGTCTGCAGTGGGAAAGCAGCATTATATATTTATCATGGATAGATTAATGCTGTGTACACACAGTGAGATTTGACATTAGATTTTGACTATATAGTGAAAATCGCATGTAGATCATATGCAGATCGCACAGGTTTTTTTACCTTGTGATCCCGATGCGCGCTCCCGTGACAGAACAAATCAAAACCCAGATACAGGGCAGCAATGACTGTATAGTGCAAATCTAATGTAGATTGTATGTAAAAAGTACAGAGATAGCAAAGATTGTATAGCACTCGAATCTTAAGTTGAATAGCAAGGGAATCGCACCGTGTGTACACACCTTTAGATTTTTTTATTATTAGTTATACAAAAATAAAGGAGCATTTGATAAATATTTATATGCACACTTCGTAAGTAATGGTGTATACACACGGGGGCGATATGCCGTGCTATGCAAGTCCCGATGCGATCAGATCGCATCGGGACTCGCATCGAATGGCATGCTGCAGAGGCACAATTTAGACTATATAGTGCAGATCTGCACTATATAGTCTTGCCTGCCCTCTCTATTTCACTGCCGATTTGCGCTCACACGGGAGCGCGCATCGGCAGCACATCGGGTTCGCAAGCCCTAAAAAAAGCACGCGATCAACATGCGATATGGCTTCCGAATATCTGCAAAATCGGAAGCCATATCTTACCATCTGTACACACCATAAGAGTTCCCAAGTACATATTTATTGCTTTAGATCAGGGGTTCTCAAACTATTTTGCTCTGGAACCTCATCAGACAATAAAAATAACTACAGGACCCCAGAAAGTTACTGCAGAAGGTCATCACATCACATGTGTAGTCATCAGACAGCAAATACATGGCAGCAGTGTGGAGTCACAAAATGATGGGACGAGTCTAAAATAACAGACAATTCAACAGATTTGTCAGACTCCTTGAATCAGTGACTGAGATTAGAGAAGCCATCAGCCTGATGGTCAGCAACATGGAGTCGCGACCCCATGATGAGAAGGTCGGGACCCACAGTTTGAGAACCGCTGTTTTAGATTTGTAATCTATCCCATCAAAGATGGCTGGCGCATATACACAATGGATGTCATGGTTCGGTGTAGTATTAATAATTGTCTTTGTTTTACTTTCCAACAGTGGCTGCGCTATATCTACATTAAACAAGATATGTCTACTAATATTAGCGGGTCCATTAATTTGGATGCATTGAAGTCTGGAATCAGAATCATGCTTTCTTTAGTTTCAGTTTGTATACCTGTTGTGATGGCTCAATGAAACAGTTAACAGCATAAGAACTGATTTCTGCATTCTAGAGTGCAATTACTTTATACACTGTTGTTTATTTTTGTTACAATGTATCAATATTTATGTCTGCAGAAAATACCTTGTATCTCCCGTTCTTTGGTTTCACGGTGATGGGTTGCTAAGCAAACCCTAGTCCCGGATTGTTGACATCACAGAAAGGGGAGTACCCTTGTATGATGCATCATGATCATGAAAGAAATGGGCTGCGGCACTTGATTGGTACATTATGTTTGTGTGTTGGCTATTTAAGTTGTGTGATGTTTGTACTTTATATTTCTATAATATAGTTTTTTAAATTCAGTAATTTTTATTAAAGATTTTACATTGTACAAATAGAAAAAACCCAGAAACAGTATCCGACAGGGGCTGAAAATTCCAACAACATAAAGGTGCAGGTAATATTTTGACTTGACATAGGATATTGTATACATAGCGTGATTTAGAAGATTGAGTTGTTACGGCTTCTACTGCTGCTATAAGAGAAACATGTAAACCCGGAGGCGCCGTCCGGGCAATTGCTACAAAGGAGGTACTGAAGCCTTAGAACAAATTTATGGATAAACGCTACTGCACCTTCACAGGAGAGAAACATCATTAATTAAGCCTCTGTCTGGACATCTACCCTAACTAATAATCCTATCGAAATAAGCCATCCATAAACCCAAAACAATCCTCCGAGAAAATCCCCAAAACCCAAAGCAACCCTACCACAAAAAGCCCCCCACCCTGTACAACCCACCCCCAACTTAGGCGTACCTGGAGCCCCCCCAAACAGTAACTAACCCTGCCCCTCTAGTAACTATAGGGTATAGGAGAAGGCACATTAGTGGCCATTTAGCTATAAAAGCTAATCCAGCCTAAAGAGTACTAACCTACCACTCCCATCTTACCCACCCAACTAACCCACAAATACTATACTACAGTGTCCTATCAGCCTCCCTCCCCCCCCCCCCCCCCCCCCCCCCCAATCTAATGAACGGATAATAAATAAATGGACCGTCTGGGGCAATGGCTGGCATTAGATATAAAATATAAATAGGTGAGAAGATCACGGCTCTCTCACCGATAGCAGAGCATTATAACAACTAGTCCAGGGATGACAGTGCAACCAGAAACTGTGCTATACAATTAGTTCGATCAGGACCCTTTCCATACCCGAACCAGGTTATTAACCATCCCCCGGTCACGTACCTCACACGGCATATTAGGTAAAATATAGCAATAGAAATAAGGCAGTAAACCAGTGTGTGTTACATATATGTAGGCAGAATATAACCACAATAATATAAAGGTGCAGCATATTAAACAAACGATCCATGAACAAACCGGGGAACAGCTTGCGAGACCACTAGATAAATGTTGTCAGGATAAAACAGTGTCATCTATGTTGTAATGATCATTTGGAAAGTAGAAACCAGGAGCAATCCAAGACATGACAAGGTGTATATGCAATAACTTAAGGGACATTAGTCAGGCCAGTCAGCGATCCCTTCATGAAGGAGAGTCAGTTCAGATATCACAGGATTGGCCTCATGGCAACACTGGAGGTAACATTCAAAGTACATATGCTGCCACATGTAAGAGGCACATATGGTCCCCATCAGTTCAACCAGAAGCGAAAGGCATTGTTTAGCATCCTGGAAATAAACAGGGGAGGCAAACCTATGCAACATAGGCTCATGCATTATAGCAAAACAGGTGCAGTCCAATACCAAAGGAAAGCAGGATGTTTCCATTTGAAGGTACTCAGGAGAGCGTCCAGGGTGTACTATCCAGCGATGTAAGCGGCTCATAATCAGCCCAAAAGGACAATGAGGGATATATGAATAGCCCATTTCAGAAGTGGGGCATCCAGGACCGTAGGAGCAAGTAGTCACACATCCGGATAAAGTCCCAATATAGTGATCAATCTCATCGTGCGCAAATGTAGAGGCCGCAGGCATTAGAGAAGCATCAGGCATGGATACAGATCCAGCAATCACCTTGTCATGCTGTATAGATGTAAAGGAAAGGATATTCCACTGAGGATCGACGGCTGAAGGAGACAGCCCATCTGGAGAAACATCTGCCAACTGGTCATTAGGAGGCACAGAATCCACAGGCATAACAAGCATAGTGGCCACCTTTTCAACTTTAGCCACTATCCTCTGGGCAGAGGCATCAATCGCCCTAAGTAACAGCTGCAATTGATCAGCCATAATAATCAGAGGAGATAAGGTGGTGGCTAGCACACCACCTATGGACACAAATAATATATGCAGATCTGTAGAATCACAGTGCACTGCGGAGCAGGGAGCCCTCAGTTAACAGGAACAGTGTAGTGTCACCTTGCAAGAAGCAGTGTACGCCAGGACAGGCACAGATCTCTCCCTCCACAGCTCCACAATAATACATCGGCGTCCCCACAATTCTGGATACCAGCCACGTCGCGCAGGATGACCTGTTCACCCCAGAGGGCACACAGCGTGGAAAGCTACTGCGTGGTCGGCCGCGGACACCGCCGGCAATCAGGGAGCCATCACACGGGGAGAAGCCAAAATGGCGCCCGGCTGCACGCTGATGAGAGGCCCAGACTGCTGCAGGAGGTCTTACAGGACGCGCAGGAGAGCCGCGGAGGTCACAGGAGAGGCACCGCAGGCTCCTAAGGTGAGTGGAAGGAAGTGGGGAACCCACCACCCCTAATAGAGGATTTCTAGCAGGATAAAGACGGAGCCCACGCCAGACACGTCTGTCCCTGCACTCAGTCAAGCCACGCCCCATCTATAATATAGTTTTTTAAATAAAAACCTAAACGTTGATAAAGAAACACTTGCAAAGTGTATTTACTTTTTAAGTCCGTGAGTGGCGCACCATCATCCTGATATACTTGTGAAGGCAGCCAGGCATTATACAGTTTGCACCAAGACATAGGGCGGTATTCAATGTGAATACTGGCGACATGCAGCGAATCCTGTTTAGGATTCGCTGCACATTCGCCACTGCTTGCTGCCCCTCCTCAGAATAAAATTCCAGATTTTTTGACACCAATTGTAAAAAACAAAACACTTTATTTTAAAAGTTCACATTCCACTTCACCATAAAAAGATAGCGATTGCTACTCGGTGAATCATGGCGAAAAAAACCTTGAAATGTATTTGCCATCTGGTCATTGAATAGGGTGATTCACCGTTTTAGTCAGAAATTCGCCTTACAGCACAAAATCGCCATAAAAACCTGAATCTTTGAATACCGCCCATACTGTACACGCATATACATACATATATATTAAAGTGAGTTGGGGGGAGAGCCACTGCAAGTGTTTAGAGGTGCTAAAAGTATGTTCTGTGTGTTTATTCCATATCTAAAGAAGAATAGCAAATTACTACAATAATTACTTGTTGAAATAAAACAAAATAAAATGACTGTACTTGTTGGCGAGTAGTAAAAGCTCATCAAGCGTTGGAGCCATGTTATATTTCTCATAAGATTCTCGGGTGAAGAAAAAGCTCCTGCCATTGCAAGGTTCAATATCCCTGTGGAGAAGAAAACAGAACATTCGAGGCTTAAATGAACAATCCTGTAACCAATGTTAACTTTGAATTGAGTGTAAACCTTTATTCACAACTTTTAAAACCACTATAAAGGTGGTCAGTGACAATCTGATGCTTTGTATTTCCCTGAGGAAGCAAAGAAATCTATTTCTCGCACTACTTACCGATTCTAGTTATAAAAACTTGGTAAATTCTGACCCGTGGATTACTTTGGTGCAGAGACCAAAGCAGCGGAACAATTTACCTTTGTACTCCTGAGAGACAGAATTGCTAGAGCTGGGCCGTACGGCGCTGAGATCGATCCGGGTGGCAGCAGCATTACGTTGGCACTACCGCCATCTAACAAGAGAGGCAAAAATACAAGCCGGCTTCTACTGGATGTGTCTCTCCTGCAATGGGGATAGGGTACTAATAAGGCACTGTTCTTATGAAATATGCTTTTGGTATGACCAGCACACCTTAACCCTTTGAGCGCCAACATCTCTGTTAAAGATATTCAAAATATTGGCTAAAAATGAAAGCATCAACCTTTTAACTTTACTTTTCAAAGCCAAAAGCAGCACTTCCCCGTCTGACATCCTTGCTAGAAGACTTTGCACAGATAGCGGGTATTAAGATTAACTCTACAAAAACAGAAGCTCTAGCTGTTTTCCCCAGCAGGCAAAACTGGGCTGGGGAAATACAAATATCCGGAGCCCATTTAAAGGGAAAAGTATCACTTATTTAGGCATAAGAATCCCTTCCCATCAATCTAACCTATATGAAGTTAACTATGGTCCTCTAATTTCTCTAACTCTTATGGATATGTCAAAATGGGCCCACTTACCTTTAAATTACATACATACAGTAGGTAGAAGTTATTTATATAAAATCTGTTTTCCACTCTTTCTTTAAGTTCTATAGGCACAGTACTTCCCATTGTCCTTTCTAAAAGAGCTTTGTCCATATTCAATAAGGCACTAACATAGTTTATATGGGCGGGTAAAAGGCCACGTATCTCCCATTTTTAAACTCCAACAGACAAGAGACTTAGGTGGTATCAATTTGCTGTGTCTGTGCAGCTACACCCTAGCTGCCAATAATAGGATTGCCCTCGATTGGATAACAGGATCTAATAGATATACGTTACAAAGTTTGGAACAAGCTTTTTTCCCCCAGATTGGAATTTAAATGTTTTTTTTTTACATACCTCCAGTCATTGCCAATCAGGTCACAGAGAATATCTTAATACATTCCACATGTTTGGCATGAAGAGCAGTTCAGCACGCCCTTGGGGTGTCTAGAACGGCATCTTTGTTTCTGCCACTGTGGGGTAACCCAAGTTTTGCCCCACAGACACGGTCACCGATTTTTAAAACCTAGTATAAACAGGGCCTCCATTTTATATATCACTTTTTACACCTGGAATCTAGACTACTGCTCACCCAATCACAACTGTAAGATACATTTGCTGACATTAGTATGCCTTTGTTCCCATTTCTACAAGCCACCAGCTATATTCAAACGATTTCATCTGGCCTTACGGAAGTGGATAAGGAGTGTATTCTAGATCGAATGCTGCTTAGATTGCCTAGGAATCTACTTTGTTGGTGCGTACACACGGGGCAATATGATTGCTAGCAATATATTGCTCAGCAATCATATTGCCCCGTGTCCCGTTTTCATCTGCGACCAGAGATGGTCGCAGATGAAGATTTAAACACTGCTGGGTGAAGAGGCAGGGGATGTCGCTGGTCGGAGGAGCATGTTCCTCCGACCAGCGACCATTCAGGGGCTGAAAACGGGAGCACGCACCCGGCGTTTTATCGCTGGTGCACACTCCAATCACTGGCAATATGGTCGTTCAGTGACCATATTCGCAGCGATTTCAGCCCCTATCGCCCCTGTGTGTACACAGCATAAGATTTACTCTTATTTCTGCTATTCATTAAATATTGATAGTGGTCAGGTGGGTCTTTTGAAATGGAAGGCTGACTTTCCGTTATTATCTATGAAGAATATACTTCAAGCGTATAGGATTATGAACAATATTTCAAAATGCACAAGATGATATTACACATTTTACCCCCAAATATTTATTTCTCATTGAAGAAGCCCATATATCTGAATGTTATAAATGCAGTAGCATCGATTCAGATATGGTCCACTGTTTGTGGGAATGTCCGCAGGTTCAGTCTGTATGGCTCGCACTTCCAACCAATCAAACAATGGGACTTTTGGGGATATACTCTAAAGAAGACATAGGCCAGATACCTAATGGCACCAGCACATTGCTTATAAATTAGCTGCAGCAACTAAAAAGCCCATATTCTCCCAATGGATCTACCCTGACCCGGTGCCAATAACCCTAGTGCATCCTCAAATTTCTTTCTTATACCCCTTTTACACCAAGGAAAAACCCAGGTTGGACCCAGGTCAGCTTTGGTGTAAAAGGGGCCAACCCAGGTCCAGTAACACTGGTCTCCTACCTAGGTCCTGACCAGGGTTGAACACTGGTTGGACCTGGGTCATGGGCGGTGTAAATGGTCCTAACCCAGGTGTGACATCTGGGTAGTGCTGAAAGGATACCAGAAGTGCTGGACGCCTTTCCACAGTGCGCTGCAGTGGCAAAAGACAGCAGCCAGGAAGGATACGGGCAGTGCACACAGAAATCATAATTGGATGCAGTATTATTTATGTTATTTTTTTTATTGGGGGGAGCACATGGGAGATTCGGTCTGCTGCTGCAGGGGAAGGGGACTGGGGATAGCAGATGAAAGATGCTGCACTTTTATACCGCTGTGTGTGCCACTGAATATAACTTTTTGAAAAATATTTTACAAAATAAACAAACCAACATTCTTCAATGCAAACTAGTCATGTCTTTTACTTTTTATTCTAAATCATTGAAGGAAGGTTGGATGGCAGTTTATCAGTCCTAAAATGGACATTTTTAATGTCATCCATAGGGAAAAGCAGGGCTGACCCAGGTTCAGTGTAAACAGCGCAGACCTGGGTCCGACCTGGGTCACAGTGCTGTGTAAATGGGGTAGGAAGCTGGGTCCAACCCTGGAAACTCCCGTGTTCAAAGACCAGGGATTTTGGTGTAAAAGGGGTATTATTTTCAAAGGACTGGGTTGAAATGTCTCTTTGTAAAGACAAAAGAACAGGGAAATTCTTTGATGTTTGGCTCCATTATCTAGAGGTTGTTATGAAAGGGGTTCTGAAGATAGTTTCTGAGACACCACCTGGTATAATATGGGAGTGATTAGTAAAGGCCCACTCTTCTAAGCTTCTGTACTATATGTCTATTTAACTTTTTTGCCAGAACTTGATTCACAATCTATTACCACTGTTTACCTGAGATGTTTCTAGATCACATATCCTATTTATGTGCATTTCATTTTCTTTTTTATAATTTATTATTATTATTTGTTTTTAGACTTACTATGGTACTATTTTTTTTATGTTTCCTGTCAATAAACTTATTAAAAATTAAAGTGCCACTCACATTTGTTATATAAATTCAAATAAAAAAATGTTGTGTAAAAAAATATTTCCCATATAAAGTAAACATTACAGGTCATTATGATGAATAAAATTGTTTGCTTGCCAATTTTCACACCTATTTTGACAAATTCACTTGGCACTCAAAGGGTTAAACGGGAGCAGTAACTTGGGTACTTGTGTATTATCACGGCGCCCATCGCATCGCATACCACTAATTAAGGGATGCGATGGGACCCGATAAACAATAAAATATTAAAATGGCATGCGATTTTAAATTGTACAAGCACCCTGATGGGTGATTACTATGTTAAATGCACCCCCATTGTTAACGCCACCCCCACTATCAACGCCAACCCGAAGCGCGGCGAGCGACAGCAGTACGCGTCCTCTGACCTTTTCATACCCCCACTATCCACGTCAGCGTGGAGTTGATCTTCGATTGTGTGGCGAGCGCAGCAAGCCACCTAGTCCGAAGCGTGGCGAGCGCAGCGAGTCCCGCGGATTACATGTGAAGTAATCCGCTGCGCTCGCCACGCTTCGGGCTCGGTGGTTCGCTGCTCTCGCCACACTATCTAAAATCAACTCCACGCCGCCGTGGATATGCGGGGTATGAAAAGATCGGGGGACGCGTACCGCCGCCCCTCGTGGGCTCGTTGTGCTCGCCACGCTTCGGATTGGCGTTGATAGTGGGGGTAGCGTTAACAATGGTGGGGCATTTAACATAGTAATCACCCATCAGGGTGCCTGTACAATTAAAAATCGGGTCAAATCGCATCGGATCACATGCGATGCGACCAATACGATGACGTACAATGGAAATCTTGCGCGCCGTTATAATACACAAGTACCGTAACTTGCATTCGCTAAATATTTGACTTTTACTGATGTTTGCTAATGAGACAAAAAAAAGCAATACCTTAATTCTAATGATGCACCTTTTTGGAATTCTAGTTTTAATTATAGCATTGATGAAATTGGAAACTCCAATCCCTGGATTCAAATCCCAGCAATTTTAGCACTAAATCCAGGCATCCCGTGATTGGCCACCCTAGAGACCACTAATGTCATGCTTGCTGCCTAACTTCTTCCGAAATTTTAAGAGTGTAGATGGGTACACAATATAATAGTTAACGCCTAAAGGAAGACAAAAGATTTGGATATATACCTACAGTATAGTGGAACAACAATCATGGCAGTTATACTGACAAGAACTGAAAAACAAAGCGCAGATCTAGGCAAAGAAAGAATTGAAGCTATTTTCTAAATAGTGGGAAAAATGCAAATCTACAGACAGGCAGACACTGCTTCCTTAAAACCTACCACAAATATTAAATACATTGTATTTCATTTACACTGTAAAAACAAATGTACATTGTATTCATAAGAAAAACAGAACATCACTCTGATTATATGAGATGTGGGGTAAACTGTATTTGCAGCATTTTAGTAACCATGGCGTTTCATTTACATGTTAGCCCTTTTGTTCCCCTGTCCCTCTTACTGGTGTCACTGTACCCTATACTGTAATATTACTCTGGTAAATACAGGTGTGTTGTGACCTGGTACATAGTACTGTTATGCTATTGTGTTATGTGAGGGGCATTCAATTCTGTGGGTAAGGTCACATTTTGGATACTTGCACGTTATAATTGATATGCCTGCTGTACCCATCTGTTATCCTAACAGGGTGACACAGGAAGTACACACCTCATAAATTTAATCCCACCTCCACAGGGGACTTAAACCAATTTCACTGTCTTTGTTCCTTCCCCTTGTTCCTCTCTGGACTCTAAGAGAGATCTCTGAGTATTTTCTCCCTCATGGAGAAGGTCAGGTAGACAAGTATGGGATAGTGTATACTGGTGTATCTATAATGTGTGCAAGGTGTGCGGTGCACACAAGGGCCCCTGGGTTCACAGGGGCCCATACACTGCACCCCCTGTACCCAATTAATCATACTCACTCCTTCATCGGTCTAGCACCTACAGTGCTGCTGCAAAAACAACAAATGAAAAATGGCAATGTGGTCATTTTCTGGTGATTTGCACGCGCAATAAGTGTTTTTGGGAACACGTAGCCATGTACCTGAAGACATGCACATGTGCAGTATGCTCTAGCACAGTGGTAGCCAACTCTAGCCCTCGAGAGCTACCAACAGTTCACATTTTCCAGACAACCTAGCTGCTGCACAGCTGCACTCATTAATCACTGACACATTTTAAAAGATACACAGATGGAGCTAATTAGCTCACTTGTGATTCTGTGAGGAGACCTGCAAAACATGCACTGTTGGTAGCTCTCGAGGACTAGGGTTGGCTACCCCAGCTCTAGCACAATGCATCCCTGTTAGTTTACCCAACATTCTAAACTTAAAGCTGGGATCACGGAGGGGCACAGTTTCTATCCTGTGAAACGAATCCCTTAACATACTCAATTCATACACTGTCCTTTAAAATGTATATTCTATCAACTACACGTATCTCTAGGCTACATCCAAATGGATTCCCATTTGTGGGGATTGGAGATAAGCAGACTGGAGAGAAGGAGTAGGACACGTCTCTCTCGAGGTTCATGTTACCAACATTATAAGCTAACATTGTGTGTGTGAGTGTGTAAGCACTATGTCTCACCATCTCAGCTCCCCGCCTCCCTCCATCTTCTGCTGTCAGACAGCAGCACCATGTGCGTCTCACAACATCTACGTCATCGCGCCATAGCAACCATAAATCCAGGCTCCACGCTCTGCAGTCGCGCATTGCAATACTGTACTTCCTGATTACACTGGAGGGGCTGCAGCGCCATCTTGTGGGAAGCACGCTCGGTGCACTCCGCTGTGCATACGTTGTTGTTGTGGCCAGGCTAATTACCAAACCATCGCAGCGGCACGCGTCTTAACTACCGTGGGTCCGTGGTGCCTTTGGTTATTCGCAAATACAGTAGATCATTCTTCAAGTTTTTAATCGTTAATAACATTAGGGCAGATGCAGGGCCGGATTTAGGGGTGAGGACGCCCGTAGGCACAACATTAATGGCCGCCCCCCTGCCTAATTGTATTATTTTTATTGATTAGTTATGACCTCATTTAATGATTGCCAATTTAATATAATAATAAAAAAGCCAACAACTGTAACATTTTCTTTTATTATGTATACATATTTACTAAGTAGGTCAACTTAAAGGGGCAGTATCTGCATGTCCTATCCATTTACACTCTATTCAAGATGGCATATAGTACAGTACACAGGGGCGTCACTAACTATTTTGCGACCCCCCGCTGCACGTTTTTTCGCCCCCCCCCCCTTCTTACCCGTACCTGCACCAGCGGTCTGCGTCTCCCCCGGCTCTCTGCCGGGACCTGTCTGACCGTCACGGTCCCGGCCTGCTCCTGCTGCTACAATAAAAACTGACTCTTAGAAAATGGCTGCTCCCATACTGCAGACAGAAAACTGGTTGCAGTATGGGGGCAGCCATTTTGTAATTGTCAGTTTTCATTGCAGCAGGAGCCGGCCGGGACCGTGACGGTCAGGCAGGTCCTGGCAGAGAGCCGGGCGAGAGGCAGACCGCGGGTAACTATAGCCCCGCAGCCCCCCGGCGGCGCCCCTAATTTCTCTGCGCCCCCCCCCCTCCCCGCCACCGCGGGGGCTGCAGAGCTATAGTTACGCCACTGACAGTACAGTGGATATTTTGCAGTTACTGGTACAGTTCAGTCTGACAGTACTATCACATGCATCCAAGTGCCGCCCCCTCACGTGCCTAATGGGAAATTCGGCACTGGGCAGATGTATTAAGCCTTAAAATCAGATAAACGCATTGGTGATAAAAGTCCAGATAATCAGCATCTAAATGCCATGGTACTATAAGGCAAGTTAGAAAAATGGCAGCGTGGAGCTGATTGGCTGCCATTTGTAACTCTTTATTATCACCGTCATGTTTAGCTCTTTTTAAAGCTTAATACAGCTTCCCCCATGTTTTGTTTAATTCTGATGTTGAAACTAGTTTTAGGACAGATATGTAATATATTATGAAGCAAATGCTTCGAAAGCTAGTCTGCTATCTTTTGATTGCCTCTGATGGCAGTGTTTCAGAGACACACAAGCGGACACTGGATATATATATGAAAAACTTTTTAGTGAGCAAATGTCAGTAATTTATACTGAAAAATGTGATTGCAATATTTTCCTTTTTTTCTTTCTAATAACATGTGACTGTACTACAATGGAATACATTTATCACGCAAGTCATAAATCATACTTACCTACCCTCTTGGAATGGCCGGGAGGTTACAAAAAATTGGGTCCCCCTCCCAGCCCCCGGAAGGGTGGGCAAGCCTCTGGCATTTAGAGGGGCCCCCTGCACCACCTCCCTTTGCTGGTCAAATACCGGCATTCGCGGCTCTTTGGGGGAGGCTAAAATGATGGCCACTCCTGTGAAGCCAATCCCTCATATACTGAGGTCACACCCTTTTCTGGGAGGGCATGGTAAAGCCACGCACAGGAATCCTGGGATGACATAATGACATCCGCCACATAAGGATGGTACACTTGGGACCCGGACCATGTCTGACATCACACACACACCCCCTGGTGGGCCCTTACCCTCTTCAGTGAAGGGTAATTTAAATGCTTCAGCATGCCAAGACATTTAGTACAACGCTATCCTTCCAATTTTGTGGCAACAGTTTGGAAAAGGCCCTTTTCTATTCCAACTTGACATGTGCACAAAGCAAGGACTATAAAGAAATGGTTTAATGCATTCATTGTGGAAGAACTTAACTGGCCTGCACAGAGCCATGACCTCAACCCCATTGAGCATCTTTGGGATGAACTGATATGGAGATTGCTAGCCAGACCTTCTCCTCCAACATCAATGCCTGATTGGTGCTCTACAGAATGAATGGGCATAAATTCCCACAGAAACAATCCAAAATCTTGCTGAAAGCCTTCCAAGAAGAGTAGCTGGTATAGTTTGGAAGGTAAAGTGAAAATTTCACTTACATTCTCATACAACAGGGGGAGCGCTAATGCCGCGGGTGCACTTGGATGACTCACGCGCATGTGCATGGCAGGTCGCAAATGCTGCCCATAAGGCTAAGCCCCGCCTCCTGTATTTAGATATTACAGAAGGTTACAGATGACAATCCTAAATAGAACACGAAAGAAGTAAAAGAGGAATGAAATCTCCA
The DNA here is from genome assembly GCF_055691185.1 of Crinia signifera. Taxonomy (NCBI): domain Eukaryota; kingdom Metazoa; phylum Chordata; class Amphibia; order Anura; family Myobatrachidae; genus Crinia; species Crinia signifera. Next base: position 208,546,995 of record NC_139220.1, read on the forward strand.
TAATTCCTTATAGCAAAGTAAGGACTTAAAACAACAAGGTTTGTGAAATCCCCAAATGGCAGGGGTATGAGTGTACTAATGCAAGGTTGCGTAAGAACGTAATACGTAAGTGACCTATGCAATTGCACAAACACACCACATAAGCTGCCCCTGAACACACAGAGTGGGTTATTCTGGTTGATTTGCAACGCTGCGAATTCGCAGCCTTGCGAGTCCACCAAACCCCGCCCAGCGAATGCCGGCCGCCCGCCCCCTCGCAGCATGTGTTCCCACGCACATTTATTGCATTTATTTAACATAAACATCCATTCACATGCTGCGGGGGAACACCCACATCATTCGATGGTCAGTGACCATTGAATGATGTGGAAGGCCCACGCATATGTAAGGTTGCTCTGAGGCAACCTTACATATGCGTGCACCCTCAGGAGTAAATGGGCGGGTAGCTGACACCTGGTGATGTCAGCTGCCCGCCCCGCCCACCTGTGTCACGGCCTCATTACCATGAGAACGCCCATGAAACGCTGGGCTTTCCCAAATGGTAATGGAGCTGCCTGCTGTCCTGGGTGCATACACCCAGCAATCCCACTATTCGCAGAATCCCCCCCCCCCCCCCAGAGTCTTCACCAGAGACCGCCAAGGATAACAGTGCATATATGAGAATGTGTCACAATGGTGCTTTAGTGGGATGCAAACAGAGTCAGTGTATTCCAGGTACCAAAACCAAAAACACCTTAAAATCAATTGAAGTGCTTACATTTATTAGTCTTCAATAGACCATGGAGCTCAAAAGCTGATATACAAACGTTTCCATTAAGCTGAATTCTTAAGGAAACAGATAAAAATCGCCACAATAGTGCAATTGTCATGGGCTTGTCTGGTTGTTGTCACTGTAATGACCTGGGTGAGCCAGAGGAGGGTGCAGGAAACTGGAAGCTTTGTGGTCTGAGATAATTATAGCTCATGTGATGGGGAGCTTTGAGAGAATACACAGTGAATTCTCAAATAAGCAAACTGTTATCCATCAAATAGGCAATCTGTTATCTACTTGGCCGCAAGATTACACTAGTAGTAGACCAATAATTCCTTTGTTGGGTGCATAGTAACAGGGTGGTCAATTCTAGGGTGGTCATTTCGATTCCCTGTGGAGCACAGACTACAGGTTCTACATAAATAGTAGATGCCATCTCTAGAAAGTACACCAGAGGCGTAGCTACCGTAAGGCAGCCACCGCGGCTGCTTGGGGGAGCAAGCGCCAGCGGGGCGCCCCCGGTGCCCGGGCACTCTGGTCAGACCCCCCCCTTACCCCTCCGCATGCCGCCGCCACCGCATTCAGTCCGGCACCGCAGATAGCCTCCGGGCTCCGTCTCCTGCAGTAATGAAAAATGACACGACAAAATGGCTGCCGCCTCCTCTAACATCCCTAAAAAAACTGTCTGCTGTACGGGGGCAGCCATTTTGTCGTGTCATTTTTCATTACTGCAGGAGACGGAGCCCGGAGGCTATCTGCTGCGGTGCCGGACTGAATGCGGGGGCGGCTGCGGCATGCAGAGGGGTAAGGTAATTTTTTGGCGGGGGGGCGCCACAATATTAGTTACGCCTCTGAAGTACACCTAATATTAAAATAGTTCTTGTTTTGTAGAAATACCTCGTTAATATGGAAGATGGCACCTACTTAGAGGTTGTGTGGGCACCCCCATTTAAGGCCATATCCCTCAGGAAATCACCAATATGACAAAACATGTTGGGTGATATGGATGGCTGAACTAAATAGACAGCAGGAGATACATGGGAAGCATGCATCCCTAATATGTTCTTAGTGGACTTGTGACATAATTGGATGACACGCATGTTAGTTGTTTTTTTTACTTCCAGAAAGTACATAAGCAGTCTTAGAAAGTATTAAAAGGGCCGGTGCCTGTGGTGGAATAGTATCCTTACAGACATACTGTAGGGTGACATTTTCTAAGGGTGACATTTTCTAAGATGTAGAATACACTTCACATGTGATGTTGCTATGGGCAACCAATCAGAATCTATTTAGCACCCTCTAGAAGATAGTAGACAGGATCTGACTGGTTGCCCATAGCAACATCACATGTGAAGTAGAATACACATCTTAGTAAATTTCCCCCATAACATCCTTCAGTTGAAATCATTAAGGTTGTAATGGGATTTACTGAAGACATACTGTAGGGGAGTAACCAATTGCCCCCCGATAAAACTTCATGCCAGAAAAAAGTCATTATTTATTTTTTTTAAATAGTTTTTTTTATTAGGCTATTCTATTAGATCACCCGATAAAGAAAAATACAATTCACCCTGAAAACAGAGGTTCAAAAAAATCATTCAGATAAGAAAAATTACAAGAATTTAGAATGTACACCTAAAGCTGGATAGAACATATCTCTAGATATATCGGGCATCGGCTGTGTTGTGTTGCAGAGCCGATGCAATATATCTATGAACAACGCTGTTCACAGATATATCGCTCACACACACTGGCTGATGGTGTTTTGATATATCAGCCGTTCAATCGAATATATCAGCCAGTGTGTACACACCTTAATACTTTTTAAATTATTTTCAATGGCGACTGAAGTTACTGCACTATGGGGCTAATTTAAAAGTGAATGGAGTTTCTATCATTGGTTGGAAGCAGCAGTGGTAGTTCAGAGTGGTAATGCAGCAGGAGGAGTTTATTACATGTAGATGGCTCCTGCAATAGTGGAGATCCCTGGCCTCTTCCCTTTGGAAAAATGGAGGCCGTCGCCACCCCTATATTGCCCCCCAAACAGCATCAGGCTGTCAATCACTGTCAGTCTAATGCCGATTGGCATCCACTATCACCGGACCTGTTCACCCTGTTCACACATGTGCAAAATAATCAGTCATTTGACCATGATATCGCAGATCCTTTAGGACAGGAGTGGGGAACCTCAGGCCCGGGGCCATATGCGGCCCCCGTAGCCGGTCTGAGTGGCCCGCCCACCCACCCGGCGGCTTTTCTGGGGGTCAAGTACAGGGGAATTCTCGTGAGATGTCAGTAGTTCTTGTGAGATTCCTTTTAATCAACAGAAGCCAGAGACTGTCAGTCCTATTCAGCGGCAGCCGCTGGAGTATGGTAGGGCTGCAGCAGGACAATTTGTACATATGGCCCCCGAAGGATTTTTTTCCCGTACAAATGGCCCTGTTGTTTGGGCTTTTAATGAATATTTAACCTTGTATTAAGGTTGATTCAAACAAACAGCATTCCACCATTATAATTTAGCTAGCAGAGATGGGGAGACATGGGGGGATTTAATAGGATAAGAGAATCAGAAAGTGGGAGATTTGGTAAATCTCCAGGTTTTTTTATTTATTTTAAAGCGGCAATCATTTACACTGCAAAACCACATCTCTCACTTTCTGATTCTATCATCCTATTAAATGTTCCCCATGGTGTCTTGAGGGGCTACTTCAAATGTATTTGTTGTACTTATTTTTTATGTCCACGCAAAATGGATGCATGGTGCTGCATGCAATATTTCATGTAAAATAAACATTTAAAATTTGCCATAATCCTAAATTAATGTCCCTGTTTTCCACTACTTCCTGTTTGCCAAGTAAAGCCCCATTAACTTGTCGATTTTCATTTCAAAAGCCAAAATCTGATAGATATATCTTTCACCAAAGTAGTGCATACTCACTGAGCTATTTTCCCCAAAGAGCAAGAGATTTTCAGGAGGCAAAATACTTTGCTGACAATCTTTCATTATAAGGCTATTTACATAATGGGCGGGGTTTAAATTCCAAGGGTGGGAGCAGGGGACATTTTATTCAGTGCATTTCTGTTCTAGGGGTCTGATTCAGAGCTGATTATTGGGCTGCATATATTCAGAGCCCAGTGATCAGGTAAACGCCGCCCCATGCTGCACCACCAGGGTGAAATCCCACCCACCCGCATGTCTGCGATTTCATTTGCTGCCTTGCACATAGGTAAAAACAAATTATACCTTGGTGGGCAGTGGTACCAGTTATATATACATTACTGGCTTATACATTACGTTGGTGGGCAGTGGTACCAGTTATATATACACTGCTGACATGTGCCAGCAATGTATACATTACTGGCTTATACATTACATTGGTGGGCAGTGGCTTATTGATAATGTTGGTGGCCAGTAATATACACATTGCTGGCATGTGCCAGCAATAAATGGATACTGGGGGTAGTTGCGCTATACAATTGATGACAAATAATGACTATTACAGTAGAATCAATAAAATAGAATGTGTGCATTTATTATTACAAGATACTTGAAAAAAAAATGTTAAAACAGCCCATCACTGAGCATTAAAATATTTAAACATGAAAAAGTGGCCGCATCCAGTATTAAGAAAAAGTAATTTGGGATATCACCTCAATGGAATATTGTCCCTCTTTTTGGACCCAAAAGACTTGATCTGGGTTGTTTGTACCAGTAAGCGTCCCTTCATGTGCTTCCTCCACTTGGATATTGGGGGTGGCGTTCCTTCAAGAAGATGGAATATCTGAAGCAGGAGGGAGGGAGGCAGTGGTGTTTGGCTTGATCTTGGGATTATCAGGGTTAGAGAGGTGGCATTCCTCCGCAATGATGGTAACCACCTGACTTGGATCCTGGCATAACTGGTTTTTCCCTTGCAACATTATTTGTGATCAATTGTATAGCGCAACTACCCCCACTATCCATTTTATTCTATATGAAACCCTTTTTCCTTTTGCAGCTTGACAATGCAACTCTTTTACAGGCGCCCCATACAGATATACAAGTACCTGTAATTCTAGTCATGCGCCAGCAATGTATATATTGCTGCCTTAAAAAACATTGGTGGGCAGCGGCTGTGTGTATACTCAGCATGGAGGAGGAGGGAGCAGCCAGTCAGCTGGGGGCAGGGCTTCCTGTTGGGATGTGTCTCTGCAGCAGTGTCAGCCAGAGCCAGACAGCGTTGGAGCGCGGTGAGTATTAGCAGAAGGACGGAGCGGGGCGGGCGAGAGGGGTTGCGCTGGTGAACGACCTGAGTTCAAATGTTTAAAATATGCCCCATTATACAGATAGGGATTTTAATAATGTTGAACATATAAAGGAAGGAAATCTGCTGGGTGTACTCAAAGTAGTTTCACTTGAGAGTCATAACATGTCTTACTCTGCCTAAATAACCGTGTTTATTATGTAAGCTGGAGTGAAACCTTGGGGTTATCACTGCGGTTGCAGGATGACTCACCGACCATCGGGATTCGGATGGTCATTTCTCCGACATTGGAATCCCAACTGACAGGAGCCCGACAGACAGAATATCGAATGAAAAAGAAAAAAGGGGGTGGAGCGCTATTATAATGTTAACCTAATAAATAATTATTAGATATAGTTATTTATATTAAAATAATGTAATATGATCAGTTGGGTATCACAATAAGATACAAATATTTATTAAAAGGTAAAAAATTCAGATAAAAATTAATACATTTATATCTCTTGTACCGATTTTTGTCTCTGTACCTGATTATGTTCGTTCTGGTTGTACTAATGAACTAATAAAATGTGTTAAAAAAAAAAAAAAATTAATCAGCAATCCACAGACATGGAGTCCATAGCAATAGTTCTGGAAATTAATGGGTATCCATATACCGGACAGGGTCCTTGATATAAACTTAATTTTCCAGAGGCAAATGAGTTGAATCGCCAAGGGAATGGTCCCCAGAATTAAGCAGGTGGACTATATGTCTGCGGATTGCTAATTAATTAATATTACCTGTAATAAATATTTTTATCTTATTGTGATACCCAACTGATCATATTACATTATTTTAATATAATTATATCTGATAATGATTTATTAGGTTAACATTATAATAGCGCTCCACCCCATTTTTTTTTTCTTCTTTGATAATTGATTGGGACTTGACCCTCCCTTAGTGTGAGCAGCAGGCCTAGTACCCCAATTGTAGACGGCCACCTTCCCCTATATTTTTAGGGGAAGATTTGCCTTTTCTCTTTGAGAATATTGAATTACACCGGCTATTTTCCCTGGTGGGAGTCCACGACCCCCATAGAGGGAGAATAGAATAGGTGGCGAGCCCAGGCCCCTTTAGCTTTTAGGCTCCAGGGAATCAGCAACAGTAGGTAGGTATGAGGCCCTAATCATAGTTATTCTTCCCCATGCATAGGGCCACGGCCCATCAACCACAACAAAGCAGCCCCAATCTCCTTAACTCTGTACAACTGCTCCCATCACATTCACACGTACAGAAGACCCCAACAACTTCCCCCTTGCAAAGCAGTACTCCCTCACTGTCCCCTTCTATCTCAGAGCACACTTTTTTCTTTCAGCATTCCCCACTCTTTATGTGTCCCCCTTTCTTCAGTGTCTCCAATCTCCCTCTTCCCTCATTGTCCACCCTCCTCATGTGTAAGAGGAGAGGTCATGAGTAAGGCCCATACACACTGGGTGACTTTGAGCTGAAAGCAGCTCAGTTTTGTCTTTTGAGCTGCTTTCAGTGCTGATCGCTGATGTACGCTCCTGCATCATCACTGGCCCCACTGCTCATGAGCAACGGTTTGGACAGCTTTCCATAGCGTCCTGCTATGGAAAGTCATCCACCCCTGGGAAAATCGCTAAAATGGGAGAAAATTGCTCAGTGTGTATGCACTGAGCAATTTTCAACCCAGCGATTTTCCCTATCCATGCATGCTGGGCAAAATCTCCCAGTGTGTATGGACCTTAAGAAGCCTTAATTGAACAGGTTTTGATTTTTTACATTCTACATACATCAAAAAAATAAATAAATTATGTGATGTTAGTGCCTTTTTAAATTGTGTAAGGTCGAAATGTAGTTTGTGATATGGCACAATACCCTTTTAAACTTGTCGATATATTTTTGTTAAACAATGTAAAGGTACCATACATGCTTGTGTGTCTTGGATGATAGTTGTTTCAGGTGGCTCGTTTAGCTGGTGGATTCAGTGAGAATAGCCATGTATACTTTCTGGGGCATAAAGTGGAAGAGGTAGTGGAACACATTTCATCTGCCACAGTGATAGGATTTTTTTTTTTCCTCTCATACTTTATAAATGGAGGGGGTGTCGAACAAGAGTACCCCCAACTCAAAGTTATACCACACAGTAGCAATTTTATTCACATTAACCTGCATGTAGTGCCCCTTATTCACATTGCAACACACAGTACTGACCCGTAATCACATTGTGACTCAGTAGTGCCTTTTTTCACATTACATTATACAGTAGTGTCCCTTATACAACATGTACACAGTGCAGTATTGCCCCTCATACACAATTCCCACAGTAGTACATAATGCACACAGTAGTAGTGCTTATATACATACTGTTTACAGCAGCAGTGCCCCATACCCAAAATAGTAGTGGCACTCACACATAATGCCCACATTAATCCCCTTAAACACAGCTTGTCAGTCACGCCTTCTGCATCATCTATTGACATTGGTGAGGGGCAAGCTTTTCTGTTGGAATTACTGTGCAGGGCTGTGGTAGTGGTGGAACTAGTTCCATCTTACATTACAGGTGGTGGAACTTCGTTCTATGATGTCAACCCCCCCCAACACTTTAACATACAAATAAATAAAACAGAGACAGTGTTACAAAACACCACACACTCACAAAGATCAGATCCTGATAACATTTATTGCAGAATAATTTACAGTTTGATTGTAACTAGAGAAGAATACCCTGGACTCAGTGTCTGATACAGATACCTACCAGTTACTTGCAGATTTTTTTTTTTGTATGCATTTATAAATATATATTTATGTATATATATTAAGCAAAAAATGAACAAACCCAAAAAGTTGGGCTCTTATTTTTTTGTTCACAAAATATGTACCGTAAGCTAGCACCACACAAGAGAAATACAAAGGTTTAACAGGATCAGGCTCAGTCAAGCCTAAAACAGATATAAGATATATGAAGAAGTCATTTTATCAGCATATAGTGATATTGAATACCCCTCACCTTTGAAGACGCCTGCAATGGGTGCTGGCATACTTCTCATTGAAAGTGAGTCTTGCAAGTATATATTGTCACTGAGTAAAAAAAATAATATATAGCTACATTAAGCCTGTATATAGCCAGAGTACAGATTGCATGTATATTGTCTGAATGATTATTGTTTTTACTTTAAGCAGGTAAGATATTTTCTGTAACTTATGGGAAATTTTTTTTTTTTAATTTTCTTATTATATATATTTTTGCATATAAAGTACTGTATGCATTTCTGTAATGCAAAATGTATCCAAATACTGTAAAATAGTGCTCTGACGTGGTCAGTAGTTCTAGAACCTGTGGACTGTCACTCACAATGGCCCTTATTCTGATCTCGACGGTACGGCCCGCGTGCGGCCGTACCGCCGATGTTTTCACTCTGCACATGCGCAGAGGTCACTCTGCGCATGTGCAGGCGAAATCGCCGCACAAAAATTTTATACGCCGCAAAGGGGGCGTATAGGGGCGTGAGGGGCTTAATAGCCTCATTTCCCTATGCATACGCCCCGCGTTTCATGGGCGTTCCCATGCAAACGCGGGGCGTATGCATGGTAATGAGGCTATGACGCCAGTGATGGGGGCGGAAAGCTGACATCGCCGGATGTCAGCTCTCCACCCCCATACAAGCTTTCACACGGACGATTGTCCGTGTGGTCTAAGCTTGCGTGAGCGGGTGGAGCCTGCGGCCCTGCCTTCGATGGTCGTCGACCATCGAATGCAGGGGGCAGCTCCCACCATGGTGGAGGCGTACGCCCCACCATTTTCATGCGGATCGCCAGCCGTCCGCGTACGGACGGCCGTGGCGATCCGTCTTGTAGGCGGGGATTGGTTTGTGCGGCCGGAGCAACGTATGCGGCTCCGGCCGCACAGATCAGAATAAGGGCCAATGTATCAAATAGCTGAACTGGTTCTTTTCAAACTCTTCTCACTACAGCCGATGGAGGATAGTTCTATTAGATACTGCGGGCCAAATGTAATAGGGTGGGAGAATCAGAAAATGCAGCAATTACATGGCAAAATCAATCAGTTTTTTTTTTTTCAGTGTAAATGATTGCTGCTTTAAAATAAATTGGGAAAACTCTCGCAAAATCTCTCACTTTCTGATTCTCGCACCCTATTACTTTTGGTCCTGTATGTTAAATAAGAATAGTTGTATGTTGGCAACAAGACAAAGAAAGCTAAGTAAATGGACAAGCCCAGTCCATGGACAATGACTTCAGTCGGTAGCTAATCCGAGCAGAGAACAGTAGTAGCAACCCCTATACAGTCAACAGAAAACATGCCCTCTTTCAAATCTGTTTCCAACTGTAGGGACATAATTAACAATCATCTCGTCCTCGTCTCACTAAGCCCCAATGTCCAATGAATTGAATCTCATGTAAAAAAAAAAAAAAGAAGTGAACATGAAGAAACTATATGGGGTATATTCAATGGTGCCAGCCAGCCTGACAGCAAGCATTGCAGAAAGTTAGCCATCGGGGTATTCAACGGCATTCCCTTCATTCACCGTTTACACCTTGCTGGTTCTTTTCAGCGAGGTGGAAACGGCGAGTGCGGCTATCAAAGCATTTGCAGCGAACCTTGCCATTCGGGGGGAATCCTCACCGTCCTCTGATGGCAAGGATTTCCTTGGATCATTGAATACAGCGAGGATGGCTTGTTTTTGGTGATCCTCGTCGACAACAAGCCATCCCCGCCATACAAACCCCCTCGCTGGCGGCATGGAATATACCCCTATATGTGAAAAGTATGTAAAACCTAACTGATTTTATATTTGTAAAGAAAATCATGCGCAAGTAGACCAACGTTGATGATGTACATAAACCATTATGTTTGCTCATACACTGTATCTCTGAATTAGGCCCTATACACAGTGGGTAAGATTACTTACATAGTGAACAGCAATGAAGACCTGACTGGGAATCCCAGCATATTCATGCAAAGATTAATTTATATGATGTTTAGAGAAATCCCTAAGATACCAAAAGCTGCATCCAAAGACCCACACCACAATAAATGTTAAAGTTCATGCCTCCTGCTAGGAGTATTTAGGAGAAAGCCAAAGCACAGCGGTTGGCTTCGGGGCCTATAGAAGTATTATCTGAAGAACATATACTTCAGCAACAATGGGGTAGAAGTGTAATAGGGTGATATGGGGGTTTACTTGTAACTACTTTAGGTGCTGAAGTGAACACTTTTTTTTCATGTATTTATGTGGTGTAGTGTGCAAAATATATGCACCTGTCATTATTGGCGCACCTACTGTAAGTCCAAGAAAGTGCACTGTTGTAAATGAATTAGCTGTAGCCGTCATTGCGAAACAACAGCACTGTCTCTGCTTACAATAAAACAATCAAGGTTTTTTTTTTTTCAATAGACGTGGACAACACAAAATCATTGAGCCTACCATGAACTCCATTAACTGAAGCCTGTCTTCAACTGGATCTTACAATATATCAATAATCCCAAGTATGCAGCAAATCTAAAGGCTGCCATACATCTATAGATCAATTGTCAGATCTGGCTGGTTGGAACAAAAACCTGGTAATGGATGAGAGTAAATGACAGTTGACCATTTGCTTTGAAATGATGGAAAATTGCTAAAAACTGTCACTCATCCATTAACAGGTTTTTGTTCCAACCAGCCCAATCTGACAGCCCGATCTGTAGATGTATGGCCACCTTCACTCTAGAATCAAGGCAATGAAATGAAATGGCCCATTAAAGGTTCACACTTCAAACCATGGAGATGGTATACAGGGATCTCAAAAATAGGTGCTTTCATGGTTTTGTTGAATACAAATTAAATCATTTTTTTAATAATCTGTCCCAAGATTAGGTGACTCAAATGTATTGATGATCACTAGATAATTGCCAATAATGTCTTGATTATGCATAAACTCAGATTTGAAAAAGGTTGTTTTATAGTTCTAGTATCATTGTAGGTAACAGAAAATACAGAAGCATGCCATACTTTTCCTCATAGTCTGATGGATTAATAGTGTGGTGGTATCTCAGACCACATATAATGGAACCTAATTCTTCTGTTCATGTGGCTGTAATATTGTACTATTTGAGCAAAACTGATGTAATTCACTGTTCTATGGGTATTGATCTCCTGAACAGTATGACAACAGTAGCTGTATTCCAAATCTGTAACTTCTGAAGTTAAGATACGATTTATACATCACTTTTCTTGCTTGTAAAAACTGCCCTAATTGCTTGTTTTAAAGGGTTAAAAAATGCTGTGGAAATTGAGAACACTATGCAGATATTGAGATGATGAAGTAATTATCTTGGAGTTATTTAGGTTGAATAAGACCTACAATGTGTCCACCACATTCTATCATCTGTGCAACCACCTAGTTTACTGTGCGGAACTCTGCCTGGGTGGCCGTACTCCTTAATTGTACCACTCCCACCATGATTTTCTTCTATATCTCGCTGTCCAGTTTCTGTAAAAACATTTCAGAAGATAAAAATCTATTTCACAAATATAATAATCACACCAACAAACAATATTTTTTCAGAAAACTAAAATGATCTGATTTAGAAGACCAAAGAGCAATTTCATAGCAACACAAAGCAGAAATTAAACAGCAAAACAGATTTGAACATGCCGGTGTATTTTCAAAAGATAAAGACAATGTAGATTTATTGCTTCGACATTCAGTTCTTTATGGCTGGATAACCTCTCAGAGCGGATTTATTTCTCCATATTTATATAGATATATTTTCAGACAGAAATAGATTTTAAATGCAGAAATAAAACTGACAAAAAAAAGGTTGAACAATAAAAACATAACTAGTTAAAACATTAACACTGCTAATTGTCAATACATTTCAGTGGCTTGATGAGAGGGTGCTACATTCCAGTCAGATGGGGGAAATTCAGAACCAGGAGCATTTATTGAAATACTGGAACTTACTAATACCTAGTGGTCTCCTGTCTGTTCCTCGTAACTTCAAAATCCAAAAACTAAAACAAATTTGGGAGTATTGTTCCTAGAGTTAGAGGAAATTTAAGCGATCATTCATTCCTCCACCTTTGTTTATGCACCATGAGAGAAAGTCAGATGTTTGACATTGTACTAATACTTGTTATGCAGCTGAAAATGTAACTTTACCTCAGAGAGTAACCCCTATATTTTAGAACTCACTAGAACTTTCACAGATACATTGTATTAAATTGTAAGGCCAGGCCATCACACACGCAGTATTAAGTTTTAATTTGGACCAAGATGTAGGTTAACTTTTATCAGGTTATTGAAGCTGGTGAGAAAACACTATACAGAACAATCTATCATAATCTGCTTTATAAAATGTGTGAATGCATTGGGCATTCTGTGATATCAAAATCACTAGTCATATCAAAAAGAGGCATTTACAATGGCCAAGAGGGGCACCAGCAAACTCAATACCACCAAGAACCCAGCACAATATCTGAAGAACAACAAGTTCTAATAAGGTACACAAATGTTTTCATATTATATAATAGATATGAAATGTACCTAGATACCTTTTGATTGTGTTCAGTTAGTGTGTTGTAGACATGTGTCAGTGTACCGAGGAGATAAACACAGGAGAAGCAAATCTCCAATGGCAACTTCAGGTGCAAAACAGCACCAAGAAATAAGGCTGCAGCATCCAAAGTCTCCCCAGCATGTATATTCAGTACAATGGGTACTGACTGAGCTGTGTCCTCATAGCGATTAATAGATTGATATTTTTAGATCTATTACTACTGCATTCACCTTGTAGTGAATTTTACGCAGCTCCAGATCCACCTGCAAGTGAGTTCTATTTCTATTAGGGAATCATTCCATTTTCCCCACTGACATTATGGATGTTTTCCAGAAATCTACCAGCATAATAAATTTTAGCCTTTGGAGACTACACGGAATTGTGCTTTTCAAGTGGCATAATAATAATAATAATAATAATAATAATAATAGTTAACTTTATCTGTACGTTATAAAATAGATTCTGCAAAAAAATACATGGAGCTACAATAATTAAAATGTTTAGAAAATGTTGCAGATTTGCATGTACCAGTAAATATTTTTAAAATATTTATATATAATACTAAAGTTTCATACGTTTGTAAGAATTAAGTGATATCAAAGTCCATAGAGAGATAAAATTGTGAGAGATGAAGTATCAGCTTCTGTCTTACATTTTACAGGCTGCTTGAAAAAAATGACAGGAGATGATTGATTGATTGGTTGGTACTTTGGGCCAGATGTATCAAGCTTCAAAAATGATAAAATGGAGAGTGATAAACAGCCAGACAATCAGCTCATACCACTCTCCATGTTATCACTTTTGAAGCTTGATACATTTGGCCCTCTATGTCTCACACATGTATCTCTCTCCAAGCTTTGATAAATACCTCCTAAGTATGTACTGAAGGTTAGGTTGCAGAGAACATTTTCTTAATGTGCACCGTAATTGCCATCAGTAGGTCCAATACAGGATAGCGCTAGCCGCCCCTCTGATTTTCTAGTGCCTGATAAATAGAATACTGGCTTATCACCTACATACAAGTACACCTACAGTATCAAAAACTGAGAGATACCTCAGGATGCGGAAGATTAGTAAGGGACAGGTGGAGGAATTGCAATGACACTTGGAATTGTGTTGCCATACAACAGAGGAGAATGTTCTCTTAGGTATTCAATTGTTTCTTTTATTATAGTGTAGCTAAATCAATCCAAAGAACTTCCACCTCAGTGTATATATATATGTACAATAAGAAGCATGGCAGAGAAATCCCCTCTGGCACCAAATTTATGTAAAGAATAGTAGTCAATACGGAGGTAGCCACCTTATCCAGTATTACAAGCAAGGGTCATTACAACAGACTGACACTGTACAAGCACAAGGATGGCCCCAACTTCTCTTCCAAATACCACTTTTGCTTTATATAGTAGGATAATTAGTTGTTTGATAGGAACTTAGCCTTCAAAAAGAAGAAATGGGTTTGTAAGCACAGCCAAAATGTACTGCTATCAGTCTGCACAATGTCCAGCGTGGAGTTCTCAGCGGTGCATTTGGGATAATGGACATTGTTCCCTTTGCAAAGAAGTTTAATTGCAGGAATATATAACTTCCTCTTTTGGCAGCTACTCCGATGTGACAGCCTAACGAGATGGATGAGCAATTCCCTGAGGGAGCAAGGTGTATTTATATATTTTACATTTTCTATATACATATTGCACATTAGAAGGAATGGGGGCGGGAAAAGTGCAAACAAACTGGTCATTCATAAACAATTACAGAAAGGTCTATGGAATGTTCTAACACAAATACAAATCATAAAACAACAAGTAATGCATAATGAACATGCAGCAATCTATTTAAAGGATGAGTGTGACCCAATATATTGGTCCGTTTGGTCAACACAAATGTGTAGCCCACCCTCTTTTGGATGTCAGTATAGGAGAACTTTCAGGTGAACCACCAACCCCCTTCCCTAAAGTTATTTATAAAAAGATTTTAGGTCTTGGGTCTTTTATCCAGTCATCCCAGTTATTCAAGAAGTTCCAAAAAAAGAAAGTAATTAAGTGTGGTGGATTGGTGATAATATCCTACATAGAGGCAAAATCCACAAGTGCCTCTTCCTGCTGGCACGGTGAGGAGCTCTGCTAGAAAGTAAATGCCACGAACCATGTAGTAAAGAATTGTGGTGTTTGTACAAAAGGAAGTTGGGATGTTTTAGGCATTTTAGTCTCCATAATGGAAAACCCCTTTATCCAGTTGACCAAGTCCCAAGCATTTTGGATAACAGTTTCCCACCTGATAACTTATAATAGTTAGATCTATTTACACTCAGTCCTTTTATTTATTGCAGCATATCCATAACAGCATATCAACCCAAAATATTAACGCCATTATAACAATGTCTGCATAAACTAGGTGACATTTTGGCTATGGCACAGTTAAGAAAATTAAACACTTTTTTTGTTACATTTTTGCATTTTTTTTTAACCAGAGACAGTTCTTGAAAATACAAATTTTTACCTTTGAATGTTTGTTTTTCTTCCTTATAAAATTTTTTACAATAATCATTTAGTTTGTAAGTTTTTTTCACATTACAAAAAAATCTGTTTATCATTATGACCGCTAAACAAATCACATTTTTATTGCAGGAATAGTTCAAGTGCCTTTAAATATTTATACAAGGGTTAAAAAAATAGACTTTTTCAATTATTATGCTTTCTAAAGTGGTCCAGACTTTGTATTAAATATTGTCATTGTACCCCACTCCCACTTTAATGATACACATCTTAACACTTAAAGCAGCCAAAACATACACACAGACACACACCTGCAAAACCGAATTGGACATAGCTTATTGGGACTGTACAATAAACACAGAGGCCATGAGTATGTTCATCCACTCGATGCCATTGTGTCACCAAACAAAGGATACAAAAATAATATTAACACAGAGGGATCCGAATGACCGACAGTTAATAATAAATACAGCACCATCAAGCTGCTAGGAACATTGTCTAAGGCAGAGGTAGCCAGCCGTGGCTCTCCAGGTTTTGTGATGATACAAGTCCCTGGCAGTCAGGGCATGCTGGGAATAGTAGTTAAAAGAGATGGTGATCCACAGGTTGCCTTATACAGAGGAGCTTAGATTTTGTTCTAGGGGCCCAATATAATGTGCCAGTAGACAAAGTCAGCAGGATAGTATGCACCAATGGTTCTCAACCTCAGTCCTAAAGGACCCCCAACAGTTCACATTTTGCAGGTCTCCTCTCAGACTCAATGGTGAAATAATTAGTTCCACCTGTGATCTTTTAAAATGTGTCCGTGAATAATGAGAGACCTGGAAAACGTGCATTGTTGGGGGTACTTGAGGATCGAGGTTGAAAACCACTGGTATACACAGCAGCAGATACAAGTCTAGGGGTGTGAATAACTGATTTGAGCACACATAATTCTGCATAACATTATTAGCAGATACAGCGGTCTATAATAGGGGTGTTTTAACACTAGAGTACTATGTGTGGGCCCCACCATAGGCAGTTGACTCATGCTTTGCGCTATCGAAGCAGGAACCATATTTCCTGCAATAGCGTTGGAACAGTTGCCAGCTTAATATTTTGCATGCAGCATATTTTAAATCATTTGCTACCAAATTACTGGGAAAATTGTACCATATAAGGGGTTTATGGTGAGTGGTATGACTGACGCACACCTGGCATGTATTATAGATGCACCACTGGGCTGTAATAAACTAAAACCTTTATCATTTAAATGTGTCCAGATGGTTATCCAATGGGAAGTCTAGTTATATATACATTGGTTGTAAACTGTAAGGAGGCGGGGCTTGCCACTTTGACCTTGTTTGAAGAGGCCTGTCCTGAGAACGGAAAGGTTGTGTATTGCTTGGTATACAATGGGCAGAGTGGTGTGTAGGCACAGCAGTACACCACACGGCCTGTTCTGTTCCTAAAGGGCAATTGCACATAACAGTGAGGATTATTACTTTTAAACATCATGCACTTTGATACTGTTTGCCATCCATGAAGTATTTTACTCCTTGTGAGTATAAAAAACCTAGGGCATGAGCCATGTGGTCTCATCTCTAAAATACATTGCTCTTTTATGCAATTAAAGTATTACAAGCTGTGTGAACAATGAAAGAAGATCGTGAATTAAGATAGAATTGGTAATAAGGTGGTAGCTTCTAATAGCCAGCACTAGAAATATCACCAAGCTGGAGACCTAATGTAGATCTCAGAATGGAAACATGGAGCCACAGGGCTAAATCGAATAGAGCAGAGACGGAGAAGGGACAGTGATGGGAGAGACAGAGGGGAGGTAGGAGAGAACCAGTAGGAGTCATGACGAGATGGGGGAGGTAGAGCAGGAAGAGCGTTAAAAAAACGAAAACAACTTGGGGCACTGATATCTAGCTACCCAGAGTCTGTAATACTCGCAAAATTATAAAGCATTTCTGCACTGTATGTACATGAACATACAATATCTATGTTAGAAGAAAGTCTTGGACTTTGGTCGGGCATACCAAAGGACCTAGGCAGACTAAGAGTTGTTTAGAGCACGCCGTGTTACAGTCACCCTGTTCTTTCACACTCTCTGGTAACGTAGTTGTAAGGCTCTGGCAGAAGCAACAGCATAGCGTGTTATATCCCTATGGCTAGGCTCCATAAACACTGGAAGCCAGTTACAAAATAAGAGCTGAGTGTTGCCGATACTGACACAGCCATTGCTGGAATAACGATGTGTCTGTAAATAACTGCACAGTGAGACAGCTAGTTTTAATACTTTAACATAATTTTCTCTATGATTTATTTGGGAAACGCCATATAATTTCATATTCGTTCCCAGCCCGTCAAAATGGCGGCACAACTTAACATTAATGTCAGTGCCTGCGGCTGTGTGCGCCCGAATGGAGCTACGTTTGAATTGCTCAGTCAGGTGCCATCTAGTGGTCGCTGGTGCATGACACACATGAGTTCCTCCATAGAGGCAAGGAGCAGCATTAGCCTTTTACTATATAGGGTATTGTATAATTCTGTGTTAAGAAATTCAATTTTAAAATAATTCTCATTAGTAAATATGTTAGGCTGACATTTTTGGTTAGCTTAGTTGTGAAGAGTGGATTTCAGATAGTAAGTATGGCACAGGTTTTATATGAAAAACAAAGTATTTATGACACATGATGACCTAATACATATCCATGGTGGGCAGGGTGCCAGGAAGAGACTGACTTTACCATGTTGGATGACACAATGGAACAGAAGGACTCAATGGCATGTGTGATCTGTCCATCCCGCTGCAGTGTGGCACACATCGTCATGCATCCAAACAGCTGGCTGGTCACACTTCCCATGGCTATGACCAGTTTAAGCCCAGTCAGTTCCATACCTTATGGGAATCGTAAACAGCTTAACTGGACCAGCCAACCCAATCACTCAAAACACAGCAGCAGTGACCGCCCCAACACCCTCTCAAAAATCTATTGCTTTGTTCACTAACCAAATTCCTGATGTGCACACCAAAAGTACAAAAAAAAAAACAACCAAACAAAAAACACACATTTCACTAAACAAAAAGGGAAAAAAAGAGCAGTAGGAATTAATAAAAAGGTGCAAAACAAAAAGTGCCATATTAAAACAGACCGGAATAAGCTACATCCGGCCCCTACACTTTAAACATTATCTCTTTAGCCATATAAATGTTCATGCCCACGTACCCTGTAATACATATATTTATATATAAATATTATTTTGCTTGTATTGCTAGAGACCTCAGAAGTCTCATGGTTAAAAATGCAGGAGTGGTTCTCTTACCAGCCTGCCCTGTGATTGGTCCTTAAACTCTCTCCTTTACCTCTTGTAAACAATAACCCTGGGGGGTGAGAGGTCAAGGACAAATGTCTGTGCATGTCACCCCTCTAACTCTCCTCCAGCTCCCAGGATTGCGTAAAGTGTCTTGGTTCCTCTTTCCCATGTACACATACACACGGGTGTGTACAGCTAGATTTTCATGATGGTGTTGTGTATTCCAGATGTTAGCATCAGGCTGTTCTATCCCTCAAGTTGCATGGCTGGCTCATATTCAGAGGTAAAGAGTTCTTTGTAGAGGGGAGGGAAGTGATGTCTCACAATGTCTGGATATATTGCTTTAAATGACATAAGTTTCTCAGCATGACGCCCACACAATGCACGCAAGGTGGAGACTTTGCATATTAACTGAAAATAAAGAAAAAGTATTTGGTTATAATAGGAACAACAATAGCACTTTTACTTATAGAGAAGTGTAAAACCATCACATACCAAACAGCCAAGTGACTTTTAGATACAGCCTAGCTTCATAGAACTACTCATTATTTATTTACATTAATTTATATAGCGCACACATATTCCACAGCATTTTACAGAGTATAGTTGAACATTTATATCAGTCCCTGCCCCCAGCGGAGCTTACAATCTATATTCCCTACCACATGTGCATTCACTCTTGGGTTAATTTTGTTAGGAGCCAATTAACCAGTATTAATCAGTATAGTTTTGGATTGTGGGAGGAAACCGGAGTACATGGAGGAAACTTACGCAAGTACGGGGAGAATATACAAACTCCACACAGTTAGAGCCATGGTGGGGATAGAACCCATAACCTCAGCGCTGTGAGGCAGTAATGCTAACCATTACACCATCCATACTGCTTGTATTGTATTATTAGCTAATCATATACCTTAAGCATATGTCATTTACATATGTTCTCACTATAATGAAACCTTCTTGATGCATAGGCGATATTCAATTACTGTCAAAAAATTATCCGGTGCATTTTCCTGATGTTTCATGTTGTTGTTTTTTTTTCGGGCTATCCAATTTAGACTATTTACCGGATTTAGACCTGTTCACTGCGTGTAATTGCAGCCTAGCCAACAGGTCTAAATCAGGTTATTAGTTGTATGTGTATAATGGACAATTAAGATGCCACTGAGATTAGATGGAGGTACAAAGGTGTACCAAATAGGCATCATTGTAAGTACATTATAAGTCAGTAATCATTACCAAGCTCATGCAGCCATGTACTTACGGTATCCAGTTGACGGATCTACGATGTCTAGATCTACCATACTATGGTCGACCACGCTTAGTTGAACCCATCTAGTTAGACACCTAAATATAGAAGACTGTGTCTAGATAGACAGCAACAGAAGTTAGACTCCTGCGTTGGAGTGACGGGAGAGTGTTTTTTTTGGTGCCGAAAGTCACCGATTGACTTGGATCATACTTTATTATCCAAGTGGACATAGTGGGCCAAATGTAATAGGGTGAGAGTTTCAGAAAGTGAGAGATTTTGGGAGAGTTTTCCCATTTTTTTTTAAAGCAGCAATCATTTACACATTTGCAATCATTTGCAAAACCAGGTTGATTTTTGCCATGTAATTGATTGCTGCTTTAAAAAAAATGGGAAAACTCTCCCAAAATCTCTCACTTTCTGAAACTCTCACCCTATTACATTTGGCCCAGAGTGAGAATATAATAGTGTGCCAAGCACAGCGAGTGTCCATGGGGACTCCTGTGACACCAAAGAAACATGAAAAACTCATGTCGTCCAAGCTCCCATTGCTCTAACGCTGGCGTCTAACTTCCATTATTGGCGATGTAGAAGCTGTCAACTATCTTTAGGCATCTAACTAAAAATTTATGAAATACCCCACAGGTTCTCAAACTCGGTCCTCAAGACCCCACACAGTGCATGTTTTCCAGGTCTCCTCACAGAATCACAAGTGAAATAACTAGCACCACCTGTGGATCTTTTAAAATGTGGCAGTCAGTAATGAGTGCACCTGTCGGGTGACCTGGAAAACGTGCACTGTGTGGGGTCCTGAGGACCGAGTTTGAGAAGCCCTGAAATACCCTAATCATCGGTCACATCACGGACCCTTTACTTTATCTAATTTCTAAACATGAGAAATAAAACGTCTAACACATAAAACACATAGATTATAGAGGTAAGTCACCAAGCTGCTCATTACTTGTCACTGTAGGGAAGCGGACATACCTTTGTTAGGATCCCATCCTCGCGATGGTTCTTTTGGAGAACATGCTGCAGTGCGAGTTGGATCTTCTGCTGGAGTTTCTCAATCTTCAACTTCTCCTGTAACCATGACCGATCTGAACAAAAGAAAGCATATTGCAAATTACAAAGATAAGGCTTGGCATAGTCTCAGTATCATCTTTATTTTTAATACTGTGAAGAGTTAAAACACTGGTGACAGTATAGGCATATAACCTTAGACAGCGGAGTGAGAGCCAAGGTTGCAAGAGCTTACAATCTAATGGGCAATATGGAATTAGTTTAATGGGGCACAACATGTGTTAAGCAATGGACCAGTCTATACATGTACCAGTCTATTATCATACGGACCAGTCTATACACATATAGATGTAAGATCATGGAGTGGCTCATCCACTGTCGATCTTCAGTTGTAGAGTGGTTGGCCCCCAGTGTAGCACAGATACAGTACCAGTAATGCAGAGCCATAGAGAGCACTGACTGGTGCAGGTGATGAGGAAGGTGTGACCACACCATCCAGAAAATAATTAATGAACATTTCTATGCTTGCTGCTGCTCAGCAGATGCACATGCCAAGCACATCCTACAGGGCCCCTTAAACAAGTTGGGGCCTGTGTAAATAGCAACCGTTCCACCCTCCTCTCTATGTCCTGGAGTAGATGTGCTGGGCCTGGTGTCTGTGTCTACAAGTGTGTGCATTTAGAGAACAGGTATCACAGATCATTATATGTGGAATGTGCATAGCTAAATGACAGCCTGATAGCTGATTAGCAGTGGATCTGCATGTATAATTAAACAATGCAGCTGGAAATATTGGGATTGTCAATATTTCTATTTTTAGATTTCAATTTAAATCTGAGTCATCATACAATCACCATCAGATAAATGTTGTTTGATTGATGAGAATAGTAGTTCATATGTAACTATACAAACATGCACATATGAAGACACATATACAATTGTGTATTTGTCCCATTGCTTGTCGTTCTCTGCATCTTGTCACCATTGTTGTGTTAAGCTCCACACAGACTACATGTTTTTTTTTTTTTTTTAAAGATATAGTTTACAAAGGCCCTATAGTTATCTATATCAGTGGTGCGGCTGGTCGGCTAGCGTGTACAGGGTCCATCCTGCATGTATAATAGTCTCTCTGTAGGTGTACATGTCTTTCTGCATTCCCATTTGGCCTTTGACCTTCCATTTGTTTGCACGTCTCCAATCATCTCTCAGTCACATCGGTTATCCCTTCCTTTTTCTCCCATCTGCTTCCACAACCCAATGTCCAACTGTACTGCACGGGTACGCACCTCACACCTTAGTTTTCCGTTTCTCCCATTTCCACACCTCTTGATACTTTTCGTTTGCTCTGTGATAGGTTAAACTAGTGCTTGTTCTTGCCACTCAAATGCAACAGGACACAAATGCAACTGTGTCCACACCACCATGTTAGGATAAGCACAAGTATAGTTCTTTTCAATCATTTCAGCGGAGTATCATAAAAGTAGTGGTGGATTACAGTGGAATACAGGCATGTGTCCCAATACAGGTGGCTGGGAGGTATTCTGCTGCTGCACATATTGGAGGAAGGTGTTTCCACTGCATTCTGGGCTATATACACTGCAGCATGACCATACCACAGGGTTGCCGACTTTCTCATTCTCCTCTCCGGGAGAAGCCCGGAGAGGAGAGATTCAGTAGCCGCTCAGGGGGCGGGGCTTAAGCGTGACATCACTAAGCCCCACCCCATGCTGGTAAACCAGCTAATTCAGTGATCTCCGTGGAGGGGGCGGGGCTAAAATGACGCGATTGTGTCATTTTAGGTCCGCCCCCTCCTCTGAGACCCGAGGATTGCAGCATTTTAATGCCGCGATCCGGGGGACAGCGGGGGTCCCCCCTGAATCCGGGAGGGTTGCCCACCCTTCCGGGGGGCCGGGAGGGAGCCCCAATTTTCGGGAGACTCCCGGAAATTTCGGGAGGGTCGGCAACCCTGCCATACCAACATACAGTGCCCAGTGTTACCCTTTTCTCACTAAAAAGCCTGGCTACCAAATGCTAGTCACACAGAGAAGGAGCAACAAGTCTTTTCTCACCAACAGCTGTACATAACAGCTTGCACTCTATCCATGGAGAGAAAACCATGGCTGCTATTACACCTCAGCAGGACAAGCTCATACAGCCCATCACTGGCTAATGGGTCTTGTGTTACTACATTATGTGAAAATGGATCATGGGTTAATCCATTCACAGATCTGGCAGTAAGGACAGGGTTACCTGTATTGTAGTCAGGTTGCATCAGATATATCAATTGTGAACTTTCTTTTACACAGAAAAGACATCACATACCCTACCTTAGGAGGCTGCCCACCGACCACATAATATATACAGGGTTGGGGGTGTACAGTCACTTACCTCCTGACATGAGCACAAAGGCTGAGAATAGAGCAATCTCATCTTCCGTCAAGTGCAGGGAACATAAACTCTTTTCAAACTCAAACACAAAGCTCATGAAGTCTTCACAACCTACAGGGGTCAGAGGAAGAGAGATATTTCAGATACATAAAAGGTATGAAGAATAAAAATACACATCCTACAGTATACGAATACTAATGGCATTCTCTCTGTGAAGATCCACAGTATCATTTTGGAGTGTGTGAGAAAACCGGAGAAGTCACAGGGAGAATACATAAACTCCACACTGTTAGGGCCATAGTGGGAATCGAAGCCATGACCTCAGTACACCACCCCTTTTTTCATCAATTTATTTTAAACAATCAAAAAAAAATAAAGCAACTTGTTAGAACATGCCTAGAATATTTTGCCACCCTGCAGTACGTATCCAGCTACACTTGCTGTGCTTTACCTAATATTAATTCATTCAAACTCGGTTAATGACATTATTGCAGGCACCAAAGAATGCTTTGCTGCAGGTTTGAGTGGAGAGAATGTGGGGATCCCACTGTACTACGGCCGACACCCCACTGTATTGTCTTGTGTTCATGTACAACTTAGGATGTATGATTGTATATTACTACAGTAAATAACGCAACCAGTGCCCACCAACAGTACAGCAGGAATACCAACCAGCTTCACCCATGCATGCCTTCCCACCTTTATAGACTGTTGCCATTATTAGATACATTTTATGAATATCTGAATTAATCATCATTATCTCGGTTTAATCTTTGGGCGTGAACAGGTTATTTATGTTTTACTAGTTGTTCTTAAATGAGCACCTTAATCAGTCCTGTTATATTAGCTCACTTTGGAATACGTCTGATTTAGGCTCACTTAGATATATTTGCTCGCTTCCATTACTCTGTGCATGTAATCACACATTACTGTACCTAGAGCTTTGAAGACCTCCATGCCGGCATATTTGCCATCAAAATACACGGTATTGTTCTGTGAATCGAAGGCACGACACATTCTGATAAAAACAACTTCTAACGAGCCTAAAAGAGCAGAGAAGACAAAAGCAAAATGACAACATGCACATAAAGAAAGCAAAAACAAACCACAAGTTCCTACTTATCCATGCTTGGTAAAATACAGCCCCGGACATACCATTGCATACGTATAAAAGATCACCAAAAGTGCAAAGTAAATTTGCCTGAACTGGGGCAACCATTTAAAAGGCAACTTGTCTTTTAAATGATTGCCCCTTTAAATCACCAGGAAGACTTGGTGGGAACTTACAGATGCCTGCAAGTTGCAAACTATTACATTTACCCCATAGTCTTTCTAAAAAATACCAAAATTACAGACATGTGAATACAATAATCGTGACACTCACTGTCACTCCTGCATTAGTACTAGTATGATACATTTCAAACCTACCCATTCATTGCTGTGAAAAAAATAATGGAAAATCATATACTATTAGGTTACATAACTGCTAAACATTATTTATTTAGAAGTGTAAAGGCTATATTTGTAACAACAGGGACTGACTGACATTTATGCCGGAGGGTGATCTGTCATTTGAATTGAACATGTAACATAGTAGAGTATAGATAACACAAACAACTGTTCTTCAGAATCTCAAGGGGTAGTAATAGCTAAGACTAAGAAATGGTGCTCATTACTAGGAACTGATGAATTACCCAGCTCAAAAAAAAAAAAAAAAAAAAAATGTTTAGCTGCCAAGGGTAATTAAAAGAAATTGGAGAATTTTGGGTTGCTGAATTCAAAAATGAAAGTATTTGAGATACTGAATCCCCTCAATGAATGTGGAACTTAGCCATAATGCATTCATATGAGAATCTAACAAAGCATTCTAGATGGTGAAAGCAAACATATATTCCAGGTGTTAACTCATTCACGAATATTTTACCTCCATATATAAAAGTGATGGGCAACTGTCAGCTAAACAGTTAACTCTTTCATGTATCTTAAAATATTAGAGCCAATCTAGCAAAATCAATGCAATCAGTCTAGCAAAATCAGTGCTAGATGTTCTGTTTACTTTGACAATTCTCGCAGCCCTTCTGCTCCACGGGAGGTTTCTGTCCTCCCTGAGCTCGCCTTAGGACCCTGCGTTATGGTTTGACAGGTGTACCGACCCACACAACAAAGTTTCCCTAAAATCACTCTAATATGACTGCCAATAAAATGAGTGTTGATCAGTTTTATTGGAACAAATACGCTGTCCAGCCCAAAAACACTGTCCAGCACAGTCCAGCGGTACATAGGGTTAATTTTTAACCAACCAGTATATTTTTGGAGTGTGGGAGGAAACTCACACAAGCACAGGGAGAATATACAAACTCCAAACAGTTAAGGCTGTACTGGGAATCAAACCAAAGACCTCAACGCTATAAGGTAGTGATGCTAACCATTACAGCAACAGTGCTGCCCAAATATTTAACCAACATTAAATGCCTAGTATGAATGTATATGTGTAAAATGTCAGGGTTAACTTTATATCAACATATAGGTAGATTTTATTATACTGACTGTAAAGGTGCCCACACATGGATAGCTATCCAATTTCCCTTGAAATCCAGAACACCCCTGATCATGGCCACACACAGAATGAGTGAGTAAACGATTAACAGGTTTTCTCAATCATTCTGTGTGGCTATGATCAGGGATGTTTGGGCAAGAGATTAAAAATGCCTATTCATTTGAATAAGGCGGCCGCTGATTGGCTCATTGGCAGTCCTATTCATTTGAATATGAATTTTGAAATATTCTGCCAGCCTCTCTCTCAGTCTGCCAGCGGCTGTGTGGCAGAGGTGTGGCGACATGACCAAATCATGCCTACACATGGAAAATGTGGCCATGATCTTGCAGGATGAGTCGCTCATCTTTCTGCCTGTACAAATCAGCCGTCTCGATGAACCACCCACGGGCACCCATGTCGGATCATCATCAAGCCCACACACGGTAAGTTTTTAAATGATTGGTTGATCCAATCAGTCATAAACGGCCATATCGTTTAAACAATCTTAAGCCCCATACACACTAGGCAATATTGTTCACAATATCACTCAGAAAGGGCTCTTTGAGCGATATTGTTTACAATATCCATACACTCCATATCATTAACGATGCATGGTCCCACACATAGAAACGACCCCCTCCCTTGTCTGAACATGCTCAGACGAGATAGTCCTTGTTAACGACAGTTATAGTGCAGCAGCAGCAGCCTGACTGTCGTTCTCCCTGCCATCGCTGCCTTTTCCTCCCGGCATCAGCAAGTGTGTATGCACATTCTAATGCTGGCACCCCGGGTCCCCGCTGCCACCAATATTGGCATCAGCGGGGATACGTTTAATGTGTATGGGTCTTTACATTGTGAGGGTACCTTTTAGACATTCTAGCATAAAAGCACAATAAAGTAAATCCAGTAAAAATAACATAAAAAATATCCATATGAATAAAATAAATCAAAATATAGGATAGTAATGGAGCCACACACACACAGGAATGTAGGAGCTGAGCAGTAGAAATGACAGCCAAAAATCATGCTCACATTATCTGGGTTGTTAAAATAGTTGTACAGGATAGCTGAACAGGATGGAAGAGTCAAAAAGAGTCAAAAAGTGCAACCAGTTAAGTAAATTAACAAAATGTATAAATTAATCAATTAAAATCATTGTCCCTCCCCCCTTTCAAGAGCAATAGGCAGATCATTAGAAATAAAGTGGTGAATTTATCCTATTTCTGCCAATTTGAAATATGTGCAGCAATGTAGTTACCTGCTTTCAGCAGCACTATCTGGTCATTCTGACACAGCTCCATGAATCCATCGATGCGTTTGGCAAATTCCACCACATACTGTATGGCCTCAGTGATCTTTACTGCACAAAGCTGCCACATCACCTCCCGCTGCTGCATAGGGGAACACACAGACACACTAAATGCAAATGTTGCTTTGTTTTAAACTAAAAATCTTGAAGCCATTGTAGATGTAGTAATAATCTATTTCTTCCACTGGGGGGCATCAGAGTTCTAGCAAACTACTGTCTACTACAGGCTACAATGTCACATTAATCTCTCATACTAGGACAGTGGTTCCCAACCTGGGGTTCTAGTACCCCTGGGGGTACTCTGCAGACCATTTGGGGGTACTTGAAAATAATATTGGTAATGGCGGACGATGAAAAGGTCTTTTGATGGCTGAAGAAGACCCATTGCCATGAAGACTAACTATGTTGTGTCATATGTCTGACCAGCAATCCACTGGGAGCTTCCCGCGCTACACTCAGACATCAGCCTTCATATGCCCAGCACTGACAAAGGTGGAGGAAGCAGCAGCATTAATCCTACTGGTGTTAGCGGGAATCATGGAGATAATACACGCCAGTGTCTAGACACAGAAGGGCATGATTCCTTGCTGTATACTACTCCTACGCTCCTCCTTAATATAAGGACATGCATAAGGATCCACATACCGCTAAGTACTGTCCATATTTCAAAATGAGAGGAGGGGGTACTTATCAATGCAAAGCCTAATCAAGGGGTACAGGAGAGAAAAAAGGTTGGGAACCGCTGTACTAGGAGATTAACCAAACATTAAGGAGAGCCACCACCATTCACTGGAGGGTTGCACATGTAGGAGAGAAACAGCATTATAATGAGAATTATAAGAATTGCATTTATGTTTGGATAAATCAAAATTTTCAATATATATTTGCATAATTTCTTCTGTTGACAATCACTTGGTGCATTGTTCTAGAACCACATACTCTAAAGATGTACATTTTAATATGTGTTCAATAGTTACAGGTAGGAAAAGGCTAAAACAACTAGTTTATATTTTATTATGAATGGAAAATATCACTATATTACCCTTATTTCTCAGACAGAAGAATACATTTGGCTGTATTACACATTACCGGGGGTTGGGATCATTTGGTCTATTGCATTATGGTAGAAAGTCATTAGGTCGACATGCTAAAAGGTCGACATGATTCTAGGTCGACATGGGAAAAGGTCGACATGATTCTAGGTCGAAAGGTCATTAGTTCGACAGGTCATTAGTTCGACAAGGTCATTAGTTCGACATTGTCTATGTCGACATTCACAAGGTCGACATGGGGTTTTTCACTGTTTTTTTACCTGAATGTCAACACAGTCGACATGGACACAGTTTAAAGTGCACTGCATCCCCTCGCATCGCTCGCTGCGCTCGCTATGTGTCGGGCACGGTGCCTCGCTACGCTCGGCACACTATTTTATTCTCCCACCACGCCCTAGTGGATGGTAGGGCATGAAATACCGCCTGTCGGCACATGTTGGCTCAAAAAACAGTGAAAAACTCCATGTCGACCTTGTGAATGTCGACATAGACAATGTCGAACTAATGACCTTGTCGAACTAATGACCTGTCGAACTAATGACCTTTCGAACTAGAATCATGTCGACCTTTTCCCATGTCGACCTAGAGTCATGTCGACCTTTTAGCATGTCGACCTAATGGATTCGACCTAATGACTTTCTACCATAATGCAGTAGACCAAATGACCGCATCCCCATTACCGGAATTAAAGTAAAAATGTGTTGGACATATATTACTACTTGTTTTAAATAGGTTTATAGCTTTATGTTTCAGATGATGTATGTACCCAGCGAGATTGGCAGCGATGGGTACCTGGCATACACACTTGTCAATGACGGCAACAGAGAATGTTGCTGCCGAAATGCGGGAGCATGCATCCTCAGTGACATGGGCCCTGATTCTGGTATACTCGGTAAGCTGCAAAGGTTACAGCTTACCAAGTCACAGAGTGCCTGCCCTGTTGAATTGCTGCTGCCAGCGTATGCCCTCGCATGTCCCGCTGCTAAAAAAATCAGTGGAGACTTACTTATATTTGTGGGCTTCCAGCCGAAAACTGGGTGGACGGCTCCCAACACCAGCGTGATGCCAACATTTGCATTGGAATGCCTAGTGTTTGCGTGGGAACGCCCATGAAACGCTGGGTGTTCCTATGCCCCATTGCCACCACTGCGCCCCCCCCCCCCCCCCACTGTGCGAGTGCCACACCGACAGTGCAGGTTGGCGAGGGTGCTTGCACAGAAGGCCTGCACATGCGCATAACTAATTATCTGCATGTGCAGGTCAAAAACATCGGTGAACGAATAAACCAGAATGAGGGCCATTATGTGTACACACTGGACAATATTTCCATTTTTTATTATGACCCGTCGGCATGTGTAAAATCATAACGATCATCATCCAGTGTGTACACACCTTAACATTTTTGTTGACTTTACAACTGCTATAAAAGAAGACTATGGTCCGATAATGGTATACCAGATAATAAAATAATGTTGTTGTCCACCTTTTGACAAACCCATTTAATTCACTTTTACACCCATATGACAAAAGAAGGGGGATCCATTCCCTTGCAGCTATACGCAAGTTTCTACTGCAGCTCAATCCAGTCTGTGCCCTGTAACCTACCATACAGAAAGGGATGAGCTGAGATCCCATTTGGTTTCAAAGAGGGGATGTATAAAAGTGACAACCCTTTTAACAAGTAGCAGCTTTTATATATCTTTGCCATACAGTACCTTGCTCTGATAGCTTTCAATCTCGTCTTGGAGAAAGGTCTGCCATGTTATCTGCTGGAGCTCCTCACGTAAATACTGACAGGTTTCCATGTGGGACTTAGAGATGTTCTGGGCGAGATGTTCTGGGAATGAGAAAGAATCAGAATTCATATATCACAAACACAATCTGTTTCCTGCACTGATACTGCGTCAAACTCTCTGTGATCTGTTTGTAGAACCATTATAGTGGTTATGTCAGTGGTACAAATCCGTTCCTAATTATATGGGGAAATATATATATATATATATATATATATATATATATATATATATATATATATATATATATATATAGATATAGATAGATTATATATATATATAATATCTATATATATAGTATTTATTTCAGCCCAAGTTCTGACCGACAATTCAGAGTGCACATTGGGGCTAATTCAGTAAGCCCTGCAGTTTCTCTGAGCTTTTTGAGGACCTGCACATGTGCACACGCTAGTGCATGTTCATGAGCACTTAAACTACGTTCGTGTTACAACTGCAGTTCATGCAATGGGGGAGGTGATGTTGTGATGGGGGGCAGCGATGGACTGCTGCATGGGCGGCTATGCTGCGTTTTTGGGGTGTGGTCCAGACAATGCAAGTGTTTCTGGATCATTTGGGGGAGGGCTGCGATGGCTGCAGGACATCACACGCAGCTGCTGCGACAACAAATATGGCTGGCTAGCGTCTGGCTTTGCAGCTAGGTTGTGCAGCCAGGATGCAGTCAGTAATGTGTGAGTGCTTAGCTGTACAGCGCGCGCCATGCAGCCTGCCGTCGGGAGTTGTAATTTTATACAACTTTGCACAATTACAACTCATGTTGAATTAGGCCCATTACCCCATGTCCCAATCCTGACATTTATTATATGTTGTTAACTAAATATTTCATCTTTCACCAATCATTGTTTTTGTAAATACACTAATCTTTACCCAATTGTTTTGTAGACAATCTCAGACACAGTACTTACAGGAGGAAGCTCACCTATCCCTGAACTACAGTAATTATCCTTTGTGAGCAGCCAAAGGCTCAGACACATGTGAATATGAATCCTGCCAGTCTAGAAAAGTCAGACAGTGCCCCACTAGAGGAACTCTGTAAATGCATTGTTTTTAAATATTGTTTGTAATTCTAACAGTTGATACAAAGCCAGAGGCTGAGGAATGGAGCAGAGACTAATGTGTACTAAACTTCTCAATCTGGCAACAATACAGGTGCCACTATTTATTTATGTTGCAACTCACCAAGTTCAGCCATAGAAACAGTTGGGGAAGTCTCTCCATTAGTGAATGAGCAGTATGGAAAGAAGGACGAGGCCGGCGTGTAGTCACACAGAGGCTCCGGTTTGATGCCATTAACATCCAAGCCAGACTGGTCTGGGGAGGGCTGTATATCTAGGTAGAAGCTGCTCACCGCCGACTCTTGAGTCTTGCCCTCGTCTGGCGTGTGCCCTTCCATGTATCCCATGTCATCCTGCAACTCTGTCAGCCCATTGGGGGTCAGGTTGTACCCTGCAGGTGTTAGTGGCTCGGCCTCCCCAGGCTGCTGTTGGTGGTCCCGCTGTTGCTGCATGCGATGTTTCTGCACCTCAGCATACAGGCTATCTCTCTGCTTCTTAGACATGCGGCCAAATTTGACAGCTATTGAGCGACAGAAATAAGTATAGCGTAAGAGTCCAATTCAGGTACTAATTGGCAATAATAACTAAATGAAAATAAATAAAATGATATATATATATATAAATATATGTACAGCAGTAGACACCTTGAATGTCCCACAGAGGCAGTGCAACGACAGTGCCCAGCATGCCTATGACATAGCCCAACAGTTGGATGATTCACTATTGGAACATTTATCAGCACAGTATACTCTCCTGCTGACAGTATCAACAGATCCCTATAGAGATCCTATGGCCAGCAATTCTATGTGTGGTCCCATATACTAATACAAGGACCATCGCTATATGGACTATTATTTTTTTCATTAAGTCACTATTGACTATATGGAAACCATAAACTGCACACTGGAGATTATTTAGTTACTGTGTTTAATTTTGTGTTTTTATATATGCTTCAGGTGGCCACCTAATTTACACATGTACTATTTATTCTTTCATTAAATATACAGTTATTATATTACTGTGAGTTGGGAATTTAATTTGGCTACATTGTACTGACAAACACCATTTGTCTTTTATGTATAGCATAATAGTAGCGAATGGGCTGCAGTTGGTATTTTCCACAAACACTTGAGAATTGCTAGCTTAAGTATAGTTCATTTTGCCACACTGTTCTCCTTCTTCTGGGGATAGGGCAGGTCATCTTTTTGTTTGCAGGATTTTCAGTCATTATCATATAGTCTGGACCACAATGATGAACAGAGGCAAATGATTAAAAAAATGAATGTAGTCTATATTGTGGATGGGATCTTGTTGGTCGTTACACTACAGTCTAGTGAATAGTTAGTTAGGAGCCGTGTGGCCCTGGCATGTGCTTGGATGGCATTTTCAGGCCCTTTTTTTGCCAGCTGGGTTTCCCTAGTGAATGTGACCTAAGAAACCTGTATCTATGTCTGATGGCTGATGTCATTGCCTTGATTTGTTACATACAAAATTATGTATGTAACAATAATAAAAACATCAAACAGCGCTAGTATTATACACCCACAAGCAGCTATTTGGAAGCATGCCAAACCTCCTCAAATCCTAGGTAAGGTGAATGGAAAAACAAAAAGGTAGATAACAGAGCTGCAGTGTGGTTTCAATTTACACCAATATTTATGAGTTATTAAATCAATGATCTTAAAAAAGTCGACCAGTTTACAAAATTAAACATTGCCATTTTAATTAACAATGTCATACATAACAGTATATAACTCTGATGAAGATGCAGATTGCTACAGGGAAACGGGTTAGTGAACCTACATGCTGCAGACGGGACTGTCACTGGATCATAGCCAATCTGGGATCCACTCCAGCCAAGAACAAAAGGATCAGGAGACTGCTGCTATCCCAGAGGATTTATTTTCTCATGGGACTCTATCACCCCGAGACCTAGCAATATTCCCTTTAATACATACTGTATAACAGTCTATCAATGAACTGCCATTTGTTACACCAAATTTTCTTGTGTGGTTTACCACAACCAATGATCCTCCCAGTGGACATTACCATCAGTGGACATTACTGACAGTGGACATTACTATCAGTGGGTGGGCATTACCATCAGTGGGCATACTGTACTCCTGTTTTAGTTCAGAGCAACCCACTAACCAGTGTCACATCCCCCCCCATGCTACTTTAAATATTTTATTTACATTAATTTTAACATGTAATATATTGTATCTGTAATCTGGTCCGCATTGATATTGTTGAATTGATACTTATTCATAGATTTACACCAACTGTTTATCTATTGGTCTGTTGTTGTTTTCTTCTTATCTTTTTGTAAAATGCCTATATTTTTCTAAAAAAATAAACTTTTTTATTTAGGTAAATGAATCAGTTGCTAATGAGCTCTGAGTGCAGGTTTTCATCTGGGAGTCTTTCTTCATATTAACTGTAATATTTATGTAGCTCTACATCTCAAGATTTTTATTGTATTTGGTAGGTACAAAAAACACATTTAAATAGTTTTACAATTCTTGATTATTATTTATTTGGAACCCTTTTCAATTTTATACATGTTCTTATTCTGTAAAGCATTCAAAATAAAGAAATAACAATTTGGCTGAGATGTTACTGGCTGGGGAACATTCACTTTGTTACTTATAAATTGGGTGATTACTGAGGCAGGACAATACAAGTATCAGAAAAGGATGAGAATAATGTTTGCATATACTTGTAAGGCCCTCTTGTGGCCAGTCAGAGCATAATGCTAGAACAGCGCAAGTAAAGACCTTTGATTTATTACAGGGGTGTGCAGTCACTGGGTAGACAATGTCTACCACTAATGGCCAACAGTGACTAGGTTGACAAAAGGTTGAAACAAGTGAATGTTGAAAAAGAATTAAATTAGTTTTTCAAATTATAAAAAAAAAAAAGGTTGTTTTATCCGTGGGCATAGAGCAGGGCTGGGCAATAGGCAGCCCTCCAGCTGTTGATGAACTACACATCTCAGCATGCTTTGCCTTAGTTTTGCTATTTTGCCATGCTTAAACTGATGAAAGGCGTGCTGGAATGTGTAGTTCATCAACAGTTGGACGGCCGCTTATTTCCCAGCCCTGGCATAGAGGGAGATTATAATAGTGTGCCAAGCACAGAGTGACACTATGCCAAAAGCATGGCGAGAAAACAGAATTATTATGTTTACAAATATTTCCTGCGTAAAAATATATGTAAATTACTGACAGTGCTAAACCCTGGAGGTGTAACTCTTACCATCCCGTGACATTCCCACAGCAAGGCATTTCTGCAGCCGGCAGTGCTGACAGCGATTTCTACTCGTCCTATCGATCAAACAATTCTTTTGTCGTGGACACGAGTATGTAGCATTACTCTGCTGGCTCCGTCTGAAGAAACCCTGGTGAGAAAACCAAGACTGGGGTCATTACCCATACACTGATATGCACAACCACATACCTGTCTAGTCATATACACTTGTGCAACTGTTGTGCATTGCAGCCACAAAGCATCAGACAGACATGGTTGCTGTAAAAATGGTACCTCATCCCACCATGACAGTCCGATCCCACTACACCAACCTGAGGACACAGGCGTGGAAGAACCTGGCCTCCTTGCAGTCTTCTGACAAATCCTGCCTAATGAATGTATTTCTACAATTCATTACATACCCACTTCCACTCCTGTATACACATATGTCTTAATTAGCTGCTCATTGGCTGTTTAATTACAAGGATGCAGCTGCCAGCTGCCAGGCCTCTCTGTACCAGTGGCCATGCTGAGAAGTCTCTGCTCCGGTGGGTGACAAGGAGACTCTCTGAAAGCTCTGTGATTTATGGCTGGCTGTGGCAGGATCCTCTGGCTCATTAATCTCTCAAATAGGACCAGCAATTAAAATGTAAGCCTGTTCCTGACAGGTTTTCATCTATCTCAACCATAAGGACAAGTCCTTTTCTCTTGGTTATAGAGACAGCCAAAGTTCAAAATGACGGATTTCTAGATATAGATCACCGTTCTGAGCTAGACTGTCATGCCAATATACAGTATGCGTACGTTAGGTCTGACATGTAGGTGCCAGGAGAAGCAGGGTACGAATCCTTTGTAGTTCATCAGTGTTGCCAAAATAACTGAAGTAAAGAATCCCATATTTTCCCATCTGTTGTGACGCATACACACAAAAAAGTGTAGTTTAATAAAAAGACGGTCTAGCAGTAAAAAAAAAAAGGATGGATGGAAAATGTTTTCATTGTGTATAAGCAAGAGAAAATATTAGTTATACAGACATATGTGCTTGCAAACCATTCATGTGTACATAGTGCGCATAGTGGTTGTCATTTTGTGGAGCAAAGCCTATCATTTTACTAGGAACAGAGGCGTCACGATTTAAGTTGGTGACACACACACACACACACACACACAAAGATAGGGTTCCCCTAAGTCGCTCAATGTTTCCCCTTCATGGGTAGCTGGACACCTGCCACAACACCTACCTGTTGATCTATCTATCTATCTATCTATCTATCTATCTATCTATCTATCTATCTATCTATCTATCTATATACACACACACACACACACACACACACACACACACTTACGTTGAAACCAGTATAGAGGACACTATGATATACAATAATACAATACAGATAATAGATTACAATAAGGGGCCCACTTATTGTTTTTTGAGCTTTAGACATGGTGAATAAAACTTTTATTGCCACTGTTCAGAGTTGCAACGAGGAAGGAAGGTGGAAATGTTTGAAGATGGAGCTGAGGAGGATGAGTTGAGGAACATATGAAGTGGCAAATGACAAAGGCACAGGGCTGGTCCTACAGTAACTATCCACAATACTACAGGGGGGAGGGCCCTGGCGTTTGGCACATCAGAGCCATGGAGGCAGGTTGTGAAGGGTTTTGAGGAGAGAGGAGGTAGAGCAGCCAGAAAGGGGATTATCTTAGTCCTGACACGGACACAGTACATTGGCAACTTTCAAGTTTTTGGGGGCAGTGCCACTTCCTTGCCTCCCCAGTTTTGACACCTATGACTAGGAACTAGTCACTTAGGGGGAAATTTACTAAAGGAAATTTGTAAAAAAATAGGTGTATTTGTATCCAGAAATAAACTTATTTTTGCCATTTACTATACCGAAAATACGGCAATTCGTATTCGTATTGATGTGCTATCAATATGAATTGCCGTATTTTCGGGATAGTAAATGGCAAAAATAAGTATATTTCTGGATACAAATACACCTATTTTTTACAAATTTCCTTTAGTAAATTTCCCCCTTAATGTCTGGTAACAAGCAAACAATAAAACGGACAGGCAGCAGTATCCCGGATAATCAGTTGCCCCAAAATAGATCTATAATATAAATAAAATGTCCGGACTAAATAGCAGACTTTTCTGCCGTTAACATTGTACTATAGGCATTTTACAGTCTTCCTCTGTTACTGTTGTTTATAAGCGGCTGTTACATAAATCAGTTTCCCCTTTGGGTACTACAGGTTCCCCCAATTGCTCAAGAACTGAATTGAATGATTTAATATCAAATGCACATCTTATTGGAATCAATATACAAAAAATAATAATAATAATAATAAAGTTATATTTCCTTTAATAGAGTAATAATATTGTCAACAACGTAGCAAAACATAATAAACTAGCTTATGTAAGAAAGTCATGTTGTATAGCCATGACCAGTGCCAAATAATTCTTATGGTCTTGTCATACTTTCCTTTTCTACAGTAATGTGTTGCAGTAATATAAAAAAAAACACAGTTCCTCTGTCATATCTTCCTACACATCTCTCATGTCGGCATCTAACCGACGTGCTGTAGAACGCTCGCTTTCATTCTGAAAGTGTCTTTGGTCAGACTCAGCGGCTGCCACTCTGGCAGCAGAATGAGAGCTGTGGGCAGATAGTGCAGATAGACGGCTAGTCAGAAAGAACTTCCTCTGTAGCTCGCTATATGCAGCGCACCTTAGGAAACTCCTGCAGCGTATACTGTGCCCAGCTGCAGTTACACTTTATTAATATACTGGAAGATTTCACAGAAACACCTCTTATCTATTATCACATGTAATGATAATATTGATAAGCTTTTGACATCGATAAAGATCTAACCTTAGAACTCCATATATAGCAGCTGTACAGTACCTTGCTTTGATTCTGCCAACGGAGATGTATAGCATAGGTATTTACTTATTTATAGGTCATGTCCGCACCAGATGCAATGATATACAAGGTATATAATACAAGGTAAAGGTACTCTTGCTACTTCCAGGCAGTGGCTGATTTTTTCATCAAGGCAACCTAGGTACCTCCCTAGCGGAGTCAAAATCCCGGCGGTTGAAATACCGACACCGGAATCCCGACCGCCGCAATGCCGGCAATTTCACCCTCTATGGGTGTCCTCGACACCTATAGAGTGAGAACAAAATAGTGTGCCGAGCGTAGCGAGGCAACGGGCCAGCTGCGTGGCGGGCGGAGCGAGCCCGCAAGGGGATCACCCCCCCCTGTTGGTATTTTTTACGGTCAGGATTTCGCCGTCGGTCCCTATGCCCTCCCTAGGGCCCAGCAGATCCCAAAGGTCCCCATAAAGATATCATGGCCACCCAAAATGTTCGTAGTGGAGCATTGCGCAAAATGCCCATACTTCCAAAGTTTGATGTGTTTTGATAGGATTGAAAATAAAATAAAAATTTGGACACACAAAATGGTTTCATCCACTGTATGTGGGCAGTCAGTTTACTTTAAATGTAACACAGGTATTAAGCATATTTCCAATAGACCTAGAGCCTTATTCAGATGTGTGTGCAATGCAGCTGAGCATTTATCGGTAGGCTGTGCGCGCACCAAGATATTCTATCGATGCTGGCTGCAATCAGCAGCAAAACTTTACTGCTATGGATTGTTCAAGGTAGGAGGGCCCCAAACAGTTATCTTGCCTGGGGCTGCATGAGGTCTAAATCCGCCATGATTTTCTCAAATGGATAAAACCATGTGCACTGCAGGTGGGGCAGATGTAACATGTGCAAAGACAGTTAGATTTGGGCGAGTTATTTTGTTTCTGTGCAGGGTAAATATCGGCTGCTCTTTAGCTTTTTAGTTTGAACACACTTCACTCAAATCGAATGGATCATACACACGAGGAGATTTCTGCTTAATTTCTAAGTAATTTAGCTAAACTGCTTAGAAATAAAACACAAATTGCTCAGTGTGCATGCCCCATAGCGATGGCGATGCACGGCCTTGAACGTCGCTATCACCGGTCTAGATCATTCAAGCATGATCTAGCTCAGCAAGTAACTGCAAATTACAGTTAATGTTTTAAGAAGCCATCTGAATGATTTACGTGACTCCAGTAATATCCATCCATTATTTAAATCAATTATTATTTCTTTTTTTGTTCAACACAAATCTCTCCTACTAAATCTCTTGTGCAAATCGCTCAGTGTGCATGGGAGATCTAGACTGTGGGAAATCTCCCACACTAAATTGCTCATAACGCTCTCATTTTAAAATCTCCCTGTGTCTATGCCCCTTAACTCTCTGCACAAGAGCTGGATACACACTATAAAGGGGTGGTGAGATTTTGGCTGGAGATTTTGACTAGATAGTCAAAATCTCCCTGATTTTCTCCTGCTTAGTCATTATTGTCTAGCATAGATTGCTTAGCATAAATAGACTGTGTAGGCAAGGCAATTTTGACTAGATCATAGACTATCATTACTTAAGGTCCATACACACTGGGCGACTATGCCCAGCGTGTATGGACAGCGATGATGCCAATCATCGCTGCGGGGAAAGACGCTCAGTGCATACACACTGAGCGACTTTCCCCCTGCCCGGAGCCGACGGAGGGGGGAGGACGGCGTTGCATAGCGGAGCACTATGCAAGCCGTCCTGAAAGCCACTCATCTGCTGGTATAACCAGCAGATGAACAGCTTTCCCGGCAATAATGCGGGAACGCGCAGCAGAGCTCACCGCTCATCGCCGGAGCAAAAACACTTGGCGGCTTTGAGCTGAAAGCCGCTCAAACTGGGTGTTTTGAGTGACTTTCAGCTCAAAAGTCGCCCAGTGTGTATGGGCCTTTAGACAAAATTGCCTAGTCAAAATCTCCAGTGTATCTAGCCAAAATCTCTTGTGCATCTAGTCAAAATTGCTTAGTCAAATTTGATCATAAACCAATATTTCACAGGGTGTATGGGGTTTAAAGCCCAGTACACACAGGGTGATCTGTTTTTTTCTGCTGAGCGACGTGCTGCAGCACAAACACTCCGCACATAGCGGGACACCCACTCAGCACACTGCGATGATGTGTGCTGAGCGCGGCTTTGATTATTTTTTTTTTTAATAGGCAAAGCCCTGTAATCTGGGAAAGCCAGTACAAGCACTGGCATTCCCGTGCGGCGATAACGACGTGCGGGACCGCGCATTGTCATAGCTGCCGGGGCATACACCCAGAGCGTTCCGTGCTTCTTTTCAAAGCAATCTAATCAGATCGCTTAGAAAAGGGGCTGAAATTTCCCTGTGTGTATGCACCTTAAAATGATCTTTCCAATCTGGCTGGTTGGTATGAAAATCTGATAATATCTGGGAACAAATTACAATCAACCATTTTTTCCCAAAAGCTGGAAAATGGACAAAAACAGTAATTTGCATAAATTGGATAAGCAATCAAATCTTAGTCGAATAGCAAAGGAATCTCACCGTGTGTACACACCATAAGATTTGATTGGTAACTCATGTGCTATTTACATACAATTCATGCCATCTACAGTCAATCTGCACTATATAGTAATTGCTGCATTGTCTATTTGGCTTTTCGATTTCAGCTGAACGGGAGCGCGCATCAGCATCGAATCGGCATAGAAAGCTTAAAAACATGTTCTATCGCCATATGATGTATATGCGATCCCGATTCAATTTTGACTATAGAGTCAAAATCGAATGTCAAATTGTAGCCTCTGTTCCATGCTCACTGTCTACCCCATATGTGTCATGCCTGTCTGTCCCTTCCCTCTAGAACATAAGCATTGAAGAGCAGGGCCCTCTTCCCTCATGTGCTTTTTCAATTCTAACTATTTTCTAATCCATACTCCCTACAACGGCACCTAACCCTCAGTTCATGCCACCCTGATCTTATCTCAGTGTCAAGTCCCCTGACGCAATATTGTTTAAATACCCTGTAATTGTCCTACATTGTCCTGTACTGTAATACCCCTTTTACACCCCTTTTACACCAAAATCCCTGGACGGACCCTGGTCTTTGAACATGGCTGTTTCCAGGGTCAGACCCAGCTTCATACCCCATTCACATCAAAATAACCCGGGTTGAGGTGGACTCTAAATGCAACACTATTAAATATCCCGGGTTGGATCCGGCTTAAATGGTCCAACCTGGGTTATACAACCCGTGGTTCATTGTAAACTGCTAATTGGCTGCTCATTGTGTGTCTGATGATATCAGCAGTCGGTGCCTGGACAGCAGAGTGCAGAGAGGATTTTGCTTACTTCCTGCACACACAGCCATGGCAAATTGGAGTCCTGATGAGGTGAAGGAGTTGCTGAGAATAAGGGGTGAGGCAGAGATTGCCAGGCAGCTGACAGGAACGGTCAAAGATTCTGTTGTTTACATCTGCCTCCTGTCCCCCCCCACCCAAAAAAAAGAACAATTATGATTTCTGCAGGTAGGGTATATACAGGCACATCACACATCCTTCTCTTTAAGCTCTTGGTACCACTACTGCCTGTCAGCGCTGCTTCTTAGTGCGGGATAGGGCTGTGGCAGGTCAGTCTGTAGAGCGCTAGGAGTGCTGGAAGACTGTGTGCGCTGTCTGATCGTGGCCACGTTCTTCCCCGCTACTGTCTTTTTTTGCTGCAATGAATGGCGCTGACTTCCAGAAAGCATGTCCCACGCTTCCAGGAATCCTTTCAGCACTACCCGGATGTCCCAACCTGGGTTGTGACCGTTTACTCCGCCCACTACCCAGGTCCTACCAGTGTTCCACCCTGATCAGGACCTGGGTAGTGGGCGGAGTAAACGGTCACAACCCAGGTTGGGACATCCGGGTAGGACTTACTAATATAGGTACCAGCATCACATAAAATGTATCTATTAAAAAGTTAATTTTAGATAATAAAAATTCATGACGATAAATATTATATATAATGGTTAAAGAAATTATGCTCTCTGGCCCTATAGGGAGGTTTAAATGTGGTTGCTATTATTCCAAACGGTGGGACAAGATGTTATGCCCGGGATGTCCCGCTCCTTGAGCACACTTGCCTTCCTTGATGTTTTGCTATCTGCTTTATCTGAACTGCAGCTCAGTCCGAAACGGTGTAGCAAAAACTAGCGTCCTCGGACCGAGCTGCAGTGCAGATATTGCAGCGAGGTTGACTTGCTTGTTATAGAAACAATAGCTGCAGGATTTAAGAAGAGTCTATTTAATGGCACCTCTTTTAATCTGGACACATCAGGTGCCAGGGAAGTCAGACTGCAGGAGGGTTTAGAGAGAGAGCTAGGGATAGCCATCGACCATCAATGATTTTAAATCATCGATGGTTTATGGCCGATATTGAATACTTTTGCCATCAATGAGGGAGAACCAGATGGTTTCCCTCCATGGATGGTACAGAAAAAACGATGTTTCGCTTTTTCCCTCCAAAGTGCCGGGACAAGGAGCATAGCTCCTCCCCGACACCCGCAAAGCCCCGACCCTGTGTTTTGAATGGCCAACAAGCAAATCAGTCAAGCAAAATGGAGGACCATCGATAGGTAAAAATATGGATGGTCATCCATTGCACAGTTTGGCACTATCGATGGGCAGTTGCATGATTGCCATTGATGCAACCATCTATGGCAATGGCAACGATAGCCATCTCTAGGGGGAGTGGAAGTGGGGAGTCGCTCTGCAGGAATGAGATGGCTGCGGCCCGGGGGGGGGGGGGGGTGTAACAGACAATCCAGCAGAACGAATAATCCAGCACACGAGGGTTCCAGATTATCGGTGGTGTTCCTATAGTAATAATAATAATAATAATAATAATAATCAGTTTAGGCCTCAAATTTAATATGAACATTACGGTTAATATCTCTCCCAGCAGATTCTTGTGAGTTAGGTGCATAAACGTCTCCCTCACAGTAACAGAATCACTTTCAGTCAAACACAAGATTAGGAAATGATTAATGTCACAGATTCCCCTGCCCAGCAGAAATGACAAGAAAGCAGATGGTAGCACATTTACGTTTATACC
The DNA here is from genome assembly GCF_055691185.1 of Crinia signifera. NCBI lineage: Eukaryota > Metazoa > Chordata > Amphibia > Anura > Myobatrachidae > Crinia > Crinia signifera. Next base: position 208,589,044 of record NC_139220.1, read on the forward strand.
ACAGAGATAAGCAGTCCCAGCAAAGCCGTGCAACAGGTTAGAAATAACAGGACACAGCCACACAAGAGAAATGTGAACATCACTTATCACAAGCTCTTATGTAAGTGGTGCACTAACAGTTTACTTAGATTGTATTTACCTTACAATGGAGAGATCAATCACCTAAAGAGCAGGAGGCTTATGTGAACATACTCACAAAGTAATGTCAGGTAAATCTTCCTAAGAAAGCACTTTATATTTAAATGAAAAGGATGTGGGGTGACATTTAATAGGATGAGAGTTTTAGTAACTTTTCAAAATCGCCAATTATCGCACTTTCTGAAATCGCATTTTTTTGCTGCGAATTCGCATATTTAATGAGCTGCGTAGTCCGGGCAAAAAAGTGCGATTAAGTGCGATAATGGGCGATTTTAGTCATGGAAATGTGCGAAAAAAAATGGTGTGGGGTCCCCCCTCCTGAGCATAACCAGCCCCGGGCTCATTGAGACGGACCTGGTTCCAAAAATAAGGGGGACAAAAAGCATAGGGGTCCCCCCGTATTTCTGAAACCAGCCCCAGGCTCCAACAGCCCGCAGTGTCATGCCACAGTCGGGGGACACTTTTTACATAAGGTCCCCCCGCCATACCATGAGCACCTTTTACACATTTTTTAAGACAGGACCATACACAGATCTCACAGATCTCAATGATCTCAATGATCTGTGCATGGTTTTCAATGATCTGTGCATGGTTCTGGCCAATTTGCCTGTCAGAACCTGGTCTGCATGTGTGGCAATTTTTTGTAACATTTTCCTGTTTTCGCTTCTCATTAAATATGCGATTTGTATACTTAACAATGCGACAACATCTGGATGCAAGTTCCGGCTATACTAAAAATTGTACCTTCAGAATGTGCGATTTTGCGGCAAAATCCGCCGTTTTTGCCATTTTTCGCATCATCTCATTAAATATGCGAATTCGGAAAACCGTGCGAGTTCAGCCACTTTTTGCATCTCATTAAATGTCACCGGTGGTTTCTACAACCCAATTCTGTTACAAGTGCACTGACCTCTAGTTAGTAGGTATTCAGTGCCCTATAACCCCTTTATTGCAAAATGTGTTTGTCTTTCATTTGACAATTATCTTGTCATGTTTTGCCTGTTATCTGATCAGGTAATGTAATAAAGGAAAACATGCACATACTACCACAATTTAAAAACCTAACAATTATTGCACGGTATAGTGTAAATCTAAACTGAATGATGATTTGAGAACAGCATTTATGGATATATATTTTTTAAAGGAGAAAGTGGATGCAGAAAACCCAAAGTATTAAGCACTCTGGAGAAGAGGTTCCTTACCTGTACTTTTGATTCCATACTCTAATTCCCACTATCGTTCCACATTATGGGGGAAATTTACTAAGATGTGTATTCTACTTCACATGTGATGTTGCTATGGGCAACCAATCAGATCCTGTCTACTATCTTCTAGAGCAGGGCTGGGCAATTGCGGCCCTCCAGATGTTGATGAACTACACTTTCCAGCATGCCTTGCATCAGTTTCAGCATTGCCAAATAGCAAAACTAATGCAAAGCATCCTAGGATGTGTAGTTCATCAACATCTGGAGGGCCGCAATTGCCCAGCCCTGTTCTAGAGGGTGCTAAACAAATAAGAAGTAGATTCTGATTGGTTACCCATAGCAACATCACATGTGAAGTAGAATACACATCTTAGTAAATTTTCCCATATATCTCCATCGCATCCCAGTTATAGCTCCTTTTCTCTAGACTGTAAGCTACCCATAGTTACTGACTTTCAAGCAGTTACTAACTCTAGTACACTACAACACATATTCTGCCTTCCTACCTGCCAAGGACATTGATAGCTACTGTTATTGGTTGTTATTGATGTTCATTTCCATTCCCTCTCACCAGTGGTGCTATGTAACTGCATAACATTGACTGTACAATGTCAAATCTATGTTTTATATGTTTTAAAAATTATGGATAAAACCCTGATACCTATGTTCACTATGTTATTTACGATAGCCAAAAAACTTATACTAAAACACTGGACGGTAAAAACCGTCCCCTCTATGCTACAACTACATAGTATGATGATCCAGCATATATATTATGATAGGAAAACGTGGCTATCACATTCCCCACGCTCTCCTCACTCCTTTGATTCTAAATGGTCCCCATACATATCTACTCTGAACCCGGAGCTTCGAGACAAAGTTGTCACATCATTCGACATCTCTAAATGGTCTATGTTATCCTCAGTCTAAATGCGGCTCCCTTGCTCAATCATATCTCAGTAATGTTGCTGAGTCCTGATGTAGTGGTGGTGCAACATATGTATATGTTATTATCTCCATGTTTTCCTTTACTGAGGTAGAACAATCATACTATGACTAGACCGAATAAGGATAACCCTCCCAAACTTTCAACATAAATTCTTCTGTTGACGTGGTAATTTTACATAAAATTCTCTTTTATTTCCACTTTGCCATATTCAACCATGTTACTTGGTATATTGTGATGCATCCATAATCTCAAACTATTACGTCACTATTAAGCTATCAGATTGAGGCTACTCTCCAACCCCCCCCCCCCCCCCCTCCATTAGTCCCTGCTTACATGTTAAAGACCAAGTGAACAACAAATATGTTAATTTGGTACATTGCAAAGTGCTCGAATGTTTTTCTTGATAAGTAACTGTTTACAAAGAATACTCAAAGACACGCTTGTTTTTGTTTCAAGTGTCACCATGTCACTGTTCAAATTGATTGTTTATTTGATATTTGGAAAATAATAAAATCGTATTTAAAAAATAAAATAAAAATTATGGATACAATATTGCCAACGGGGCTTTAAGCATTGCTACAGTACATCCCCCGTCATGCCCACAATGCTGCTGGTATTGCTAGACAAGGATTTGCACTGGCTGCATGAATCACACTATGCAGGACGTGCACTGCCTGAAGTTGGCTATATTTGCCAGAAATGCTGGTCAGCTACAGACCTTCTTCCTGGAAAAGACTGCTAAGGGAAACTTTAGGGCAAAGTATTTCTACTGCTAAATAGGAACCCTAAAATTATCCCTGAGCTCTGCTAGGGCGAACAGAGACATCCACCACAGGGGATACACTGGAGTGTGACATTCAAGGTGAGGCAAGGAGGCAGCCTCCAATAAGCCATCCAGAGGGAGATTGGTATCTAAAATCTGCCCTGATGGATCCACACCACTGTGAGATTGTTTAGGATCTTTAAGTCTGTGATGACCCTGTTAGCACACACCTGTCCATAGCAACAGTCATTTACCAGTTGGTTTTAACTGTTGGTCCTGGAGGAGGAAATACCACTGCAGTCGAAACCAAGGACATTATGGTTTGGTTATAAGGTTCCCCTTTCTAGTAAATAGCAGATATGGGGCCTTAGTGTTGAACAATTACATTAAGGACCTGATTCAGAAGGATGCAAAGCCTGTCGTGCAGTGGATCAGAGACAATATGCTAATGTCACTGCTTCTGAATAAGCATGGCAGACATATGTTAAAAGCAGCTACTTTTATTGCTAGTCAATGGAAGTTTTTCCTGGAGATCAGTACATATAGAAAATTAATACACCGTCTTGACAGTCAGAATCCCGAGCTGTTTTCACGGGTTCCAACACTAACTCGACAGATTTCAATGTTTGCGACTGTTGAGTATCAGAAAGTCCAGGAATTGGTCATGTATTGTAGGAAAACAGACACAGAGTCCACAATCCATGGCTGTTTCTCGGCAAAACAGTTTTGTTTCTAAAAACAGATGAAACGGACAGCCTTTAATGCGGTCAGAAATTAGAGCATTGAACAGGCGAGTGCCGGTATTTCCCCCTGCAGTAAATACGGCACAGATTGCACACCGCCCTGAAACCCCAGGCCCTACACTAGATACTGAACATGAATCAGAGCCAGGTCTTCAGCTATACTCACCGCTTTCATACTGCCACCAGGACCTGGGTTGTTATTGTCGCTTATACAGGATGCTTGGAGATGACGTCATATCCAAGCACACCTGTCCATACCAACATCCCATGTGACATAGAACTCCCATTTTAATTTTTTTTTGCAGATGAAGCAAAATAGACTCTTAGCGGTTTATTTACTGAGATGGGAGTTCTATTGAACATGGGAATCTACTTATTTATTTAGCACCTTTTAGAAGATAATAGATCAAATGTGATTGGCTTCCTATAGCAACATCCCATCTTCACTAGAACTCCCATCTTAATAAAGAAACCCATAGTGTACTAGACATGCAGGCCTGCAACTTTAACTGCACGTAAAGCATAAAGGACCTGGGTGGACCATAATGGACCATCCCCAAATGCCAACTTCCTGGCAGTCAAACTCTGGCCACATTTACGATCCATCCATATTTTCTGTCACAAATTCCTCTCATGCATGCGGAGATAATCGCTCGATTTGTGAATTCTCTAATTAGGGGTCAGGTCTGAATTAAGACCAATGTACTAAAATTCAATATGAACATTCGGTTTGAAAATCAAACACAAAATCAACAAACAAATCCCCAAAAGAATAGACTAATAGCTGATAGACTATTTTAGCTTTTAAAACAACATTCTACTCCCTAAACCTTCCTTATGACGCCTATAAAAGTAAAATGATGAACGCTACAGTATGTCAATGCTTTTGCAACTGAGAGATTATTGGCTAATTGCACATGAATATGCTTTGCAATGCAATGCATATGCACCAAATCTAAAGTTTTATATACACCCTAGATGATTTGCTCCATGAGCCATATTGTTAAGGATTTCCGCAGAACTTATGGCCAAACAATATTGTGCATACACATCAAGAAATGTCATCCCGTCCCCGCTGTGTACATGCAGCCATCAATGACATTGCCACAATTGACCTGCACATACAGGAGGATGAAATAAATCTTTTACCCAAGGGAGTGTGCATCGTTAACGATATTGAATATACATACTAGATTAAAGTACAAATGATACCCTACAGAAAGGCCAAAATGAGCGATATGATTTGTAATATCGCTTAGTGTGTATGGTTCTTAATATCGACACCACTAGTCTTTGGATTTCCTGACCCCAAACAGTGATCTGCTGTGGCTTATGGGGCACTGTTTGCAACAGCACAGGACCCGTTCTACACATGCACAAACAGGTCCCCACCATCAGAGATGTACACAAACCAGAATAGAGGAACCAACACCGTTTCTTGCATGTGATGATTTTTTTCATTTGATTATGTTTGATTTTGAAATGGATATCCAAAAGAAAACAAGAAACCAAATATCAAATTCGATTTTGAAATAAATTTCAAAATAGAATGTTAACAAATGAAGACTTTGGACAGTGAAAAAGATGGTTTCAAAAAAGATGAATTTCGATTTAAGTCAATATAAGTTGACCTTAAAAATCAAATACAAAAACATTAGTAACCTTGGTGCCAGCCAAGGGAAAAATTATAAAATCATCACTGAGAAAACGGATACAGATGTGTCCGCTTACATCTATCTTTGCTGCAGCCCTTCTAGTCACGCCATGAATTGGTATTACCTTTCTAACAATTGTAGGGTATGGCTCTGATTAACTTTGATGGAGGGGAAAGAAATACTCCAGCATTCTACATTGTAGGCAAAACTGTAGTAAAAAGCCAGGGTTAGTGTGAACAATATATTTACCCTATGTATGAAAACTGTTCTTTACCTTAAACTTGTAAGGTTCTCCTACTAGCTAATAACTATGCATGTTTCAATATTTCTCTCAGTTTCAATAGTTCTTTATCTAGGGCAGCAAAATTGGCATATTGTTTAACATTACTCCTAGAATTTGAAGAAATCCAAAAAGAGCAACAAAGCTTATTAGGGTGATGGAGAATTTAAGCTACGAGGAGAGATTAAGCAATTTGGGACTATTTACACTAGAGAAGAGATGTTTAAGGGGGGACATGCTCAACATGTACAAATATATCAGGGGCCAATATAAGGAACTTTCAAATACCCTCTTTTCTGCTAGAAAGTAATATAGGATGCGAGGGCACGAGTTTAGATTGGAAGAAAAAAGATTTTGTATATCTATTAGGAAAAATTACTTTACAGTCAGAGCAGTCAAACTTTGGAACTCTCTTCCTGAAGAAGTGGTGTCGGCAGACACTATAAATACATTTAAAATAAGGTTGGATAAACATTTATTGGTTAAAGGGGTACAAATAAGAAACATATCTTTCTTTAAAATATCATGGATTAGATTCCCACCATGACACTAAGGGGTAAATTTACTGAAGTTGCGGTGTTGCCTATAGCAAGTTAGCAACCAATCCGGGGCTGCTACTTTACATGCTGGGTGGCCTTCCTCTGGGCCGGTAGGCCCACATCATTCGAGAGACAGCAGTTGCAGTTTTACTATTTCAACAAAGCTGTTATTGGTCCTGAATCAGGCCCATAGCCTCTAAAATCCACTAAGGCAGAGACTTATGTGAGTGACCAAATATTCCCTGTAAAGAACATGGAATAGGTGTGCACTATATAAATTCCAGTAATAATAAAAAAAAAAAAAAAAACATAAGTTAGTAAATGAAACACAAACATACACCAGTCATCAGTGCTAGTACAATTTGTGGGCTATCAAAAAAATACAAAAAATGAGTGACACGATTTTATCATATACTGTACCTTACAACCCTCACAGGTGATGACCCCGTAATGGATCCCTGATGATTTGTCCCCACAGATTTTGCACGGAATTATTTCAATTTGAGCTAAAGAATGAGAGAAGAGAGCAGAGTTAATTACCTTCCATTTTATTAGATGAACAAGATGAAACCATACTAAATATTCCAGGCAGTGTTGTGAGCCCGCTCCCCCCCTAAGGGCTCCATTCTAAAATTATAGTTGCTCATTATCTAAAAGGCTTTTGGGTAATTAAAATGGGTCAGATGAGGTGCCAAAAGATCTAGAACATATTTATATGTGCACAAATACCGGGCTTTGTGTATGTACAAGCTTCTGCTTTGGTACATTGCAAAAGGGAACACTAGCGGGAGAGAAACCTGAATCTTGTCTAACAGCTGCACACCTGAGATTTGGCAACAGCACTTTGTGTCGGCTGGTAATTCATATTGCTGCAGTTTATGGCATGTGCTCTCTGCTGGCACATTAGCTGCTACCACAGAATCTAACGCTATATGTAACATTTTTACCAAGTAAATAAAAAAGTATCCTGAAACATTTGTCCACAGAAATGAATGCAAACCATTGTAGCCTGGCACATAGAAGCTGTAAAGTCATTAAAGCATCAATGCATTGGATTTCCTGCCAGATAAATAAAAGCTCTAAAACATGCCCTTAAAATGTTGCTGCTTCTGTAAGTAGCATAAGTAACAGAGGTAGCGGAAACGTTTTCCTGCTGAGAACAGTAGTATTTGCAGCGGTATACAAGTATTTGTTGTATTCTGTCTAAGAACAAACGCGGGTTCAAGTAGAAGCAGTAATGTCCCATTCCTGGATTTGTACTATATAAATGGCAAATTCACATATTCCAAGACAGGTCCATCCATACACACTGGGCGAGTATGCCCAGCGTGTATGTACAGTGATGATCGCATTCATCGCTGGAGGGGGGAAGCCGCCCAGTGTATACACACTGAGCGGCTTTCCTCCCTGCCCGGCGCTGACAAAGGGGGGAGGACGGCTTTGCATAGTGCAGCGCTATGCAAAGCCGTCCTCAAAGCCGCTCATCTGCTGGTATTACCAGCAGATTAGTCTTTCCCGGCAATGATGCAGGAGCGCGCAGCAGCGCTCACCGCCGGGCCATACACACTGGGCGGCTTGAGCAACTTTCAGCTCAAAGTTGCCCAGTGTGTATGGGCCTTTGAGGTAGATAAATACAAACATGTTTTACATATCAAATATTCCAATCAGTGGATAAATGATACTGCCACTAGATGTCCTCATATGATCAATCTTTGCATCTGCCCCCCCAGTACCTACTACAGATATAAGGGGATGCTCTAAAGTAGATTGACTAAATAACTACATTTACTTTTACCCACCCCTGTCTGCCTCTGTCCCCCCACCCCCCCTTCCAGACGCCAGGGGTTGCAAGTCCAGAATACTCAATGAGTCCAATTCAGGTCCCATCACAATAAGGTAAAGGACACAGGCCCAAATTCTGGTTGACTCGGTAAGCTGCGAGGCTCACAGCTTACAGAGTCCAGAGCGCCTGCCCTGCCGGCGGCCAAATCGCTCCCACCACTGTATCCCCTCATAACCATGCACAGGGATGTGTCACAAAGGCATGTCCCTTGCATGTCCCACTGGTGAAGAAATCATTCGATGGTCGTCGTCCATCGAATAATTTCTTCAGGCCACGCAAATATAAGTCATTGGAGACTGAAGACAGGGCAGGGGCAGCTGACGTCATGTGACGGCACACCTTTTATCGCCCGCATTTCCATGGGAGCACCCAGCATTTTAATGGTGACGTCCTGCGGTCGCCGCTTGCATATGAGCACAAAAGACCGTGCACATGCGCAGTCCATTAACCATTGGAACGGGGCCAAATTCAGTCCCGTCCGAATGGATCAGAATGACCCCCACACTGCACTGATGTACAATATATTGTGCGTGCACAGAATCTGCATTGCACATGTGTAGTATGGGTCCTGTATCCTCAGACGCAGTAAGGCTGCAGACATCAGGTGACAACCACTGTTGTAATTCAGGGGGAGCAAATGTATTGTATAGTTTTCCATGAAGAGAAAACAATGCTTGCTTTTTATTCTAGCACACAATCTATTACCTGAATTATTTTTACATTGTGACCTAAAATTCATCTAAACATTTTGCACTTGCCCCCTCCCCCCTGTAGTGCAACACACTTTGACTAAGGTGTATTATAACTGCAACTTTATCTCCCTGGATATGCAGTCATTAGGCCGACAGTCAAAAGGTCGACCAGTATTGGTAGACAGTCAAAAGGTTGACACATAAAAAAAGGTCAACATGAATTTTTCATAATTTTTTTTTTCAAACCGACATGCGTTCCCATCCCAGTGGGCATGGGGTAAGTAAAGAAGTTTTATTTAGCGCACTGTCTCCAATGGGACTCAAAGCGCTTTACAGACATCCAAACAATGCACATAATACATAAGATTTGGGTAGTACAGCAATAGATAAGGGACACAGACATAAAATAAAGCCTTGAGAACCCAGTAGACACAATGTAGTGTTGGAGTAGGCAATTATGATAATAAACTTCCACAAGTTGTGTACTCCATCCTAACAAGGTACCAGGTGAGGTAGCCATCTAGGGAACACTGCGTAGGATTACCCTGGGTGGAATAGGTTACCAGTAGAAGAGCTGACACAAAATGGTGTGATTGCAGTGTAGAGTAAGGTCCCAATAAGTCAGGTCCATGTGTTTTTCATCCCATCCACAAGTGTACCAGATGAGACAGCCATGTTGGGCACACTACGAAGGTTAAACTGCAGGAGGTAAGCCATATAAGGACCAAATGCAGTTTTTGGAAAATGGGTGCTTGCGTAGTAGTATGTTATACAGTGTATGGAAACATCCACGTGAAGCACATCCTGCCCACGGAGGAATCATCCAAGGCAACCAGCTGGGGTGCACTGCGTAGGTCACTGCTGGCAGGGTGTGCAATCAGTGGAGGTACAGTATACATCACAGAAATAGCATATGGTGGGGTAGGATAACAAGATCAACAGGTTATAAATGTTGCCGGTCTAAATCTGTGGGTCCTCTTAATCTCTGTTCTTGTTTTCTGGAAAGTGTGTGTATAATGTATTATTGTTTCACATTTGCCATCATTAATGCGATGGGGGAAATTATATATAAACATAATTGCTCATCACATGTACTGGCAGAGTCCCAGTGGACTCCATCTATACCCACCCTAATCAGTCACAACATGGCTTCATCACAGAGAATATATATATATATATAATGTGTCAGTGGTCACACTGCTCCCTAGGACAGCCCCTACATTCGGATGATGAATAAGTTCTTTACTGTGATGCTGAGTATCTGTACACTGATATTAATCACACTGCTCTCTGGGATGATACACGGTTACACAGATAATGATCATATCCATTTGTATAATGATATGGAGTAGCCGAACACACTTCATAATGAAGCCACTGGCCTACATTAAATATTGGTACAAAGTATGCCAATAATGAATGCACATGGGTAAAAATAACATACAGTTAATCTGATAAAAACATACAGTGTTACATGACTCCATTTACTTGAGTGATTGGCAATATGCAAACTCTGTAGCAAAAGTGTGGAGATGAAGGTAGATCTCTCACTTTACACAAAGCATATACTGGGAACAACCATAGGGCATATCCAATTACCTGCAAAGGAACATCAGGAATGTTTTTTTTTTTTTCACAGTGTTTTCCTCAATATTTTTGTTTTCTATTTTGATGGCTTTAGTCCCATTTTCAACTGTGACTGAGGCAGGTAATACAAAATCCCCGATAAATTGCGGCACACATTGACTTATCGGGGCTAACTGGATGGCCCTGGGTAAAGCTATTTCCCCTGTTCAATAATCATGGGTAATTAATTGGATAATTCCCATATTTTCATTCTGGTACGAATGATATATATTTACATATAAAACCATGACTGAGCACCCCCCACTAGAGATAGAAGATGGCTCCCATCATGTTATACATATATGAGCCAATCATCAGTATTCAGCATATGAAAGCCATTTGGGTAGGGGTGGCACTAGTCAAGAATTCATATGGATATATAGATCTCAATATACTGTATGAACCCATATCATGCCATAGTACTGCAGGTGTAGTTTCCCAATATTTCAAAATCCAGATTATTCTGAAATATACAATCTTTTGAGTGTGACTAAAGTAGCGACACCTTTGCTTGGTTCATTGTACAAAAATTTGTTTCATGCACAAAATAATTAAAAAAAATTGATGAAATCACCCTTCAGACTGTGTGCATATGAAACATAAATGCATTCTTTGTTTATACTTGGGTCCCATCACCGGGTGTGGTATAGGGGTCCGACAGTGGGGATCCCGTCAGTCATTATCCCGACTGGCCGGACCCAGACAGCATGGCGGGTGAATGCCTGTCGGGATCCCGACTGTCGGGACCACGTCTGGCACCCCCATCACCAAGATCTCATTATGGTATGTAAATATTCCAAAATACGGAAATATCGGATATCCAAAATACTTCTGTCCCAAGAATTTGTCACCTGTATAATATAACCTTAAATGAAACTTAAAATAAAAATATTTTTATTACAATTAGACAGGTGATCATATAGTCTGACCACTAACTGGGACAAAAAGAATATATTAACCATTATCAGAAGCTTTAGAACTCATGTTGAGTTCTTGTGTACTAAGAAGAGGTTGATTTCTTTATTGTTTGATTGTACTAGGTTTTCGCCTGTGATGATTATGTTCACTTGCAAAAAAGGGCTTTAAAAAACAACAAAAAAACCACACATATGAAAAGTGGAGACACTGCGCACAGCAACCAGTCTGTAGTTACTGCATCCTAGACAATTACATAAATGCCTTGGTATTAGGGTAGCACACCCTGATTTACTGTTTATATATTACTCACCCTATTTTCTGTCCTATTGTGTGTAGTAATTATTCCTTCGTCTCCATGTCAACATTTTTCCTGGGACTTTGTGGATTGTCTCACACCTGTGGCAGAATTGGGGCTCTATGATCCTGCGGAGCTAGAGAATCGGAGAATCATAACGGGCAGTCACAAGGATTGCAGCTTCAGATTGATTCTCTTAAGGTGCCCACAGACGGTATGTTTTGTACTGTATGCATTCTGACTAGATTGCATCTAGTTCAAATTGCAAGCAATGAGCTAAAAGAGCATGCATTTTGCTGGAAGAACAACACAAACCAGGTGCATGGATCAGTCATTCCTTTGCCAACGCCACCAACGCGTTGGCAAAGAAGTGACTGATCCATCCACCCACCTGGGTTGTGGCCTTGTCCACTCCCGGCCACCACTCAGGTATCCATTGTTTTTAACTTGTATTTTATATTTGTTGTAATAAATTTGTACGAGACCCTTAAATGGTTCCCATTTTTTATTTGCATACCACCCCATGCATGAGACATTGATTTGGGATGTTCTGAGCAACATTAAAGAAACTGTGATGTGTATACAGTTATTAGTCGTGCTGTAAGTACGGTACACACACTTTCTATGCTTGGGACCCCTCACGTGTGGTGTGATCCCATAAAGAAACCTTTATGTGCACAGAGTTTTGTGACTTTCTGTGAGAGGCTCCCTCTGCATTTCTATTAATTTATTAATTCATTGTCAACATAATTGACACCAATCGATCTTTCCTTTTGTCATGAATATTTGATCAAACGGATCTTTATTCATGGAGGCCCTGGAATTAATTATTTGAAGATAAAGAAACCTCTACGAGGGTATAAAGTGGTCTTTCTAGTTAGTAGCCACCTACTCTTCCCCTCTCAGGTCTATCACGGAAGGTGTTCCTTTAAAGAAACCTTTATACATGGGTTCTCACGAATTTATTTGTGAGTTTGCGCCATCAGTGTTGTTCTTCCAGCAAAAAGTATTCTCCAAAGGAGGTGTTCCAGTGACCCTCCATCAACATTGAGTCAGCACGGACTCTTAGATTGCGCCTTGGGACTTTCTTTTTTTGTAAAAGAGCATGCAGTCTGAACTAGACACAATGGCCCTTATTCTGGTTGGTGCGGTAATATCCGCGTGCGTTCGTGCCGCCAATGTTTTGTGTCTGCGCATGTGCGAGTGGGGCGTACGGCCAGATCCCGCATGAAATGTGAACACTCCGAACAGGGGGTGGAGAGGGGCGTGAAGGGCTATTTGGGCTCATTACCATATGCATACGCCCCGCGTTTCATGGGCGTTCCCATGCAAACGCTGGGCGTACGTATGGTAATGCAGTCGTGACGCACGTGTAGGGGGCGGACATATGACATCGCCGGATGTCAGCTGCCCGCCCAGATCCCTGCTTTTGCACGGAAAAATGTCCGTGTGGTCTGAGGTGGCGGGAGCTGGTGGACCACTCGGTCCTGCATTCGATGGTCTGCGACCATCGAATGATGGGGAGGTTCCCTGAGATGGAGGAGGCGTATTCCGTGAAAAATACACGTGCGGTCCGTTCGGCCAGCTTACCGCGTACGGACGGAGTTGGCGATCTGTATGGAAGGCGGGGTTTCGCACGCACGGTCCTGGCCGCATATTCGGATCTGGCCGCACCGATCAGAATAAGGCCCAATGTGATCTAGTACAGAAAGTACAGGCTGCACATACGGTTTTGACTTGAAATATGCAGTGCTTGGAAGCGCATATCGCAAGCCAAAAGAAACGTGTGTTTGGCCACCATTATTTACTGCAATGCAGTTTATCAACGAAAATGGACACAAATTATGTACAGGTGAATCACCAACGGACGTTGGTGATTATATTACATTTTTCGATAAAGAAAAAAGGTCAATGAAAAGATCCTATATTTTGCTCATAAAACGTGATCACACTTCAAAGCGGAGCCTAGTATCAAAACAATAATAATCATCACACTGTATATTAGTAATTAATGTCTGCAAAGCAATAAATAATACTCTGGGGTATATCTGGGGTATATTCACCATCTACAACAGCTGCCCAGAGAAATAAATCTAATTAATTTAATGCAACAAATTATTCTTCATATCTGATCTGTGCAGTTCTGCAAAGTTCGATTAACCTTCAGCAATTACTAGATATAGTATACAGATTAGTGTTATGTAGTTGTAGCGTGACAGCAATTAATTCAAAGTTTACATTTACAAAATCCAAGATTTAATGGCTTGATACTAAAAAATGTGTGGCTATTTCCAAGAACTCCAAATACTATCTAGTGGTGATACAGATAGTTAACAGTCACCTAAAAAAATACATTAAAAGTGAGCAATTACTATGAAAAACTATGGCAACCATAATTCCTGTATATCACAGAGCCTTTCCTCTACCTTGTCTTGATCAATAAATCACTGACTGGTTAACATTATGGGGGAATATACCTAAAATAGGCATATTTGTATAAGCAAAATACCCCTATTTTAGGCATAGTCGTATTTTTTGGCATTTATTATGCCAAAAATCAGAATAATTCGTATTTATGGCACATTCGTATTCGTACTACAGTAGCTAATTGGTGGCCAAATTCGCCTGGAATTACACCTCATTAAAAAAAATGGCATTGTGTGTGTGTGTGTGTGTGTGTGTTTATTTCACTATTTGAACTGTTGTGGAACTACAAGTTCCAGCGGACCCTTTAGTTCCCCGCATGCTTGTATGGGGTTAATGTTTGGCACAAGCAGGGGGGGGGGGGGGGGAGGGGTGTTAAGGTCAGGCTGCAGGTTGGGGTTTGGCTTATGCAAGGTAAGTTTAGGGAGAGGCTGGTAAGGGGAGAGGGTTAAGGCAAGTATGGAGCTGCTGATGGGATTCTCTGCATCCTGATGCAGGGATCTGTCTTTTGACTGAGGAATATCATACTGTATGTATCCTGTCCTCAGGATCCCAAACAGTACATGTATTCTAAGTCAAATCAGAATCAGCTCATCCACGAGATGCCCCTTCTCCGGGGCCAGGGATGGGAGCTCCAATTGATGGGAGATGGCGTGCGTGCGGCCATCCCCGTGGTAATACAGCTGTGCACCTGCTAGATGGAAGATGTAAATTGTTAGGGGTCCTAAGGCCGGGGTTGAGTAACACCGATTTATTGGGGAATTAAATTAATCGTGGACAAACTGATCACCTGGGGCTACCCAACTAACCACAAAGCCAGGAATCATCAGGGATTTTTTTTCACCTGAATCAGCAGGGATTAACAGAGGCCATGACAATGTTAGCACACAAATATGTGAACTTTTCACGGATTCTGTGCATTAATGCCTGTTAACACCCATTAACAAGTCAACATGTGACTATCGCTGGAAATCGGGAGCGCAACTAAATACCCTTGGGCGTTAAAGCGCAAAACCAAATGTAACTTTATCCCAAAATTAGACAGTAAAAGTTTACTGTATATGAAAGTGTTACGCTGGGTACACATACGATGATGCAAGGCCATCAACAGTTTCCCTTCAACTCCCAGACTAATGATAAAATTAAATCTTGCAAAAGATCTAAAGATATATCCTCAGTGGACACGTCCAGTAGTACGCGTTCCTTGACGAGATCCTCAGATTGAGCTGCATGTAGAGCCGCCCAGAAGACGTCGCTAATGACAACGGGAGCACGTACAAAGTGCATATACACTATATGGCTTGGGCAATTTATAGTTATGAATCACCTCATTCCGACAAGTCGTTAAAAAAATTGGTACCAATCAGCTTTAGAAAGAATTCATTACATCAACCAAATTTAGGGCAGATAAAAACTGGCAAGGACTTCCTGCAATTTGCAGCCCAAAGGAAAAAGCTGGTGCTCCTCACTATTATAACTCTGACCACTTTACAAAATGACCTTGCTGATCATCCATATCATACAACCTATCGCATGACACCTGAACCATCAAACCATCGGAGTTGTCGCTGTGGAGTAGCCGCTATCACAAACAAACTGCTTCGCTGATTAAATATATAGATGGCTATATTTGCATTCTTAATACCAGATATGTCTCAGCTTTCAACACATGCACTTTTATGTCACAGGTTGTTTTATTTGGCACCGGACCCATTTTATCCATTTGGCCCAGCTTTGTGTGCTTGGAACAAGTCGGGCCTCGGAATGTTGTATGTGACACAAGGAATGACTCAGTATAAATATATTTAGAACCAGATATAGTTCAACATTATATCTGTGAAACCAGTGCTTAGCCTATTGTACCTGGTAGTGTATATTGATCACATTATATTGGGCATCAGATAGGGCTCATCATATTATAATTTGCAACAGATATCATTTAGTTTTCTTTTTAACACTGTGAATTAGTCTGTAGCATAGCTGCCTTCTTCAGGAGGTTATGGTATTGGCCCTCCAGATGTTGTGAAACTACACATCCCAGCATGCTTTGCCACAGTTTTACTATTAGAGAATGCTAAAACTATTGCAAAGCATGCTGGGATGTGTAGTTTTAAAACATCTGGAGGGCCAACGTTGGACATGCCTGGTATAAATCATCTACAATGTCTTAGTCTACAATCATATGGTCGGCCACTAATGGTCGACAGTCACAAGGTCGACAAGGTCCAAAGGTCGACAGGGTCCAAAGGTCGACATGGAAAAAGGTCGACTTTTTTATGTTTTTAGGGTGTCTAGGTCGACATGGACACTAAGTGAGCCGTTGCACTCGCCATGCTTTGGGTGCGGTGCCTCCCTACGCTCGGCACACTATTTGCTTCTCCCTCCACGCAGGGATTCCCAACCACGGTCCTAAAGGCACACAAACAGTGCAGGTTTTAGTGATATCCAGGCTTGAGCACAGGTGACTTAATTAGTATCTGAGGGATTCTGATTAAACCATCTGTGCTGAAGCCTGGATATCACTAAAACCTGCACTGTTGGTGTGCCTTGAGGACCGTGGTTGGGAATGCCTGGCCTAGTGGATGGTAGGGCATGAAATACCGCCTGTCGGCACATGGCACGAATTTTGAAAATAAATAAATACATGTTGACCTTTTGACCATGTCGACCTATTGCCTGTCGACCTTTTGGCCCTGTCATGAGTCAGTCTACGATCAGTCCGGATACCCTTCAATAGATCCCAAAGGGGAAGTCCATGGTACAATTTGTGTCTTAACAGTCCCACCACCGTGCAATTACATTATGCAAATTACATGATAAGTCAGATCATGAGTGCCTTGTTCCCCTAGTTCGGAGGACTGAAAAGTGGGATCTGGAAGACTGGCCTTCTCTGCCTTCTCTGCCTACTCTTTCATGAGTCTGGGGAGACTCCATGATATTCCAGGACAGATACCATCTTATATTGCTTACTACAAACAGGGTCTGTATAATACATTATACTTATGTGCTAGCCATCAGAAAAGAGTCCAGAATAGGCACCGGTTTCCAGACAAAATATGCCGGGTCACTTCATTCCCCCCCCCCCCACACACACACACACACACCCTCCCTCCCTCAACAAGAAAACTCAGCCCCACCTTCTCTATGGCCAGCTCCAACCCACTCACCGCCAGACTTCCACTGCAGGTACATTGTGGGATGGATGAAGATATATATAACATAATGAAGATATGGCAGATTTAAGGTCCATGCAGAACATGCAGTTTAATGGGGCCTCCACACGGGCAATGGAACCAGTGTGCTGAGCGATCTAGTTAAGCACAGATCGCTCAGCACACAGCGCTGCACCAGCAATGTGTTCTGAGCAATCTGTCACTACCCGTGTTCTCAATAGAGAGAACAGGGGCGAAGACTAGATTTATACTTCATCTAGTCAGGCGATAGCGACACGTGGACCGCGCATCACTGTTGCTCCACACACACACACACACACAGCGAATTGTGCTTAATTTGTAAGCGATCTAGTTAAATCTAGTCAGATAGCTTAGAAAATAGGCAAAGATCGCTATGTGTGTAAGCCCCATAACAAGTACATCTCTCAGGGATTTCAATATTCAATTCTACGTGACAATAGCTATATAATCTGAAGATTACTAAAAGCTCTTTCCTAATATCTTAAATATCATGCTGCACAGGTGGGAAAGGAATGGGAAGAAACCTCCTTATTTATGTTGTTATAAGAAGGGAAAATATGTAACACCCAATGACCTCAAGGAACAAAGACATATTTTTAAATCTTAAAATCAGACACAAAAAAAACTGTTTGGTCCCACTCTGGAACTTATGTGTTAGTAAATAAAACGGACACACAATACAGACAGGCATCTATTGTAGTTGCATTCTTTAGCCATAAAAGTACAGGACCTTGCCAGCTCCAATTGAGTGCATACAGGAGACACTCTATGCACCCGCTTCCTGTTAAATAAGCGCTGATATTACCAGCATATATGTGCACATACAAAGTATATCAATGCCAGGCTCAATACTTAAACACTAACATCTTGAAGACTGTGAAAAAAAAAAAAAAAGACACAAGCATTGGTACTTATGTAATATCTGGACTCCCGTTTTTCTTATGAGACCGCGTCCCCTCGCGGGGCTCGCTGCGCTCACCACGCTTCGGGCACGGTGGCTCGCTGCGCTCGCCACACTATACAAGATCAACTCCATGCTTAGTTGGATAGTAGGGGTATAAAAAAATGGGGTGCATTTAACATGGGAGTCCAGATAATACATAAGTACCCAAGCATTTTTATTATTGTAAATGCATCCAAACCTTCGAGTTCTTCTAATCAAACTTGGCAACTACAGGCATTGTATGGTTACAAAGTTTGGTTAGAAGGACTATTTTACCATAGGACGCCAAGTCACTATTGTTGGGATAGACAGACAGATAGATAGACACACATACATATATACACAAACAGGTATATGAGAGGTGTGATGCCTCGATACCAAGATGTAATGTGTACAGCGGAGTATAAGAACACAGGGTGTGTACTTATTAAGCTGTATGTACTGTACACATAATTATAACTATGATATACAAAACAGGTAGGAGCAACTTGCATAACTGAATTATTCCTGGCAGATCACTGCAGACACATCAGAAATATAATCAGATGAGGACAGGCTTGAAGGGAACTGCATATGCGTCACAATAATATAAACACAGCTTGAACAAGGCTTCTCCTAAATCCTCCGTCTGAGAACTTTATGGAACACTTAAGTAACATTGAAAATGATCTCCTGAATTTAACAGCTATGAGAAATTAGACGGTAAAGATTTATGGATCAATTTACTAAGGTGGGCGTTCTATTGAAGATGGGATGTCTTTACCTTTTAGAAGGTGCTAAATAAATAAGTAGAATCTGCTTTGTTGCTATGGGCAACATCTCATCGTCAATAGAAACCCCATCTTAGTACATTACCACTTAGCTTTAAAGCTTTGGGTCTAAATTTTGTACTTTTGTAGTCTCTTATGGGTGGATTTTAATGTGTACAGAAAAATGAATAGGTTAATTCAATCTAATTGGAAAAAATCAAGTAACAATCCCCTCATTCACAATCGGCTCATTCAGTGGTTGTGGTGATGACTAGAACATAAGCCATAGACCACCAACACGAGTCATTAGAAATACAGGAAGTATGTGTCTACATGAAATCTAGAATAACCTACAGCTGGCCTGGAAGCATAACGAAGAACTTGCTTGTTAGCTTTATTTCTGAAGCAATTCATTTATTTGGAAGAGAAGGTCTGTTCGCTGTTCTTAGCTTGTGTTTTTGATTCACGCAGAAATAGTGATATACAATGCAGAGTGGTCTAGGGAGTGGAAAGCATTTAAGATTTCCTTCTTAAAAGATTCACTTACAAAACTGTGGAATTCAAGTTAAACTAGAATAGAACATCTGAGGATTACCAGTAACTGTAGTAACTAGTATCAGCTGCTAGATCAGGAAACAATGTCACTATGGGCCTTATTCTAGTTCACTCTTAGAGACAAATTCCTTCTTAGCTGGACAAAACCATGTGCACTGCAGGTGGGGCAGATATAACATGTGCAGAGAGAGTTAGATTTGGGTGGGGTTTTTCTTCAAAGTAAGATCGGTACTTGTGAGTTATCCGGGCGTCCGATTTTTAAATCGGGTCGGATCGGGACATCGCATCGCATCGCATGCGACCATCGGATGCGATGCGATGCGATGCGATGCGATGACCCGATTTTTCCATAGGAATCAATGTTAAAATGGACTGAGTCCATTTTAACATGGAATTCAATGGGAAAAAGGGTCCTTTTCATACCCCTACTATCCAAGTGGGCATGGAGTTGGATATAAACCTGTGGCGAGCGTAGCGAGCCACCGAGCCCGAAGCGTGGCGAGCGTAGCGAGCCCCGCGAGGGGACACAGAATACCGTCCCCTCGCGGGGCTCGCTTCGCTCGCCACGCTTCGGGCTCGGTGGCTCGCTACGCTCGCCACAGGTTTATATCCAACTCCATGCCCACTTGGATAGTAGGGGTATGAAAAGGACCCCTTTTTCCATAGGAATCATTTTAACATTGATTCCTATGGAAAAATCGGGTCATCGCATCCGATGGTCGCATGCGATGCGATGCGATGCGATATCGCATCGCATCGCATCTGATTGTATGCCTTAACTTAAGGCATACAATCAAAAAATCGGACGCCCGGATAACTCACAAGTACCGTAAGATCTATATTGCAGTGTAGAAATAAAGCAGCCAGTATTCCCCTGCACAGAAACAAAATAACTCACCCAAATCTAAATCTATCTGCACCTGTTACATCTGCCCCCCTGCAGTGCACATGGTTTTGTCCACCTGAGAAGGAATTTGCCTCTAAAAGTGAACTAGAATAAGGCCCAATGTCACACTATGTCACAGGGGGTGAATGCAGAGGTCAAAAGACAATTCAACTTGCTAATTTTATTCCTCACCACTTTCTATAGTTTATTTGCCTTATAGTCCCTTGCCAGATATTGTGAAACCCCTATCAAATACCACCATGTTGGCAAAAGGTCTTTCTTATTGTCCCTTAATGGCATGATCATTAAAATAACAACATCCTTCATCTCCCCTGCATAACAAACCATTATTCATATTTCTTGCTCTTTACTCGGATTCCATGTAATTAACATTTATAAAATTCATTACTGCCTTTATTCCTTAACACAATGCCTTCTAGTTCTAGCTATCACAATTTAATGTTAGAATCATCTTCCTCTTGGTCTCTCAATACATCTTTTCCTAGCAGGTACCGACTTGATATATCACCAAAGTCAAATCCCCATCCCCCCCCGTCCAGGTCTCCCATAGCCTCATTTTCGGTTCTGTATTACATCTCACGTTACCATCAATATTTTTTAATTATCCCAAAAGACATTAATTGAGATTTCTCTAACCAGTTTCTAGATGTTCCTTTACATACTATTCAGATTTCCATTCCTTTCTCTATGTGAGTAGAGGACATACCTGATTAGGTGTACCTATATTACCAAGCATCTCATTAACACATTTATATCACTTTTCAACGCTCCTACTTACAATCCTTAAGTTTAACTGTCCAGGGTCTTGCTTTTTCCATGAAAGACTGACAACATCTTCTATGATAAAGCCTCCTCTTCCCTGACACTCTCATTCTACAGCCAGTGCAAAAATCACCAATACCAACAAATAAAAGTGTCCCGTGTTGAACAGGGACTCAGCGCTGTCATATACTGTACAGGCTGAGTATCCCTTATCCAAAATATCTGTTTTCCAAATTATTCCGAAAACCATATATTCCAGAAAGTGAACAAAAAAAAATATTTTTTTGCTAAAAAACCTACTGGGGGCAACTGCAACATGATATGTAACTGGCACTAAATATGTGCAAGAAAATGATTGCATGACATTTAAATTCAGTACCCGTACTCAAACTTTGTTTCATGTTTTGAAACCTTGTTTTATGCACAAATAACATATTTGCGTGTATTTCATGTGTTCGATGTGTCTATACAACATACCGTATATATACTCGAGTATAAGTCGACCCTAATATAAGCCGAGGCACCTAATTTTACAACAAGAAACTGGGAGAACTTATTGACTCAAGTGGGACCCTCACTCGAGTATGAGCCGAGGGGGGCTTTTTCAGCATAAAAAAATGTTATAAAAAAAAAAGTAGGCTTATACTCAAGTATATATGGTAAATGCAATATACCTCAAGATACATCATTGAAATATAAAATATTCTGAAATACGGAATAATCTGTTATCCAAAATTCTTCTGGTCCCGAGCATTTTGGTGAAGGGATACTCAACCTGTATTAACAACAGTTGCCTAATGCCAGGACTTAGAAGGGGCAGGAATATTCAGAATGTGGGGCCACAACATACATTCCCAAATTTACCAGTCTAGTGCCCACACACAACTAGAGTGTTAACTGCAAGGTATGCTACTATCGCATAAATGTACAATCTGTTGCTATGGGACATCACAGCATGACGCCAGGTAAATCAAAATATTGTACCGGACTTCATGAACCCAGAGGACAGGTATACTTTGCAGATTCATATAGCCTTATTGCATAACCAATATAACCTTACTACATATAACCAATTCAGACAGTGAGGACCATCGTATAGTAATTAGCATATAGAATTGGATTTTCCCTACATGTACTTTTACGTATTCGCAATCTTTTTGTTTACAGATATAAAATTCCCCCCCATGATGGCAGGTCTGAGACACCAAGAACTTTCCACTATGGGACACCTGGATTATGGCGATGGATCTAAAAACAGAAAACTATATTTACAACTATGAACCCTGAATAAAGTGCTGCAAAGTACATCACTAGGAAAACGAATAAGCATGTTTGGCATCTAGAATCACCTCTATACAGAGAACACCTACATTTATCAATCTTCTCAGGAACCTTCACCATCTGTGCTGGCCTGCACTATGAAGTGTTTGTCCTGGATGTCATATTACCGCCTAAAACTCAATCTTTCAAAATAAAGCTATTAAACTTCACACAGCCAAACAGCAGGTACTCAGTGGACCTCTCTATTTCCCACCACAATTATGTCATTCTTGACTCAGAAATGTCCTTTGTTCCTCATGTCTAATCTGCCTCCTTATCCTAAAATATGCATTTAATAGAAATCTTTAGAATATGGACGTGTCACATAATACACACCTATCTCACACAAAATACTGAAAAAAATCTTTAAGCTATGCTCTAGTGTTCTTCCTCACTGAATACTCAATTTCCAATCTTACTAGTGTTATGCAAATCACACTTTATCAACCAATCAAAATGTATCTAGACAAATATTCTCACCAAATATGTCCCTGCTTTGCATCATCACTGCTTACATTGGTTGCCGGTACTTTACAGAATGTATTATTAATTACTTATAATCTATAAATATCAGTCTGCAAATTGCCCCGTTTTGCATAGTAGGAGCACAGCAAGCCACGCCCATACTCAGAGGTGGATTTTCCACAAGGCAACCTAGGCACAAGCCAAGGTCCCAAGGGGGGCCAATAAAGATATTCTGGTTGGCCAAAACATTCTCAGAGGAGAATTGCACATTTACTGTGTGGGTCATGACATCACACGGACCTGCCCACACTCCCTTTAATGTATAAAATGCTTTCATCCACTGTATGCGGGCCGTCAGTTTACTTGAAATGTGACACAGGTATTTAACATACTTCCAAAAGACCTAGAGCCTGATTCAGATTTGTATGCAATGCTGATGTTCACAACTGCACATTTACCAGTAGACATGCGCTAAGGTACTCTATCGGTGCCCTTGGAACCTCTTTCTAAACCAGGTCAGGAACAGACCATATACACAGATGCAGTGACGGAGCTTGGATATGACATCTCCTTGTGCTGAGAAAGTGGCTTGCCCCATGTAATAAAAAGGCACCCTGGTCAGATGACCTGGGTTACCCATTTAAACTGCAGCCAGGGGGAGAAAGGAGGTGAGGCACCAGCAGTAGAAGAGATGAACCACACTAAAATGGAGTAAAGGGAAAGTGGGGAGTAAAGGCAAAGCGCAAATGGACAATTCAGCAGACATGGTGATTCTCTGAAATATGTCTGGCTCCGACATTGGCGGGAGCCTTGTATGCATGGTATGGAGAGGAATGGCAACACCAGGGAGAATAATTATTTTGTGAAAATATTTGGAGGAAAAAAAGTAAGAAGATGGACATGGAAGTGTGGAGGAATACCTTATAAATAGTTGATATATTATTTATATAGCACACACATATTACGCAGCGCTTTACCAAGAATAGTTGAACATTCACATCAGTCCCTGCCCCAATGGAGCTTACAATCTATATTCCCTACCACATGTACACACACAAATTCTGGGGTTCATATTTATTGGGAGCCAATTAAACTACCAGCATATTTTTTGAATGTGGAAAGGAACTCACCCAAGCACGGTGAGAATATACAAATCCACAAAGTTATGGCCATGAATTTAACCCATGACCTCAGTGCTGTGAGGCAGTGATGATAACCATTACACCATTGGTGAATATGTGTGTGTGTATATATATATATATTATATATATATATATATATGTGTGTGTGTAATCTAAAGCTTATATAGGAATGATGCTGCTTCAAGACATTAAATAAATGATGGGTACATGTGCAACGTATTCATTTTCTATACATTTATGACAGTCAGGATTTTTTGGATTAGAGACTGAACGCAAATAATGGAGGGTATTCTGGTCAGGCTGTGTGCATTTCTGTGCATTTGCTTATGCACGAGGCTTCAGCGTGGCGATTGTTCGCTGGGGGCACTTGCGGGGGGGGGGGGGGGGAGAGAGGGGCGGGCTGCCCCATTACCATATGAGAACGCCCGACGTTCGACTTCACCATAATTCGATGGTCGAATGATGGGGGCGGATCCCACTATGCTGCGAATGGATGTTACACTGTAACATCCATTTGCATGCCCTTGCAAATATACCACAATAACCACCAATATGTAGGACACAAGATTTAGTGCTATACACAAATAATATGCTGTATTCTTAGCTCTCAGGCTACATATAAATGACATACACATGCCTTTGGCTTTAGGAAGTTTAATGTCTAACAAGCAGGAGAAATGGTCCAATAAGATGCACACAACTACAAGATTCTGGCAAATCTGTCCATTTTTCTCCTAAATGGCAATTTCGCACAGTATTACATTTCCCTCAGTGTGTCCCTTTCGGACTGTAATCATTTCCATATAAGAATGATATATAAGGGTGTTTTAGCTTTTCAGCTGTTACGTGACCTGTCAGACCGATCAACTTCCAGACTTTACATGAATGATATGTAGATATAATCAGTTTCAAAACTGTATAAGAATGATATGTAGGACATCTCAGCATTCAGACAGGAATAATGGGAACAACTTTTCCAGGCTTCACATTAATAACATACTGTATGTAGGACTTCTCAGCTTCCAGAGTACATAAATGATCAACTACAAAGTCTGCACAAGAATAATATGCAGAACTATAGACTCTGTACATGAATCATTTTTTGTAAAACTGGGCGTGGGTTAATAAATGACAGCAACATGGTAGACAGTCAGCAGGTCAACAGTGAATATATCGACAGGGGTAAAAGGTCAACATTCACTGGTCAACATAAAAGAGGGTATTTTAGCCTAACTTTTAACCTATCCCTAACACTTCACCCTAATTCCTAACCATAACCCTTTGCCTAGTGCTGGACTCTATTCCTATAATTATCCCTAACTCTTAAAATGATGAAAAATAATATGTTGACCATATGAAAGTTAATAGAGGCCATGCATAAATGCTCTGCAGAACTACAGGGGCCATGCATAAATGCTCTGCAGAACTACAGGGGCCATGCATGAATGCTCTGCTGAACTACAGGGGCCATGCATGAATGCTCTGCAGAACTACAGGGGCCATGCATGAATGCTCTGCAGAACTACAGGGGCCATGCATGAATGCTCTGCTGAACTACAGGGGCCATGCAAGAATGCTCTGCAGGAACTACAGGGGCCATGCATGAATGCTCTGCAGGAACTACAGGGGCCATGCATGAATGCTCTGCAGGAACTACAGGGGCCATGCATGAATGCTCTGCAGGAACTACAGAGGCCATGCATGAATGCTCTGCAGAACTACAGAGGCCATGCGTGAATGCTCTGCAGAACTACAGAGGCCATGCGTGAATGCTCTGCAGAACTACAGAGGCCATGCGTGAATGCTCTGCAGAACTACAGAGGCCATGCATGAATGCTCTGCAGAACTACAGAGGCCAAGCATGAATGCTCTGCAAAACTACAGAGGCCACATGCATGAATGATATGCTAAAAACTTTAGAGTTTCTACACATGAATGATATACAGAACTCTGGGGATCATACACAAATGGTGTGCAGAACTATAGACAGTACATAAAGGATATATGCCATAGAGCCTGTACATGAATTAAATACTAAAGTAACTGTATGTAAATGCTATGCAGAACTATGGAGAATGCACAAGAATGACATTCAGTATAGAGACTGTCAATAAATGATATACAGAGAAAGTACATGAATGACAGTGACATGCGAGGCTCTGCTTCCAGATCTGACACGGAAAACCAAAGATACATTTATTTCGGTACTTGTTTACTAGCACGGCCACAATCACGGGCATCGTGTGTAATTTTTAGTGGTCTGCGACGCGACCGACGCGATGCCCCTGATTTTCCCATTGAAATGCATTGTAAAAAGTCAAAATCGCGTCGGTCGCGTCGTATGCGGCTAAAAAAGGCTTAAATGGTCCAGACGCGATGCCCCCGATTTCCCATAGGAAACAATGTTAAATGCCTCAATTTACCCGCGATGCCCCCGATTTCCCATAGGAAACAATGTTAAATGCCTCAATTTCACCAAATCATCATAGGGAACAATGGTAAATGGGCCAGAAACCCCCCAAAACACCCCTGAACAGTGAAATGTGCCCCCAAAAGTAGTTTACGCCACCCCACGATCAACGCGAACCCGAAGCGTGGCGAGCGCAGCGAGCCAGCGAGGGGCGGCGGTACACGTCCTCCGACCTTTTCATACCCCCACTATCCACGTCGGCGTGGAGTTGAGAATAGAATAGTGTGGCGAGCGCAGCGAGCCACCGAGCCCGAAGCGTGGTGAGTGCAGCGAGCCCCGCGAGGGGACGCGGATACCTTCACAGGTAAACGCGTCCCTTCGCGGGCTTCACACGTATCCGCGTCCGCTCGCCACGCTTCGGGCTCGGTGGCTTGCCACACTATTCTATTCTCAACTTCACACCGTCGTGGATAGTGGGGGTATGAAAAGGTCGGAGGACGCGTACCGCTGCGCTCGCCACGCTTCGGGTTCGCGTTGATCGCGTAAACTACTTTTGGGGGGACATTTCACTGTTCAGGGGTGTTTTTGGGGGTTTCTGGCCCATTTACCATTGTTCCCTATGATGATTTGGGTAAATTGAGCCATTTAACATCGTTTCCTATGGGAAATCGGGGGCATCGCGGGTAAATTGAGGCATTTAACATTGTTCCCTATGGGAAATCGCGGGCATCGATTTTTACTCACGATGCCCACGATCAGGATCGTTGTGGCCGTGCTAGGAAACAAGTACCTTTATTTCTAATTCTATATAAATAACAGATAAAACATAAAAGCCACAAGCAAATTAAATGAAATAAAGTTCTAATCTTGTGTAGGGTACATTTCTGGATCCAAATGAGCAATAAACCTTTCCCACCATACCAATGGCCTAATTCAGAATGGATCGTTAATGTGATAAATAGTTGACTGCAAGCAGAAAGCCCAGACAGAAAGAACCCCCCCCCCCCTTTGCAAAATTGTGAATACATCACAAATAATAATATATTTGCATATCCATTTTCAAATCCCGAAACATCGAAGTATACTTCCCATCCAAGAAAATGCAGGTAAATAGGAGGCTGCCACTAATCTGTGACTCAGATATGTTGGAAGTAGTCGGAGCTGACGGCATAGACCCACACCAAAAAACATCTGGGCACGCCTACGTTTTTTTTTTTTTTCAAACACAACCAGAAAACTCTAAGTTTCCACCCAGAAACTCTGTCTTTCTGTCATCAAACTATGACTACTATGCGGGTGGAAATGTGGTTGCAAATTGCGTGCTGCCAATACGCACGTGCAGTCATTTGATGATCGTCTCAATTTTGAATTCTCAAATTACCGATCCATGCTGAATTAGGCACCAAATGCGTGAGCATCACCATCCGGTTGGGATGTGGTAATTATGACCCTACTCATATTGAAGTAATAAAAATTGGCACTTGTACGGTTCGAGTATCCCTTATCCGAAATGCTCGGGACTACGAGAATTTTGGTTAAGGGATATTTACGGTTTTTGGAATACTGTTGGAATGTCAGACAGGAGCTGATTGGCTGGCTGTTTATCACTCTCAATTTTATCACTTTTGAAGCTTAGAGAATCTGGCCCCAGATCTGGGGGACTCTACCGGTACTGTATTTATAAAGGTTGGCATACCAGAAAAAAAAAAATCACTCACTTCCCCGGTAAAGGGCTGGCAGCAAAGTGATAGCTTGCTATCATTAGGTTTCGACCCAGTGCCCATACTGTGCATGCATCAGTGACGGGTGACAGATCCATCTCTGGAAAGATTTGCATAAGTGTAGCCCATAGGCTACCATCGGCTAATGCCATCTGAAGATGGCTTTAGCTGCCAGGGTCAAAGCTCTGGAATGCAAAGTTAATCAAAACTGACAACCCACCCAAATCTAACTCTCTCTGCACATGTTACATCTACCCCACCTGCAGTGCACATGGTTTTGTAGCGATGTAGGGGCCATTGCGATAGCAGTGCGCAGCCCCGCGTGTCTCTATAGCCCGGCAATTAATATTCAGCTTGCTGGATATTAATCGCTCAGGGCCAGTGTACTCATCAGGCAACACTGACCCTGACAGATCGCACAGAACACAGGGCCGACACATTGCTGTTTGCTGAGCATTGTAAGCGATCTAGCATCGCTAGGCAAATCTCTACATGTGTAGGTCCCTTTAGACTAACCTCAAAAGGCAAACGTCAACATTCTGATCATGGCAACATGAAATCAGTGTGGACATGGTTCACTGTTGACCTTTTTTGACATAAAGGGCCTGATTCAGACTTGATAGCATGGTTGCTATCGGGTAAACGCTGCCCCACCAGAGTGAAATCCTGCCTTGCGAATAGATGTGACAGCTTGCAAATATTTCCAAATCCATTTAAAAGCTGGCTACCATCGAAAAAAATTTCCAGTGTGTGCAGGCTTTTAGTAATTCTGGACTTACTCCGCAGCTGCAATAGAAACAGGCTCATCACCTCGCAAAAGGCTGGCCATCAAAAAAACGTAGATCTATCATTACAATGGTCACAGCATCAGAAAACACCAAACACCACCTATAGAGCATGGTATGTTAAAGGGATTTAGTACCTATGATTGATATACTGTAGGTACTTTACTCATGAATGGCAAGCCCACATTACCTGCATACATGCAAACATAATCACATAAACAAAAGTATACATAATGTGATATTAGCAGAATAATTAAAGCGCCTTTTCCATATTAATTTCCACTAAATAATTATTATACATAATTTGACCACTGCAAATATAAACAATGTTCAGCAAGAAACATACAGGAAAACCAGGACTATAATACAAAATATGGGACCACTATGCTGCCTAAATACAAGGATTTTGTTTCTATCATGTGCCTTTCTTTACATACAGTATCATGTGACACACAGACCTTTAAGAATTTCTGAGCCAATGTCCCACGTTATTGGGGACACTGAAAGATATGTGTGTCTTTACTACCCCCCCCCCCCCCCCCAGAAATCATCATAGTATAGGGTGCAGGGTAGTTGTGGTGCAGACCCTTCACTCGTAGTCCTATGTGCAATGCACACCCTGCACCAATAATAGATATGCCACTGATTGTGCAAACATAAACATACATTGGAGACATTATTGATGCTCAACATTGCAAAAAGTGAGATAATGCCTCAAAACTATAGAAAAGTGCAGCATGCACACCAGTAACATAAGTAAATGTTTAGAACTGCTTGCTATGGTCACAGTTTTTGTTAAACACCAGTTTCCAGGCATGTATTCCCATGTGCTTTCTTGCTATTCCCCCAATTACCTCATAACAGACCTGTGACCGTTTGTCCATTGTATACAGTGTATCAGTGCACCATGAGATCTATATACTGGTTATATGCAATTCCGGCAGGTTCCTATAGTATTACCTCACAGAAACTAGGTTAATCAGTATCATCAATAAGGTTCCCATAGAAATTAAAGTGCCTATAGAATCGAGAATTTAGTGAGGACCACAGTGCCCACTGCTTTATGTGTGCCGATATAATTAGCCTAGTGGACACTTAACATAAAATAATACTCTATTAAGGGAAAATATATAAGCAATAAAAAACTGTGTACTAAAAAATGGTAGAATAATTTATCCTTTTCTTTTCTAATTCATAGTACATGACATGTCTTACATACACACTTGTGGTATATTTACTCATGGTCAGGGGTGCATTGGCCATAGACCTTAAAAGGGAAGCTTCCCAGGTGGTCAACCTGTGAGGTCACGTCAGACAGTATTTTTGAAACCGTGTCCCTTTCCAGAGCAGTGGCCACGTCTCCCTTTCCTGCCTGTCTCCCACAGAAGCAACCTCCTCTGCAGATACTCATAAGGCGGGCACCCATCTATATCTATTCTGACATGTGTAACAGGTATAGTGGGAGCTATCTGCCGGTGAAACAATGTCTGAGGTATTTCTGGTTTCCACTAACGGAGGAGTTGGGATATATATGATATTCTGGGGATCATGGTAATTGGGAGGGTTTGGTGTCTATGTTCAGTCTCATTGTGGGAAGGTGGGGTATGATATGAAATATGGAGGGTTAGTTTAGCAGCTTAAAAGGTCTGGGGGCCACTAGACTGCCAACATCTCCCACACAGGTGTAGTGATGTAATAATGCCCCCTATTGTGGTGTTGGGTCCGCTTACATTTGATTTGATGCTTCCCACTTGAGGCCACATCTAGATTTTTTCCAGGGCCACTTTTAGGTCCCAATCCGCCCTGCTCATGGTTGATTATTGTGATTGATTTTATATTACTATAAAATTGATGGAAATCAACCTTTAGTATATATACCCCTTGTTAAAAAAAATTGGAATACATTTAGGAAAATATCTGCAGGATGGAATTAACATTGGAGAAAAGTGTTAAACTGCATATTTTCCCTAAGGCACCTGTATAAATATAATAATCCCAATATGCTACTAAAAGGAAGACCAAATTCTTCCAAAATAAATACTTAACAGGAATACATGAATACAGTGAAACAATATTCAATTAATTTGTGCAGACACAAGTTATTACACGGTTAAATTAAACGGATGCACAGCAAAAAACTGTGACTATTGGTCCAGTCATACAGCGCGATGATAAATAATGTCAGATGTCTACAGTTCCTGAGCTCACATCAGTGTCACAGGCAGTGTGGCCATGGGACACAAACTAGCTGGCTAATAAGATGTCTTTAGTGCATGTCCAAAGCATATGCACAACCAAGTATGCCATGCATCTTCAGTCAAACTGAATGAAATCTCACAATAATATCTCAGTATCTCTCTAGCAACTTGTCATCATAAAACATTCTTTGCATAATGGTTACACCAAATCCTAGGATTACTTTATACCCCCAGTAAACACAACCAGAGGTTATAAATTGGAGCTACTGTAGGATAGTGGTGTAGATGCAATGATATAATATAGTTATTGTTACTTGCTACATATCACTAAATGTGACAACAGCCATCCAGACAATACTACCCAATGGACCAATATATGAGGTATTACCATGTATTATATAACACACTTTAGGATTAAGGTCCCAGGTCACATCCGTAATATGTCTTGTAATCCAATGGCAGTCAATGTGCAGTATATGAAATTCTGGGGCATAACCTCATGGATCTGGACAGGTAAACCCTCAAATTAACAATGATTTGGACCTCTCTAATTATCATTAGAGAGGTCCAAAAGCTAAGAACACGCTAGATCACAGAATTAACACCAGGTAATTAGTAAGCACCTAAAACACTATTAAGCTGTGTACACACGGGGGCGATAGGGGCTGAAATCGCTGGGAATATGGTCGCTGGCGACCATATTGCCAGTGATGGGAGTGTGCCCCGGCGATAAATCGCCGGGTGCGCGCTCCCGTTTTCAGCCCCATTCTAATCGCTGGTCGCAGGAGCTCCTTATTGCTGAGCAATATATTTTCCCCGTGTGTACGGGGCTTTAGAATATCCTGTGGGGTCACAGCTAATGACCAGCATTACAGTATTATTAGGTCCTGATGACAAACACCTGACCAGCGTTCCCTAGGTACTGCATAAAAGTTGCTAATGAACTTATGCTATGCTTCTATTAATCTACATTATTTGGTGGATCATACACACACACACAAACACAAATTGAAAAACTTTGTTGGGATGAATACTGATGCCTTACTAAAGAATACATATGTTACTGTTACAGACATATTTAAAATGACAGAGTGGTCATTAAACAAATAAGTCATCAACAATTAACAGCATACCCTCAAACTACATTTTTCCACATTAAAAGCAAAAAGTATTAAATGTAAATACTGTCAATTTCTGTGTGCAAACTAAATACTGTGGTTCTAGTTCACAGGAGAATACAATTTCTGGGAGTTATATCACTAAGTATAAAAGTACTGAGCTACAGTTAACTCCCTATCAACCCAAATTATGAATATCTTTCACAAGCCAATTACAAAACATGTTACTCAGGCAAGTTATTCTAGGTGTAATCTGAAAGAGACCAATGTCTGTTTCCCTATTTCAGTCAGTAAATCACCATTTACTCCACACGGTAAAAATATGTCTCTACCACAGCTCCTGGATTGCAACTATTGCTTGCTTACCTCTGGGTACTTTTTTAACTCAATAGATTTTTATTGAATATAAAGTAATACAAGTCATACTAAACTCATAATCTATTTCAGAATCAGAATCAACTTTATTGGCCATGTATACTAGGAATTTGATTTGGATTGCTGCACAACAGCCAGTGAGGTACAGTTAACAGTGACAGTACAGATATACATAGCACATACAGGTATATGCTAGATGTACCCTAGGGTATATAGATGCAGGGAACACATACCCGCCGAGCTGCACTGCGCCTAGGCAGCCATCAACGGCACCACTGGTCATTTGCTGCAGCCAGGTAGGTAACAATATAAGCAGAGACAGTACAGTTATCACACTTGGAGCACATACCTGTCGAGCTGCACAGCACCTAGGCAGCCATAAGCGGATGGCACAGCGCCTAGGCAGCCATCAGATTTTTATCCATAATAAACTGTGGGAGCAAATAACCAGTAGATGAGGCATGAGGGGAAGCACAATAATCAAATCAAAGTCTCCCTTTGACAAAAAAAAAAAAAAAGGTAGGTAGTGTCTGTACCCCAAACTTGAAATGACAGGTTGCCATAATCCTATACAAATTCTGTTCTGTATTTTGTTTTAAGTCAGGCATGTCCAAACTGTGGCACTGCAGCTGTTGTGAAACTACACATCCCAGCATGCCTTGCCATAGTTTTAGCATTCCCTAATAGCAAAACTGTGGCAAGGCATGATGGAACTTGTAGTTTCAAAACAGCTGGAGGGCCAAAGTTTGGACATGCCTGCTTTAAGTAAATGCTTCTAAAATCAAATCTCCCTGCTGTATTTCCTTATATATTTGTTATAGAGATCATGCACCAAGACCATGGATCACAAAGGTTCTTTCCAAATATATTGTATCTTGTATTTGCAATACTTTTCAGGTTAGCCACTTTAAAAAAGTACGGTAGGAATGTCATAATCCTTATGTACATGCAGATATACAGACAGGTTAAGCAAGTGCAACAAGTGGTACTTGCTTATGGCAATACACCTCATAACCCCTGTGTATGTAAATTTCAAGCTTCACAGTACTTGGACCAAAGTAAACAAAGTTAATTTTCATCACCACCCCAACTCCTACAGAAAGAAAACATTCTTATTATATTACCCTAATGGTTCACAAGCATCACGCACATAATGTGTGTATGTTGTGTGTATGTTTAACACAGGTGTGTGTAATAAATTATATAATATATATATATATATATATATATATATATATATACACATACATACACACACACACACTCTTTTTTTGCATACATGCATACATACTTGCCGTACACAAACAGAATCCGATAAACAGGCTACTAAGATTGGAGAGCCTGGCTTTTGCCCGCATACGAAAAATAAAGAAAGCGATTTTCCTATTGTATTAACCCACTATGTAGTGTATCGTGTAGACTTCTCGTTTGACTGAATATACCCTATAGAAATTGGTGTTGTGCATAAAGATCAATCAGAAGAATATAACTACGATATTTAGAAATGATTAATGACATTTTGTCTATATCAAGATATCTTGCTTTTATTTTTGTTTTTACATTTTGAACATTATATTATCATTTTACAAAAAAAATTATCCAATTAAGGATGTTACCAGTGTGTAGTTGGCAATGCTGTGCAAGCTGTATGTCAAAATGCGGCAAATGTATATATGATGGTTAACAGATCACCGCAATCCTACTGTAGCGATCACTTGTGTGGAAGAAGAAAGTGAAAGCAATCTTCTAATTGGATTGTGTGGTTTATATATACTTTTTCTGCATAGTAATCTGTGCAATATTTTCAAAAATGTCTCTACTTTTCTTGACCAAAGTTATCAAAAAGACTCAAAATATATAAACTACAATTTGTTGAGCAAACCATCATATCCCATCTTACATTCCTAACTGTGGTCTCTCTACAAACACCTCCAGGACTGGAAGCAGATAAAGAAGTGGTGTTGGGTTGTTCCTATTCCCATATGCACAATCAGCATTCTCCCATGTGATTTATCACCCACATTTCCATCATTTAAAGTACATAATATCTGGATTCTGGACTCTTTCTATGTGTGTTGCTATAATCGGTCACCCTTCTGGTATAAGCCCAGCATTTGCTTGCCAATTTCTCAGTCGACCTTCCTCATTTTCTACACTCTAAAGTACCCACCATCATCTTGAGTGATTTCCAAACTATACAGCTACGACCTTGCTCAGCCGTTTGATTTACTCATTGTAATGGCCACTGTCTTGCTCTTACTTTTTCCTAACTGTTCAGTTCCTGTCCATCTCACCACTTGCAACAATTTCTTCCTCCAGTTTGGACCTCTACACTTTCATGGCTGATCAACTGGTTCTAACTACTCTTTCTATTCAGCATTGACAATGACTTCAGCCAGGACGCACTATAAACCATGTTGCCTTTAAAAGCTGATGTGCAAAATAGAGCATTATTTGTGCAAACCTTATTTTGCTGGTAAATTCCTCAAATATACTGATGTCTTTTATACATACAAAATGCCATGGACATTTCCCAAACAAAATTTACTTGAAATCTCCTGTTTTGTTTTTTTACCTCAAACACCTGTGTTTGTTACATTTTAAACCTCCCACAACAACCCCTCTGATCACCTTAATTAAAACAGTGCACTGGTCCCAAGCACTAGTCTACTCCATCCTTTTTTATCTAAACTCCTTCCTTTGTAAATCTAATAAGTTTATTTGGGTTTCTGCATCACTCCTATACAGAAGATAATCCAGTGTATAAATCTTTTCTGGCTTTCTCATTCGGCCTATGTTACTGACTGCCTTTCAGCCTCTACACCTTGCACCATATCCCTGGCCATCTTAAAAACTGGAGTATTAATCTCCATCAACCAACAGAAAGTACACAACTAACATGTCTATACAATAAACCCTACAATACAATGTACTCCAACAGCCATAATATAAACTAAGGCATCCCATTATAAATATTGTGGAATTCGTACATCTGTATTTATCATTTTCATTATTAGTGCGATTAACTTGTGCACCGGTACCCTCCCACTTCCTTATTCCCCCTACTTAATAAATCCTACGCTCAAGATTGCGGCTAGCTGTCAATCTTAACGCTGACTGGTTTTTTTTCGACTCACATACAATAGTTAGCCAAATCTGGATGCCTACATTTGAGAAACATCTTTAATATTTACACATAAAATGCACAATTTTGCTAGAGCTCTAATTCCTTAACTAAATCACCTGCACTAACAATTGAAGTATATAAACAAAAACTCCAATAGTTACATTCTAACTGGCCTTCCCCATACCAGACTTTTACTCCTACAATCTACTTTGAATGCACTGGTTAGACACGTGTCTAGTCTTCTTATAATTCTACATTCTGCCAGACCAATATAAAAGTTGCCAATATACAATACTTTAACTATCATACAAAGGGCCAAATGTACTAAGCTTAAAAAGTGATAAAATGGAGAGTGATAAACCACGAGCCAATCAGCTCCTACCTACCATGTCACGGGCTGTGTTTGAAAAATGACAGGTGGTAGCTGATTCTGGGGGTGGTTCACCACTCTCCATTTTATCACTTTTCAAGGCTTAGTACATCTCGCCCGGAAATCTATACAACATCATCACTTGTCTCAAAATTCTCAGTTCTGGCAAAAATGTGCAGATTTTATTCTCACACATGAAATGCTCCCATTCACAGTTACAAGTGTAATAATAATAAAAATGACAATAGTTAAACCTACATCTAAATATATGCCATAATTATAACCTTCCCGTAAAAACAAACATTTTATTTCTTTAAAGTATGTGACAATTAGTGCAAACATGCCATAAGATGACCTTGGTCCCAAGATGTACGTGTAGGCAGTTTCATTTTAGAACATTATTTTAAAATCACCTCAAATGAAAGTGACCTATTTCACGAAAATAACTTTATACCATAAAGATTACATAGACAAATGAGGAGTGTAGGTGTACCAAAGTATGCCTGAAATAAATACACTTGGATAAAATTGGTGTACAAAACTTAATTATTCCATATCAAGTGCATTGTACATGATGTAACGCTAAAGTCAAAAAAATATGTATAATACTAGGTCGCTTGTTTTTTTTTTATTCCTTAAAAAAGTTATAATAGAATTATTTTAAATTTTTGATGGGGTTTTGGGGTGTTACAAATTTGTTTGAAAACCGAAAAGCATAGATGCATATACAAATAATTTTAGATACATTAGCAAGAGTTAATGTTAGTTATTGAAGATGCATGCAGGAGAGCTAAATTTCTAGAATAACTTTTATATGACCTTGCTATTATAAATAGGATATATAAAAGGAGGTTCAAATTCGCAAAATTCTGAGATATTATCATATGCAAATAACCTATAGACATCAATCTTACGCAGACAAATAATAAAACTTTATTGTGCTTGGACTGCCTAACGCAGCTTGGTTTCTCATTAGCCTCATTGCTACAGCCCACACAGGAAGCCAGCAGTCCTTATATACACTTGAAGTCCCCATTAGACTAATAACTAATCTATCACAAAAGGACACCGCCAGGTGCATGAGAGCAAAAGTGCATTACATATGTCTCACTGATCCCGTCTCCGTTTTCATTGTCACTTAATCAATGGATAGCAATAATGATAATGTGACAAAGATGGATCAAGAAACTGCTACAGCATGCATATGGCTACTTGTATTGCATAATAAAGTTCCCATTAGATAGGTCAGGGATCAGACATTAGCGGGTATCAATGCTCTGACATAACTCTTTGATGAGCTTTATTGTTCACCTCACTGTGTATATGTTAACTTTCCACTATATATGCCGAAAAAGTTTACATGACCTTTCTCAAGGTTACTCAGCCAACTTATTAAAAAGTCATTTAATACAAGGATAATCAGATGAGGCGCCCTGTTTTTATCAATTATGGAGCTGTCATTATAGAATTATCTGCATCTATGGCCAAGATCCATAATAACTGTCCACCCAGGGTCTTGATAAGTACAGAATACTACAATATCCTATTTCCATTGACTGCAACCAAAATCACCTCATAGTTTGTAGATCTTTTGTTCTGAAAACAATAAAACCTCTCCATCATACAAAATAATTACTTAAGTAGAACTTTTGTTTATTAAATCAAGGAAGACATCTACGGTGATCGTAAGTCTGAGAATAATGGCCATTTCTCTATATAAACAACTGTTTCACCTGTTTACCATATGAGAAGGACTCTGCAAAGCAATAACAGCAATGTCATTTGCAGCTGTCTGGAATTGGTGCTGACGATCTTTATTGTAATATACCTGTATTTTACACCAGGGGAATCTATTGTAGAGCTAGGACACCATGCTATATTTAGATGTAAAACGCCTCGTTTATAACCAATACGCTTGTTTTACTAGCAGTACTGGTCTGAAATCAGTTATTGTAATGGTTAAGAACAATCAGACATCAGTGCATACAAAATAACCTCATTTAGAATGATATATTAGCTGGCCTATTGGTAATAATGACAGTTTTGTAGTAACACAGAAATAAACCATAAATATCCCCCACTCAGAGGTAAGAACAGGCCAGTGGCCTAAGGATCACCTAAATCCCGTATGCCCTTTAACATAACATTGCTGCAAGTTTCCTAGGCTGACACAGAACGCTCCTTTTCTATGGGAACACTGAATTACACTTCATCAGCAGTTTTAGTTTATCTATGCTCACAATTTTCCTGTGGCTTTGGGGCTGGCACACAACACCATCAGCAAAATACATTACATACTAGTCGCCAGGCCTTTGATTTCATGCAACACACTCTGTAAATCATTATATGCAAAGTTACAGTTCTATACCTCAAATAATGCTGACCATACATTCTCATGTACATTATATTCACGATTACAATGAGCACAACCACCACAGTGTAACCACTTAACAATACTGAGGCGACTTGTAGTCCTGAAACTAATAAGTCATCTTTCAGTTACAGTGATACAGACATACAGCATTGTGGTATAACAGAGAGGGGTTCTGCCATGTGTTACCTTTCTGTTATACTTCTAAATACAATACTTCTACACACACCTCCTCCTATTAGCACCGCTGCCTGCAAGAGCACAGTGCTTAAAGTAGGATCCACCTGGGGGGCACAGGGAAGACATTACCATCAGATCTGGTCACAGGCAGCACCAGATTAATGATAGTAAAAGCAGGGGGCAAGTTTTGTCTGGCGCTACAGTCTGCGTCTTGCCATGCACTTCTTCCGCACCCCTGTGCCTACTGCTCCCCTGTGCCACATGCTGCTCGGGGCACTGCCCGGGCTCTGATGACCTACACAGATCCCCAGCCTCGTCCTGCTGTCAGTGCAGCCGCCTGAGCTCCCCGTCTGCCACCTTGCCAGGGAGACACTCCCTCCCCGGGGAGCCGCGTCTGCAGCTCACAAGAGATTACCTTGTTCCCGATGTTGGCATACAGCGCTGCCACGTACCCCCGTACCCCTGCCAGCCTGCTTTCAACCTTATACACCGCGTGCTGTCAACCTGCCTTCACCCCAGGACCCCTCCTGCTGCCAGCCTGTCCTTATCCCTATACCCTGCCTGATGCCATCCTGCAATTACTCCCCTACTGCTGCCAGCCTACTCTTATCCCCGTTCCACAGTTGCTGCCAGCCTGCCCATACCCCCGTACCCCGCCTGCTGTTGGCTCTCCTGTGCGAAGGTCCAGGAGCTCAGGCTGTGCCCTGACAGTGACTTACTTTACAAGTGCGCTAGCCAGCGTGCCCAGTGTACTAGCAGCAGCCTCCCACCCTGGGTTCCCGTGTTTCTGACGCCCCTGGTCCGCAGCAGCACCACCCCGAGCATCTCACCTTTCATGGCCGCGATCACATAATACATGGTCGCCCTGCTGTGCCCCGAAGCCCCCCGCACACTCCACCACTCTCAGCTGCCAGCTCCGCTCTGTCGCATCCCCCGCCCGCAGCTGCCATATGAGAGTCCATGTGACCCGCTCAAAGCACGCCCAGCGATCTGACAGCGGGAAACGCCCACACCGCACACGCTGACCAATGGCCTGCAGGCGGCAGCATGCCGGGACACACCCCCCGAGGCTCAGCCCCGCCTTCCACGTGGCCCGCTGATGACAGCGGCTAGATCACAGAGGGAGAGCTGAGAGCGGACCGTAGGCATGATCGGGAAGGAGATGTGGGAGATGGGCAGAGACCTGGCACTAGAGAGTTGCCGCACATAGGCGGTCTATTGCACAGCCTCCTCAGGTGCTCGGTGCTATTCCGTAGCAATGGGTGAATTGTATCACTGAATAGTACATACCTGTGTTTCAAAGTGATGCAAAAAGCTTGCCACAAAATACATCAATGCCAACACTAGCTGATCCTGCTGTGTAATAATGACAGCTGATTATAATGGACTGTAAAAATATTTTAGCTAACACTGTTATACATATGGGTGTATGTATGTGGTAATGTTCCACAGAGCCATTATACATATGGGTGTATGTATGTGGTAATGTTCCACAGAGCCATTCCATTCTAGGAATGGAATGATGTAATTGCTGATGGGAATGTAAATTGGCTCTTGTGCAGCCCAAACTATTTCACACATTATGATTGCTCTGCCATATTAAGTTTTGTGGGGGACCCTGCCTATATGGGGAATCCCTACTTCGGGTACTCCAACAGGGGGGGGGGCAAGCACAAAGAAGCCTCTTGTGGGCTCGCTGCGCTTGCCACAGGATCTATCCTCCCTCTATGGGGGTTTGTGAGCCCCCACGGTGGAGAATAGCCCCTGTCAGTCAGCATGCCAACTGTCGGGCATTTGAACAGTGGGGATTCCGATATTGTTATACTGACCGTCTGTCGGGCCGTCATCCGTCACCCCTCTACACAATATGATGCAATCAGCCAAAATAATTGTGGAGATACCCAACCTGACCTACCAGAGGGTCCCAGTGGGTGCACAACTGCTTATCTGATCTGACTATAGGGCCCAGAGTCAGTTTCTGACTCCATGGGGCCCTAGGTAAGATAGTGGTTTGGGGCCCTCCTACCTCCAACAATCCATAGCAGTATATTGTTGCTGTTGATGGCAGGAGGCATGGACAGAGTACCTTGGTGCGTGCACATTCTACCATTAAATGCTCAGCTGCGCGAAGATTGGCATTACGTACAAATCTAGGTCTTTTGGAAGTAGGCCTAATACCTGTGCCACATTTAAAGTAAAACTAACTGCATACAGTGTTTTTTTGTGTGGAAACATTTTTTTTACTCTATTTAGGGCCAGATGTATCAAGCTTCAAAAGTGATAAAATGGAGGAGTGATAACCAGCCATCCAATCAGCTCCTACCTGCCATGTCACAGACTGGATTTGAAAAATAACAGGTAGGAGCTGATTGGCTGGCTGTTTATCACTCTATACTTTATCACTGGTTGAAACTTGATACATCTGGCACTAAGAACATTATAGGCATAGGGACTTTGAAAGTGTGGGCAGGTCCATGTGATGTCATAACATCACAGGGTA
Organism: Crinia signifera; assembly: GCF_055691185.1. Taxonomy (NCBI): domain Eukaryota; kingdom Metazoa; phylum Chordata; class Amphibia; order Anura; family Myobatrachidae; genus Crinia; species Crinia signifera. The sequence continues at coordinate 208,630,306 of NC_139220.1, forward strand.
GTCATGCAATGCCCCTCTGGGAGCATTTTGAATGGCCAGGATATCTTTATGGGGCTCCTTGGGATCTGTTGGACCCTAGGCGGGCACCTGGGGTGCCTTGTGGAAAATCCACCTGTGTCCTTAGGCAATTTGCATATAGATCGCTTTACATTGCATTAGATGTTTGGTTGTGATGGCATAAGACCAAAAAAATCCAATTGGTGAGCACGAAGAAGCAACCAGCACAAGACCCTCTAGGGCACGGGTGTCAAACACAAGGCCCGCTGGCCAAATCCGGCCCGCCAGACCTCATCATGTGGCCCGCGCCAGGAGATAGCACGCAGGGGCAGTGTGTCTAAAACAGGAGTGCTGCGGGCCGCGTCCACGTTCGCGGCCGCCTTACCTGTTCCTCCACTGTCGGCGGCCATGTTCCTGTAGGCACATATGTATGCGGCTACAGAAACATGGCCGCCGGCCTCCACGGCTACGTGGAGGAGGGCCCGGCCGCCTGATCCCTCTGATGCCCGGCAGTGACAGACACTGGGTAGGGACGTCATGACGATGACGCCGCCCGCCCATGCGTCTGTAGAGAAGTAGGAGCAGGCAGGGAAGCTGGACCGGGAGTAGGGGACAGTGTGGCCGCAGCAAGCAGTGAAGAAAAGCTGGAAGCCGCAGCAGCTGCAGGACAGACTGAGAAACAGTAAGTGAGGATGAGGATCACACTCACAATAAAAAAAAAATATATATCTGCTGTTTCCTGAGGTGTCCCCGTGTATAATAATAATAATGCCATGACACCACAGGCTGCTCCTCCTGTATAATCATTTATGTGTCATGGCATTACTTTTATTATATTATACAGGGGGAGCAGTCTGTGGTGACATGGCATTATTATTATACAGGGGGAGCAGCCTGTGGTGTCATGGCATTCATTTTATATTATACAGGGGGAGCAGCCTGTGGTGTCATGGCATTATAATTATACAGGGGGACCTACAGATACAACCGGCCCTTTGAGGGTGACCAAACTGCCGATGCGGCCCCCGATGAATTTGAGTTTGACACCCCTGCTCTAGGGGTTCCAACCACACATCTAAAACAATGTATGCAACTATACGTAGATGAAAATCTCATATAGGTACTTTTTAAAAGAATAAATGTCAATATTTACATTCAGTGAGCGAGTTCAACAAGGTTCTGTATAACAATATATAAAAAGTATTTGAACATTGGATTCTATAGTCCTAAAGATGAGCAGTTGCTGTCTGTATTCTTTTTATGGCATATAGCTCCTTTAGCAAAACTCACATCAACCTGTTCATTTCTATGTAAACCTCTTTTGCCTCCCAGAAACACATTCAAAAGAGCAAAGGAAAACATAGTATAAGACCGCGCTAATGACTAAAATTGCATAAGTAAAACATTAGTGGCATTCAAAGACAGATGATATAGACTCCTTCCAATTATGAGTCAGATAATAAGTCTCCATATGCGCATTGGTATTAATACGGTAACCTGGGCAAAGCACCAACGGTCAGCAACATCAGCTTTCAGTAGTGTTAGGAGACATTACCAGAGGGTGTGACGAAAGCTGGGGTTGCTAACGGTTAGTGCTTTGCCAGATTTACCAGCCAAACACCAATCGCCATATTAAGGTTATGGGTAAACTTACTAAAGCTTCTAAAAATGAAAAGAGGTGATATTGCCCATAGCAACCAATCAGATTCTGTCTATGGCCCTTATTCTGGTTGGTGCGGTAATGTCCGCATGCGGTCGGTCCGCCGATGTTTTGTGTCTGTGCATGTGCAGAGGCGTCTCTGCGCATGTGCGAACGGGACGCACGTCCAAATTCCGCATGAAATGTGTACACTACGATCAGGGGGTGGAGAGGGGCGTGAAGGGCTGTTTGGGCTCATTACCATATGTTTACACCCCGCGTTTCATGGGCGTTCCCATGAAAACGCTGGGCGTACGTATGGTAATGCGGTCGTGACGCACATGTAGGGGGCGGACATATGACATTGCCGGATGTCAGCTGCCCGCCCAGATCCCTGCTTTTGCACGGAGAAATGCCCGTGTGGTCTGAGGTTGCGGGAGCTGCCTGACCACTCGGTCTTGCATTCGGATGGGGGAGGTTCCCTGAGATGGAGGAGGTGTATTCATAAAAAATACACTTGCGGTCCGTTCGGACGGAGTGAGCGATCCGTACGAAAGGCGGGGTTTAGGACGCACGGTCCTGGCCGCATATTCGACTCCGTCCGCACAGACCAGAAGAGGCCCTATGGTTTGTTTAGAAATGCTTACAACTGTTAAATGTTATAATCAGGGGCGAATTTAGGGGTCAGGCCGCCCCTAGGCAAAACATTTTTGGCCACCCCCCTTGAATTAACATATTCATTATATAGTTATATGATATAAATATATCACCACGGCATCAAGCTCGGAGAGAGTCACATTGAATACTTTCAGGCAGCAAGTCCAGATCCCTTTCCATCCCAATGGGCGGAGAGACCCTTCTTACTGCGGAACTGATGTTAGCTGCCCCACAAGCCTGAGGCAGGCATGCCCAGAGAGCGTCAGCCCTGCCTCTCTCCCACTCTCAGTTTGTGCCCCATCCTCATTCCCAGGCCAGAGCCAGGGTCTGTAGCAGCAGCTCCACGGCAGTATTGCTGGCAGTGTCATGCATACAGAGAAGTAGCTAGGTAACATTGTGCCCAGAGCAAGAGTATATTTTGACACCCCCCCACCCCATAGTAATTTTTCTTTCTTATAGTTATGCCCGGTACACATTATTCCACACACCATAATGCCCATTCTACATTATTCCACGCACCATAATGCCCATTCTACATTATTCCACGCACAATAATGCCATGTACACATTATTTCATACAGCGTAATGCCCGTTACACAATTTTCCATACAGCGTAATGCCCATTACACACCATAATGCCCAGTACACATTATGACACACTGTAATGCCCACTGCCTCCTGGCTCCTTTTCACTCCTCCCAGGGCTGCCATCAGAAAGTTTAGGACCTGGGACTGACCAGATAGACAGCCTCTCCAAGATGAGCATCGGTACGGCCGGCTAAGCATGTCACCACAAGTAGTGCACTAAAATCAATCCTAATTTCCTGATATACAGTGAAATAGCCAGATCCATATTACAGAAAGCATGAGTTGTACCCACATGGCACTGCTCAGTGCCTGCCTATGCGGATCAGCTTTAATGCACCTTCAGTGGGCACAGTGCCTGCCCTCACTCATAGTATTAATTTAAAGATTGAAGCACATACATGACAATATAAATATAAAATGATTTTGTCCAAAAATATGAATAAAAACCGAATATTAATATATAGAGATTTAAAAATACATATTACTGCCACGGTGTTGTTAGTAAAATACATGATATTTTAGCCAATTGTCACACACAAATAGATCACGCCAGAAAAAAAAAACATACCAAAGAGTGTTTAATCAGTACTGATGTAGGGTCATGGTTATCCCTACCTTTCCCTAGAAAAGAACAGTCCCCTCTCCTGCAGCAGCCTCTTTCAGCTGCTCTTACTGAGATTCCTTCTCAACAAGTTGCCGGGCATTTTTATATACACACCGGAGCGCTCATCTCTTTACAGCAGGCATCCTTTTTAGATGCTGTCTGCCGCTGCCCACTGTATGGTCCAGACCCGGAGGGAGGGAGGGAGGCAGGGAGGGGGAGAAATACGGACAGATGCACAGTGCCAGAATGGGCGCGCCGCTCGGCTCAGCTGTCCTAGCCCATTCTATACACAGCAGCCAATCAGCTGTCTGTGTAGATTAGCCAATGGGCGCCGGGCAGCAGTGAGCCTAAGCCAGTGAGCGGCGCCGGCGGAGCCTCTCAGACAGTCGCAGCTGCAGGACCGAACGCTATTTCATATGCATAACTGAGCAAACGGGCAGCAGCGATTGACGAGCGGTGCGGACGCCAATTAGGGTGCCGCTCGACTCCGCCATGCTGCTACTGCCTGGACTGGTCCCGGTGTTGATTATTAAAACACACTCCCAGGCAATTTGCCATGCCGCCCCTAATAGCTGCCGCCCATAGGCCCGTGCCTCACGGGCCTAGTTACAAATCCGGCCCTGGTTATAATGGGCAGACATGCTTTTTGCACTGCTGTGCACAGCCTCTTTGAGAGAGAGAATATGCCTCCAGATTAAAACTACTAGCAAAATACCAGCAAAGAAATTTGATTATGGCATGGGCAAAAGTACCAGAGACAAGGGAGTCAGTTGTCATCGGAGGGGTACCTCCTCCATTGCTCCATTATCAGTGCTGCCAGTCAACTCAAGAGAGCAGGATGACGTCTGCGGACAGCCAGGGATGGGGGGGGGTGGGGGTCTGGTCATGGGTCCGGGCACAGAGCAGCACAGAGAAGGGGGTGAGCATGTCCTGGGAGGGAACAGCAAAAGATCAGCCTGCTTACTGGTGAACTGGTTGGGAGAGAGCTAGTTTGCACAGTGGCCAAGCGACATGTCACTTCTAGACACATGAGCCCATACAGTGCAGAAGAACCTGCTGTGATAGGCATGGACCCTGTGCCTCCTCCAGTACAGTGCACATCACAATGATTGGGGAGAGCTGGGTCTGTGTGTGCGTGTGTTTGAATAGGGGGGAGGATCAATGTGTATTTTAGAGCTGTTCTATGGTAGACTTTCGGCCAGATGCACTAAGCTCCAAAATTGATAAGCAGCATTTACTGATTCATGCCTTTACACCGGAGGTACCAACATCCAGCCCCACCCTGATGCCAGGACATCTCTGAGGAACTCCCAGCCTCAAGACTACCAGATCGTAGTGTCCCCTCACCGTGGGACAGTTTCAGTATCTCAAGACATGCCATATTGACGTTGGACAACACCTACAACACCCAGCCCACAGTTATTGCTCCCGGCAACACCACTTCCATAACCCAGTCTGGATTGAAATCGCCAGACATCAACATATTGACGGCCCTAACCTTAGAGCGCCAGCACTTCTCTGTTTTTGCTATTTCTGTCTAGAAAGGGGAACCAGGACTCTCCTCATTAGTGCAGGCTGCTAAGTGTTATACTCAGAGCGACGTGTAATATCCCCCAATCCAGCATATAAAATATTTGCCCCATTTAAGCCCCCCATACACTATGCAAAGTCTCTGAGAGGAAGAGCAGTCCTTTTGAATACAATGAAACGGGGGTGTGATCACATTCCCCAATGCCAACGTGGACATGCAGCTGTTCCGATTTCCGGCTCTGATCTGATGCACATGGGACTGCGCACCGGATTGGATCAGATGTCAAACACATGGGATTTGGACACTCTTCTCCTGATTTATTGTCCCCATCCATCGGAGTCAGGTGAAAAGTGGCCAGATCACACTAGTGTATGGCCAGCTTCAAGAACTATACCAATGGCCCCAGAGGGCGCCGCCAGTGCCACCAATCATATGGCACCTCTCCCCAGTACAGGACTACTGGGGGAGTCACCAAACTTTTGCCTCAGGACGACAAGGATACATTTATACCACTGGGTAATGACACATTAGAAAGAGAGCCTATCAAGGACAAGATAAAAATGTAGCTCATGCACATTTATTACATTAGAAGGAATTAACACTGGACACAGCAATACACATATGAATTCTGCAGTCCAATAAATGTGCAACACGTGGGAAGGACGGGGAACCTTCAGCCCTCCAGCTGTTGTTCAACTACACATCCCAGCATGCCCTGCAACAGTTTAAGCATGGCCATATAGCTAAACTGTAGCAGGACATGCTGGGATGTGTAGTTCAACAACATCTGGAGACCCAAAGGTTCCCCATCCCTGCTTTAGTTGATCTGCCAGAAAACACCCCAGACACAGGTCTCCACTGTTAAAGCATTAACCACTATAATAGATAAGGAAACAAATAATGCCATCAAAATAAAAACTAACATTGGCAATTATATCCCAGGTACTGTATGAGAAAAAGGACATTCCAGGTTTATGATATCATAAAATTCCCAGGTCTCTGCCCGACTCTGCTAATGAGCTGGGTCGGGATCACAGAACTTTTTTCCCAGGTAGATTGCTTTCAGACATACAGAAATATCAGGATAATGCGCATTCACTTGCAGAAACCCATGATTTACCTGCTGTCCGGACGACAGCAGGCCGCGGACCTTCGCCAGAAGCACTCACAGGAGGCGGGCGCAACTGGGACAGGATGTAGGTCGAGACACTGGACCTGGAGGCAGGCGGAGGGAGAACAGAAATGGCCACCTGGGCGGATAACTTCGGGAGCAAATTGGAACTCAAAAGGGCCAACTTGGCTTTAATAACGGGAACTGAAGGCAGGATAACTCAGGATGCCTACTTGGCGCAGATAACTTGGATGGGAAATAACGGAACTGAAGATTGCCTAGAGAGATATACAGAGGGTATAAGAGACCCTCCCCCTGTCATCAGCTGACGTCACTAATATGGCGGCGCCCAGCCACAGGAGCTGTCCCCACAGCGCAGGCACCGCCAGACCCCAGGAGAGCCGGTGACCCCCGCCGCCTGCCAGACCCCCCCGGACAGACCCCCAGCAGCCACCAGGAGCAGAGGTGGACCGTGACACTGGGCTATTCTCAATTGTAGGGTAAACAACCCCCATAGAGGGAGAATAGAACCTGTGGCGAGTGCATCAAGCCACCGAGCCCACAAGTGACCCCTGAGTACCGGCAGTCGGTATTGCAATATCGGTATACTGACCGGAATCCTGGCTGTTGGACCGGCATACCAAACCTGATAAATTAGCATGATTATATCTTAAAAGTAAACTGTGCAAATTGCATGTTTTTGTTTTATTTTTTTGGAAAAAAATAATCCTTATTTACATTGATAAGATTATGTATCCATTTTACCTTCTAGCTATACATGTATGACCACTGGTTACCTAAAAAGAAACTACCTTGGATAAAGAATCAAAATTCTTTGGACATCAGACACCAATACACTTAAAAGAAAATTACCCCCAAATCTACATTTTCACATACCCTCCATCATGACAGGGTATTGTCTAATCGCTGTGCCCAATTATCCCCCCACAAATGACATAACTCTCTTGTTGGATAAAATTGGCCACAGCAGCCATCTTTATTGAAACAATACAAAATTAACAATAATCAAAACATTCCCCACGGAAGGTGGTCCCCGAGGCCCTCAATAAATCAATCCACACCTCTAAGCACTTCCAGGAGTTGTTACCCCCAGCCGATAGCGATTGGCTCGAGGGCACCAATTGTCAACACCCAGTGCTCATTAATTAGCCTCACCCAGGGGAGTCCAGCCCCCTCATGGGGCCCTCCCCGCCGCATAATTAAGCCTCAATGCCACCAACCTCGAGGACCCCCCTCCGCACAGGCCACTGTGACAAAAGACAACCTATCAATAATTCTTCCTAAAAATTATAAAATTATAAAATTAGGGAGGGTGGGTGGGAGCTGTTCAGAAAAATCTCCCAGTGACCCCTATTTCCTGCCTGCACTCTGCTTATATACCCTTACTACACCCCGTTAAGCCCCTCCCCCTATGACCCTCTCCTTAGACACCCCTTCTATGACTGTCCAGCTAGTCAGCTCCCTACAAACCCTGTCAGGGGAGCCTACCCCCAGGCTTTGCCTCCAGTCCGGCTCCTACATGACAGGGTATTGTCTAATCGCTGTGCCCAATTATCCCCCCACAAATGACATAACTCTCTTGTTGGATAAAATTGGCCACAGCAGCCATCTTTATTGAAACAATACAAAATTAACAATAATCAAAACATTCCCCACGGAAGGTGGTCCCCGAGGCCCTCAATAAATCAATCCACACCTCTAAGCACTTCCAGGAGTTGTTACCCCCAGCCGATAGCGATTGGCTCGAGGGCACCAATTGTCAACACCCAGTGCTCATTAATTAGCCTCACCCAGGGGAGTCCAGCCCCCTCATGGGGCCCTCCCCGCCGCATAATTAAGCCTCAATGCCACCAACCTCGAGGACCCCCCTCCGCCACCAAGCACGGGGTTAAGCCCTTGACCCCGGGCGACCCCCCCACATCCGGAACGCTGTTTCTATCCCTTCCTGTAGTCCCAAGGACCAAACATCGATCCCTACAGCGTTCAAATGCACACCGTCTCCTCTCCAAAAAGCACCGGCACCAGACTCAAGTTCCCTGTGCCTCACCACCACCGCGCCGTTTCTAGCCATAAAACGCCCAATTGCCCTGTTGACTTTTATCCGTGCCTTATTGATCTTGTCAGCCGACCTTGCATCCCTCCAATAACGGCGCGGCACAATATCCGACCAAACTGTGATCACCTCTGGAAACATTGCCCATAAACGTAGGAGATCAAACTTGATATCCCGTATCAACTCCCTAAATGGTCTGCTCCCAAGGTCATTCCCTCCCACGTGCAACACTAATATGTCGGGAGCCCTATCGAGCCGAACAAAACGGTGAAATTCCTGTAACATTCCACTCCATACCATACCGCGCTTCCCCAGCCATCGAACCACTGCCTCCTCTCTATCCAAACCTAGCTGGCGGCCGTTCGGTCTGACATCAGCCCGCAAAGCTCCCCAAAAGACATATGAATGTCCTAAAATCCAAATCAGGCACGGGGGATGCCCTAAAATTAGAAAGAACACAATCAGCCTCAACAATCCCCTAAACGAACATATGAACGAAAACGAGACGATTCCCATCGCCCAATGCGCTTAATCAGCTCATCTCCCAAACCCATCCTAGCAGCCTCAGTTGCGGCCCCGATGCGGAAAGAGTGACCCGCGTATTCCTCCCCCTTGAGGCCCAACGTCCGCAGGACTGCTCTAAACACGCTTGTGAACTGGAACCGTGATAAAAAGGACCCATTCGCATGCATCAGCAAAGGATCCCTTTCTCTGCCCACTCTGACTTCCTTAAATATCCTCAGCCGTGCTACCGGGCACATATCTGAGCCCGGTACAGAGAAGAGAACTACCTTCTTCCCCCTCCCTAATTGATCCGTCTTAGACCTCCTCACCACTAGCTCCACCCTATCCGAGTATAAATCCACATCCTCCCCTAACAAACCTCCCGGCCTGGAGACGCTTGGACTCACGAGTTCACCAATCCGCAGTGCCCCGAAGAAGGCAAGCGAAAAGGCTACCCCGAACAACCTTTCCTCGAAATTGGAACTACAGACCTCACCCAACTTCCTGCCCATATTCTGCAACAACTGGAAGGACACCGGCCTTCTCTGATCCTGTACTACATGTCTTTTTCTCCAGCCTTTTAAAGCCTGCGCAATCAGGAAATTCTTTGTGACATCAGGCCTCCCACCTGCACGAAACCCAAAAGCTAAGCCCGCCATACAGCGCGTGATCTTAGCCACTGACCAACCAATCTCCTTACAATGGCCTATGTATAGCAAGACAGCCAACTCGTCATCATCCTCTTTCAAACCTACTACCTCACGCCATTCTAACCAGCTCCGCCATTCCTGGTTGTATGCCGACCATGTATTTGGGGCCAAGGATTCCCTGATGAGCTGGTCGACTACCCGTCCAGCAGAGCCCAGAGCCGACTCGGGAACCCGGTCCCCTCCCTGTCCGCCTCTGGCGCCAACTCCCGGAATCGTTCCCACTGTGAACGAGATAAAGAATCCGCAATGCCGTTAGAGACACCGGGAACGTGCCTAGCCACAACCCACAAATTCAAAGCCAGACATTCCAATACCAACTGCTGCAAAATAGTAACCACCGGAGGTGAAGATGCCGACAATTGATTAATAGCCATGACCACCCCCAAATTATCGCAGTAAAAACAAATCTTCCTATCGCGGAACAGCTCACCCCAAACAACAACTGCAACCAAAATAGGAAACAATTCCAACAATGCTAAATTTTTAACCAAGCCTCTCTGGACCCAAGACTCCGGCCACCGGCCCACACACCAATGTCCCTGGCAATAAGCCCCAAAACCGCCACTCCCAGCGGCGTCTGTGAAAAGGTCTAGCTCTGTAGCCACGCACGCGTCTGACATCCACAACGCCCTGCCATTAAAGGTTTCCAGACAAGATGCCCACACCCGCAAGTCCCCTTTCAACTCACTACCTAATCTGACAAAATGATGAGGAAGAACCACCCCTGCTGTCGCTGCTGCCAGCCTCCTGCTGAAAATGCGGCCCATCGGCATAATGCGACACGCAAAATTCAACTTACCCAGCAAGGACTGTAATTCCCTCAATCTGATTTTCTTCAACAGCAACGCCCTCCCTACCTCGGCCTTCAAACCCAGTAACTTTTCTTCAGGCAAGCGACACTCCATATTCACAGTATCAATGACAATACCCAAAAAACTGATCACAGTCGCCGGGCCCTCCGTCTTTCCCGGAGCAAGCGGGACCCCAAAGTCTGCCGACACCCTTTCAACAGTCCTCAACAATAAATCACATACACCGCGGGACCAATACATAAAAATCATCTAGGTAATGAATAACTGAACTGCACCCAGAGACATCCTTAACCACCCACTCCAAAAAGGAACTAAAGGCCTCAAAATAAGCACACGACAAGGAGCACCCCATCGGTAAACAACGATCAACAAAAAACTCCCCATCCCAACAACATCCCAACAAGCGCAAACTAGTTGGATGAAGAGGCAGCAAACGGAATGCCGATTCAATATCAGTCTTTGCCAACATGGCCCTTTTCCCAAACCGCTTCACCCACTTAACGGCCGCATCAAAGGATGTATAAACCACCGAGCAGATGTCGGGGTCAATGCCATCATTGACCGACGCCCCTTTTGGGAAGGATAAATGGTGTATCAGACGAAACTTGTTCGCCTCCTTTTTTGGCACCACCCCCAACGGAGAGACTATCAAATCTGGCCACGGTGCCGCCCTAAACGGTCCAGCCATACGACCCAGCTGCACCTCCTTAAACAGTTTTTCCTGCACCACTTCAGGATGCTCCCTAGCAGACTTCAAATTCCTCCTAAAACTTCCTGACACCTGCACGTCAGAAGGTATCTTAAAACCTTCCCTAAACCCCTCCTCCAACAAGGCGGCTGTCCGCTGGTCAGGATACCTACGCAGATAACCCAGCATCCTTTCCAGCCGAACTGGTGTCGCCCCCTTTTGAACTACTGTCTCGGGACTTCCCTCTGAAGCATTTATTTGCCCCATGGTTCCCTCCACATGATGAACATTCATGCTTGAATTTGCATTTTGCTCCAAACCGGCATGACCCGTCGTTGAAGGCAAAGCAGAGTCCCTTCTGCATGGCCGTCCCGCTTGTGGCCTCTCTCGGCCCCCCCCCATCCCCACGAAAGGGCTGCCCACTTTTTATGGGGGCCGTTACCTTTAACCATAAAGCAATATCCTTATGATCCCAACGAATGTTGGGGCGAACCGCCTTCCTCTGCCTAAACTGCTCATCATACCGGAGCCAGGCCATGCCCCCGTACACACGGTATGCCTCTCCTATCGCATCCATGTAACAGAATAAGCCTGAACAATTGTCAGGTGCCTTCTCCCCAATCACACTAGCTAAAATAGCAAATGCCTGTAACCAATTTGTGAATGACCGCGGTATCAGCCGATACCGCCGCCGTTCCTCCTCCTCCTTTTTCTCCTCCTTGCGGGGCCTATCCAGGTTAAAACGCTCTAAGGGTAGTAATGAAAATATATCCACATATTCCCCTTTCCAAATCTTCTCCCTCACCTCCTGCTTCAGGTGGGCCCCCAATGGCCCCTCAAAACATACATACACCTCCCCTTTCGCAGTGTCACTAAGCCTCCCACTCTCATCCTGCGTCACCACACTGCCCCCTTCAGCCCCTGCCCTGCTGCTGCTTTGCTCCCCGCCAGATACCAGCACCACGCTGCTCCCCGGCACCCCACTGCTAACCGGCACCCCACTGCTAACCGTCACCCCACTGCTAACCGGCACCCCATTGCTAACAGGCACACTATTACTGACCGGCACACTAATGCTAGCTGGTGTGCCCGAATTCTGCGGTGCCCATGCTGCCGCCGGGGACGGCCCCGCCCCCTGCCGCAAACCCACCAGCCAATCTGCAAAACCACTCAATAATTCGGTAAAGCCCCTACTCATTTCCCCCTGGGGGGCTAACCCTCCCCCCCCCTGACTTTGTGCTAAAGCATTAATAGACATAGAGACAGACTCACCAGGCTGCCTGGGGGCTGTGAACCCAGCAGCCGCAGGTCCAGTGTCCTGACGGGTCCCAGATGAAGAAGGACCAGGTATCTCTCCATCGTCTGCTGACGCTGCCATCTCTCTTCTCCTGTCCTCCCGACCTTCAGGTATAGCACCAGCCGGCGTGACCGCGTTGGAGGCGGAGCCAGCTGTGCGTCTCTCGCTCCGTGTACTTCTGCCCCCCTGGCAGACTCACCCCGCGCTGGGCAGCAGCATGCCCCGCATGCCCCGCCGCTCCAGGTCCAGACCCACGTGACGCCGGATCTTCTTGCACGTGGGGGGGGTTCCCCCCGCGCGGAGGGTTCCGCCTGCATGTTGGATTCCTCCCAGACCTGGTCCTGCGGGCGGAAGGTGCCCGGCCCGCAGCCTGGCCTGGAGGGTCCCTGACGGGGCTCCTAGAACGGCGCTGAACCCTGGGGGACACGGATGGGCTGAAGCGCTCCGGAGGCCTGGACCTCCGAGGCCGTGCGCCCGCTGGAGCAGCCTCCTGCGTTGCTGCTCCCAGTCCCCCCAGCAGACCTGACATCTGCTGCTGCAGCCACTCTGTCCCTCTGGTGCCTGCTGCCTCCCTGAGGGCAGCCAGCGCTGCAGATACCTCAGCATCAGCGTTTGGGGAAGCCATGGGAGATGCAGTGCTGCTTAGCTGTTCAGAAAAATCTCCCAGTGACCCCTATTTCCTGCCTGCACTCTGCTTATATACCCTTACTACACCCCGTTAAGCCCCTCCCCCTATGACCCTCTCCTTAGACACCCCTTCTATGACTGTCCAGCTAGTCAGCTCCCTACAAACCCTGTCAGGGGAGCCTACCCCCAGGCTTTGCCTCCAGTCCGGCTCCTACAGGATCAAATGGTACAAAATACTCTATTCCTGGACTTCCCTCATGTATGATTGCCATCACCTGTGTTGAACTAGTTACAGTAATTGAAGAGAAGAGGTATTTCAACATAGGTAGGGGGAGAGCATGTTATACCTAATGGTATGGGTCATGTTGGATGGTTTACAAAAATGAAAGTAGCTTACATTGTTCAATGGTATCCTGACATTGTACTGCACATAAATCACCAGCACCATTCATCACAGGTGCCAGTATCTCCTCCCACATCTTTAGGACAATTTCCTAATTCCTAGTGGGATCTGCTGATACAAAGCTGAGACTACAGTCATGTCAGTTGGTGTGACATTGCTGTCCATGTGCATTTATGAATCAACCAATCCAAACAATGCAATTTTGCAAAGCAAACCTGCAGAACAATTACTCAACCTGTTTTCACTCTGTAGAGCAGTACCTACCAGCCCCTTAATAGAGCAATGAAAGGCATCATCTATTTTTCATGTCAAACACTGACTTTACTTGCTCTTTAATTTTAACACAAGTAAAACCAATTAACTTTACAAGTGACCCATACTCCCAGCATAATTCTCTTCCTCTTCTTGTACTACCATACACTGAGGAAGCATTGGCAGTTTGCAGTCCATGAGCAGGCTTCTACCCGGGCTTCTGCAGCCACTGGAGTATGTATTTTGAGCTCTTGCATAGTAGGGGCTGCTTAGACTGGCATGAAAAGTCCTCTCCATTTGAACTATTAGGAGGCTTCACCAAAAACAGTGCTCAGAGATTGGTAGACCTAGGTTCTTATTCCCAGCTCCTGTACATTGCCTGTGCCCGTTATTTATGAAAACCTGATTTATGCCTATTATATGTGAATACTTATTGCTTTACCTGGATTGATACAAGAAATGTTGGTACTTCTTTACTTTCACGGCGCCAGCATGGCGCCGCGCTACTTCCGGCTTCTACGCTCGCCACAAACTATGTAAAATAAAGGAACTTAACGCCATGCCAACATGGATAGTTCATACCTCCACTATCCATGTTGGCATGGAGTTGATTTTAAATAGCGTGGCGAGCGTAGCGAGCCACCGAGCCCGCAGCGTGGGCGAGCGAAGCGAGCCCCGCAAGGGGACTCAGACGCACGGCGCCATGCTGGCGCCGTGAAAGTAAAGAAGTACCGAAATGTTTATTGCCTATTATTTTTTTGATACATATATGTATTGTCCCTGCACGTCATTTGTGAATACAAGCTGTCAGACCAGGATTTTCACACGATTGCTGAATAATTTTTGAATATAATCTTCTACTTTGGAGTTATTTAAACCTGTCTGGATATTCACTGTCAACTGTAGTTATACCCTGAAGCGATCTGAACCATGCTCAGCCACTTTGATGTATAAATGAGCGGTGCAGATTCTCCGGAATCCGAACCACTCCAAACTCAGCCGGCTCGACGGCCCGCGAGTTTCCAGCTTTGTTCGGAAAACCCGAGCACGGCCGAATGCGACAATCTGGCGTCGGATTCTCATGAGACCCCGAGTCTAAAAAGGCTCAGCGTTCAGAGAATCCAGCACCATTTCACAGTCCCGCTTCCACAAGCTGCGCACAGCTCTGCAGTTCATGGGTCTGGGCATTGTGCAGAGAAGTGTTGTGCTTGCAGAGGGGTGTTGTGCAGAGGCGTGCTGTGCAGTGCAAAGGGGTGTTGTGCTTGTGCAGTGCAGAGGAGTTTGTGCTATGCAGAGGGGTGTTGTGTAGTACAGAGGAGTTTGTGCAGTGCAGTGGGGTTACTTACTATGTGCACTGCAGAGGAGTTTGTGCAGTGCAGAGGGGTTTGTGCTGGGTTATATACTTATATTGTACTGGTTGTGTGTTAGGCAGGCTGTCAGTCAGTGCAGTGGGGTACAGTACACAGGTAGGCTATCAGTCAGCTTTTTGTTTTCATTGTGGTGTGTGGTGTGCTGCACTGCAATCCAATACACCATATACTACTGTCAGAACAAGTTCCGTGTGTGATTGTTCTGCCTCCACGCAGTGTTATACAAGCCCAGTCCATAAAAAAAAAAAAATACAATATAAAAATAAATTTTGCTTTTATTTATTTATTTATTGGTTGTGTACTGCACCCCAATAGTATACACCATAAGTTCTGTGTCTGATTGCTCTGCCTCCACACAGCATTATACAAGCTGCACATAGCAAAAAAAAAATAACAGTAACAATATGAATGAAAACAACATTGTGACCATTATGGTCAAAATTGTCTGGAAAGGACTGGAAATGAATGTTATTGAGGTTAATATTACTCTAGGGGAAAAAAACGCAAAAATTACTTGATTTGGGCATTTTTTTACCAATTACCAAGCATTGTAGTGGATGGCAGGGCTACAATTATGTGATTAAGTTGCTAAGGGATGTTGCGGGGGGCTGACAGGGGAGTCTTGGCCACCTTTTTAGTGCACCATAAGTGCCATTCAATTTTCAGAAGCCTCCCGACTGTTCCAGAGGGTAGGCAAATATAATATAAACAGTTGAGAATACTGTTATTGGGTGCTGTCTGCCTGTTTCCATATCTATGCAAAACTCTGGTTATCCATTTGTTAACATAGAGTATCCAGAAGACAATGGGTTATATTTACAAAGCCTTGTAGAGAGATAAAGTGGAGAGATATAAACTGTCAGACAATCAGATCCTTTTTTAAACACAGCCTGTGTCTTTGATACAACCACCATGTGTGAAATATGGGGCGATTCTTCTAAGCGATTTTGACTACATCGTCGAAATCACTTAGAAGGGTTCACTGAGTTACCTCGTCTGTACACGGAGGGCTATAGCGATGCGTGGACCCGCAGCATAGATATCACCGGGCAAATAGACACTGCAGGCAACAATATTTTGGCTAGACACTGCAGTGTCTATTCTGCTGTACACGCGGGCTGCTGCTGGGGATGGCCGCGGGCTTATCTCTCGCAGTGACATCGCAATTTTGACTAATCAAAATCGTTTAGTCATAATCGTCCATCCTCCAGACCATGTATAAGCCCCTTAAGACTGTACAGTGAGTAGTTGAAGGGTGATTAGATGCAGAATATTTGGTGAAATTGAGAAGTGTATAAAACAAGTTTTTGCCTGATGAAATATGTAGTAGGTGCAAGAAGGTGAGACATGAAATGTAGGTAAATAATGACAAATATAATTAAGTGCTTCACTATCTGCGCCAGAAGGGCAGAATTAGGCAAAGCCCAGATTTTGGCACACATTTAAGTTCTGGTACTTAATAAAATTCCCACACTTTTGGGAATTTTGTTCTTAATAATTTTTCATGGTCATATAATTTCCTTGTCTATGGAGATATCTTATCACATATTATTCCATATATCCTCTCACAGTGCTGCAGATTGTGCAGTGTGAGCTAGTGTATGTTGCTGTGGGAATTGGTACAATAAATGGCTCTGTGGGGGCAATGTTTCTATAATTGTTTATAATGAGCGCCTTGTAAATTTGTAATTAAAGTGTAATGAGCAGAGTATTAACACATTTATGTGAAATTAAAATAGCAGGAGTATTGTCTGAATAAGTGGGTTCTGGCTATGGATATATGGAATCAACAAAATGTGTAATGGATGGATGGTAACCAGTACTTTAATTGTTGTGCCAACAGGCTCCAGTGTTTGCTTGCCCAAACTGTCCACTGGTGCCATCTTTACACACTTTCAAACCAGCACATGCTCTGTCAAGAAGAATTAATGCACATAAGGGAAAGAGTCTTGCTCTTGTGTTGCTCAGACAGTTCTTACAACAGGACAGTCTTCAAACCTTCAAGCATTGACTATTTTCGGAACCACCCACATAAACTCCATTTTTCTCCATTACCTCCCCTCTACACAGTTTAAACAAAACTTAGATTTACTTTTCCACACAACCATATAAAGACAAAACTCCTATTTGTCTAGAATAGATCATGTAGCGTACAAAAAGTGTACCATTTTGCAAGGCATATCACTTATCCTCATTTATGAAATTCCTTTTACCCTTTAGAGTGTAAGCTCTCAAGCAGGGTCCTGTTTCTATGTATTATAGGACTCAGTTTAAATTTATTACTATATTGTTCCCAATTGTAAACAAAACCTGGAATATGCTGGCACTATATAAATGTTAATTAAAATAATGAATGAGCACTATGATCTTCAATGTCAATGTACTGTAAGTACATAAGGATTTCAGTACAAAATACAGACTTGAAATGTACAGTAAATTCCATTGCTCTAGTCTTTACAATTGATAACAGTGATGAAACAAACTGGGTTGTTACAAACAATCAAAACAGTAGTAAAGGTGCCCATACACATTACAATACAATTAGTATATCCAATATTGGATACAATATTGCATCTCATCGCATCTCGGTTTTGCGATAAGATGAGATGAGATGTGATCTAGTACAAAAAGTATGTGCTGCACATACTTTTTGTACTAGATCTCATCTAATCTTATCGCAAAACCGAGATGCGATGAGATGCGATATTGTATCCAATATTGGGTACAATAATTGTAACGTGTATGGGCACCTTAAGGCCCAATAGTCATATACATCCCCTTAGATACACTAAACTATTCCAATGGTTCCTAAATGGGGATGCAGTTAATATCCCGGCGGTCGGGATCCCGGCGTTCAGAATCCCGACGCCGGAATCCCGACCGCCGAAATACCGACATATTCTCCCTCCGTGGGTGTCCACGACACCCCTGGAGGGAGAATAAATTAGTGTGCCGAGCGTAGCGAGGCACCGGGCCCGCTGCTTGGCGAGCGCAGCGAGCCCGCAAGGGGGGGCGATCCACGTCCCCCCCCTTGTCGGCATTTCGGCTGTCGGGATTCCGGCGTCGGGATTCTGAACGCCGGGATCCCGACCGCCGGGATTCAGTACTGAATCCCCTAAATGAGGTGTATATTACATGTTGCAGTTCTCTCTTTATATGCCAGTTAGTCAAATAATTAAATTGCTCATTTTCAACTTTGATGCTGAAATGGAGTTGGATGAAAGACTTAAGTGAACATATTGGTCTTTACAACAACTCCCACTCTGCAGACAAGCTAAAGGACACAGCTTTGGCTGGCAGATAACTGTCCCTGCAGACAGACTCATAATACACCTTCGAGCAGACTTTGTCCTTGTTGCAAGGTCACCTATTCCCCTCTATCTTTGATAACCATTAATCCCTTTACAACATGTATGTTGTCACCTCTGTAGCCAAGGAGGTCGGATACATGCAGGATGCAGCAGCATCTCCTCTGACACATGTCATGGAGGTGTGATAGAGCAACAAGGTTAGTGTAGCATCTTTTTCATATATAATAAAACACCCCCTTCAGCAATAACAGCGTTAAACTCTGAGTCTGAGAAATAACTGACATGCTGGATTTATGTGGGAAATAAATTCCAGCAGGTCAGTGGCTTCTGTTTATCGCTCTAATAATAGCTTCCGAATTACTTTGTAAATTAAAACTAAGATAACAATGCACATGGGGATATGATGATGGCAAATAGAACTATTAGACACAATAAACAATGATGCGCCCGTGAACATGGCAAATATTTGAAATCATTATTTGGTTTATACAATAAAGCTCAATGCTGTTTTCCAGTTTTTTTTTAAATAAGAAAATGAACAAATTAAAAAAAATGAGTTGTATATTGTTCGTTCTTTACTATTTTTCTACAATAAAAAAATTGCCACTGCCAGGACATAGATTGCCATAAACCTGCCACCTCCCCTGGCACAGACTACCAACCCCGTTCTCTCCAGTTATAGACTACCAACACCTCCCTCCCCTGGATTCCACGATTCCCGGGTCATTAACCAGAAGTCAATTCTTCGCCATTAAAGCTCTTTGGGTCAGATGTATCAAACTTCAAAGAGTGATAAAATAGAGAGTGATAAACAGTCAGCCAATAAGCCCCTAGCTGCCATGTTACAGGCTGTGTTTGAAAAAATGACAAGTAGGAGCTGATTGGCTGGTTGTTTATCACGTTCTACATGATCATTTTTTGCTTGATACATCTGGCCCTTTATCAGAGGAGCTGTTCTGACTGGTATGTTCTGCTGCATGAAAAATGCCGGTGTGCTTGCAAATAATAGCGGGATGTTACAAGATACAGTACATCCAGCCCTAGGTAAGTCAGGTCAGGTAGTGTTTTCTGTAGTTTTCTGAAGTTACCTGTACTTTGTATTGCTCATAATGTCTTCAACAGTTAGTTACAGTGTAGTCTATCTTTCTTCACTACTCACCATTGAATGTGAAGTGGGGTGCGGTCACAAGGACAGAGGACTGCAGGTTTAATATATGACTTGCTCATACAGACGAGATCAGTGGTAAGGGTTATGGCGGAGGTAGTGATGCAGATGCTGGGAACTCCAGTAGAGTGAAATAACTGGATAACTGGTTAGCTGGAAGCTGGGGATACCAGCAGAGCAGGACAGCTTGAAGCTGGAGATGCCAGCAGTACAGGAAAGCTGGATGCTAGATGCACCTGCAGTGCAAGATAGCTGGATGTTGGGGATACCAGCAGTGCAAGATAGCTGGATGTTGGGGATGCCAGCAGTGCAGGATAGCTGGATGCCAGCAGTGCAGGATAGCTGGATTCCAGCAGTGCAGGATAGCTGGATGCTGTGGAAACCAGCAGAGCAGAAAGTCAGGAAGTGCTGTAGATGGAAATCTTGCCTTTTAGAAGCTGAATGAAGCAGGAGCTCTCAACATGCTGAAAGACAACAACGTGCTGACAACTATCAGTGCCTGGAACTGGGCTTTATACCTCCTGCTCTGCGATGATTGGCTGGAATGGTTCACAGACTGGAGTCTCTTGATTGGCTCTTGTATTGGAACTGACCAGATAGTGTCATGATGCTGTCCATGGAGAGAACTTGTCGGGAATTCCAACATGGTGCGGCCGGTAGGGACGCGCATAGTCTGGCCAGGTTGCTTAGTGTGAATGCCGCAATGACAACAGCAGGAAGCCAGATAAGACAACGGATGATGGATAGCACTTAGTATAGGTATGACAAGAAACGGCTAGGGAGTCTTGTTAATCTCCGACTTGTAACCTACCTCTGATGTCAGGCAAACATAGTGGCCACATAATCAGTACTCTCCAGAATGCTCCTCGAAAAAAATTCAAGACAACTCAGAACTGATTATATGGTATATTATCCTGCCATATTTGATTTTTGTAAGAGTACATGAAGTCCATGATCAGCTGCAAATGGTCACCAAGCACTGCAGTGTTGTGGTTATTGGTCAATTACGTCAGGCAGAGCAACGGACCCAACCCATGACACATGAAAACACCTCACACCATATTGGAACATCAACGTCCTGCACGCTGTCTCATTAACAAATGTTGCCCATAACCTCATGAGGTTTGTGCCACACAACCCCTTCCCTAGCCTTTACTACCAAAGCCCCCAAAAAACTGGAACTGTAACTCAATGGGCCAGCCACTTGCCAAGATCATAAAGCACTCGGATTAAGCTACTGCACTGTCCATGGTGGGTAGAAATGCCATCCATGAGGAATTCCTGGTACATACATAACATTGAAGATTGAGGAATGTAGAATGTCTGGTGTTCAAGCTTACTAATAAATTGTCAGATTACAGCTGATGCAGGTCTGGCAATCTGGCAAAATCCTCTAATGACACTTAATTTGGGAGCTATTAATTATGCAGTATTTTTGGCATAGGTTTACTTTGTAACCTTTCCTTTTATATTGCTTGGGCACATCCCAAGTCACATAAGAATTCCCTTGAACACTCAGATTTGACCACTTTTCACCTGGTTTCTTGGTCCGATCCGTCAGAATCAGGTGAAAAGTGGCCAAATCGAATAAGTGTATGGCCAGCTAAAGACACAGAAGGACCTGCGTTATATAGTCTGAGGCATTTTTTTTCCATCACGTCTCTTCCTAACTCAGAGGTGAAACTACCCATTTAAGGGCCAAGGAGTATTCCATGGCACTATTGGTAAATCTAATATAATTTTTTTTATTATTATTATTATTATTAATAATAATAATAATAATAATATTTTTTACTTTATTATGTTTTTCTTAGCAAGCAGAACAGACACCCATATCTGTGCTTTCAGATCCATTACACATGTGCAATATGACAAGCCCACTCACCATACGCACATTGGGCCTGACTCTTATTTTGAGAAACTTTGCATACAGTAATTACAACTCCCTGCGGCAGACTGCGGGGTGCTGCCCAACAGAAGGCAAGGCCATCCACGCACCATATACCGCCCCACAATGCAAACGCAATTTTAAAAAATGTGTATTGCTGAAGTACAAGCACTTTTCTATACATCAAAGCACTTGCACAATACCAGTTGCCCCCTTGCTGCACAGCCTAGTTGCAAAGCCAGATGCAGACCAGGCATTTTTTCATGTTGTGGCGGCTGCCCCATCGCCCAGTGGACTGAGTTCAATCTGTGATTTTTGGAATCTGCAGGGCTACCTAAATTAGCTCCATTGCCGGAGATTGGTATTAGCTCTCAGTGCTCCAGGACAGTATTGTCAGAAGCAAAATGTTGTTAAGTCCCAAATAAGAAAAACAATCCCGTTTCTGTGGGCACTGCCTTAGCTGCTGCTCTAGAGGGAAGTGCGGAAACAATAGAAAAAGAAATGAGCAACTCATAGGCATATAAAATATAAACAATTTAATAAAATATACATACACTTGAGCTCAAATGAAAATAGGAATAATAAAATAAAGGTACTTACTCATCTTTGCGGTCACAGCTCACGCTACAAAACTTACGTAGCGTAACCCGCACCACCCTGGGTCAACCCCACCCTCCTCTGTCCACGTCACCATCTATTACCTTTAGTAAAGTTGTGGCGAGCGAAGCTAGCCACCGAGCCCGAAGCGCAGCGAGTGTAGCGAACCCGCGAGGGGACGATGATGATATTCTCAAAGCGGCTAACGGAACGTGCGTAAGCTGTGGCTGCAAAGATGAGGAAGTACCAAAATAAATATAAATGAAAATGCATCCCTGTCATCATAGGCCAAAATAGAGTACAACTTAAAAGCATACTGTGACTAGGGGTGCAAAGTTTACAGGTTTATATCAGAAAGTTGTGCTCAAGTTATGGGGTGAGATGTGGTGTCAGTAGCCTTTGTCCCTATTCAAGTAGAATGTATTTCTCAATACAGATCTAAAGTATATGCTGCTCCATCACAATGGGCTTTATAATGTTTAGAATATTAAAAGTAACGGTTTTATCTTTTAATGTCCTAAACCACAGGTTCTCAAACTTGGTCCTCAATGCATGTTTTGCAGATCTCCTCACCGAATCATAAATGAAGTAATTAGCTCCACCTGTGGATCTTTTAAAATTTGTCAGTGAGTAATGAGTGTACCTGCCAGGTGAACTGGAAAATGTGAACTCTGTGGAGTCCTGAGGACCGAGTTTGAGAACCCATGTCCTAAACTATAAATACGTTTATAAGCTGACCAAAGTTATTGTATCCAGTATTTGATTTGGAATTGATCCTCCAGACTTTTATAATGTAAGACATTGGGGAACCACGACAGATACCTGTATACTAGCAGGAAGTCCTTGGTTGGATATCAGTAATTCTGGTTCCCCAATACAAGTCCCAGTATGAAAGAAGGATTTGTGTCCCATGCACTTGGTCTTGGTCCATTGTGTTATATGTTTTTACATACGCTTCTAATATTTGTTTTTCTTCTTTGTTTTACTACATCAATAAAATAATAGTTAATTAAAACAATGCTTTAACATCTAGCGTACAGTGCAGAAAATGAGCGGTCCATTCAAATCTAGTTTTAGGGACAATAATGCGAGCTTCAAAGTGTGTCTCATCTGTATTAAGGAAGAACCCTCCAGGCTAGAGTATTGAGAAAAGAGGGCTTAGTATGCCCAGCCCACACTACTACTGCCAGTTAGGGGTCTTATTGGCACACAATATCCAGTCTTTTATGCAAACCAGTCCCAGTGACCATTATCTACTATTATTCAGCCTCTCTACCATTCCAGCATACAATTTAGGTGCTATTACTTTAGAAAATGATGGCTGTGGGAATATGGTCTATAAGCTCCCTGTCAAACCCATGGTCTGGCCATGCAGTGCTGTTGTCACATCATGTCATGCAACATTTAATAAAAATGACCCAACACTACTCATACTGAAAAATGACATTCTTACACCGAAGGAACCCTTAACTTTTTCATATACAGAAAATGGAAAGAAAACAGGACTTGATTTGAATATATAGAACAGTACAGCTGGCTCCTCACATATGTAGCCCAAAATCTCTTGGTACCATAAATGGCAGGTTGGGAATTAATTAACCCTTGCAGCAGCAGTCTGGGACTGAGTAATGCTTGTCACCTTACCATCCAACAGTATTTTTACATACATATCCATGAGTTCTATCCCCTGCATAATTGTATCTGCAATGTAGATGCATTACCTCACATTTATCAATGTCAAACCTCATCTGCCATCCCTTCCCAGTTTGTAATATTTGACAAATGTTTTTGCTGTGTGGTACTGCCAATCTCTCTATTAGTAATGTTCACCTACCAGCTAAGAACAACACATTTATGGAGACTCTGGGGTGGATTCTGAGCCGGATGTAGACATGGCCCCGTCTATTGATGCAGTCATGGCTGCGTCTTAATGCTAACACCACTACCAAGCCTTTCCCTGGTGCAGATTTATTATTTTGAATGTGCAAGGACTGAGATACCCACTTGCAATGCCTGTATTGATGAGATGCATTTGGTGCATCCTTGCAATCACCATCGGAGTGTCCTCCTCTGTGCTGGTAGTATGTGTGCTTTGCTAACTACTAGTGATCTACACCAGTGTGTACTTGCACTGATCCTATACCAGGTGATAAAGATATGTCTTTTTGTGTGGGTAGAACAGCTCTTCCCAAACAATTGTCATCTTCTTTGGTCATAAGAGGTGATAAGGCCAAAATGTGTCCTATTCTACATAGCCACATTTTCTTAGGTTTATTTTATGTACATGCTCAATGCATATTCATGCAACATACGCCACTTGCAAAGTGTACTTGTAACCACAATCAGTCACTAACTTCACATATATTTTCCGCAACCACTAAAGGAGTGTTCCACAGTTGGACCTGGACTATCAGGGACTAAAATATATTGAAATTTGGTTTATTTATGTAAAGGTAATACCCTTGTGGTATTGAAGAGGTTAAAGATACTAAGCAATATGTGCAACATATGGACAGCATATCTCCTAGGCCTTTGGACATGGTCATTAGTAAAATCAAACAGCCCATCAAAGGACAGAACTGTAGCATAGTCAACCACTGGACTGACACTTGGGGGTACAGAATTACAAAACTCTGATCATGTGTGGAATCTTGGCATTGTGCCGGATGGTGGCTTGACACGTAAACATCAGGGGGGAAATTTACTAAAGGAAATTTGTAAAAAATAGGTGTATTTGTATCCAGAAATACACTTATTTTTGACATTTACTATCCCAAAAATAGGGCAATTCGTATTCGTATTGATAGCACATCAATATGAATACGAATTGCCGTATTTTCGGGATTGTAAATGTCAAAAATGAGTGTATTTCTGGATACAAATACACCTATTTTTTTTACAAATTTCCTTTAGTAAATTTTCCCCCAGATATCAGCAACAATCTAATCCTCATTCTATCATCTAAGGCAGGGGTGGGGAACCTTTTTTTGTGCCAAGGGCCTTTTGTATGGGGAAAAATACTTCAGTGGCCATATGTAAAAATTTCTCTTACAAATTGTCCTGCTGCAGCCGTCCCATGCTCCGGCGGTTGCTGGTGAATAGGACTGACAGTCTCCGGCTGCTGTTGATTAAGAGGAATCTCGGGAGAACTACCGACCTCTCGCGAGAAATCCCCTGTACTTGACTCATGGCAAAGCCACTAGGCAAGTGGGTGGGCCACTCAGATCCTATACGGCCCCCGGGCCTGAGGTTCCCCACCCCTGATCTAAGGAATATAGCCAGAATCAAACACTTATTTCCTCTGAAGATCTGCCAAAAGTCATACATGCATTTGTATAATTTGGATTACTGCAATGCCCTCTACCTTAGTCTCCCAGCAAAATAATTGCACTAATTACAGCTGGTACAAAACACAGCTGCCAGGCTGTTAACCAACCAGCCCCATTCTAGCCACATAACACCCATTCTGTACACCTTCACTGGCTGCCTATAAGATGGTGAATAATTTTCAAAATGAACTTACTGAGTTTCAAAGCCCTACATGACCAAGGCCCAAGGTACCTGAAGCAGCTTCTGATTCCATACTGTCCCACCCAATTACTGCGATCTATAGATTAAGGACTCTTAGTAGTACCTAGAATCTCCTGTAATTCATCTGGGGGTCAAGCTTTTAGCCATGCTGCTGACTATGGAACTCACTTCCCCGCACAGTTCGAGAGGCCCCCACTCTAGAATCCTACAAAAACAGACTCAAGACTTTCCTGTTTACTCAAGCATTTCTGTAATTTCCTTAAGTATCTCCATGCTCTTTAGTTTATGAAAAGATTTTCTGTACTTCATTGTTCCTGTACTGTATTACATTCATTCTATCTGTTCAGTGCCTGTTTCAATCTCCTATTGGAGAAAGAGAGCTATATAAACTAAATTATTATTATTATTTTTATTAATAATATGTTTGAATACATTTTCATTGACCATTCAATAGGTTATACTTGCAAGCTTTTAAGGTGACCATGGGCCGACGTTTCCTGCTATAATTGTGGCCCTCAAAGTTCTAGCAAAATGTTTTATCAAAATGATTTCTAACTTGAGAACAGCTTATTTCAACTTTCACTATGTAAACAAAGATCCCAGCATTACCCTGTGCTGCTATCATCAACGTAGTCAAATGCCACTTAATCAAACAGACCACATTGAAACAGGTGGCATTTCCATAGTATACAGACCACACAAAATAAATTCTAATTACAGAAATCTAGCACAGAGCTTATTATTCTTCAGTCTTGGTGCAGAAACAGAATAATTCCGTGAGAGCAGTAGCTCATTATCTCATATAAGAGAGGCAGGGACGACCTTTCTGAGCGAGTAGAGAATCCCCCATGGAGGTTTGTGGGATCTGGTGGAGCCATGTGTAGGAAAGACTTCCCAGGGAGAATGATCGATGGGGGTTGTCCAACGTTCTCATCTCATGTACCGCGGAAATTACATTCAGGGCAACTCTGCAGGGCAGCAGATCCAAGGTATCACTGACATTATAAGTGTTCTAAAAACTGGGAAAGTATAAGCATCTCTTGTCTGCTACATGTACACCTGGATTCTGATACACTACTTACATTATTAGTGATTGCTCTGTGTTATATCTGTGTTCCCTACTTAATATGATAACATTAACAAATTAGTGTCTGTACTATAAAAATCAATACTTTTAATTGTATACCCCACTCTGTGCCAGTAAAAAAATCTTCCATGCCAGGAAAACGTGTCCCCTGCATGTGTATTCTGTCCATTATACAATATTATGGTTTCTGTGTCAAAAAAAGCATTTACAGACAAATTTATAACACAAAGGTGTGCTGGGTAAAACTATGCTGTCCTCCATTTTCACACTAAGGGGGAAATTTACTAAGAATACGACATTTCTTATTCTTAATACGAATTAATATGACTGCATACGGCTGTTTCAGCTGTATGCAAAGTCGTGTTCCGGAGGGGAATTTACAAAGCAGTCAAATACGACTGCTTTGTAAACCTCTGATGGCGTAATGATTTGTATTAGCCAGCCGTATATATACGGACGCTAATACAAATTCGTACAGGCAATCTGCATGGATCAGTCAGATCCATGCAGGCTGCAATGTGTAAAAAAAACTGGTTCCCAAAATACGGGGGACAAAATGACTAGGGGTCCCCCGTATTTTAAGAACCAGCCCCAGGCCAAACCAGCCAGCAGGGTAATGTCACAGCCGGGGGACACTTATTATATAAGTTCCCGCGGGCAAAACATCCCCCTACTGACCAGTCAGCCTTACCAGGGGCCCTGCGGGAGTGGGGACCCCCCAATAAAGCCCCCCCCCCTCCAGGACTTACCTGACCAGGCTGAAGCCTGGTGCTGTCCCCGGTGACCCGGTCTCCAAGTCCCAGCAAGCCTCCCCCGCAAGCTGGGACTTGGAGAACCACAAGTCCCAGCATGCAGGGCATTAAAGGGCCCGCTGGCACTTGTACTTCCACAGTATGAAAAATAGTAAAATAAACACACACGAAAAATAAAACTTTAAGACATCCAAAGCCCACACATACTGATACTTACCTATCTTGATCCCGTCGGTAGGTCCCTGGGTCCGGGGCTCCTGGGTCCGGGCCTCCATGGTCCAGGGTCTGGTACTCCAGGGTCCAGTGTCTTGGTTCCTGGGTCCGGGGCTGCAGAGTCCGGGGGCCGGGGCCTTGGTTCCTGGGTCCGGGGCTCCAGGGCTGCAGAGTCCAGGGTCAAGGATCCAAAGAAATCTATAGGGGGACCTGTGGAAGGAAATCCAACTTACCAAGGTCCTCCGGCGAAGATCTGTTCTCTTCTGTCCAACGTAGTCCTGATCTTCAGAAAATAACAAACACCGGACTGTTCCGGCCGGTACCCGAGACGGACTGAGGAGAGACGCAGATGTTTCATCTTCCACGCCTCTCTTCCAAATGATTCTATTGGCCGCCTAGCGGCCAATCAGGAGCCGAGAAAGTCGGCTCCTGATTGGCTGCTAGGCGGCCAATAGAATAATGCCCGCGGATCGCATCATAAATCACATGCTTATCGCAGCGTGTATAGGGACCTTTAGCCCCTGCTAGGATCACATGAGATACATTGTATGCAAAAGGACCGCTTACAATGTATCTTATGCGATCCTGCCTACCAGCAGGTGCTGTGTGTGATTGAGGGGTATTACATGCAAGGTACTGCATGTGACACCGTACCCTAGTGGATGGAGGCCTTAAGAATATAGGAGCCAGTATTTTTACCCTGCACAGAAACAAAATAATTCCCCAGAATCTAACTCTCTCATGTTACATTTGCCCCACCTGCAGTGCAGCATGGTTTTGCCCATTTTGAGTACCACGCTGCCCTGCAATTAGGTCCAAATTAGGCCCACTATACCAGACACCCTAATGCAAGCAAACTATGGCCCTTTAGCTGTTGTGAAACTACACATCCCAGCATGCCTTGCAATAGTTTTAGCATTTCCTAATAGTAAAACTGTGGCAAGGCATGATGGGACTTTCAAAACAGCTGGAGAGCCATAGTTTGGACATGCCTGTCCTAATGCCTATTAAATATTATACAACACACAGTAAATGCCAACTACATATTATGCCAAGCACAGTAATGCCTATTACATATTATGCCACACACCATAATGCAACTGGCACCATAGTGCCCCTACTAGTGGTGCTTTCACACATTCTTCTTCCATGAGTTCCACTTACACACATAATGTCCCCTGAAGAGCCGCTTACCTACAGTATATGCTTATTCATTGTCAGGGGTTTCTTGCTTGTTGCCAGGGGGTTACATGCTTGTTGCCAGGGTGGGGGGTTACATGTTCTTTGCCAGGAGTTTCATGCTCGAAGTCAGAGGAGATTGCATGTTAATTGCCAGGGGGCTGAAGGCTCACATCGCTCCCAGAATCTGCACTGCCTATTGCGCTGGGTGCTCTGTGCTCCCTGACAGACACTAGAGGTGCGGGAACACCACTATAATCTGTCTGCCACAAGGTGACTGCCATCTTTGGAGGGGCACAGGGTTGTTGTCTGCGTGCTGAGAGAGACCCTGCACCCCTGCAGCTTGCCACTCCCCTGCCACTTGTCCTGAATCCTGTCCTCAGGTAGGTGCAACGAAGGATGGAGGAGACAGGGCCGGCGGCACGTCCTCTTCCCTCCTTGGCTTCCTGAGCTACTGCTAGTCACCCTCCCTATGCCCTGCTTATGTACAAACTATAAAGAACATTATATTAATATATTATGCATTGGACGTTTTATAACACCCATCGTCAGCACAGTGGCACAATGGTGTGCATGCTGCCTCACATCACTGAAATCTTGGGTTTAATTCCTACCAAGGTCCCATATGTGTGGGGTTTGTGCGTTGTACCATGTTTGGCTGGGTTTCTTCAAGTGCTTTGGTGTCTTCCCACAATATAACATGTATATTAAATGGTTTCTGCCCGAAAAAATGAACCCTTCTTTGTGTGCATGGTTGTGCACATGTGGATATGAATATAAGGGTCTATATACTAAGCCTTGGGGGTCCATTTATCATATAATATTTGCAGCTAATTCATCAAAAACACCTATTTTCAGGGGTTAGCCTCAACTATTAAGCATCCCCCAAATGTATGTAGGAGGGACCACAGCAGGAATCTCCAATCCATCCTGCCACACTCGCAGCCGCTCCCTCCATAAGTTACTATGGGGGATACAATGCTGCCCGATGTATCACCTTCAGGCAGCATCGCAGTGGGTCCCTGGGCTACTACCATTCTGAGATGGCAGTAGCCCATTGTAGCCTATGGGCTACAGACCACCACACTGCTGGTGGGGCAGTGTGGTAAGCGCGGGGGGGCGGGGCACCTGGGGTAAGAGCCCGCGTGGACGGAGCCCTTGTCTCCGTGTCTGCTGGATGATACATTCAACTGAAAGGATCGCATATTGCAATGTGGTCTTGGGTGGCATTTGTGCATTGCATATGCGATCCAATGATAAATGGACCCCTTGGAGATAAGTGGATGGAGATAAATGGCCTTATTTATCAATGAATGACAAAGCTTATTGGGGAAATTTACTAAGATCGAATGGCTACGAATGCACGAATTTGTAGCCATTCGATGTCAATTACCGGCCATAAATTTACTAAGCGTAAAACACGTGGGTGTTCTCTGTTTTATGACCGGTATATTCATTTGTATTGTTAATATTAATAAATATACCATCAAAAGAACAAGTAAGTATTTCACCATTCACTTGAATGGTGAATCCATATTTACTATCAGTTCATATATTGAATCTGTCCTGTAATTAAGCAGAAAATGCCCCTGGAAAATACTGCTCATTTTCCAGGTGTATTGGGCTGAAGCCTGCAAGGATCACTAAGATCTGTGCAGGCTTCTCTGTGTAAAAATAGAATAAATAAATAAATAATAGAAAACAAAACCGGCGTGCGGTCCCTCTGTCCGGCAATAACCAGCCGCCGGCTCTCCGAGACGGTCCTGGTTCCAGAAATGCAGGGGGAAAAACAGCTAGTATCCCTCTGTATTTCTTAAACCAGTACTGGGTTCTTGGTCCCAAAATATGGGGGACAAAATAACTAAGGGTACCCCATAATTTGTAAACCAGCACTGGGCTCAAACAGCCAGCGGTGCCTTTCACAGCCGGGGGGGGGGGGGGGACACGGACTTTTGACACAAGCAGATGACAGCCATGGCTAGTCAGCCAGGGCTGGTCCCTGGGAGAGTGGGAATCCCCCAATAAAGGATAAAGGGATCCCCCCTCCAGGGCACCCCCAGCCCAGGATGAAGACCGAGGCTGTCCCTGGTGCTCCTGGGTGGTGGGCATTGGGCTGTTGCAAGGAAAAGTGTAAAAAATAGAAATATAAACATTGAGTTTTGTTGTTGAACAACATTTCATAGCAAGCCTCCCCCGCATGCAGGGACTTGGCAAACCACAAGTCCCAGCATGTGGGGCATTAATGTTCCAATAAAACACAAACACTGTTTTAAATAAAAATTGAATACACACAATATTCACACATACTTACCTATCTTGCCACAGGTTCGGTCCACTTCTCCAGTAGAATACAAGGTGGTACAGTACCTGTGAAAGAAAATCATATGCACCAGCTCCCCGCATAGATCGGTCCACTTTGTTCCTTCTAGGCATCCACGGGTTACAAATAACAAACCACTGACCTGACACCAAATGAACCTCAGTGTGTTTATAATTGCAGCTCCTCCCCGAGACTGAGGGATATCCCACTGACATATTCACCTGGTCCTCCCTCAGCCAATCAGGAGCGGGCTCCGTTGCTGATTGGCTTTCTCGGCTTCATAGAATCCCATGTTATAAGTTTAATTTGAGCGTCTATGTGTTAAGCTGTCAATGTCGACCTAGTGTATATTGACCATTTATAGGTGTCAACCTAGTCACTGTCGACCATTAGTGGGCGACCTAGTGACTGTTGACTTAGGCATTGTCGACACAGAGAGAAGATACCCAACAGTACTGGGTGCAGTAACAGGGTTCTGTGACAATAGCATTTCCTGACCTACCTTCCCTCTACTTAAGCCTTTAAAGTATTATGACCTTTGTATTGCTCCACCACCATAGTCCACTGCAGAACAGCTCTTTATAGCATTTTATAAGACTCCATTCTCCCCCTCATACTGGGCCTTATTCTGGTTGGAGCGGCCGGGCCGTACGCGTACGTCCCGGGATTTTTTATGATCTGCGCATGCGTACATTCGCTAATGCGCAGGCGCGAACACTCCACAACGCTTACGGCCGGGTCTCTACGTGCGAAAAAACCTATACGCGAGTGTACGGGCATTGGGGGCGGCATAGGGGCGTGATGAGGGGAGCGGCCGAAATAATGAGGGAAAATGGGCGTAAATATGGGTGTACACGGGGGTGTGCACCAAAAATGAGCGGTGCTACTACCGCACGATCGACTAAAGCACCGTTCATTTCGGACACAAAACAGGCGGCCGCCAACCGCCATCTCAAACCACCCCTACAGATACCGCATGCCAGCGTGCGCCTGGGTTAGCTAATTTACACGGATTACTACCAAACACATACACCTGAATGTAATAACCAATGCTGCAGTCTATTAAGTCCAAACCATGATTTCACTACCTGCAAGCCACACACAACACTCTAACACATTGGAAGGTTATCTTTCTATACTTCTCTACATTTAAAGGTTTGTTTAATTTAAGGTAAGAATCTTTGTAAGACCTGCTTATATATGCTAAGGTAGGTATTTGTTAAACAGTTCGACACATTCAATACGTGCTTTCATAGACTTTACACAGTAGCACACTCAATCTACACAAGTCGACATGTGTCAACGTGTTCACTCTAATACAAACATAGGTTTTGTATTTATGATACAATAACATAAACCACATCTAACACCTACAAAGGATGTTTCAGCAATGTTTTAAGCCCATGCCCACTATTTTGCACATTAATTAATTCAATCAATTAATTAATTTTCATAATTATAGTTGAAAGGCAAGATTTGCAGGTCCATATATATGAAGGGTATGTCAGCGTACACGGACGTACGCTCACTCTCACGAGCGGTGACATAAGCTGACTTTTCTATTGAAAACAATAGGGACCCGTCCGTGCAAGCTGGCGTACGCTCAGATAGCCGCAAGAAGTCGGTGGGAAGACGGACGAGAGACGTCCGTAAACGGTGGTGTACGCTCAATTGTACGCCAGTTGTCGGAGTGTAAGGGCTGGCCCGTCGGTGTACGTTGGCGTACGCTCAATTGTACGCCACTCCCCTTTGACGTTGTTTCTGGCCGTACGTATGCGGCTGAGTTGTGGGTGGACTTAACCCCAACGGCCGCGTATGGATAGCGTACGTTAATAGCGAACGTACGCACGTTTGGCCGCTCCAACCAGAATAAGGCCCACTGTTCCTTAACTGATGTGTGAGAGAGAGAATTGGTCCCAAACTGATGAAAAGGCTTGGAGCAAAGCATGGACTGAGATAGTGAAAAGTTTCATTGCTACTACAGTAAAGCAAACATCCTACAAAATATATTGTTGTTGGTATTATATACCTGAACCCTGACCAGTTAAATAGGATGTGCCCATAGCAACATGCCATGTGAAATAGAACTCCTATCTTCAAGGCGTAACTATGTCAGTACCATAGGTGCAAGGGGTGCAGCTGCTGTGGGCCCAGAGCTGAAGGGGGCCCATCTTTGCTGCGTATGCATACCCTCCAACATGACCCATTCCATTAGGTACAAAATGCTCTGTTCCTGGACTTCCCTGCCAGTGGCAGTTACAGATGTGAGCCTGCAGCACAGTCAAATATTCAAAAAGGGGAGTCACACCAGCTGCACTCCCAAACATCACTGAGAGTTGATGTGACCCCCCCTCTTTGATTATTGGACTGTGCTGTAGGCTCACATCTGTAACTGTCACTGGCAGGGAAGTCCAGGAACAGAGCATTTTGTACCTAATGGGATGGGTCATGTTGGAGGGTATGCGTATGTAATATGTTTTACATATATTTATCACCATCAGTTGCCTTACAAACTTTTGCTATGGGGCCCATGAATATCTAGGTCCGCCTCTGACTGCTGTCTTAGTAAATTTCCCCCTAGGTACTAAAAAACTATGCTTGCCACATTGCAGCTATTGAAATCACCTGCAACCTCCTCTTTAGTTACATCTGGGCCATGGTTTCTAAGGGAACCCTTTTACCACTCTTGTCTCCTTCCTTGATATTGTGGGCTGTGTTATATGATTATACAATGCCTTTCTTTTACCGGATTATTATTTTACATAAACTACATTTGTCTCATCTTCACTGTAAATCTTTCTTATTTTGCTATGTAAATTATTTTTTACTTTCGTTACTTACCGTATATACTCGAGTATAAGCCGAGTTTTTCAGCACATTTTTTTGTGCCTGAAAAATCCCACCTCGGCTTATACTCGAGTGAGGGTTATGTGGCACCCCAGCCTGGGGTGCCCCGAGGCACCCTGCAGGGAACCAACGCTAGGTGGTTGCTAAGTGACCCACTTAGCAAAATACAAGGACATGACAGCCTGAAGAGTCACGCCGGAGGCGTGCGGTCGGCGCTGTGACATCTGGCTGCCTCTTTCTATTGACCCCGGATTGATAAACAGGCCAGGGCACACAAAGGGACGGGAGGCCGGAAGTAGTAGTGCGGGGGGGGGGGGGGAGAGGAGAGGAGCTGCGTGCAGAAGGTCGCCTGCACCGGGAGCCTGAGAGGGAAGAGGAGCAGCCAGACCCCGCCGACAGCCGAAGGAGGGAGAAGGGTCTGAGGGGGAGACGGCGCGTTTAGGGGGGAGCAGACCTGAGTGGCAGCTAGAAGACCGGATGGGCGGCTGTAGCGCCCACACTAGCGCGGCGCCCACACTAGTGCACCCCCTGGCAGAAGATGGAGCGTGGAGTGCCAGACCCTGCCGGCGGCAGCCAGTGATGAGACCGCAGCACCAAGCAGCCAGCTCACCGGACACCGGGAGTCGCAGTAGTGACGGGAGGGAGCCTGCAACTGAGTCCAGGTCTCAGATACACACTCCCTACCCAACACCACATCCGGACGCCTAACCTACCCGGCATTGCATAGCCATCCTCCCTGCCCACCTGAGCCTGCACTTGCGCCCCTTCCAGCGCATTGAGTGTCCTCCCCAAGCTCCAGTACCCCCTACGGGACCAGTAACACACATTCCCCACTTAGGGGTGTAGCACTACGTGTCCCCGGGCACACAGGGAATTTGGTCCCTCACTGTGCAGTTCCTTGGTACTGTGGCCCCTTGGGTCCCCCTCAGACAGCTGCAGCCTGAGCTTTCCATCCTTCCAGGGGCCACCACTGCCTCCCCAAGGCTTATACTTGAGTCAATGATTTTTTCCAGGTTTTTGGGGTAAACTTCGGTGCCTCGGCTTATATTCGGGTCGACTTATACTCGAGTATATACGGTAATTACAGTTTATTATTCTATACTTATTTCTGCTAAATCCTGGGTCTAATGTGCTTAATTTCTATGCTGTTCTGTATTGTTTCTTCTTAAAACATGTCAAAATAATAATATTTGTATTGTATATATTTCTGCATGTCAGTAAATGATCAGAACTAAAGGTATTTTGATTTAAGGGTTTGGTCACAGAAAACTCCTATGTCAATATACATGCAATACAAATGTTTCTTGCAAAGCACAAACTACAGCTCAAAGTTACCAACTAACCTGACAATGTATATCTGGCCATACAGGTAGTGAGGATAATTAGCGTATCAGTGATTGTCTGAGTCTGTCTGAATCACTGCAGTGGCACAGGTCCAGTACTCTAGAAAGAAGACAGGGTGTAACAGTGTGGAGATATTATGCAAGGCACTCTTAAAACAACTGGCAGCAGAATGCTGTGTTACCCAAGCAGCTCTGCAACCTGCACGCAGTGCCTGCGTGGACACATATTCCTCAGTCAGGAAATAAGACTATACTTGGATATTCAAAGGAGGGCATGTGGTAACAATATTGGTTTCTGCGCATCAATCAAAGCAAATTGGAAGAGTCTTCAATATGATCTCTCCAGGTTGTAGTGAACAATAGGACCAAGATGTCCCAGGATGCCCTTAAGCTGCAATAGGAAAATAGGATATCACCGAAAATTATTAATCAAATTCATTTATACTTTTAGAACCAAGCGCATTTGATTGTTAACTTCATTGGAATGTAAACTTTTAATTAAGAGGTTTAGAACAGAAAACAAATGAGAGAGAAGACGCCCTGTTTAGGGAAGTGTAAAAGTTTTACCAAGGTACATAATTTTCTTATTGTTATAAGTCTAGGCTGGAGACAGTTCTGGTTTATGGTTTGTCATACCCCTTTTACACCCAAAATCCTGGATCTGACCAGGCATTTGGAACAAGGATCCAATCCGGGTTGGATCCGGGATTGACCCCATTTACACTGCGGTGCCCACCCGCAGTGGAGACAGAGGCGGCACTTGGAGATAACATCATCTCCAAGCTCTGGGACAGTGGTCATCCCCGCCTGGACCGCTGATCGCTGTGCCTCCGTGCACCAGCCGTCGTCCGCGAGGTGAATGGATGCCGCACACAGGCAATGCTCGTTGCCAAGGGGGTTTCATGCTCATTGCCACAGGGGAATACATGCTCTGCCATGGGTGGTTCATACTCGTTGCTATGTGGGAGTTAGGCTTACGGTGACATCCGCGAGCCCAGAAAATGGAAGTGATGTGACAGCCGTGCAAAGCACGGTGAGCTGCCTGGTTGTCTTCTGAGCAGGTCCACGGCTATTTGAAATATCTGACATGTTGCCAGGTCGTCAGCCAATAGGAGCCACTCCTGATTGACTGCCGGGTCAAGAGCTCCTATTGACTGGCTTGACAATATTTCAAATAGCCGTGGACCTGCTCAGAAGACAGCCGGGCAGCCCACAGCTCTCTGCCCGGCTGTCACATCGCTTCGTTCTGCCAGGTGAGCTGGCGTGCAAAAGCAGCGTCTGTAGGTTGGGGGGAAGTGATACGGCATACCTGCAATATATTTCTTACAGGTACGCCGTACCAGGCTGTACTCCCTTACTTGCACCACTAAATTCTGCAGATAGTTCATAATTGGCACACTCATACCTAAAACACAGCCTGTGTTTATATTATTAAAAGCTGTGGCATCTATTGCTGTATTGCTGGTCTTTGCCGTTGCTGTTCTAACATGTCAGTTCTGGTATGCGCTAACACAATCACAATTAAAAATTTAAAAAAGCCCACATATTTCTACTGGGTAATACAATGGCTGCACACAATATATGTACTGGCTTTTTAATATCCATTACACTGGGCACAACACACATGCATTTGTTTGATGCTGCAGTTGTCGTCTAAATCCACGGAAGTACACGGAAATCTAGTTTTAGTTAAATAAGTGGAAAAAAAGAGCACATAGAGGGAGAGGAATTAAAGTATTTTAACCGAGCAGGTTCCAAAAATCTATTGTCGTTTGTTTTTAAAACTATTGAAAATAAAAAATATTCCAGGCAAGAAGGAGGTACGGAATTTTTGTAGGTGTGAAAACAAGCAGCAAGATATTCTTAGCTTTTATGAAGTAGACTAATTTATCTGTTACATAATGTACTTTTCAAACCGGTTTAACCAGAAACAATTAATATGTTTATTGTTACATTACCAAACTCATCTACCAACCCCGTTGTTATTTTATGCAGAAATCTCTGGAGGATTTAAAGACTAATTTGACATTGTCCTTTTTTTTGTCTATTTGAGATTTTGCTTTCCTTGCTGGAAATCTAAACAGTGGCCCTTATTCTGATCTGTGCGGAAATTCCCGCATTCTTACGGAGCGGTCCGCACGCCACGGCGTTTTGCCGCATGCGGCCATCGTCCGTCGAAACGCCCACGTGTCCTCCGCATTCGGACGGACTCACTCTTTAAGAACAGGGCGTGTTTACGGACGACATACAAAGCATGCGTGTGCGGGAGAAACACTCCGATTCGGCACGGTATTACAGAGTATTACAGAGTATGCTCGGGAATACCGCATCCGAACGGGAGCCAAGCGGTGCTACCGCACGTAAGCGGAGTATTTACGCCAAACAACCCACTATGAAGTATCTTCTGCAATACATCACATGACCCACTTATTCAATTACCTATCCTCATAAAAAACTTCTTATTTGGAATTGGAATCAATTAGATGCCAATATATCCTTACAAGCATGCCTAACACATGCATTGCACACATTAACCCTTACAGCAATTGAAGTGCAATGGTTTCAATTAAAGCACTGACAAGCGTCCTATTAGTGAGTAATGAGTAAAGGAGTAGATTCTATTGGGTTCAGGTGTTAATGGTTGTAGTCATTAGGCGTACGTTCGCCTACCGCATGAACGAGTGGTGTCCGCAAAGCAATAGTACACTTGTGGACACCGCACATTTCTGCCCTTTTTGATCGCGTGCATTCGGAGTGGTTTCCGAATGTACGCCCCCCAACATAAGTGTACTCCCCCGTGTCCGCCCATGTTTCCGCCCCGTTTTGCCCACTTTGAAACTACGCCCATGTGTCATTCCGCATGACGCCCATAATACGCCCCTATTTCCCGAATGATAGCGGTGAACAGTTTTGGACGGGATTTGGCCGAACTGGTACCGAGTCAAGGCGTGGCACATGCGCGTAGCGTTCTCCACGCATGCGCAGACGCCATAAAGACGCGATCCGTAAGTACGCGGTAAAGTCCGCGTCAATCAGAATAAGGGCCAGTGTGAGATTGCTGCTACACGCCACAATGACAATTCAAGTTAAAAGACATTGACAAGAGTAATAATGAAATGACCCATTGCCGATGACAGAGAAATTAGCCTAACACTGCACTTTCCTAAAGATAGAGCGAGATGGGTAGATAGATAGATAGATAGATAGATAGATAGATTACATACAATTTTGTGTGTTATGCTGGCCATAAATCAAACCAACTTTCATCCAACTGACTGACCATCCAAATATTCTGCCAACTAAAATCCCACCCTACCCCACACACACCTAACCAACTTGTTCATCAGACCAGCCAACCTGAGAACTTTTTCCTCATAGAAAGAACAGAGAAGGACTCTCTCTTTTTTGGGGGCACAATTTTTTTGGGGCAAAAAAGAGAGAGTCCTTCTCTGTTCTTTCTATGTTCCATGCTCTGGCAGACCTGCAGGGGATCCTGTTAACTATTGCATTGAATTGCTTGTTTCTCCCACTGCATGGATTTTGAAAACCACTTTGAAAACTTTTAGCTTGAAAATAAAACCTTTTTGCATTTGTTTAATTTTTTGGTGTGCCAGTTTCCAATACTTGATTGCATTTTCCATTACGTGACTGTACACCCGCAACATTGCCCTTTTAAGTGTGCAGACTGTTCCTAACCATATATATATATATATATATATATATATTATATATATATAGAATGAAGAAATGGGCACTCACCAAGGACTTAATCAGCAACATCAGTTTATTGTAGGTACATCCGACGTAACGTAACGTTTCGATCTAGTATAGACCGTCATCAGGAATAAGTACAACAGGTAAGGTCAAGCTCATATTCAGCACAGGCAACCTGGTATCCATCCTCCAGAGAGGATACAATTGTATAGCCTCACCGGGCCAGTTTATATACCTAAGTCCCGGAAGTGATGTCATCACTTCCTGGTTGTACACCACTGCGAGTCAAAATAACGTAAATACTGTATATGTGTCACTCAAAACGATCCCAAAGAGTATATGGGCATCGGGGTAAATATAGAGTAAAAACAGCGGGTGCAAAAGGTCCAAATTCATAACGTTACTGCTTAATACGTCCGACCGGAAGTCACTAGTGCGTTCCACCGCGCCGGCGGACGTGACGTTTTGCGTTCCACCAGCCACGCGAAATAAGGAAGGGAAGGCTGGGAACCACCGCTTCACCGGAAGTGTCCCCTGCGTTCCATCCATGTCAGCAGCGGAAGGTGTTGCGTGTCAGCTGTAGCTAGGCATCAGGCTAACGCATCTTATACTACATCCGGCTAGTGTGCAGAAAAGCATTAGCGCGTTATCATAGTAACCCTTTTGCCACTCTACCGCTGTGTCCATCAGGTGACCGCAAAGTAGTCACAAAAACGGAATATATTTATTAAATCAGGCGCTAAGTGTACAGGACATATAAAGCAGCCCAGGTGAGGATCACTAGTACTGGCAAATAATAAACATAAAAAATAAAGTATATACATATTTACAAATGGCCATATAAAGCCAAAATTTTTATAATTTTATAGTTTTAGGTATTTTTATAGTTTTATATATATTTTTAAAAAAAAGGTGATTCTGTTCAGGTATTAGAAGTATAATACATATGCATATAATTATATCTTTATCATACGTATGGGAGCAATATGGCTCGCTGAACATCATATCTATACACACCAAAAGTATGACATAAATAAAATTGAATAAACTAAATAAACAAGAACAGCCTAGAGACACCAACCCTAGCTTCAAAAAAGCAAAAAAATCCGAACTGAGAAAAATGAAAAACTTAATCATAAAACTGAAAAAACAGGAAAAAGGTAATGGGTCATTTCATCTCAAAAAGATAGATAGTGGATTTGTTTCATTAAGTCCCTTAGGTGCAAGGGAATCCAGCTCAAAGATCCACTTTGATTCTCTTTTCTTGAGCATAGTGTCTCTATCCCCTCCCCTTACGGGTTTTGGGATGTGATCAATCAACATGCACCGGAGGCTGGCCACACTGTGACCGACTTTGGCGAAATGCTTCGCAACAGGCTTGTCTGATGTCTTAGTTTCTAAAGCCGCCCTAATCGAAGTGCGGTGATTCGCCATTCTGTCCCTAAAATTACGTTTGGTCAGGCCTACGTAATACAGGCCACATGGACAGATTAAAATGTAAATTACGTAGTCCATCCTGCAGTGGAGACGATGTTTGATAGGGATTTTCTTCCCACTGTGTGGGTGAGCAAAAGAGGAACCTGTCATTAGAGACCTACATGTTGTGCAATCACTGCATTTGAAGCAACCTTTACGAGCCTGTGGGATCCAGGTGCCTGAAGTTTTTGTAGGTTGACTTAGCGGTCTCATCAGTAGGTCTTTGAGGTTCCGTCCTCTTCTGTAAGCACACATAGGGGGGACTTTGCTGACCCCTGAGAAAGCAGGATCCGTGGCAATTATTGGCCAAAATTTCGTCAGTTTCTGCTTCTTCTTGTGTGCACCAGTATCATAGGTGTTAGCATAGATCATTCTTGGTCTAACATCAGGGGATAAAGATATCGTCTGGTCTGCAGTTAGTTTGGACCTTGCCTTGGTGAGGCACCGGGAGAGAGTGGCGTCTGAATACCCACGTTCTTTAAAGCAAGAGTGCATTTCATCAATTTGTTCTTCAGTCGTGGTCAAATCTGTATTATTCCTAAGAACTCTCAGGAATTGAGACACTGGGAGGTTCTCCTTAAGATGTGGCGGATGGTGGCTAGTTGCATGAAGTAATGCATTTCTATCAGTGTCCTTACGGTACAGTCTCGTTCCCAAGCCATGATCAACTCTAAAGAGTGTAACATCTAAAAAATTAATTTCCAAAGAACTAAAAGAAAACGTGAAGCGGATTGGCGTCTCTAGGCTATTCAAACAAAAAAGCATGTCCTTCAGGTCCTGCTCACTGCCCAACCAAATCAAAAAAACATCGTCAATGTATCGACGGTAGTAGAAGATGTTTATGCCAAATCTGGGAAAAATATGTAGCTTCTCATAGCATGCCATATAAAGATTGGCATAGGCTGGGGCCAAATTGGACCCCATAGCCGTGCCCGTTTTTTGTATGAAGAATTTATCTCCATACATAAAGTAGTTTCTGGTCAGGACCAAAGAGGTGAGCTCCACCAGAAATTCAGTAGGAGGGCCCACCCGTGTGGTATCCTGTAGTGTCTGTCTGATCACCTCTAAACCTGTCCCATGAGGGATCACGGTATAGAGAGAAGCCAAATCCATCGTTACAAGTATGGCTCCTGATGGTATATCTGAGATATTAGTCAGACTCTCTAGAAGGTCACCCGTATCTCTCAAATAGCTTGGAGTCTTCACAACATAGGGCTGTAAATGATAGTCCACAAACCTTGCCAAAGGCTGCAGGACGGATCCTCTGGACGATATAATGGGTCGGCCAGGAGGATCCGTCAAGCTTTTGTGGATCTTCGGCATAGTATATATAATTGGACAGATAGGGTAATCAACTTTAAGAAAGCCACATACATTTTCATCAATCCATCTTGCCCCAAATGCCAAATCTAACACTTTGTCCACCTCTTTTTTAATCTTAAGTCCGGGGTCACCTGGCAAACACTGATATACCAAGGCGTCACCTAGTTGTCGTCGGATTTCTTTGTCGTAATCCACCCAGTCCTGGATGACCAACGCACTCCCTTTGTCGGCCTGTCTAAAGACCAGGGAGTCGTTGGCCATCAAGGACTTGAGTGCCTCACGTTCAGCTACTTGTAGATTATGGTAATGTGGCTGTGAGGGTGACAAATCCTTTGAGCAATCAGTGAGTCTCATGAATGTTTTGAGACTCGGGTTGGCATTAGGGGGGTCAAACATGCTAGGCTGTTTGAACAAGGGCATCTCAATGCTGGTCTCCTTATTATTAAAAAATTCTCTAAGTCTGAGCTTGCGCCCAAACTTATAATGATCAATGTTGGACTGAAAAGGTTGATGGTCACAGGTAGGAACAAATGAGAAACCAAATGACAGAACTTTGGTTTCACTAGCTGTCAAATGGTGGCTGGAAAGATTAATTACAGAATCCACTATTTGCGATTCCTGCCCCTTCTTCTTCTGGTTGTACCCGCCCCTTCTTGAGGGGTATCGGGGTCTTCCCCCGACGTCGCTCCGATTTTTGATCGGGTGTCCCGAGAAAAAGACCCAGTAGGGGGTTTGGGGAATCTCTGGTTACCCTCCCCTCTCTCTGACTCAGAGTTAGATGCTGACGTGGAGGAATATTGTTGTTTAAATCGGTTTTGCCTAAAGCGGTTCCTGTTGGGGCCAGACTCACCCTTAAGCCACCTATAGACTTGATGTGTGCTATAGTCGTTATTTACTGTGGCCAACTTGCGTCTCTTGAACGCTACCAATTCTCTCTCAAATGTTCCTATCTGTTCTTTCAACTTATCAGTCCACTTATTCTTCTTGTCAGATAATAATGCTGCAAGGTGTGTGGAATTAAACTCTTCAATCTCAGTAAGGACACTGATAGAAATGCATTACTTCATGCAACTAGCCACCATCCGCCACATCTTAAGGAGAACCTCCCAGTGTCTCAATTCCTGAGAGTTCTTAGGAATAATACAGATTTGACCACGACTGAAGAACAAATTGATGAAATGCACTCTCGCTTTAAAGAACGTGGGTATTCAGACGCCACTCTCTCCCGGTGCCTCACCAAGGCAAGGTCCAAACTAACTGCAGACCAGACGATATCTTTATCCCCTGATGTTAGACCAAGAATGATCTATGCTAACACCTATGATACTGGTGCACACAAGAAGAAGCAGAAACTGACGAAATTTTGGCCAATAATTGCCACGGATCCTGCTTTCTCAGGGGTCAGCAAAGTCCCCCCTATGTGTGCTTACAGAAGAGGACGGAACCTCAAAGACCTACTGATGAGACCGCTAAGTCAACCTACAAAAACTTCAGGCACCTGGATCCCACAGGCTCGTAAAGGTTGCTTCAAATGCAGTGATTGCACAACATGTAGGTCTCTAATGACAGGTTCCTCTTTTGCTCACCCACACAGTGGGAAGAAAATCCCTATCAAACATCGTCTCCACTGCAGGATGGACTACGTAATTTACATTTTAATCTGTCCATGTGGCCTGTATTACGTAGGCCTGACCAAACGTAAATTGCAGTATTAAAATACAGATAGCAGAAAAGGTTGTACCCTTAATAGGTGGTGAGTGACAAGAGGGATATGGAATAGTAGAGAGTTGGTGATAACACTCAAAAAGTGGATTAGGTTGTTCCCGAAAGAGAATGCCCTGGTGATGAGCGGTGAGCGCTGCTGCGCGCTCCCGCATCATCTCCGGGAAAGCCACTCATCTGCTAGTTATACCAGCAGATGAGTGGCGTTGAAGATGGCTTTGCATAGCTCTGTGCTATGCAACACTGTCCTCCCCCCTCCGTTGGCGCCGGGCCTGGGGAAAGCCGCTCAGTGTGTATGCACTGAGTGGCTTTCCCCGCAGCAATGATTGTCATCATCGCTGTCCATACACGCTGTGCATAGTCGCCCAGTGTGTATGTGTCCTTACTGTCTTGCAATTATACAGTGGTTGTGCAGTAGACACAAGACTAAAGATGGTTACACACTAGGAAATACAGTATGTTGCCCGATTATCGTAAAGTGTTTACCCACTATGCCACATGTGGGTAAACACTTTACGAAAGTGTTTATCGTAAAGTGTTTACCCACTATGCCACATCCTATGCCGCATCCTTTATCGGCTCTATGCTGTTTGATCCCCACTGGTGCAAGAGTGTGTATGCACACACCAATGTCAACTCCCAGCTGAGTTCTGTCGCTGCCGATGTTAGGTTAGGTACACATCGTATACTGTATACCAAGCATAATCATTTAAAAAAAATAATAACAGCAAAAAAACCAGCAAAATATCAGACACAGTCAAAATCATGGGCATGCGCACATTGAGTGTTAGGGGTGCAAAGGCACCCCCTAATGCTGTGCACACCCTTATGAACTCCTCCCACTAGCAATACTAGTAATATCTTTTACCAAAGACTTTTTTTTTACTTTTTAAATTTTATAACTTTATTCCATTAAAAGAAGTTCCCATCAATTATGTGTGTTTTGCATCATTAATTGTGCTAGACCATTGTCGTCATATCACTACATACCTGCGTCATCCATATATGTTTGTGACTTTATTTGCATGTACTGTTACACAGATTCATTAGAAGATTACAACTGAAATAGGCAGGAGTTTTTGGTGTGGCTGAGAGACTTTTTATATTGTAGTGCAGGGTTTCCCAACCACGGTCCTCAAGGCACACCAACAGTGCAGGTTTTGTAGATATCCAGGCTTGAGCACAGGTAACTTAATTAGTACCTGAGTGATTCTGATTAAACCATCTGTGCTGAAGCCTGGATATCACTAAAACCTGCACTGTTGGTGTGCCTTGAGGACCGTGGTTGGGAAAGCCTTTTGTAGTGAGTGCCAATACATGATGGTAGACACGTCTGATTGGCAATGTTAGACACACCCAAATGGGCAGTGTTAGACTTTGGTCAAAATCATGCACAACTACACACCAGAAGGCAAAATTAAAAAAGTTACTTCTACAATCACTTTTTCAATACATATACTGTATATATACTCATTTATCGAAAGAAAACTAAGATAACATTTTGGACAAATTTTAGGACAATGCAGAAATGACAAGAAATAATTGTCAAGATCCACCAACATTTTGAAGTGACAGACAAAGTAACTTCAAAGGATATATCAATTTAAAAT
Organism: Crinia signifera; assembly: GCF_055691185.1. NCBI lineage: Eukaryota > Metazoa > Chordata > Amphibia > Anura > Myobatrachidae > Crinia > Crinia signifera. The sequence continues at coordinate 208,675,248 of NC_139220.1, forward strand.
GATTGAAACAACATAGCATATAGCATCAAAACAATGTTGCATCAGAACAAAATGGTGCAGCTGAAAGGAAGAACAGAATCAGGAGCAGAAATTATCTTGGTTGTCACAGAAGCCCCTTCCCTGCTAAATGTGTCCTAGGGAGCCTATTTATCAATGTGTTTGAGCTATTTAAAACTCGTTGCATATCAGCGCACATAAGAACGCCTGTAACCACCCCAGTTGCATCTCTTCATTCATAAGGGTTGATGCATCTAAATTGTGTACAACATTAAACAATGGTCTTTGTGAGCTATGCACTATATTTTGTGCAGTATATTTTAGAAAAATACCCTATACAGAATGGCATATATTTGACACTAAATGAGCCCCACTGTGATCAACATGTATTATCAGTTCACAGTTCTGATGTTTGTAATGTGGGATATCTGATTGATAGGTTGACATTGTATAGAACGACAGTTTATAGGCCGACACCCAAACCTCGACATGCACAAGGTCAACAATTGACAAAATGTCGACATGTGGAAACGTTGATGAAAGTTTTCACATTTTTTTCCTTATTCTTTTAAAGTTTTTCATATTTTAACATCCACGTGGGCTCCGATCGCTTACGCTAAAGTATACTTGCCTACTTTTGAAAACTAGTTTCAGGGAGATTATAGTTGGTAAAATAATTTTGCACAGCCCCCATTGAGGGGGCGTGTCATGCTCCACCAAAAGGGTGTGTCTAGTTCCATATATGGAGAGATTGTAAAAAGAGATTGTGAACATGGCACCTAGAAGTGTGGGTGTGTACTGCTACATCTGAGAGGAATCTTTTAAAATGACTTATATCCAAATGTTGATGAGCCCCAAAACAGTTTGTAAGAGCTACTCTACTTGGTAAAGTGCTGGGAAATGGTGCTGATGATTCAATGTAAATATATCTGTCTCTCATTCCTTTTTTTCCCCCAAAAATGTAACAGTGTAATGTGGGCTAGGTGAAATGAGGGAGCTTGCTAGACTAATGAAGGAGAGAGGGAGATTACTGCTATTTCAGGGAGTCTCCTGCAGAATGCAGGAGGGTAGGCAACTATGTGCTAAAGTGGCCCAAAGCATAGCAAGTGATTTGATCAATGTGAGGTTATGCCCTCCACTAACTGGGAGTCTATGTAGACAGGTGTCGACATTGACACAAAACCACCACAAAATATTTGTGTCAAACTTTTACACGTCTAGGGCCCTTATTCTGATCTGTGCGGCCGGAGCCGCATACGTTGCTCCGGCCGCACAAACCAATCCCCGCCTACAAGACGGATCGCCACGGCCGTCCGTACGCGGACGGCTGGCGATCCGCATGAAAATGGTGGGGCGTACGCCTCCACCATGGTGGGAGCTGCCCCCTGCATTCGATGGTCGACGACCATCGAAGGCAGGGCCGCACGCTCCACCAGGTCACGCAAGCTTAGACCACACGGACAATCGTCCGTGTGAAAGCTTGTATGGGGGCGGAGAGCTGACATCCGGCGATGTCAGCGTTCCGCCCCCATCACTGGCGTCATAGCCTCATTACCATGCATACGCCCCGCGTTTGCATGGGAACGCCCATGAAACGCGGGGCGTATGCATAGGGAAATGAGGGTATTAAGCCCCTCACGCCCCTATACGCCCCCTTTGCGGCGTATAAAATTTTTGTGCGGCGATTTCGCCTGCACATGCGCAGAGTGACCTCTGCGCATGTGCAGAGTGAAAACATCGGCGGTACGGCCGCACGCGGGCCGTACCGCCGAGATCAGAATAAGGGCCTATGTTTTGCATGTGTCAACCTTTTTTGTCAATCTTGACCTTGTTCATGCCGACCATCCAATGTTGACCTTTTGACTGTTGACCTAGACACTGTGGGGACAATTTAATAAGATGAGGGATTCAGAAAGTGATATATTTAGGGGCAGATGTATTAAGCTTTAACAAGAGATAAATGCAAGGGTGATAAGGAGAGATAAACGTCCAGCCAATCAGCTCCTTACTGACTTTTTTCTTCAAACACAACCTGTAACATGGCAGTTGGCAGGTGATTGGCTGGACGTTTATCTCTCCTTATCACACTTGAATGTATCTCTTGTTAAGGCTTAATACATCTGCCCCTTAGTGAGAAATATCCAGTTTTTGTTAAAGCCGAAATCATTTACACTGCAAAACCAGTTTGATTTTGCAGTGTAAATGATTGCCACTTTAACAAAAACTGGATATTTCTTACCAAGGGAGGTATGCAATGTGCCGCCGCTATTTCCGAAGTGAGAAATAGCGGCGGCTCCTCATCAATGCTGTCATTAACGACAGCATTGATGCGGGATCACAGCAGAAGGGTCCCAACTTCATAAGCTGTCGGGCCCGTTCTGCCGATAGCGGCCGCGTATTGTGGTTATCCGGGCCGCAGACCGACAATCCATGGCCGTTTTCGTGGCCACGCCCCCTTTGCGCCCATTGGCAGGCGGGACATTGAATCCCGTCTGTCGTTATGCGGTCGATCTGACCGCAAATGGGCCAGGATCACGGCTGTCCGCAGGGATCGACAGCCGTGATCCCACATTGCATACCCCCTCAAATCTCTCACTTTCTGAATCTCTCATCCTATTAATTTTCACCCAGTTTATCCTTTGCTCCAGACCCTAGGAGATGAATATAACTTTTTTATGCATATGGTTTCTATAACAAAAGGACTTCATAATTTAAACACCTCAACCAATTCGACCTTTGAACTTAACTTAAAATTTGAGTTTCTTTATAGACATTCGTATAAACTGCATAAAACAAATATTTTATGTAGTTTATATGTTACAGTATAGCCAATTTCCTATAACTATGACGTTTCCAAATTCCTTAACATATATTAACATTGGGTCTCTCTTCTTTTATAAAGGGTTTGCAATGTTTTATTGGTATTTATATGATGTCATTTTATTGGTAATACAAAGATAGCTTTTATAGTTTTACATTTTCCATAGGCAATCTCATTTTTTAAATGTAATGTTTATTTTTATAATTGTCTTTTTTTAATACTAATTGCATTAATCTTGCTGCCACTTTATGTTAATTTATTCATTTCAGAGTAATAATAATAATAATAATAATAATAATAATACTTTTATTTATACTTATGTCACAGGGAGTGATGCCATAGTCATGCTGCTTTGTGTGGACCCATATTATGCCTAAACTGCCCTTGTAAGAGTAATGGAAAAGACACAGTGGTTTAATGAATTAAATTAAACTTATGGGTGAAATGTAATAGGATGAGAGATTCAGAAAGTGAGAGATTTGGTAAGAAATCTCCAGTTTTTTTTAAAGTGGCAATCATTTACACTGCAAAACCATTTTCTCTCGCTTTCTGAATCTCTCATCCTATTAAATTTCACCCACTAGCCCTTATTCAGATCTGAACTTAGTACAAATTTGTTCTCAAAATGGACAAAACCATGTGCACTGCAGGGGGGGGGGGGGGGGCAGATGTAACAAGATGTAACATGTGCAGAGAGAGTTACATTTGGGTGGGGTGTGTTGAAACTGAAATCTCAATTGCAGTGTAAAATTAATGCAGCCAGTATTTACCCTGCACAGAAACAAAATAAATCACACAGATCTAACTCTCTCTATACATGTTACATCTGCCCCACCTGCAGTGCACATGGTTTTGTCCATTTTGAGAACAAATTTGTACTGTAATCAGACTCTGAATAAGGGCCAATGTATTAAAAGGAGTCATTTTAAAGAGCAACGACTGGTGAACTGTTAATGTGTGCTGCACCATACTGAAGGAACATTGTGGGGGAAATTTAATAGGACGAGAGATTCAGACAGAGAGAGAGATTTGGTAAGAAATCTCCAGTTGTTTTTTTTTAAAGAGGCAATAATTTAAACTTCAAAATCAAACTGGTGTAGTGTAAATGATTGCCGCTTCAAGAAAACTGAATATTTAGTTCCAAATTTCTCACTTTCTGAATCGCTCATCCTCTTATTTTTGGAAAAAGGGTATATTATACCCCTTTCACACAGAAATTGAAATTCCCGGGTGTAGCAGGTCCACCTGGGAATTTCATGAAATGCAAGGGTCCTTTTTCTGTGTGAAAGGGTCAATCCGGATCTTAACCTCCGGTTCTCCAACACTGCCAATGACCAGGGTCAGAGACCCGGAGTTTAGGATCCGGGTTGACCCTTTCATGCAGGCGAAAACCTTGTGTAATTGAGCAAATTACCAGTCTAAATTTTAGACACAGAGATTTGCTCTTCTGTATGAAGGGGGTCTGACAGCACATGGTTTAATAACCCGGCTCTTCAAATGCCGGGTAATTGCAGAGTTATTCGGCAGCTGCTGTCTGAAAGTAGTATTAGTCAGAATTGCATTTCATGATTTTGCATGTGACTTTGATACAGCAAAGTGGGTTTATCAGATGAGCATTGCAGCTTGATTTATAAGCAGCTTGGAATATAAGCCCTAGAAATGACATGCAGACAGACTATTGGTTTGCTGACAATAAGGAATTCCCTTTATGTCCATTCTTTATGTCCATATAAACCATGGGCAGACTCATGCACCGACACTCAGGGGAGGCACCACCAACAATACAGGGAGATGTTGTAGCAGATGGAAGTATGTACTGTACTGTAGCAGCAAATGTGAACATTCTTTGGCCATGAGGGTTTTTTTTTATATAATATGGGTTATAGGAAATGCATTCACAAATGCCTACTCTTTCCATTTCCTCATTGTAAGATTCTTGCTGTCAAATATCCATTTGGGCCAAAATAAAAGACAATCTGCTGATGGTGTCAGGTAATTACAAGAAAAGTCTTTGCAGATAACAAGCGAAATATAGAGTAATACCCAATCAACGGGGAGCGGTCACAACCTGCCACATTGGGTTGATGGTACCAAGTATGAAACAAGACCCTCATTTCACTGGACCTTTTAAAAACTCAAGCAATTAATTATGTAGCTTTTTAACTGTAACATCAAAGATCTTTGCATATTCCCAATGTTTATATTTAATAATTAAGTCCTCTAGTAGTTAATCAATTTTCTTATCATAATTATCCTACTCCCATGTTGGTACAAGGACAAAAAGAATTTGAGATCAATAAAATTCTAAATTCTACTTTCTTGTTGATTGGAAGGACTTTGATCCAGAAGAGCAGTCTTGGATAATGTTTGCTCCCCGACAACCTCTTAAAAAGTTGCACAGAAAATTTCCAGAGAAACGGTTACCTCTTCTGCATCTGTGTTTGTAACCCTGACCTTAGCTTCATTTGATCATTCTCCAGTATGCAGCCTGTCAGGTGAGGGGCAGAAAGCGGCCATCCAGTCTTTTCTAAAGATTTTTTTTTAATTCAGCAGCCAATTCCTGCCCTGTCACCCGCCCAAATGCTGCTGCCAGGTCCCTGCTGCCGGCCAGACCCCACTGCCCTGACCACACCGTTTTGATCTTGCTGACCACACTGCCTGGACACCGCTGCTTCACCGCTGGCACACACCTATGGATCGGACCCAACATATCACGGTTGTGAAAAAGCACTTGCGATGTGCCACTGAGTCCGATCCAATAGTGCAGCCCATCCGACCTCCCTACTCCAATCCAATGTGCATGGGACTGAGCATTGGGTGGGAGGGGATATCAAACACATCCGATTTGGGCCAATATCTCGGCCTGATCCATCGTGATCTGGCAAAATAGTGTATGGGCACCTTAGTAAGGATGGGTGCACAGATAATTAGAGGGCCACATAAAAGCATCTTAACCCTTTGAGTGGCAAGTAAATTTGTCAAAATAGGTGTGAAAATTGCCAAGCAAACATTCATCATAATGACCTGTAATGTTTACCTTTTATAGGAAACAGTGGCGTAAGTTTGTCCCAGTTGCCCGGAGGCAAGATGTGTATTACACCCCCCCCCCCCCCCCATACATACACAAAACCGTATATTAAGTTTATACTGTACTGTATGTCTGTTATGAAATATAACAGGCAAATATACAGTATATGTATACAGTATATCTATATCTAGAGAGAGAGAGAGAGAGAGAGAGATAGAGATAGAACACATATTTCAGAACGCCAGAAGTGATATCAATGGCCTTCAGTTAATGGATTTAAAATTGCAGGGGAGAGGTGCCCCCTTGAGAGCAGGAGCCCGGCGGCAGATGACTCCATTGCCTCCCAGAGTTCTGCCTCTGAATTTTTTTCTAGGGGTTAATTTACTAACATGGGAGTTCTTTTAAAGATGGTATGTTTTTCATAGCAACCAATCAATCAGATTATTTCTATTATCTTCTAGAAGGTGCTAAATAAATAAGTAGTAGAAGCTGATTGGTTGCTATGGGCAACATATTTTCTTCAATAGAAGTCCCATCTTAGTAAATTTACCCCTTAAAATGTATTTATATTTGGGAAAGATACACAACTATATTCCCATTACAGACACAACAGCTGCTTTTCAGATGTTGTTCTTCTATTTAGTGGTGTTCATTATGTCTAGTAGATAATGACCATCCTATATCATTGCCCTGTAATCATGCTTATTGTATGTTTCTAATCCTTTTATTTTATTTTATATTTTGGGACTTTGCATTCTGTTTGGTACAAGTCATTTTTTTTCCTTGGCACATTATTTACATGATCATATCTGCTCATGTTTTCAGTGTCTCCAATCCACCCCTTATACTGTAGGTTAATAAAGTGGGAAAAATACATATTACTGGATTCTCTTTTCATGCAGGATATTATTGGAAATCCAATAAAAAAAATAAAAAAAAGAACTGAAACCATATTTAAGAACTTTTTCTTTCATTCCAAGGAATTTTCAAAATATATTTATTGGGTTTTCATGAAAATTTACCGTATATACTCGAGTATAAGTCGATCCGAATATAAGCCGAGGCACCTAATTTTACCACAAAAAACTGGGAAAACTTATTGACTCAAGTGGGACCCTCACTCGAGTATAAGCCGATGGGGGCTTTTTGCAGCATAAAAAATGTTCTGAAAAAGTAGGCTTATACTCGAGTATATATGGTACATTCCATACAGAATTCAAAGTAAAAAATAGACGATGAACCCAATTTCACTCCACATAAACATAAATATAAACAGGTTTAGATAGAAAACATTGCACTTTGCGTATTACGTTCTGGAAGGTGTTTTAAGGCTACGGATTTTCAGGATGTGTGGCCATAAGATTTCAAATGGTATATACCATTGAAAGAGCTATTAATCGCAAAATTTTGACCGGAAAAATTATCAACCCATTAACGCCAACAGATAATAGAGCTGAAGTTAACTTCGTGGAAACATAACAGACTAAAAAAAAATTGTATGGAGGGGGTAAAAAATGGGGGGGGGGAGGGGGATTTTGCTCAGGTAGAGCAATGACTTAGGTGGAATTTATCATTAGTGATTCAGTTGAAAGTCGGGTAGTCATGTGCGTTCACGGAATACTTTCTTCACTCTCATTCTAAAACATAAGCATAAGCATTGCGGAAGTTCGGATACCTCAGTACAATTAGAGTCTCAATTACCAGTAATAACGACATCAATATCCTTGAGAATTTGTTTCTGCCCATCGCAAGGTCTAGAGGATATATATGGGTCCCATTTACGCATGAAGGAGGACAGTAAAATTATACCTTTCAAAGTACAAATATTTCATGAGTAATACGTCCAGGTCTGCCAGGGAGGGAGTGTGTTTGGTTGTCCAGGAGTTTAAGATCACCTTTTTGCCCACTGTGATTAAGACAGGGGATCAAAATTAACAAGTAATTGTCACGATCCGAGCTCTCAGACAGACTTTCTTACCGGCTAAGTGCCTCCGCAGGTTCAGCTTGCGGTCCAGACGTCACCCCTGCCGGCGTCCTGTCTGCCGTGCGCCATCACCGCTGCCATCCTCCAGTCTGCTCAGCGCTGCTGAGTCCGCGGCTGCGCGGCGCACCGCTCTCCTTGTCCCCAGTGACAGTACTCAGTGCACGGCAATCCACCTGTCCGCCGCCATTGCTCCCAGTATCCAGCATGGTGTGCACAAACATACTTTCCCGCCATAGCCTGACATGGGGGCTGCCATGTTTTCCCAGTCACATGTCATTCCCATCCAATCCTGTGTGATCTGATCTCCCAGTCATACCTGCCCGGCCAATCCTGGCCACCCAGTGGGTATAAGTATGCTGGGAGCTCTCAGATCAATGCTAGTGCTTCAGTTGTCTCCTGTATATGGTCAGCTGTCCTTGTCTCCGGGCAAGTGTGTTTTATCCGCTGGTGTTGTCTTCCATGCTGCAGTGTATTCCAGGTTATTCCATCTCCTGTTGATATCCAGGTTATTCCATCACCTGTGAGCCTGCCTCGTCAGCCCAGCGATCCAGCCTAGCTCCAGGACTCTGGTCCTCCGATGCTCCAGCATCATCTGCCTCCGATGTCCCACCATCGATAGTCCGACATTCCGGACCCACAGTCAAGCTCCTACCTTCCGTCCGTCATTCCGGACCCACAGTCTCCATCATCCATCTCCGATGTTTCACCATCGATAGTCCGACACTCCGGACCCACAGTCAAGCTTCCGTCCGTCATTCCGGACCCACAGTCAAGCTCCTTCCTGCCGTCCGTCATTCCGGACCTACAGTCTCCATATCCGATATCCATCCGATGTTCCACCATCGATACTCCATTCATCATCCCTGTAAAGTATTGCAATCCGTATGAACTGTCATTTCTCCTGCATACTTTACTGCCTGTATCATTACAACCTTCTGCATAATAAATCTGGTTGTACTTTTACCTCTGACTGCTTATTGGCTCTGGGTGCACTGTCGCGCAGTTCATGCGCAGGGGTCCTCTCCAACCTCCCCGGTTCAGGTACCGGTCCAGGTCCCCACCAGAGGTCTCAGTCTTGTCGACTGAGTCCCCTGGTGTGACAGTAAGCACTAGCCAAATGGATCCAGCCGCAAACCAAGCTTCTCCACCCAGCCCTGTACAGCAACTGGCTGTTCGCTTGGATCAGCAAGAGGCTGCGCAGAGCCAAGTGATTCATTACCTGCAAGATCTGTCTTCCCGGCTGGATAAGTTACAGACCACTCTCAGTGGCCCTGAGCCTGTCAGAGAACTTCCAAGTCCCGTTCATCCTCCTGTAATGGCTGCTGCACCTCGCCTTCATCTGTCTGTCCCTACCAAGTATGATGGGAACCCCAAGACCTGTCGAGGCTTTCTCAATCAGTGTGAGATTCACTTCGAGCTGCAACCCAGCAACTTCCCTACTGAAAGGGTCAAGATCGCCTACATCATCTCCCTCCTGTGTGGAGCGGCACTAGAGTGGGCATCTCCCTTATGGGAAAGATCTGATGCCATCCTGTCCAATTACAAGGACTTCGTGTCAACATTCCGGCGTATCTTCGATGAGCCTGGGCGATCAGCATCTGCCTCCACTGAACTCCTCCGTCTCAGACAGGGATCCCGCTCCGTCGGGCAATATCTGGTCCAGTTCCAGATTCTGGCGTCTGAACTCTCCTGGTGTGATGGGGCCTTATACGCAGCTTTCTGGCATGGCCTATCTGATCGTATCAAGGATGAACTTGCTACAAGAGACTTACCCTCAGGTCTAAGTGACCTTATTTCATTGTGTATTAAAGTAGACCTACGCTTCCGAGAAAGGGCTATAGAACGTCACAAGAGCGCTCCAGTTAAAGTGCCAACTCCTCCGCCTTCTTTACCCACTGCTCCTGCGGTCCATTCCAAAGAAGAACCAATGGAGATAAACCGCTTCCGTTTGTCTCCAGGAGAACGTCGACGTCGACGGTTGGCACAGCTCTGCCTGTATTGTGCCGATCCTGCACATCAAATTTCTGCATGCCCAAAGCGTCAGGAAAACTCCTCCTCCTAGCCCGTCAAGGAGAGGGTAGGCTAGGAGTAATTAAGTCCTCTCCATCAGCAACCGATTGTGTCCTTCCAGTTTCCCTACAAGTTGGTCAGCATTTCAAGACTGTCTCCGCGCTTCTTGATTCCGGTGCCGCTGGCAACTTTGTTACTGCAGAACTGGTCCGTAAGTGGGGGTTGCCCACTGAAAGTCTTTCCAAGACTGTCTTCCTTACTGCTGTGGATGGCAGTAGGATTCCTGATGCGACAGTCTCCCGCAGAACTTTGCCACTTACAGTGAAAGTGGGAGTCCTGCACACTGAACTCTTGTCCTTCCTGGTTTTACCCCGAGCCACTCATGCTCTGGTTCTGGGTTTACCCTGGCTCCGTCTTCACAATCCCCGTCTTGATTGGAAGACATCCGAAATCCTTTCCTGGGATCCTTCCTGCTCTGGTACCTGTCTCCAAAAGGTACTTCCAGCTCGTCATTCTTCAGCCGATGCAGCAGACCTTCCGCCTCTTCCCTACCAAGAGTACTCAGATGTATTCAGTAAGTCTGGCGCTGATGTCCTACCTCCTCACAGACCGTGGGATTGCCCTATTGAACTTATCCCAGGCAAAGAACCACCCAGAGGTAGAACCTATCCTCTCTCTCTTCCAGAGACTCAAGCCATGACCAGTTACATCAAGGAAAATCTGGCAAAGGGATTCATCCGTCCTTCGACTTCTCCTGCTGGCGCAGGATTCTTCTTCGTCAAAAAGAAGGATGGAGGCCTACGTCCCTGCATTGATTATCGCGGCCTCAATGACATTACAGTAAAGAACCGATATCCGTTGCCTCTCATCACCGAGCTGTTTGACCGTGTCAGCGGTGCAACCATCTTTACAAAACTCGATCTGAGAGGTGCATACAATCTCATCCGCATACGAGAGGGCGACGAGTGGAAGACGGCGTTTAATACCAGAGACGGCCACTATGAGTACCTCGTCATGCCCTTTGGGCTCAGCAATGCCCCAGCCGTGTTCCAGCACTATGTCAATGAGATCTTTCGGGACATTCTTTACAGTCATGTAGTTGTATATCTCGATGACATTTTAATCTACGCCAATAACATCACAGAACATCGTTATTGGGTCAAAGAGGTTCTGTCCTGGCTGCGAGCTAATCATCTCTACTGTAAACTGGAGAAGTGTGTCTTCGAGGTGAAGTCTATACCCTTCCTAGGGTACATTGTCTCCGGTTCCGGTCTTCAAATGGATCCAGGAAAACTGCAGGCCATCCAAGATTGGCCAATTCCCTCTTCGCTGAAAAGTATTCAACGTTTCCTGGGTTTTGCCAATTATTACAGAAAATTCATTCGTAACTTCTCTTCTATTGTGGCTCCCATCACTGCCTTGACAAAAAAGGGGTCTAATCCAGCGAAGTGGCCGGCAGAAGCCATCGAAGCCTTCCATCTGTTGAAACAGAGGTTCACTTCCGCTCCTGTCTTAAGACAACCTGATACCACCTTGCCCTTTATTCTCGAGGTTGATGCCTCCTCCGTGGGTGTTGGGGCAGTCCTCTCGCAGAAAGCGCCCGATGGTCGTCTTCATCCCTGTGGGTTCTACTCCCGTAAGTTCCTGCCTGCAGAGCGTAACTATGCCATCGGTGACCAAGAGCTTCTCGCCATCAAGTTGGCATTAGAAGAGTGGAGATATCTTTTAGAGGGCGCTGTTCATGAGATCACAATTATCACAGACCACAAGAATCTTCTGTATCTCAAGTCTGCTCAATGTTTAAATCCCCGTCAAGCCAGATGGACACTTTTCTTTTCCAGGTTCCGTTTCAAGCTGTCGTTCTGTCCAGGGACACAAAACCGAAAAGCTGATGCCCTTTCCCGCTCATGGGAGCAAGAAAGTGAGTCTAAGTCCACACATCAACACTTTATTATTGATCCAGTGGCATTCTCCGCAACGAGAGTTTCTAATCTCACGCCCCCTACAGGGAAAAGATATGTAAAGCCAGCTCTAAGAAAGAAGTTGCTCTGTTGGGCGCACTCTTCAAAATTCGCTGGCCATGCAGGCATTCAGAAAACTTACGAGTTTATCACCAGGTCCTACTGGTGGCCGTCCCTCAAACAGGATGTACAGGACTTTGTTTCCTCTTGTGCTAAATGTGCTCAGCACAAGACCAGTCGTCAGTCTCCTCCTGGGCAATTGATGCCACTGTCAGTGCCACATCGTCCTTGGACGCATATTTCTATGGACTTTGTAACTGATCTTCCAGAGTCTGACAAGTTCACCACCATCTGGGTGATTGTTGATCGGTTCACCAAGATGGCTCACTTCGTTCCCCTCACCGGTCTTCCGTCAGCTTCCAAGCTGTCCCAGCTCTTCATCAAAGAGATATTCAAGCTTCATGGACTGCCTCTCGAAATCATCTCCGATAGAGGAGTCCAATTCGTAGCCAAATTCTGGCGAAGCCTGTGCTCCCTGCTTCAAATCAAGCTAAAGTTTTCCACAGCCTACCACCCTCAAACCAATGGCCAAACGGAGAGGGTGAATCAGGACCTTGAAGCATTTCTCCGCACATATGTCTCTTCTTCCCAAGATGACTGGGCTCAACTCCTTCCATGGGCAGAGTTCTGCCATAATAACCAATATCATTCTTCATCTAATGTCACTCCATTCCTTGCCAACTACGGGTTTCATCCTCGAGTTCCTGACTTCACTCTGCAACCTGTGTCCTCTGTTCCAGCGGTCGACACGACCATCCGGCAATTCGTCAAATCCTGGAAGCTTATTCGTTCTTCACTCCTGAAGGCTTCAAGCAGGTACAAAAAATTTGCCGACAGGAAACGCAGAGCTGTGCCAGCCCTCCGTCCCGGAGATCGTGTCTGGTTGTCAACCAAGAATCTTCGATTGAGAGTGCCATCGATGAAGTTCGCTCCCCGATATATTGGTCCTTTCCCAGTTGAGCGAGTCGTCAATCCAGTAGCTTACAAGCTCAAGTTGCCGCCCTATTTGAAAGTGCCAGCTACATTCCACATTTCGCTGCTCAAGCCGCTGGTCTTGAATCGCTTTCATTCCAAGCTCCCCAAGGCTCCTAAGGTTTGCACCCAGCGTGGAACAGAATATGAGGTCAGTAAGATCTTGGACTCTCGCATCCGATATGGTCGTCTGCAATATCTGATCGATTGGAAGGGCTACGGCCCCGAAGAACGATCATGGACCAATGCCATCGATGTCCATGCTCCCAGACTCATCCGGGCGTTCCACTCCAAGTTTCCCCGCAAGCCTAAAAGGTGTCCTGGGGCCACCCTTAAAGGGGGGGGTGCTGTCACGATCCGAGCTCTCAGACAGACTTTCTTACCGGCTAAGTGCCTCCGCAGGTTCAGCTTGCGGTCCAGACGTCACCCCTGCCGGCGTCCTGTCTGCCGTGCGCCATCACCGCTGCCATCCTCCAGTCTGCTCAGCGCTGCTGAGTCCGCGGCTGCGCGGCGCACCGCTCTCCTTGTCCCCAGTGACAGTACTCAGTGCACGGCAATCCACCTGTCCGCCGCCATTGCTCCCAGTATCCAGCATGGTGTGCACAAACATACTTTCCCGCCATAGCCTGACATGGGGGCTGCCATGTTTTCCCAGTCACATGTCATTCCCATCCAATCCTGTGTGATCTGATCTCCCAGTCATACCTGCCCGGCCAATCCTGGCCACCCAGTGGGTATAAGTATGCTGGGAGCTCTCAGATCAATGCTAGTGCTTCAGTTGTCTCCTGTATATGGTCAGCTGTCCTTGTCTCCGGGCAAGTGTGTTTTATCCGCTGGTGTTGTCTTCCATGCTGCAGTGTATTCCAGGTTATTCCATCTCCTGTTGATATCCAGGTTATTCCATCACCTGTGAGCCTGCCTCGTCAGCCCAGCGATCCAGCCTAGCTCCAGGACTCTGGTCCTCCGATGCTCCAGCATCATCTGCCTCCGATGTCCCACCATCGATAGTCCGACATTCCGGACCCACAGTCAAGCTCCTACCTTCCGTCCGTCATTCCGGACCCACAGTCTCCATCATCCATCTCCGATGTTTCACCATCGATAGTCCGACACTCCGGACCCACAGTCAAGCTTCCGTCCGTCATTCCGGACCCACAGTCAAGCTCCTTCCTGCCGTCCGTCATTCCGGACCTACAGTCTCCATATCCGATATCCATCCGATGTTCCACCATCGATACTCCATTCATCATCCCTGTAAAGTATTGCAATCCGTATGAACTGTCATTTCTCCTGCATACTTTACTGCCTGTATCATTACAACCTTCTGCATAATAAATCTGGTTGTACTTTTACCTCTGACTGCTTATTGGCTCTGGGTGCACTGTCGCGCAGTTCATGCGCAGGGGTCCTCTCCAACCTCCCCGGTTCAGGTACCGGTCCAGGTCCCCACCAGAGGTCTCAGTCTTGTCGACTGAGTCCCCTGGTGTGACAGTAATAAAGGAATAGGGTGAATAAAAACTTTAAGTAGGAAAGTGTTGTTGATGTAATCTATTAGTTTACACCAGTATTTCTTAATGTTTACGCAGGTAAAGAAATTATGAAAGAACGTAGCGGAATGGTGGTCACATTTCAGACATCTGCCTAATTCATCTGGGTCGAAATAACGGCGTTGCTTCTGAGAGATGTATGCTCTATATGGTCTTAACATGTATTTCTTGCAGAACAGAAGCTTGGAGAATTTTGATTGTACTATCCCAATATTTGAACATATCGTCATCCTGTAATAAAGGTATATCATTGACACACATTTGTCGAGCATTTTTCCATAGGTTTGCAATGAAGAACTTTTATTCGCTGGCTGATGCAGATTTCATGCCAGGCTTATACAAATAGGTTTTTCACACATCAGAAACGCAGCATGTTTTTCCCTATTGACTATGTGGATTATGAGACCCAGATTTGCTGGGGGAAGCAGTCATCAACCAGTTAAAGGACTTGTACTGTTCCTGTTATTGTGCATGATACTGGGATGTAATTCTTGTTTCATACTAAAGCCTCGGATGATAGTGCAGTGATATCACTGGATTGGGAAATCTAGAATTTCAGCTGTTTCTATGGTTTGGTTCCAAATAGGAAGACTGAAATATTCTTTTGTGATTGCACAATAGTGCCAGTGACGTGAATCAGACATTAATGAGGATAAGCAGACAGATTGAAAACAGATATTGCAACAAGAAGATATCACGAAAAAGAAAACATAACTGAGTTCTTGCTTGTTAATTTTTTAACAAGTTAGCTAAATGAATGTCATTTCATACAGAGATGTTTTTGGTAACTACAATCAGGGCCGTCATCAGGAGGATGCTATGGGGACAACTGTCCTGGGCCCTGCTGCTCTGACAGAAGATAGGGCCTGGGCAGCTCTATCCCCGGAGCCTGCATGGCCGCCAGCACCTGCCTTCACAAACACTGCGGCCCCCCTCAACAGTGGTGGTCGCAGGTTGTCTGCAGCCCGCCGCACAAACAGATCCCCCAGACAAAAAAAAATAGAAAAAATAAATAAATAAAAAACAGCGTGGGGTCCCCCCCCCACAGCTGTAACCAGCACCAGGCTGAAGGAGCCAGGGGCCGGTAATTAAAAATCAGGGAACCCGACAAATAGGGGTTCCCCGATTTTTAACAACCAGCCCCAGGCTCCAGGTCCGGGGCTGGTTCCCAAAATACGGGGGACAAAATGACTAGGGGTCCTCCGTATTTTAAGAACCAGCCCCAGGCCAAACCAGCCAGCAGGGTAATGCCACAGCCGGGGGGAGACTTTTTATACAAGTTCCCCCGGCCAAAGCATTAACCCTCTGACCAGTCAGCCTGGCCAGGAGCCCTGGGGGAGTGGGGATCCCCCCCCCCAATAAAGGGGTCCCCCCCTCCAGAACTTACCTGACCAGGCTGAAGCCTGGTGCTGTCCCCGGTGGCCCTGTGCGGTGGCTGATACTGGTGTAAAAAATAGATGAATAAACTATTATTTTAAACTGTGGAACTATGAGTCCCAGCAAGCCTCCCCCGCAAGCTGGGACTTGGAGAACCACAAGTCCCAGCCTGCGGGGCATTTAAGGGCCCGCTGGGTCTTGTAGTTCCACAGTAAAAAAAATAGTTAAATAAATACACACTGACACCTGAAAAATAAAAGTTTAATACATACATTACACACACACTGATACTTACCTATCTTGATCCCGTAGGTAGGTCCCAGAGTCTTGATCCGGTGCCTTGTCCTGGTTCCAGATCCGTGTCGTCATTCTTCAGCATGTTGATCTTCATGTCAGCGTTGGCGTCCGGTCCGGGGTCCGAAGAAATCCATGGTGGACCTGTGGAAGGAAATCCTACTCACCCAGGTCCTCCATGGAAGTTCTTCTGGCTTGATCCGACGTAGTCCAGGGCTTCTTCCTTCTTCAAGCTGCCGGCGACTCCGGCAACTCCCCGCTGCGGACTGTCAGAGGCGCAGAGATCCTTCCTCCTCTGCGCCTCTACTCAGAATGAATTCTGGCCAATCAGGAGCCGACTTTCTTGGCTCCTGATTGGCCGCTAGGCGGCCAATAGATGGCCGCCTAGCGGCCAATCAGGAGCCAAGAAAGTCGGCTCCTGATTGGCCAGAATTATAAATAACTGATAGGGTTATTTATTAGTGTGCTTATGATAGCTGATAGAAAACTTGATTCAATTGTTTGACTTGACATATATTACATTGTTTAAGTTAAAACTTTTGTGTTCATACAGCAATTGACTCATAATGGTCGGTTACTTGTTGGATATTTTAAGAGATGTGACATATGTTTTGAATTGGTCAAATAAGGAAGCTACAAGAGTAAATCTGAGGTGTTCTCCGTGGGATGACCGAAGATGAATGTTTAGTAAGGTTAATATAAAGCAGCCTAATGGAGGATGTGCATAGTCACAGGAATATTTGACTTTACTTAACATAATGAAATATGCACAATTTTTATTATTTTCCCAAAAAATAATTATGAATGGACATAGTGAATTTGTCTTATTATCAATCATTCCTTTTCAGAGGAATATGTCAAAAAGAGGCGATTCAGGTTATATTAAGGGTGTTTTGTAGTCCATTCAGTGAAAAAAAGTTTACAAGCGTAATTCTGGCATCTCTTTTTGCTATGGGAAAACAGAGGCCAAGTTGTTATGATGGATATTTTAAGATCTTCCCCTTCAGTGCTTTGAATGGAAAAATATTTATAAATTAATATTCACAGGTCATAATAGCCTTAAGCTGTGTACACATGGGGACGATATATTGAACAGCAATTTATTGCTCAGCAATATATTGCTGAGCAATATATTGCTCAGTGTCTCCTTTTCATCAGCGACCAGAGGTGGTCGCTGATGAAAGGGAACATCTGCCGGGGGAGCCGCAGAGGGAATCAGCTGGTCATAAGGGTGTTAAAAATGGGAGCGCGCACGCGGCGATTTATCGCCGGTGCACACTCCAATCACTGCCAATATGGTCGCTCAGCGACAATATTACCAGCAATTATAGCCCGTGTGTATGCACCTTAAAGTAGATTATTAGACTAACTATACTATCATTGGGTGTGGTTTATACTATTACTCGCTGCGCTCGCCACGCTTCGAGCTCAGTGAATACATGTCAAGTAATCCGTGTACGCTCGCCACGCTTCGGGGTCCGTGGCTCACAGCACTCACCACACTATATAAAATCGACTCCATGCCGTAGTGGAT
Source organism: Crinia signifera (assembly GCF_055691185.1). Classification (NCBI taxonomy): domain Eukaryota; kingdom Metazoa; phylum Chordata; class Amphibia; order Anura; family Myobatrachidae; genus Crinia; species Crinia signifera. The sequence continues at coordinate 208,692,833 of NC_139220.1, forward strand.
AGTGGGGGTATGAACAGGTAATAAATCGCATCGCACATCGAATCGCATGCCAATCGCATGAAAATCGAATGCAATTTACTGGCGCCGTGAAACTACACAAGTACCAAATATATTAATGACTGAACTTCTTTTCACCCCCTTCCAACTATACTGGTAGGTAACTATCTGTGATCATCAGATACTGATCAATAAGCCATTTATTAAGAACACTTTGTACTGTATATCCATCTCACATAGAATAGTGGCAATCTGTGAACAGACACTGGGTCAGATGCACTACGGGGGTTATTCAGGTTTATTCGCAAGGCTGCGAATTCGCTGTCACGTCTGGAGTAGCACCAGCTGGAGAATATCGTAAGCTGGGTGCCTTGGCGGTTGCATCCACAACAGAATAGAGTAAACAATAAGAGTAAAATATAATGGGTTTAATAAAGATATTGCAGACAGTAATAATGATGATATAAACGGTATATGGCAGGTATGCAAATATAAAGTCAATTGTCCAGTAAGTTATTGCAATAGATGATGAAGCTTGGTACTTGAAGAATATTGTAATATAATTGAAGAGTGGAATTTGAATGTAAGCTGAAGTTAAATACTTGAGGGTTGTAGAAGGAATTGAAGATTGGATGGATTGAAGAACAGATGAAGATAGTATTGTAGATTGGAAGATTGGATGAATGATTGAAGATGAGAGGTTGGATGATTGGTTGGAGATTGGATGGTTGGTTGAAGATTGAAGGATTAAATGGTTAGTTGATGATTAGAGAATTGGATGATTGGAGGATTGGATGGTTGGACGATTGGAAAATTGGGTGCTTGGTTTGAAGATTGGAGGATTGGATGGTTGCTTGAAGATTGAAGAATTGGATGATTGGAGAAATGAATGATTGCTTGAAGAACGAAGGATTGGATGATTGGAGGATTGGATGATTGTTTAAAGATTGGAGGGTTGAGTGGTTGGTTGAAGATTGAAGAATTAGATGATTGAGGATTGGATGGTTGCTTGAAGAAGGGAGGATTAGATGATTGGAGGATTGAATGGTTAATTGAAGATTGGAGAATTGGCTGATTGGAGGCTTGGATGGTTATTTGAAGAATAATGATAACTGAATGAGACCATGGCTGCTGCCAGAGGTAACGGTGGAAGTAACCGTCGGGAAGGTGAAACCCCTTAGAGAGCCTAACCTTGCATGGTCCACATTGGCGGTAAGCAGAGTCCGATGGTACATGAAGCAGTAAACGGCCAGCAGGATCTCTTCAGGGAGAAGCTCGGATTGTAGTGAAGACTACAGAGCCAGGAGGGAGCGAGTAAGCTCAGGAGCGTAGCGAGTGCTACAGAGCCAGATGAGAGCAATGATGCTGCGGGGTGGATATTTGTAGTGAACACTGATGTGGCATCTATAGAACTCACTGTTATTTATACTATTTACAGAAGATATTAGTGTAGTATACATAATATGAATACAATTCTATATCAGCATACCTCCCAACTTTGAAGAGGGGCGCTTGCGTGCATTGAAGTCGTGCCCAAAATTTTTAGGGGTGTGGCCAACCAAAAAGGGGGTGATGTCTATACTTGCAGCACTCCAGCAAGGCCATGCCCCATTTTCGATGGGGGCTATGGGGGCATAAAAAGATGCTGTGCGCTTGAGCACATTGTCTACTCATGGGTGACAGGGGAGACTCCCAACTGCCACCCACCGTGGGACATAGCCAGCCCCTGGCGGGAGGAAGGAACGTCCCCAAAAAATTAGACGTTCCCACAGAAAGCAGGACAGTTGGGAGCAGCGGCGGTTCTTACCTCTGTGAAGAAACATAGAATTTGACAGCAGATAAGAACCACTTGGCCCATCTAGTCTGAAGGGGGGCTGCCACGTTTTGCAGTATAATCCTTGGTACTGCGCATACGCATAATCCATTTATATGGGCTGCCGCCACAGCAGCCAACAGAGGCATCCCCGAGGGAGGGAACACCTCCCATTGGGACTGCCTTGGGTGACTGGCAGGTCAGACTTCCAATAGGAAGTTACTGCCAGCCACAGTGAAGCCAGTGCAGTCTCACAGACTGCATCTGACTTCATACAGTGGCGCATTTTACCTAGGGGGCTGCAGCCCTGCAGCCCACAGTTAAAAACCGCCACTGGTTGGAAGGTATGTATCAGTCACACTAATTAATATCTATCTAGTAAACATGTGATGTACTTTGCTAATTATAAGGTAAAACTGCACACAAAATCCAACCTTATCTTAGTCACACTTGATAGTATTGTAGAACTCTATAAGGCCGCTGAGTGTAAACACCATTACAAAAAAAATGGCTTTAGTAAGAGAATGACAGGAAGTGGTCACAAACAGTATCTTGAACCATAAAAGCTAGTAATCATCACCACAGCTAATGTGCAACCCATGGGTAGGCTAGGTGTAACCCACTCTGCAGACATGACTTTTCTCACAACACTGCTATGTATACACTGACAAAGTGCTCTAGCTAACAAGGACAGCAAAAGGAACTAAGCAGCACAGATGAGTGTATCTCATGCAATGGGCAGGATGTACTGTATTAAAATACATCACTGCCCCTCGCCACGCGATGCTAGCACATATGTATTAAAATATGCGGCTAGCATCGCAATGTGTTGAAGGACCCCCCCCCCCTGCGATACCTGTGATGTGGTGTGCGGGGGGTCTCCGCCACATCCCGGCTCATCGCGGCTGTCCCCGGCACCTCCTCCTCCCACCTGCAGCCAGAAGTACTGTGACATATGCTAGGGGGAGGAGGAGTTTCACGGAGGACAGGGAGGGGGGTAGGAGTCTACAGCGGGACACAGGAGGGTATAGAAGCCCCTAGAATTTGGGTGGCGATACCCTGCCCAGCGATGACGCGGCAGCCGGGTTTTAATGCATATGAAAATGCGGTAAACTCCCCGAAAACGGGTTTTACCGCATTTTTTGCCCACTGTATTTTAGCAGTTTGTTGAGGGAAGTCATTGGGGGAAATTTACTAAGATGGGAGTTCTATTTCACATGGGATATTGCTGTGGGCAACCAATCAGATACTATCTACTATCTTCTAGAACAGTGGTTCTCAACCTCGGTCCTCAGAACCCCCCAACAGTGCACGTTTTCCAGGTCACCCGGATGGTGCACAGGTGCACTCATTATTAACCAACACATTTTAAAAGATCACAGGTGGAGCTAATGAATTTACCTGTGATTCTATGTGGAGACCTGGAAAACATGCACTGTTGCGGGGTCCTGAGGATCGAGGTTGAGAGCCACTTTTCTAGAAGGTGCTAAATAAATAAAAAGTATATTTAGCTCCAGGCTCCAGTACTCATTATACTACCATTTGTGAACATATGTACAGGGCCTAATGCGATTGGGCCACACCCCCAACATTTTTAGTGGGGTTTGAGAAAACAGTCTAAAGTCAAGGGGGGATTGTTGATATTGTCTCCCCCCACCCCCTCAGCAGCAGCAGCACAAACCTACAGCATGTGCTGTGCTGACAGCAGGGGCTCAGCATGAGCCCTCACGCTGTAAGTGAGACGCTCATGCTGAGTCTGCTGTCAGCACAGCACATGCTGTAGGTGTGTGCTTCTGCTGCTGCCCCGGAGAGATGGAGGAGGAAGGAGAGGGGGGGGGTTGGATTAGGGCCCCGCCGGGCCCCTCCAGCAGCATTTGACCTGCTTTACTATTATTATTTATGGTACTTCTGTACTTTCACGGCGCCAGCATGGCGCCGCGCGTCAAAGTCCCCTTGCGGGGCTCGCTTCGCTCGCCCACGCTGCGGGCTCGGTGGCTCGCTACGCTCGCCACGCTAATTAAAATCAACTCCATGCCAACATGGATAGTGGAGGTATGAACTATCCATGTTGGCATGGCGTTAACTTAGTTTATTTTACTTAGTTAGTGGCGAGCGTAACCCGGAAGTATGCGCGGCGCCATGCTGGCGCCGTGAAAGTAAAGAAGTACCTTATTTTTTTTAATAGCATATGAAAGCAAGTAATATGATGAAATGGGTATGGTGACACTGTGGGGTGAATTTACTAAGATGGGAATTCTATTTCACAGGGGATGTTGCTATGGGCAACCAATCAGAAACTAAAGTCTTATTTATTTAGCACCTTCAAGAAGATTACAGATATTATCTGATTGGTTGCCCATAGCAACATCCCATGTGAGATAGAACTTCCATTATAGTAACTTTTTGGTCATTGTGTCATAAACTCCTATAGCGGTGATAAGATTATTAATGACATTTTAGATCAGGGTTTACATGCGGTCAGAGGAGGAGGCAGGGTTAAAGTGTCATATCGGGTTATTTTACATCCTAGTATTTTGACATTTTAGCGTCAAAACTAAATAAATATAAATATAAGCATTCCTTTCAAACAAACAGAAACTGTACATAAATTGTAGATTACTTTCTAGCAACAACCCCAGAACAGGATATCCTGGCTGAAATGATCCAATTACATCAGATTACACTGAAGTAGAAATAAATTCCCTCCAGTTCAATCCGTAGTAGCCTACCCTCCTGCATTCTGCAGGAGACTCCCTGAAATAACAGTAATCTCCCTCTCTCCCTCATTAGTCTAGCAATCTCCCTCATTTCACCTAGCCCACATGACACTGTTACATTTTGGGGAAGAATAAGAGATAGATACATTTACATTGAATCATCAGCACCATTTCCCAGCCCTTTACCAAGTATAGTATATCTTATTAACTGCTTTGGGGCTCATCTACATTTGGATATAAGTCATTTTAAAAGATTCCTCTCAGATGTAGCCGTACACACCCACACTTCTAGGTGCCACGTTCGCAATCTCTTTTCACAAGCTCTCCATATATGGAACTAGACACGCCCTTTGGGTGGAGCGTGACACGCCCCCTCAATAGGGGTGCTTTGCAAAATTCTATTACCAACTATAATCTCCCTGAAACTCGTTTTCAAAAGTAGGTAAGTATGGTTCAATCACAAAGAAGGTTGTTTTAGCTGCTCACTACTTTGTACATATCTTAATTCCAAATGTTTGTGTATAACACAAAGGATAAAAGATCCCCTAATACACATATCTTCATACAGTATCTCTGAGCTGCAAGTGTTGTCAGTTGTGCTGCTACAGTATAGGGAGTTTACCCGTTTGCAGTTTATTCTTGCGCAGTCTATAATTTACCTGGTCTCCGTAACCGAACACTGCACCAAAGGTGAGGTCTTCCCAATTATCAGATGAAAATGCCATTTCTATTTAACCTCTGTGTTGCCTGAAGAATTAAGAATTTCCTCAAATTGGCACAGCCGTCTGCAAGAGATCGCACTTCCTTCTCAAGGACAACCAAGGGAGAACTTGCAGCTTTATTATAGAATCATTTTTAATAAGCCTTTTTAAAGCCGCTGAGAGAAAGGGAAAGTAATTTGGCAGTTGGAAAAAGCTCCGTGAGGGATCCCAAGGCTGCCCAGTTAAGACATTTATGAAGCAATACTTTTGGGACCTTCACTGCTATTTTCCTGGGCCTCAGGGGGGAATGGAAGAGCGAAGCTTAGATTCAGAAAGTACTCTGGAGGGATCTGATTATTTCTGCTTCCTATTAGCCACACTCCATGTAAGTTGAAATTATACGGGCAGGGAATTATTACCCAGCCTATCTAGCAATGCCAAACCTAGAATGTAAGTGAAAGCCCAAAATGGCATAAAGGGGAAGAATGGAAAGACTGCTTCCCCTGCTGTGGTGCAAATAAGTCAGTGGCATATAGAAAAGTCCCACTTCAAAAGATAGACACAAAGAAGCTCTTTATTGCAGTGATATGTATCGTTGCTATGAATGGATGACAATACAGCAGACAAGTCTTCTTATCCACGGTCACAAAATGCAGTATGCAAAATGGCCATAGGTGACATCACATGCTTCCATGTATGCTAATGCACCCACATTCTGAAAAAGTGAATGGGTTTGTGAAGCAAGGTGATAGTATTTGCACAGGTAAATCAATTGCACCAGCTGACGGGAAAGCTGGACAGAGCAAGGGTATGCCTTTGAAAAGTACAAAGCTTTTCTTTCTTTTCTTTGTAATTTCCTCTGTGTCAAGACATGCCACCATATGTACTGTACCAAGGATGCACTGCACTTTGGGTACTTGTGTAGTATCACGGCGCCCATCGCATCGCAGACCATAAGGCATGCGATGGTGGCCGTAGGCCACTTTGTAGTACCGTATGGAAGCAGCGGGCGCTGCATCCCCCAAGGAGGCAGGTGAGTGTTCCCCTGTCCCCCGTTCCGCCCCCCCCCCCCCCCCCCCCCGCCTGTCCAGACCGGTTCAGAGGCAGAAGAAGCTGCACAGTGGAAGCAGCTTCTCCCATCTCTAGCCCGGTCTGGATGCGCTGCGGGGAGTAGGGGGGAGTGTAGGGAGAAGCTGGAGAGTAACGCAACCCCCCCCCCCTGCCATTGAGAAGGTAGACGGCAGGCGCATTCCCCCCCCCCCCCCCCGGGGACCGGGTCAGAGAGGAGGGTGGCGGGGGACGGGACGGGCGCCTGGGGCGCTGAAAGAGGTTACACTGGCCCTGCTTAGAGCAGGGAAGGGGAACCTTTGGCTCTCCAGCTGTTGTTGAACTACACATCCGAGCATGCCCTTTAACAGTTTTAGAATGGCTAAATAGCAAAACTGGAGCAGTGCATGCTGGGATGTGTAGTTCAACAACAGCTGGAGGGACGAAGGTTCCCCACCACTGTCTTAGAGGATCCTCAGCTGCCACCTGCATTAAGTAAAACAACGGTGTCTTCCTCATTGACATCCCTAATTTTGTGATCTTATTCTTATCTAGCACTATACATACAGATAGGGGTAGATGCTCAATTAGTTCAGTAATATTACTCAGGTGCATGAGGGAGAGGTTAATACTGAGTAAGTAAACAAGACATTTTTTCCCTCAGCACACTGAGTAGTATTAGTAAATGATCTTGAACACTACATGATAATAGAATTCAAAGATATTGGTTACATATGCTCCCCCTACTGAACATGCTGAATTACACCTAGTCGGCCACAAGTGGAGATATGACAAGTATGATCACCCATAATTGAATTTGCTTGATTTTAAAATCAATAGACTGAATCAGACCTGATAGCGAGGCTGCAATTTTTGCAGATGGGCAAAACCATGCTGCACTGCAGGTGGGGCAGATGTAAAATGTGCAGAGAGAGTTAGATTTGGGTGGAGTGTGTTCAAATTTAAATCTAAATTTCAGTGTAATAATAAAGCAGCCAGTATTTGCCCTGCACAGAAACAAAGGGCCTTATTCTAGTTACTGACAAAATCCTTCTTAGATCGACAAAACCATGTGCAGTGCAGGGGGGCAGATGTAACATGTGCAGAGAGAATTAGATTTGGGTGAGTTATTTTGTTTCTGTGCAGGGTAAATACTGGCTGCTTTATTTTTACACTGCAATATAGATCTCACTTTGAAGTAAAACCCCACCCAAATCTAATTCTCTCTGCACATGTTGCATCTGCCCCACCTGCAGTGCACATGCTTTTGCCCATCTAAGAAGGATTTTGTCAGAAAGAGTGAACTAGAATAAGGTCCAAACTAACTTGTCCAATTCTAACTCTCTCTGAACATGTTACATCTGCCCCACCTGCAGTGCAGCATGGTTTTATCCATATGTAAAAATTGCAGCCTTGCTATTAGGTCTGAATCAGGCCCCATGTGTGAAGAACAAGTCAGTTGAACTCTGCAATAAGGCATATGTTAAACTCTGCACCATCCCCATTATGATTGGTCTGCAGCTGACACCTCATTGATCTGCATATTTGCCCCCTCTCCTGGAATTCCCCAAAATCCTCCTAAATCCTTGGAAAGATGGCAACAGTCCTGCATCCTGTTCAAGTCTCCTGTGAGTTGGGAGCTGCTGCTGACGACGACGCAGTTTGCTATGAATTGCAGATGCTAGTGATAGTAATGGTTAAGGTGCCCATACAAGGTCCGTTAAACGGATCCGTTTGGGTCTTAATTAGCATGCATCGTATCGGATCGCATGCCTAGTGCATGCCTAGTGCATGCAATGCGATCCGATACGATGTTTAGCTAGTACAAAAAGTATGTGCAGCACATACTTTTTGTACCGTACTATGTGATGCGCGGGAGCGCGCATCGCATAGTACAAAACGGACGGTCCGGGAACGGACCGTCTATGGGTACCTTTAGACTTATATAAAAATGCAGATTGTTAATTATAATGATGTTACACATGCTTACTGTTATTGAAAAGGACACAAGGTAGAACTCTGTCTGTGTGGTCACCCTGAGATGTCCAAATTATGCTCAAAGGCTCCTTAACATGGCAGACAAACAATAAATAACACATATTAAAAACGATGCACAACCATTAGAAATGGACTAGTCATTCAAATACAAAGTATGGTACTTATGTAGTATCTGGGCGTCCGATTTTGTGATTGTATGCCTTCCCTTAAGGCATACAATCAGATGCGATGCGATGCGATTCGATGCGATTTTGCATAGGATTCAATGTTAAGAAGGTCCTGTTCATTTCCCCACTATCCAAGTGGGCATAGAGTTGATTTTATATAGCGTGGCGAGCGCAGCGAGCCACCGAGCCCGAAGCGTGGCGAGCGGACCCATATTTCTTAAAAAGTATTCTGTGTCCCCTCGCGGGGCTCGCTACGCTCGCCACGCTTCGGGCTCGGTGGCTCGCTACGCTCGCCACAGGTTTATATCCAACTCCATGCCCACTTGGATAGTGGGGAAAGGAAAAGGACCCCTTTTTCCCATTGAATTCTATGTTAAAATGGACTCAGACCATTTTAACATTGAATCCTATGGAAAAATCTTGACCATCGCATCGCATACGATTTGGTCGCATGCGATGCGATGCGATCCGATTTCTAAATCGGACACCCAGATACTACATAAGTACCCAAAGTACATATGGGATTGGATATAAAGAAGTTAAGTAAACTCAGTGTGACGGTTACACTACTTATATCATTGTCAGTAAAACATTAAAAAAGTTAGTGTTCTGCACAAATTCAATGGAGAATAGTTTCATGCCCACTGTGTACATGGCGTGATAATGCAATTAGATGATTCAATTAGCAACAATGTTATGCAATGCTGAGCAACACACAGATCCTCCTATTACTATATAGCTCTAACCCACGTATACACAAAGGCAATTATGGTACACATTATATGGGTAGTCAGAGAAGTAACTTAAACCCACTGAAAACATGTACACACATTCAAAATGGACTAGTCATTAGTTTAAATGTATATAAATGAATTAAGTAAATTTAGTGTGATGGTTACACTGTTCTTTGTCACTGTGGCCTTTATTCAGATCTGATCGCAGTACAAATTTGTTCTCAAATGGGCAAAACCATGTGCACTGCAGGTGGGGCAGACGTAACGTGCAGAGATAATTACATTTGGGTGGGGTGTGTTGAAACTGAAGTCTAAATTGCAGTGTAAAATGAAAGCATCCAGTATTTACCCTGCACAGAAAGAAAATAACTCACCCAAATCAACTATCTCTATACATGTCAAATCTGCCCCACCTGCAGTGCACATGGTTTTGCCCATTTTGAGAACAAATTTGCACTGCGATCAGATCTGAATAAGGGTCTATATAACATTAAAGAAAGCAAAGATACAGTAGGGGGATGAAGCTAATATAATATGCTTTTATACAAGTGTTCAGCAGCTCCGTGCATAAAAAACGCTTTCCTCTGTGGATACCAACCAATTCATTACATACACTTATATGACAGTACTACAGCATTGCACTAGAATAAATCAGCACCTCGGGCCCAGATGGAAATAACAAAACTGGTCCAGGTCTTCTGCTTGCACTCACTGAGAGACATTTATAAAACGTGGTGCACATATTACTGCAAACATCTTTATGTAATGCCTGTCAACCAGATATTTCCTTTTCTATACTGTTCTAACAAATGCCAGTTTACATTTTATTATTTGCTATAGGTTAAAGCTGCTGCTGCTTTTTTTCTGTTCTTTATAGCTGTACCCTATTGTTCATAAATGCCCCTCACAGTATGAGCTGCACTCTGCTGAATGCAATGCTGCGGAAGGGTCCTGAGGGGAACATAAAATACTTTCTTACATTACAAATTACATAGCTTTAATATACCACAAATACACATATATATATATATATATATATATATATATACATACATACATACATACATACATACCCTCCAACATGGCCCATTCCATTAGGTACAAAAACCTCTGTTCCTGGACTTCCCTGCCAGTGGCAGTTGCAGAGGTGAGGCTGCAGCACAGTCCAATATTAAAAAAGGGGAGCCACACCTACTGCTACCCCAAACATCACTGTCCTGGACTCACTGGCAGTTGATGTGACCCCCCTCTTTGAATTTTGGTCTGTGCTGGAGTCCAACCTCTGTAACTGCCACTGGCAGGGAAGTCCAGGAACAGAGCATTTTGTACCTAATGGAATGGGTCATGTTGGAGGGTATATATATATATATATATACATATATATATATATATATATATATATACACACATATATATATATATATATATATATATATATATATACCACAAAACACTAATAATGATGTGATTTAGGTCAAAACAAACGACTGTGGGGCAGATGTATTAAGCCTGGAGATGAGATAAAATTGATGGTGATAACGCACCACCCAGTCAGCTCCTAACTGTTAAGTTACAGACTGGCTTTAAAAATGACAGTTGTGAGCTGGTTGGCTGGTGCATTATCACCTTTGATTTAAAAAAACAAACTAAAAAAATGTCACTTTAATTCTTCATTATATAATAATATAGTTTAGAAACGGCAATATTATACGACTGTCAAGCATAAGGCAGAAACAGTGCTGCAAAGAGAGTGAACACTATTTATGGGTTGGACATTATCAGAAGCATTGGGACCCTGTTAAAACAATGGGCCATCACTGAGTGAAGTGAGTGGATGCCTTAGAACATGGGTGTCAAACTCAAGGCCCGCGGGCCGAATGCGGCCCGCCGGACCTCCTCAAGTGGCCCCCTGCCTCTGCCCACACCCCCCCCTCGCCGCTGCCCATCCGCCCCCGCTGCCCGCCCCCCCGCGCCTCTCCGTCCTTGCACACAGAATGTTCAGTGTCTGACAGGAAGCACAGCTCTGCGACTTCCTGGTGACGTGCAGAGCTGCTCTTCCTGTCAGACGCTGAACATTCTGTGCGCAGGTAAAGGCAGCAGTAACTGTGGGGTGGGTGGGCAACCCCTTGGCAATGAGCTGGAACCCCTGGCAACGGACATTAACACCCCCTGGCAACGAGCAAGAACCCATGAAAACGGACATTAACCCCTGGGCAACGAGCTGAAACCCCTGGCAACGGACATTAACCCCTTGGCAACGAGCTGGAACCCCTGGTAATGGACATTAACCCCATGGCAATTAGCAAGAACCCCTGGCAACAGACATTAACCCCCCCCTTGGCAACGAGCAAGAACCCCTGAAAATGTACATTAACCCCTTGGCAACGAGCTGGAATCCCTGGCAACAGACATTAACCCCTGGCAGCCACCACCAGCAAAAAGAAAAATCGTGCAGGAGACAGTTTGAAGAGCAGCTCTCCCTCTCCCCGTCCTGGTTGGACACAGGTAGGCAGCCTACTACTCACCATGATACTTGTAGTAGTACACATTCGGAAAGGGGACGTGGTAACGCCCTTTTTGCCCATGGCCACTCCCATTTGTTCATGGCCACGCCCCCTTTCTGAATGTGTACCGGCCCTTTGCGGGTGACCAATCTGCTGATGCGGCCCCCGATGAATTTGAGTTTGACACCCCTGCCTTAGAAGATATTAGGGTACATCTTGTGCAATAGTCAGATATTAATGTCACATATTGCAGTCTGACAACAAGGTTCATTTAGTAACCTAGGCAACAAAATAAAAGTACTCACACTTGGCAAGCAGGTGTTGGTTTAGCTGGACCCAGGTCACAGTGGCAGAATGCAGCAGGCCAAGCAGAAATACCGGTACTTATATGTTAGTTGGGCGCCCACTATAGTTAGTACTCTCATACTCCCACTATCCATGTCCGCGTGGAGTTGATTTTATATAGTGTGGCGAGTGCAGCGAGCCACCGAGCCCGAAGCGTGGCGAGCATAGCGAGCCCCGCGCGGGGACACGGAAAACTAAGCAAATAGCTTAGTGGGCACCCAACTAACATATAAGTACCGAAATACCAAATAGCTCATGGGCTGTACAATTACCTCATTATGGCCCTTATTCTGATCGGTGCGGCCAGAGCCGATTATGCGGCCAGGACCGTGCGTGCGAAACCCCGCCTTCCATACGGATCGCCAACTCCGTCCGTATGCGGTAAGAAGCTGGCCGAACGGACCGCACGTGTATTTTTCACGGAATACGCCTCCTCCATCTAAGGGAACCTCCCCCATCATTCGATGGTCGCAGACCATCGAATGCAGGACCGAGTGCTCCACCAGCACCCGCAACCTCAGACCACACGGACATTTTTCCGTGCAAAAGCAGGGATCTGGGCGGGCAGCTGACATCCGGCGATGTCATATGTCCGCCCCCTACACGTGCGTCACGGCCGCATTACCATACGTACGCCCAGCGTTTTCATGGGAACTCTCATAAAACGCGGGGCGTATGCATATGGTAATGAGCCCAAATAGCCCTTCACGCCTCTCTCCACCCCCTGTTCGGAGTGTTCACATATCATGCGGGATTTGGCCGTACACCCCGCTTGCACATGCGCAGAGACGCCTCTGCACATGCGCAGACACAAAACATCGGCGGGGCGAACGCACGCGGATATTACCGCACCGATCAGAATAAGGGCCAATGTACTGCTGTCACTAGTTTGTGCCGAAGAAGCTTTAAGTTACCCTATAAACTCTAACATTGCTGCTTGAGGATAAACAAGCTACACTGTTTGTCCATACATCCTACCCATCCCTGTATAATGTGTCCTGTATACGTATTGCACACCCATGTATGCTGAGCTGCACTTAACCAAATGACTGTGGTAAAACTGGGGTAACTGGTAAAAAATATATATAGTTTTTGCAAACTTTAATGTTTTAATGTCTTGCGTGCCCCCAAGCCACCCCCCCAAGTGTCGGTGAGAGGACAAGGTCTCCCATCATTATTGATAATGTACTGACATTTGTTCATATTAAACTACATGGAATCCTGCTAAGCTCGGATTCATTCGCTGCGTTCTGATTGGTTTGCTCAAATAACAGTTACAACAACATTCAAATGTTGATGTTTTCTGGAAGCTGTCCGAATGTGTTCCCCATCAGTAGCAAGGAGTCAATGTTATCCATTCATCGATGATTATCTGGTGATGGTAGCAACTATTGTACACAGGTAGGAAGCAGGGAAAGAACATGATTCAAGCACTGGGAAGGATTCTGGGCAAGCAGAAATGGACCCCTAATTTCACATGATCCAGCTCGTGCCAGGCAGCGAAACGCCGCACGGCCAAAAGCCGTGCCGCACACAGAGGTTAAAAATGAACCCGATTGTGTCCATTCACACGGGACGGTCACGGCCTGACCGCCCGGTTGCAGCCGGATTCCACCACTGAAAAGACAGCTGCCGGGCTGTGGCCAGCCCCTCCATTGTAATCTTCTCAGTGCGGCACGGCTTCTTGGCTATGCAGGGTTTCGCTGCCTGGCAGGAGCCAGAGCGTGTGAAAGGGGCCTAAGCGAATGATAATTTGCAAGTGTTTAAAACAAACAAGAGAGTCTCTTACATCACATTTAACCTACTGTGAACTACCATAGCAATGAATTGAAATATATGAATTAGAAAAGTTTTCACTCTGCTAATTAATACATTTAATTAAAGTATGAGCTGTACACACAGTGTAACAGAACTTTATGAGGGTGACGGCATATACCATTTCGTATCTAACATCTGTCATTGAGCCATGAGAAAAGATAATCAGCTTAGAATAGGAATCAATCATTTCCAGTTCAAATTCCGTTCAGAGACACACAGATGAATGAAATGCCGCTCAGCAGCAGCAGCAGCAGCAGCAGCAAGCAGAGGCAGCAGCGAGTATACACTATCCCCTTGTTAGCAAGTCTAAGGAGGTGGGTGGTTATCTCTGATAATTGGTGTATGCAGATCTGTTCTTACAGCTTTTTACTTACATGTGTGGGTCTTCTTGGTTATGGACAGACCTGGCCGGGGAAAAAGAGAAAAGAAAGTCAGAAAGGACTAATTTACCTTAGTTTGTCAGTGTAAAACATGCTACACATCATACATGACCGTTTGGCATTTCTCTAATTATTACATTGAAATATGTAGGTTTATGATACTTAATATAATTTGTATATGGAGATCTGCTAAACTAGTAAAGCCTTATTAGAAAGGTGTACACCCAGGAGCAATGAGTAGATCAGATTCTGATATATTACAATGCCCTCCAGTTCATATTGTGCCACATTACAGTGGCCTCCAGTTCACATTATGCCACCTTACAGTGCTTCCTTACCATTATAACATCCACTACAAACTCAGTTCAATGAAAATGTAATGTCACACAATTCACACTGGATCGCTTAGCCACCTCATCCATATCTACCTGTAGCCTTTTACTGCTATGTCGTCCTCTGTCCATCCCCTCGGAGATGAAAGCACTTATGCTGCAACTCTATGTTATGTTTCAAGACAACTGTGTCACAGCCAATATTATTGGAAACTGCTTTATAACAATGAGTTATTATTACGTTTCCAAAATAATAATCATATGGGAGCACTGTAATGCTACATCTCAAACTTCCAGTAACTACATCAATGTAAAGATACTACATCAGGGGCGGCAAAACCGGTCCTCGTGATCTACCAACGGTCTGCGTTTTCTAAATCACCTGGCTGGTGCACAGCTGTGGTCATTACTAACTGTCACATTTTCAAACCTGCTGCACTCATTCCTACTATAGACACACAGGTTGCCTGCGACACATGCACTGTTGGTAGATGGTCACATTGAATGTTAAGCTTGTCAGTGATTTCCAAAGAAGGATGGAGGTGATGTCTACATTTGTTTTATCCTCTTATATTCTTTTGCTTTATTATACTGCAGTTGCTTTTAGAATCGGTTTTATTTTTCAGTATTTCAACCATGCTCATGTGACAAAAATTGATTTATATGGCAATTATGCTTGTTGGCGATGATGAGAATGGTCTTGGCTAGTTGCTATGCCGTAACTCTAGGTCATTTTGACACAATGGAACATCTGTTGGAATTTACACATCTTTTTGCATAGGTATCTCAGTATGATTCAGGGAATAAAAAAAAAAAAAAAAAAGATTTCTATTTGTGGAAGTGGAAATGTAATTTAGAATGCTATCATTTCAAAATAAACAACACATTTGCTAGAATTGCAATAATTACAAATTTGATGTATGTACAAAATGAATAGATCTGGAAGAACAATTTAAGAAAAGTTTAAGTTTTATCTCCAACTTCCTATTGGAAAGGCAGCAGAAATCGCCTGACTGCAGCTATGAAACGATCACTGCAGAATTGTTAATGAAGCATTGTCTTGAGGCTGAAGATCTAGGGAATAATGAATGTGTCAAGAATGGGAAAACAATCATTCTTCATTTTCTTTAAACAATCTGTTCCCAAATATTACTGGAGGTAAGACCTCCACCATATCACACATACTGTAAATGGAATGAATTGTTAGTAGAGAGTGAGGCAGGACAGTAAGGCCTTGTACCTACTGTTAGTTGCGTGTGTTTTATCGGCACCTTTAATTCTAGTAAAACACATGTAAATGTTTACAAAAGGAAACAACATAGGAGGAATTTACTAAGTTGAGAGTTCTATTTTACATGGTATGTTGCTATGGGCAACCATCAAATACTATCTGTAATCTGCTTGAAGGTGCTAAATAAATAAGTAATAGATTCTGATTAATTGCCCATAGCAACATCCCATGTGACATAGAACTCCCAAAATAACAGCATTTTCTGAAGAACGGTGTTTCGTTCCTGACATACACTTAGTAGCGTTATTACATAAGACCCCCGGGCTCTCCCAGATGCAGTAAAGGGTAATGTCCTCCTTAATACTACCTGCATGGCATGGCGATTAGTTAGGTCTGCTGTCCATACTTCCAAATATACATCTATTTTTCTTCCCCTAAGGGGCAACCCCAGCTTCATACCTAGCCAGTTTACAAATGTTTTTAGATCCCGGAATGTCAGAGGCCTCAAATATGTTGCGAATCTTCTAAAGATGACCATCCTGACTTACTCGGATTTAAAAGCTAAATATCCTCAACTTCAGATACCACAATTTGTATACGCGCAGGAAAAAAGCTATGCTCAATCTACATTAGCTTCGGCCGGGCCATCCTACACTTTGTGCTCTTGATAGACTCTTACATGCACGGTTAGATAGTCCTCTCTCAACCTCTCATATATATGACCTCTGCCGTAAGTGCATAGCGTTAAGGCCCATACACACTTGCCGATTTTCAGCTGAAAATCGCTCAAAACAGCCGTTTTGAGCGATTTTCAACTGAAAATAGCCTAGTGTGTATGCCCCCCAGATTGCCGACTAGCGATGATGCGCGCTCCCGCATCATCGCTAGCAATGTGGTTCATCTGCTGGTTTTACCAGCAGATGCAGCGATGATGGATGGTTTACCATCCATCATCGCTGTGTGTGTACGCTGCGCCGGGCTGAAAGATTAACCACTTTCAGCCCGGCTCCCGAGTCCCTCCCCCCTCCCCCTGCTCGTCGCACGGAGACAGAGCAGGGGGAAGAAGACACACTGCCAGCCACACCTCCACCTGTCAGTGGAGCTGCAGCTACCTGCTCCGGAGTCCGTCCGTCCGCCCCCTTCCTCACCGGCACGCAGCAGCAGCTGTACTCACCTGTCAGTGGAGCTGCAGCCGCCCGCTACGGAGTCAATCTGTCCCCCCCCTCACCCGCACGCAGCAGCAGTTTTTTTCCAGTCCCCCTGCCGCCTCCTCAGCTGCAAATAAAAAAAGGAGCAATTCTCTAAAGTGAGACCACTGCCACCAATGTATGGCTGCCTAATCAGATATATATATTATATACTCTGTGTATATATATATATATATATATATATATATATATATATATATATATACACACACACACACAGTATATATGTATATACAGTATGTCATATATATATATATATATATATATATATATATATATATATATACACACACACACACACACACACACACACACACACACAGTATATATATATATATATTACAGTATATATATATATATATATATTACAGTATATATATATATATATTACAGTATATATATATATTACAGTGTATATATATATATATATATATTACAGTGTATATATATATATATATATTACAGTGTGTATATATATATATATATATATATATATATAGTGTGTATATATATATATATACACTGTATATATATATATATATATATATATATACATACAGTGTATAATATATATATATATACAGTGAGTGTGTGTGTGTGTATATATATATATATATATATATATATATATATATATATATACACAGTATATGTGTGGGTACTTGTGTATTTTGGCGGCGTCCATCGCATCGCATACCATAAGGCATGCAATGCGATATCGCGCAATGTCATACATTTTTAAAATTGTATGACATTGTATATGGCATACAATGCCATACAATGCGATTAAACATTGATTAAGAACCCTAAAGGGTGATTATACAATGTTAAATGCACCCCCACGCCACCCCCCCACTATAAACGTGAACCCAAGGCCTGGCGAGCGGCGGCGGTACGCGTCCTCCGACCTTTTCATACCCCCACTATCCACGTCGGCGTGGAGTTGAGAATAGAAAGTGTGTCAAGCGCAGCGAGCGACCGAACCCGAAGCGTGTGTGTGTGATATATATATATATATATATATATATATATATATATATATACAGTGGTCGAAGTGGAAATTTTGAAGTGGGGGTATGGAAATTTTGAAGTGGGGGTATGGAAAAGTAAAGAGTGAATATAGTGCGCACCTTCGGACACCCCCCTGTCCATCAACGTCCCCTGCCAGACTGCCCCGTTGTACAGGGGTATTACAAAAGCACAATATGTGCTGCTGAGTGATCAGAGAGCATCCTGAGGGGGGAAAAAAACTTTTTTTTTTTTATCTTCAGATTAAAGTGGGGGTATGCCATACCCCCGTATACCGCCCCACTTCGACCACTGTATATATATATATATATATATATATGGCAGGAATGGCCGGGGCGGCATTTACCTGATCGCTGGGCTCCGAATATACTCAGCCCAGCGATCAGTTCTGAATCAGGCCGCAAGAACAGAAATGCACTGAAATTAAAGGGCCTCTTCTCCCACCCTTGCAATACAAACCCCGCCCATTATGTAAATATCCTTTTATAATGAAAGATTTTCATCAAAGTCTTTGGCCGCCTGAAAATCTCTCGCTCTTTGGGGAAAGTAGCTCAGTGTGTACGCACTACTTTGGTGAAAGATATATCTATCAGAGATTTTGGCAAAGTCTTTTGAAATGAAAATCTTCAAGTGTGTATGGGCCTTTAGACCAACCTCCAAAGGGACTTTTGAAGTGGCAAAATGACTTTCCTGAACTGACCATGAAAACCATCCTGACAGAATACAGTCACTAAATAAAAGCCTAGTATCTACCTCCTATATGGAGATGCACCAAAGCTTTTGCACAGATCATACTTTATCCCAAAACTTAAATTCCTTACTGGAGGAGCCCCCAACGCTAATTATTACAAATGCAGTAGCCCCGATGTGGACCTAGTACACTGTGGGCCTTATTCTGGTTGGAGCGTCCGGGCCGTACGCGTACGTCCCGGGTTTTTTTACGATCTGCGCATGTGCAGATACGCTAATGCGCCGGCGCGAGCACTCCACAACGCTTACGGCCGGTGTCTCAACGTGCGAAAAAACCTGTACGCGAGCGTACGGGTAATGGGGCGGCATAGGGGCGTGTTGATGGGAGCGGCCGAAATAATGAGGGAAAATGGGCGTAAATATGGGCGTACACGGGGGTGTGCACCAGAAATGAGCGGTGCTACTACCGCACGATCGACTAAGGCACCGTTCGTTTCGGACACCAAACAGGCGGCCGCCAACCGACAGCTAAAACCACTCCTACAGATACCGCTTGCCAGCGTGCGCCTGAGTTGGCTAATTAACGCTGATTAGTACTCAAACACATACACCTGAATGTAATAAGCAATGCTGCAGTCTATTAACTCCAAACCATGATTTCACTGCCTGCAAGCCACACATGCAGCACGCAAACACATTGGAAGCTTATGTTTCTATACTTCTCCACATTTAAAGGTTTGTTTAATTTAAGGTAAGAATCTTTTTATACGCTAAGGTAGGTATTTGATAAACAGACACATTCACTACCTGCTTTCATAGACTTTACGCAGTAGCACACTCAATCTACACAAGTCGACATGTGTCAACGTGTTCACTCTAATACTAACATAGGTTTTGTATTTAGGATACAATAACATAAACCACATCTAACACCTACAAACGATGTTTCTGCAATGTTTGAAGCACATGACCACTATTTTCAACACAATCTTTGTATAGTACCCCAAATTATGACCTGTACCACTATCTCATCTGCTATGATTTGGATTTCACTACACTCTGGATGTAAGATGCCACCAATCACATTATTGCACTCTCATCTCTCTAACAAAGGATTCCTACATCTGCTTATGACACTGTCAAATCATATATATTTTAAAAGTTATGCATGTTTGTTCACAAGCTAATTTATCATGTTTGGCCCATTCACACATCTTTTTTTAGGGAGGACACATATGAATTCCTACACAAATGTACCTTTTCACCCTTGTTTGTCTGCCTCACCCACTCCATGAGGAAAGCATTGTTCTGGACCTGCTTTTACCTACTACTGTAGGAGCTACCTCACCTGCACACAAACTGCTTTCTCACCTATTAAGTTGCTCTGCACATGTGCTGACACAAACTAATTAGCAGGGAAAAGTTGGATAGGAACATGGGAATGGCCATGGAGAGGGTTACACATGGGAAACTTCCACCACACTTCAACAAATGTTCAAAAATACCCTGGTCAGTAAGTACACATAAATCTAGTATTTGTTTCACACAAGAAATTACACATACCACCATTTAGATTTAATTTGTAAAATTAATTTATTTGCTGTTCAGCATCACAGCTTGACACTTTAATGTGAGAAATAAAAAAAAAAAAAAAAAAATATACACACAAATAATAAAACAGCCAGAACAAGAGGTTGCATATCTCCAAACATGTGTTACCCTGCAAATGCAATGGTGAAAGAAATGGGGACACCAGAATACGTACTGCAACAACCAGGGTGACTACTAAGCAAGATACACACCACCAAAAAAAAAAACCTGCATTTGTAGAGGTCAAAATACGAACTTTCATGCCCATGGCACGCAAATGGATCGATGGGCAACTCAGGAAGCGGATGTCCAGTGCAATTTAAACCTTTGGCCTCCAACCACAGAGGAAGTGACCCAGGTCTCATTTGGGCCCTTTTTTGCCCCTTTTAGATGGGGCCTTGGGGACAGGGGCCTTTGGGTCAGCTGGCTTTCGGCGTCTTCCCCTAGTCGCCACAGGAGGGTCAGCCGAGGTGGAAGGTTGGGGAGCAGCTTGGGGTGGGGCAGCAGATGGGGGATTGTCCCTTAGGGACCTGGCGGTGGACAGCTGCTCCGCAAGAAGTTCATTCTGGCGGCTGAGGTGTTGGCCAATGCTTAGCATGCCAGCCGCCAGAGTTTCATTAATGCGGTTCAACGCCTCAACCTGCAGCTGGTTTGTGGCCTTCCACTCCGCCAGAAAATCCGCCACCTGCTGCTGACGGATCGCAGCATCCACCCCTTGCTGCTCGATCCTGTCCAGCGTCACCAACAGGCTCTCACTCAATGTCTCCTGTGGCTGGGGCTGGGGGCGACGTCTTGCTGGAGGCTGGACCACCTGCTCCACCTGTGGCTCTGCAGAGGCCGATGCTGCCGGTACATCCTGACTTTCTGCTTCTGCTAGGATAAGAATTGAAAACAATGTCACCATCACATACGCAATAAAAAATATCTTTCTAAATACAATGCATTACTGTGACTTACCATCAAAAGCAGCAGCAAAGACCTCCACCGGGAGCTCACTGTCCATATTGGAGATCCCCCTGATCTCCCCCACATCGATCACGTCACAGGAGTCCAGCTCCAGGGGGGTAAACTCCAAATGGTCAGGCATAGGACCGCTCCCGGTGGACATGCTGTGGTTGTACCGGTCAGTCATCTTCCTCTTCAGGGCACTTTTGAAGTCAGTCCACCTACAAGTTTAAAAATACAAATATCACCATGAGATATGTGCACCACTGTGCTACGTGTAGGGTTACCACCTAGTCCCTTTAATTCTGGACACATGTTACTTACACAGGTTCTGTGGCAGTTTAAAATTAGGTGAAGTGGAGTCTTGAAGTCAGCCAGCCACAGAACCTGTGTAATTAATATGTGTCCGGAATTAAAGGGACTAGGTGGTACCCCTAGCTACGTGACATTTCCTAGTGTGGGTGATCTTTTGTGCCATGTGTGGCCAAATATTTCTTTGATGGACCAAACCATGTGCACTGCAGGTGAGGCAGGTGTAAAACCCCACCCAAATCTGATTATCTCTGCACAAGTAACACCTGCCTCACCTGCAGTGCACATGGTTTTGTCCATCTAAGAAATATTTGGCCAGAAAGAGAGAACTAGAATAAGGGCCTCAGTTCCTGCTGGAGACTGCTGAACAAATTGCCCTGACAAACACACTAACCTTTTCTTCACCGCGTCCCAAGTTCTGACCACTGGTGACACCTGGTTCACTTCCTCTGTGATCTTGTCCCAAAGGTTTCTCCTTGCACTGGCACCTGGCTTCCTGGTTGCCAATTCAATCCATTCGCGTGCCCTGGGCACGAGAATTCGCATTTCGGCCTCTACAAATGCAGGGTTTCTCCTTCTGGTGGTGGTATCCTGCTCAGTCATCACCCTAGATGTTGCAGCACGTTTTCTGGTGGCCCCAGCTCTCTCACCATGCACCTGCTGGGTCACACCTGTTTGGAGAGATGCAACCTCTTGTTCTGGCTGGCTGCTTGGCCCTTGTGGAGCTGGTGGAGGTTCACCAGGGCCTGTTACTGAGGGGCCCGCTTGATCTTGCAGGCGACTCCTCTCTTGGGCCCTCCTTCTCCGCTCCTCTTCCCTCTTCTGTAATGCTTGAAGCATGGATTCGGCTTGTGCTCTCTGCAGAGCGTCCTCTGCTGCTGAATCGTCAGAGTCAGACATGTTTGCAGCAATTGTGGCCTGCATCTGACTGAATATTTATATGTTAATCTCCCGCCACGAACAAGGGGGCGTATATTTTTCCCCGCAAGGTAGATGCAAATTTACGCCGATATTTCCCGCCGATATTTGCCGCTTAAATTACGCAGGTCTCAATGCACCTGATCAATCACCCGTATATGTATCTACACAGGTTGTGGAGCATTGTGGGCTACATCGTGAAATGTGTGCACCTGTCATTCCAATGATGAGTGTTGTCAGCTGGTATCTGTTGGAGTTCGTGTATGCTTTGTGAGTCACATTTCAAAACATCACGTTATAATGCTTTCCTTACATATGTAATGTGTATGAAATTGTCATACAGCAACATGTTGCATTGTGGCCCTTTAGGCAGCGTAGTTATAAGTAGAGTGTTGCGTGTATCATTTTCCGCCTACTGTATATACAGTACTCCTCCCCATGCATATCGCTGTATCGTGCCCCCTTTAAGCAGCGTAGTTATAAGTAGACGGTTGCGTGTATTAATTTCCGCTTACTATATATATACAGTACTTCTCTTCATGGCAATTGGTGTATTGAGCCCCCTTTAAGCAGCGTAGTTAGGAGTAGACGGGGTGCGTGTATTATTTTCCGCACACTGTAAATACAGTACTTCTCTCTTCATTGAATGCATGCTGTTGGTTGTGGTGTGTATATCGGAACGGTCCGCGTAAGTTTCTATTCGCATCCAGTTTGTTAATATAAGAGGGATTAATAAAGTTAATACCAAACAAACAATTTTTTCGACCAATCAGCAAGCACCAAAAGTGATATATGTACCTGCAATTAATAACTGCGCCATTGCCAATATGACTTCTACAAGAGCCAGGCCCTTTTCTACATGTGAGCTTTTGGCCCTGGTGGAAGTGATGGATCGTCACCTGGGGCCCAGGGGCCCATATGTATCTAATGCGGACAAGCGGCGGGCGTATAATGCTGCCCGCCGCCTGATATTTTCAACAACCGGCGTCCGCAGAAGCCTGGGCCAGGTTGAGCGGCGCTGGTCCGACCTGCGCCGGCGGCAGCCGGTTCTACTCAGCAGCCTTCGCCGCCATATTGCCCGATGTAAGTTTTGATTACTAGTATGTCAGCGTTTTTTAGCAATGTTTGGTGTACTTTTTATAAATATGTTCCTGAGTATGGGGGTGTATATGGGGTGTATAGGGGGTGTATAGGGGGTGTATATGGGTGTATATGGGGGTGTATATGGGTGTATAGGGGGTGTATATGGGTGTATATGGGGGTGTATAGGGGGTGTATATGGGTGTATAGGGGGTGTATAGGGGGTGTATATGGGTGTATATGGGGGTGTATAGGGGGTGTATATGGGTGTATATGGGGGTGTATAGGGGGTGTATATGGGTGTATAGGGGGTGTATATGGGTGTATATGGGGGTGTATAGGGGGTGTATATGGGTGTATATGGGGGTGTATAGGGGGTGTATATGGGTGTATAGGGGGTGTATATGGGTGTATATGGGGGTGTATAGGGGGTGTATATGGGTGTATAGGGGGTGTATAGGGGGTGTATATGGGTGTATATGGGGTGTATAGGGGGTGTATATGGGGGTGTATAGGGGGGTTTAAGTAGTTGATCAGTTTTTGGGTGTAGGATATCAAATAGTTTGCATGATAAATGTCTGAAATTTCACAGCAATGATAATTTTGAAGGTTATGAGCATGACTAATGTGAATTTTTCTTTCCCCCTTTTTTATGAAACCCAATCTTCGATTTCTATGCCATCAACATGAACATTTCAGCACGGGCAAGGGCACGCATTGAAGCCCGGGAGCAGGCAGCCCGGGACCAGGCAGCCCGGGACCAGGCAGCCGAGGAGGAGGAGGAGGAAGAGGAGGAAGAGGAGGAGGAAGAAGAGGAGGAGGAGGAGGAGGAGAAGAAAGAGGAGGAGGAAGAGGAGGAAGAGGAGGAGGAAGAAGAGGAGGAGGAGGAGGAGGAGGAGAAGAAAGAGGAGGAGGAAGAGGAGGAGGAGGAAGAGGAGGAGGAGGAAGAAGAGGAGGAGGAAGAAGAGGAGACCCAGGGTGCAGTTTTCACCCACACAATTTCCCCATCCCCCACCCCCTCCACAACCCCCACCCCCTCCACAACCCCCCCCCCTCCACAACCCCCCCCCCTCCACAACCCACACCCCCTCCACAACCCCCACCCCCCCCCCTCCCCACCCCATTTCCAACCCCCCTACACCTCTCCACCACCCACCCCCAAACCTCTCCACTCCCCAGTAACACCCAGTACCTCGGGCCAAAGACCAGGACCATCCTCCTTGCTCCTGCCTTCCCCAACCACTCCACAGCCAACCAGCGGCGCCCAGGATGGCTCAAGTAGCCGTAAGTAAATAATGTGTCTAATGTTGACCTACACATTTCTACACATAAGCAATCACAACAACCACATATGTGTATCCAACATCAACATTAGTTGCAACATATCACTGCAGGGCGACCATGAGGTGTGTCCTGTCCTTCTCCAGGAACAAGGGTCCCCTTGGTGGTTTTTTTGAGTGTGGCCATGCCTCACCCCTTGAATAATTGACATAACAGTACATCCAATGAGATATCCGACATTAGTGGTGTGGTAGTTATGTGGTGTTGGGTAACTCCAGTTCCCAGCATGATGTGCAACACAGGGCCAGATTATAATGGAGGCGCAAGGGGTCAGTGCCCCTGGGACCCCCTCTAGCTATGGGTCCCCTGTGGTTGTCATTTTTTTTTTTTTAAAAAGACAATGTTTAAGTTATGTTTTTTTTTTTTTGCTAAATGTTTTGTGCATGGGTGGGGTAGTGCTGCAGCTTCACCTATCTGCCAATGTGACAATGATTTATGGTGCTGAGCATCGGGAGGCAAGGCACACTGATTGCACAAGTGTGCAGTGCTTTTCTGGGAGTTGACTAAGTCCCATGACACTTTGCACCAGAGGACAGAGGCTGAGAAGTTTGTGCTGAGCTCTGATTGGTGGAGCTCATTACATACTTCTCAGGTCCATGGAGAACAGCAGCAGCAGCTTAGTCATAGGAGGGTTTTTAATCAGAGGCAGCACTAGGACTGTGAGGTCTCCTCCAGAGTAAGGGGCAGAGGGACAAACACAGGCTTTTCATGTGGTGTGTGTATATATATATATATATATATATGGTGTCTATTATTATTCCGAGTGCCGCCAACCCCCTGTCTATATATATATATATATATATATATATATATATATATATATATATATATATATATATATATATATATATATATATATATCCCCTGCAGGTAACCATTGACCAAGTTTATTCTGCCTTTACTCTATGTTTTGACAGTATAATATTCGGCCATGCAGTGTGCGGCCAGTAATGACAAGTGCAAGGGGGCCCCCCGCTCTAAAGTACCCCGGGCCCCCCAAAGGCTTAATCTGCCACTGGTGCAACTTAAATGTCGAGATTGTTTTGGTAATAGTGTGTGAGGCCATGCGGATGCATGCTTTACAAACATAGCTGTAGGCCTATAATTTGTACAGCAATGTCCTAAATTTAAAATAGTAAGGAGTGCTTAAGCCACAACAATGTCATAACCCTTAAATAGCACAGGCTAATTGTGAGGTTAGAGGACAGTCCCCCAAAAACAAAGTACCAATTGGGATACAGCATACATTCATTGATGAAGGAGTAATTGAATTAATGTTATTTACTATGTACAGTATGTGTTAACATATTTTTTTTTAGTACTGTGTTTACAGCAGACCCATCTTCAATGTAGTTTCTAAATGTATGTGGCCTTCACACATAACTCTGAACTTTTTATTATGTACAAATACAACAAACATTTGTGTATGTTATATATTAATTTTTTTTTTTATCCCTTCACTACAGACACTGAACAGCAGCAGGAGGAGGTGGCAGCCCTTATTCGGGAGATCTTCCTGACCCTTTTTTATTTTCAACTTCTTTTTGGCCTACTGGAGGCCCGCATTTAATTTTTTTTTATCCCCCCCCCCCTTATTATGTTTGTAATAAATAAAAGTTGATATTGTATTATAAATTGCCTGTGTTTTTAATAATAAATATGTTAGAGGGCTTGTAAGGGTAGGTACATACAGATGTGTAATGTAAGTTATATTAGTAATTTGAGGTGAGGGGTAATGATTGATGTGTAAATGTGTGTGTTTTGGAGTAAAATAACACATAGTGAAAATGCATGAATGTTTAATGTTTTTCGATTAAAACATCACACATAACATCAGGGTAGGTATACATGTTACACATTTTGGACAAACTAATTATGGACATAATTTAGTACATATACAGAAACACCAACATAACTTGATTTAAAAGTAACAGCAATATGGGGACACATAGATAGTGATTAAAATGCCACATTAGAACATAACAAATATACATGTAATGTGGTTTAAAATGTAGTTTTATTAGGTCTTTATTAAGGTAGACAATTGAGTTAATAGAAAACAATAAGTGAATAACAAATAGATTAATTAATCAATTGTCAGATTAGTAGTTGAGAGGCAAGATTTGCAGGTCCATATATGTGAAGGGTATGCCAGCGTGCACGGACGTACGCTCACTCTCACGAGCGGTGACATAAGCTGAGTTTTCCATTGAAAACAATAGGGACCCGTCCGTGCAAGCTGGCGTACGCTCAGATCGCCGCAAGAAGGCGGTGGGGAGACGGAGGAAAGACGGCCGTAGACGGCGCCGTACGCTCAGTCGTACGCTAGTCGACGGAGTGTAAGGGCTGGGCCGACCGCGTACGTTGCCGTACGCTCATTTGTACACCACTCCCCTTCTACGTTATTTCTGCCCGTACGCAAGCGGCCGATTTGTGGGTGGACTTAACCCTAACGGCCGCGTACGGCTAGCGTGCGGTAATTGTGAACGTACGCACGTTTGGCCGCTCCGATCAGAATAAGGCCCTGTATGTGGTCCTGTACCATGGTAAAATCTATCTGGTCTGAATTTCAGGAATATGTTAAATCGAACCTTAATAAAGACTTTGCCATTTCCAAATCTTGGGTGTTTTGGGGAAGATATTCCTCCTCAGATCGCAAACGTTTTTCCCCAGGTACCCGTCTACTGCTTGTTTAACTGGCAGCAACTATTAAAAAAAAACATATTGTCAGAATGGATCTCCCCAACTCCCTCCTCCATTGCTTTGGCTTTTCCTAGAATATCTTACCTGTTCACAATGGACTGGACAGAAACCTCAATACTAAAATAAATATTGACAGCTAAGTTCTTTGATACTTGGCTACCATACATCCACACCCTATTCCCCCACCCCCCCCCCCCCCCTGAAAGCCGCCATTAGAAATAATTTCTCCAATACCACCTGGTATCTCATAGAATCTTTGAGTAAAGATCCTCCATTCTGAAATGCTTATTGATGATTATTATATGGGTGCCCTGTTGTGTTCTAATTTGTTATGCTGATCACACACAATGGGCCTTATTCTGCTCGATACGGTGGGACCGTATACGGGTGGATCAGGTTTTTTTTTTTGCAACTGCGCATGCGTAGCTTTTGCAATGCGCAGGTGCGGCGACCTCACACCGCTCACGGACGGGTTTCTCCATGCGAAAAAACCTGTCCGCAAGAGTATGGTCATTGTGTGCGGCATAGGGGCGTTTTAAGGGGAGCGGCCGGAATAATGAGGAAAACTGGGCGTAAACATGGGCGTACACGGGGGTGTGCACAAAAAATGTTCGGTGCCACAACCGCTCGATCGACGAAAGCACCGTGCATTTTGGGCCAAAAACAGGCAGACGCCAAAGATAGCTCCAGACCACCCCTAGAGATACCGTATGAGAGCGGACGCCTGGGTCTGCCAATTAACGCTGATTACTACACCTGAATGTAATAAGCAATGCTGCAGCCTATTAAGTGAAAACCATGATTTCACTACCTGCAAGCCACACACAGCCCTCAAACACATTGGAAGCAAATATTTCTACACTTCTCTACATGTAAAGGTTGGTTTAATTTTAGGTAAGATTCATTCTAAGACCTTCTTATATATGTCAAGGTAGTTATTTTATAACCATCTACTCCCATTCAGAAAGTGTTTTGGTATACTTTAAAAAGCAGGACACTCAATTCACAGAAGTCGACATGTGTCAACTTTTTCACTGTAACACAAACATAACTTTATTTAAAAGTTAAACCAATGTGGGGACACATAGATAGTGAGTAAAATGCCACATTAGAACATAATAAATAAACCAGTAATGAGGGTTAAAATGTTGTTTTATTAGGGTCTTTATTAGGGTAGACAATAACAGATTTGAATAACAGTTAGAATAATGAATTAATTGTCTTAATTATAGTTCAAAGGCAAGATTTGCAGGGCCATATATGTGAAGGGTATGCCACCGTGCACGGACGTACGATCCCTCTCACGATTGGTGACACACGCTGAGTTTTCCATTGAAAAAAGACGAGACCTGTCCGTGCACTGTGGCGTACGCTCAGATATACGGAAGATGTCGGTATCAAAACGGACGAGACCCGTCCGTATACGGTGGCGTACGCTCTGTTGTACGCCAGTTATCGGTGGCTAAGAGGAGATCCGTCCGTGCACGGTGGCGTACGCTCAAGTGTACGCAACTCCCCATTGTCGGTGTTTGTGACCGTCCGTATGCGGCTGTTCTGTGGGCGGACTTACGCTCACCGTCCACGTACGGGAAACGTAAGGTGAAACGGACCGTACGTACGTTGCACCGACCTAACCAGAATAAGGCCCTATGTACCGTCAATTACTGTTATTTGTCTTGACCAACCAGTTTTATTATTTGTCATACATGCAATATATTGTATTTCTTTAAAATTCCTGTCAATAAAAATATAAAAAATAACTAAATAAATAAATAAAAACAACAGAAAAATAATAAATGCAGGTCAAATGTTTTACTTGTATGTTTACATATGTTCACAAATGGTAGTACAATGAGTACACGGCCTGAAGCTAAATATAGATGCATGCATGCACATACTGTATATATATATATATATATATATATATATACATATTACCAGGTGCACCTGATCTTCCATGTTTAATTTCCATGCTAGATGACCCTCAAATATTTTTGCGAGTGAACCTTTCTGTTAACGGTGCTTTTCTCATACATTAAAGACCCTGACACTCCTTAGTGAATATGGGCCACATCCATTCTCTATTTGGCAGAGGTCTTGTTATCATTATAAACTGAAAGGCTTTCCTGTAAGCTATCACTTTATAGCATTCTTAACTATGACAGTAAAATATGACCGTTAGCAGCCCTGTCACCTTCTATACAAGCTCTGTTCCCCTCCCTCCATGTGACTTTCAGACGCGCAGAATCTCCTTCAGCCATCACGTTCCTCTAATGGGAACAATTCATTTAACCTGGGCTAGATATATAGTTGAACACCACGATAATGTACATAGCATTTAAGGAGGTGCGATTAATCGTGTTCTTCATTTCTGATTGATGCAGAGAAGGGGATCCGCAGACATATGTGTGCAAAGTACTTTCCTGACAGAGACCCTTCCAGTAAATTGCTAACATTAACACAGTGCCATTATCTTCACCTTACATAGAAATACAGATTGTAACAACTAGATTACACTGTCAGATTTACGGTTGTAATATCAATCGTAAAGCTCTGCAGTAAAATAAATGGATGTAACATATACATATATATATATATATATATATATATATATATATATATATATATATATATATATATATATATATATATATATACATATAGAAATGAATGAACAGGCAGCGGCACTCAGAGGAATTTCAAAGTTGTATTAAAAAAAACGTGACCAAACCAACGTTTCGGGGACTAGCCCCTTTGTCAAGGTGCAGGTAGAACGTTCTACCTGCACCTTGACAAAGGGGCTAGTCCCCGAAACGTTGGTTTGGTCACGTTTTTTTTAATACAACTTTGAAATTCTTCTGAGTGCCGCTGCCTGTTCATTCATTTCTACACTTCTGATCCAGAAGGCACCAAGGTCTATTTTACTGATGTGCTGGAGTGCCGGGCCGCAGCTACATATCTATATATACATATATATACACAACAGCACTTTTTCCTTTGGAGGGAAAGAAAACAAGCACTCACGTTTTGGTGAAAGAAATAAATGTATTTCAGACGGTCATCATATTCACCAGCCTGTCGGCAGGGACTGAATATGATGACCGTCTGAAATACATTTATTTCTTTCACCAAAACGTGAGTGCTTGTTTTCTTTCCCTCCAAAGAAAAAAGTGCTGTTGTAATTATCTTTCTGGACCTTGCACCACACCATTGCCATTACTGCAATTGAGTGCCACCTTGCCTATGCATATATATATATATATATATATATATATATATATAGGTTTTATCAAATAGCGTGTATTCACAGAATGGAAATGCAAACCATGAAGTGAATATACACTATTTAATAAAGCCTCTGAGTGCCGCCATCTGATTTTCTGCATCTGTTTACATACATTCAGGAGGGCACCGGGGTCGCGAAACCACGAGGGAGAATGCCGGGCCAGAAGCACGATATATAATATATATATATTATTATTTAAATATTATATATATACGCACATGCGTATGGCTCACAGAACGCATGCGCGAGGCCATCCTGCGATTTATTTATTAACAGTTCTTTATATAGCGCACACATATTCCGCAGCACAGAGATTAGTGGAACATTTACATCAGTCCCTGCCCCAGTGGAGCTTACAATATATATTCCCTAACTAAAGTCCTGCAAGCTGTATCCAAGTTGATTGACAGGAAGTCGGCGTTTGAGGGTGAGTGTCAGATATAGACAAAGCTATAAAGTTGGCAATAGGTGGTCCTGTTCCAAAAGAAAAATTGCGCACACCTAAAAGGGGGCGTGGCCACACTGCATGGGATGTGGTCTTGCAATAAAAGATTACCTTATACTACATACATTCTATGGTGGCGGGTGTTCGTATACAGTGCAATGTAGTGGTCGAAATGAAAATTTAGAAGTGGGGTCTGAAAAAGTGAAGGCTGTAACTATGCGTGCGCCAAAGTCGTGGGTGCTCCAGAAAAGTTGTTTAGTGTACCACACCATAATACCACTAGTACCACAATAGTAGGATCCCTTATACTATCTAGTACTAGTGCCCCTTAAACATTATGCCGCACAGTATGAGCCAAAATTCACATTATGCCACCTGGATTGAGCCAATGACACCCTGATTAAGGCTCCCTGATTGAGGCTGACATGGGCGTCCGGTGGGGTTTCAGCAGCAGCGGTAATACAGAGCAGTGTCCTGTAAGTGCAACACTTCTGGCCAGCCAGGTAATAATAAAAAACACTTCTGGACCGCCCGGTAATAATAATAATAATAATAATAATAAAATTATCTTTATGGCGAATGGGCGCTTCGGTGCACCCCCAGACCACCCGCAGTTTCGCCTTTAGTGTCAGGGAAACCAAGACAGGCCCAGACATTTGAAGGGAAGTCATCTGATGTCAGCTCTGGCCCCAATTGACCTGTTTTTATTGCACTGGCCGAGCACAGGCTTTACACACTGGAAAAATCATTCGATGGTGAGCAACTTGCTTATGGATGTGCTGCTAATCCATTGAGCTTTTTGACAGCCCTGCACATCAATCTGCAGATTTGCACAGGGAGATTTCACTCTGGCTGGGCAGCAATTAACTAGTCACAGGGCTCTGCAAAGAAGGAGGCAAGAGAGCATATTACTGATGACATGAAAGGAACTAGGGAAGAATAAGAGGGTAGTGGGCCCTGGCTGAAAAGGCCATACACACTGGGCGACATTCTGCTGATGGCCGCTGCATTTACTCATTTGAGCGGCTTTCAGCTTCAGCAGTGTGTACGGGGCATCACTGAGCAATGAGTGGTGATGTGTGCTCCTGCATCATCGATGGCCCGGACGCAGGGCCGGCATCACCACTAGGCAACTTTAGGCATTTGCCTAGGGCGCCGGCCACGGGAGGGCGGTACTGAGCCGCAGCCAGTACCGCACGTCACTCAAGGAGCAGCAGCAGGAAAACTCCTGCAGAGCAGGAGAAAGCTGCAGCAGCTGCCAAGCGTATCCCAGCTATTCATCCCAGCACTGCAGGGAGTAGGTACGTGACCAACCCTCAACCC
The DNA here is from genome assembly GCF_055691185.1 of Crinia signifera. Lineage (NCBI taxonomy): Eukaryota > Metazoa > Chordata > Amphibia > Anura > Myobatrachidae > Crinia > Crinia signifera. Next base: position 208,725,487 of record NC_139220.1, read on the forward strand.
CACCCCCCACCCCCAGCTGGTCAGCTGGTAATTTAAATCTGCCAAACCTCCCCCCTTCTCTTTTTTTGGTCAATGCCATTTTCTATATATTCATTTTTCAATGTGTTCCATTTTAAATATTCATTATATATTAATTTTTAAATGTGTGTGTAACTTCATAAAATGACAAGCTATAATGAATTCGGCCAATACAACCAATGCCAATCAGCACCATACAAAAAAGCCCATACAAATGAATGGGCAGCCACTGATTGGCTGAGACCTCTCTCAACCAATTGCTGATTGGCTGAGAGTGGTCTCAGCCAAGCAATGGCTTCCTATTCTTTTGTATGGGCTTTTTTTTTAAGGGGGGGTGGTGGTGTCGGTGAAACAGGGGCGGTATCCTGTAAATTTGCCTAGGGCGCCTAGATGCCTTGCAACTGCCCTGCCCGGACGCTCATCTTCTGGTACTACCAGCAGATAAGTGGCAGAGTGGACAGCTTTGCATAGCGTCCCACTATGGAAAGCCATCCACCCCAGGGAAAAATCGCTAAAATGGGTAAAAAAAACACCCCAGCAATTTTCCCCATAATTGTTATTCATACACACTCGGCAAAAACGCCCAGTGTGTATGGACCTAAAGAGCTTACATACTAAGGGGAGAAGAGCACAAATGTATATGAATGGTTCTATGATGCCACAATAGAGCAAGGAAATAAGACCCATAATAGGACAGGGAACTCAGCACAAAGCGAAAGCGGCAGGGTCCTGATGGCGTGCTTCTCTCACCATGCCTCCAGCTTATTAGGACCTACTCCCATTCAATGAGTATGGTTTACGTGTAACTCTGAATCCAGCCCCGCCATCAGCATTACACAAGACAAACGATCTGAGTAGAAGACGGTCAATCTCCCTTCAAAAACTATCAGAAACCAAAGTACACACACAGAGCACACGCAGTCCTATAGTAAACGTGCTACTTCAACTCAACGGACTATTATTTTCTCCTGCAGGAATTTATTGCTAAAGAACCCTTTTCTACCTCTTCACTGACTACATAGTATACATTTTCCCCCAAACACAATGAAATAAGCATTGTACTTCTTTATAGAGACACAGTGATACATGACCCTGTAAAATTGGCCATTGCATTACTTAGATGTCCTAAAGCAGTTTATCACAATAAATGCCTGCACATCACGAAGGATTACACATAACAAGGATTACACTATTTCTTCAGTGTACGTGTCCGCACACCAGATGTATGGCGCTGTGGCTTTAATTAATAGTAACCATTTCACCGAGGCAGAAAACTTTTGTCATTTATAGCGTGGGTCTGAGAAAAGACGGTGTTTTAACTAAGAGGAATGGACGAAGTTGTGCTCGGTTTTATGACTCTATAAAGCTTGGCTTTCATGTTTGTTAGCTCCTGCAAACCTTTTACACTTTTACATGTGTTCATATAGAGGTGATCTGGGCCTTTTTTTTTATTATTTATTTATTTATTAACAGTTTCTTATATAGCGCACACATATTCCGCAATGCTTTACAGAGTACAGTTGAACATTCACATCAGTCCCTGCCCCAGTGGAGCTTACAATCTATATTCCCTACCACATGTACATACACACACACACACAGACATTCTAGGGTTCATTTAGTTGGGAACCAATTATAACCTACCAGTATATTTTTGGATTGTGGGAGGAAACCGGAGTACCCGGAGGAAACCCACGCAAACACGGGGAGAATATACAAACTCCGAACAGTTAGGGCCATGGTGGGTGTCGAACTCATGACCTCAGTACTGTGAGGCAGTAATGCTAACCATTACACCATCTGTGCTGCCCTTTTCATCATGTTACAGACACACAGTGAAGTATTTTTATTTTCAGATGTTTTCACAACCAACTTGAAACTAAAATGGTACATTTATCATTCGGCAAAATGCCCCATTACCAGTGAAAATAGTAATAGTGGTAGTTCTAGCTTAGAAGGATACAACAAGGGATGCTATCTGTTCTCTTATCCCCACGACAGGATGGAGAAACAGAACTAACAATTTTCAAACAAATTAATTCTTATTTTAAACTTTTTTTTGTTAGACATGTGGTGACAGGGATGGAAATATCTACTGAGGGTGCTATAGATAAATATGCCCAAAAGTGTTTGTATAACATTGGCCCTTCTTCTATTACCAAATACGATAGCTATCAGCACAAATAATTCTATCTGACAACTAGCAGATTGTGGTGAGAAATGTATTAACATATTTTGAGATGTTTAAAAGATGTAACTCAAAATAAGACACATCTTAAAGGGATATGCTTCCATACATCTGCATGCACTTAATGTAATTTCAATGTATGTGCATGTATGTTTCTGATCCACCACTAGAAGAGCGAGAATGTATGGTATGTGCTTACATCTAAATTCAGACACAAGTTGCATACATACGCACCTATACACATCTTTACATTAGATAAAAATGAAAAGTTTAAGCTTACACTAATACGTTTTGAGCCTTTTGACTTGATTCCGACACATTGGACTGAGAAATTAGGCCCAAATCGTATATGTGCCTAGCCTCCAATTACAAACCAAGGAACTGCATGCATTGTATCTGCTCTGGAGAGCGCAATTGCTGCACGTAATATTTATCGGATCCGGCAGCGCTTGCTGAGATCGCATTCAGTATGCTAAAGGACCACTTATGAAGTATCGTATGCGGTCCAGCCACCGTGCAGGTATCACATTTTTTGGGCTGCTCCCGAAGCAGCCCATATCAGTTGGCCGCATGCGAAGTACTGATCTCGTACTGACCTCCACATGCGCAGTACCGACCTCGTACCGACCACGTGATGCCGGCACCTGTCATCATTGTAGAGGTGCCGGAACTGCAGCGCCGTTCTCTGTATCAGGGTGGCATACAAGACACAGGATAAAAGACCTACAGTAGGGGTTCCCTGTATTTTTGAAACCAGCACCAGGCTGAACTAGTCAGTAAAGTAATGCCACAGCCAGGGGACATGTTTCTCCGGTGGCTGCCGCCATGCTCCATAGGCATCTGCCTAAAGCGGCCTAATAGTAGAATCGGCCCTATATAAATCATCCTTGTCATAGCGTAATAAAACAGACTATTTAAAATTTAAAAATATACATTTCTATAATACCATTTTACACATTAATTGGAGTTTACATACAGTAATTTTTTTAGCCTGAGCAGATGTAGACAGATCTCTGAATAAACCAGATACACTTGAGCAGGGTTAACTGCTAAAATCCCCTTCTAAATGGAAAATGTGATATATTAATTGTGTTTCAGTTCATCTCCTGAGGGAAGCAGAGAAATTATCAAGGAGGGAACTGAAGGAAATTAAAGAGTAGAGGAGCAAGTAAAAAGGGCATTTATAAAACGGGAGCGATCCTCTGTAGGAGCGTACTAATTATACAGGTAACTTTACTATCAAACTTTTACACAAACTTCAGTGTTCCAGTCATGGGGGATCCCAAAATCTGTGATGAATGTTGTATAAGAAGAGAACCCGCTTATACCATAACTTTCAAAATGACATGACAGTAATTATATCAATATGAATGGATTTTAAGTGGAGCAATAGGAAAAGAAATAGGCAATGAGTTTTAATAAGAGTAGTTATAGAGGTGGGTAATATTCTACCCAAGCGATATATTACATCTGTTCATATACAGGACCTAATCTGTTTCTTTAAGCGTCACTGTTTTGGCTATTAGTGGTGCCATAACTTCAGTGCAGGCAGCACTCACAGTGGGGTGCAGGTAAGAGCTGTCGATAATAAGTCCGGATACCGAAGGCTCTCTACAGCAGTTGTTACTGATATCATTGCCTACTGGTGTGCCTTCTGCAACAGTATGGGCAACATTTGTCCCCTACTTGTGTTCATCAGGGCAGTAGAGAGCCTCTCCGGTCCCGGATACTTATTTGGGGTGTGGCCTAATCACACCAGGCTTGGTCATGCACCCTTAAAATAAAACACAGAAATAATTAAGCGCCTCGCTTGCCACACTGCACCCCAACACGCAGCAGTTTGTGCTTGGTCGAGGAGCAGAATTGCTACAGCTGATGCTTTCAGGTAATGGGGGAGTGGTACCAGGAACCCTTCCTTCAGACCTGGGCCCAGGTAATTAGTACCCCCCCTCCCCCATCCCACTAAGTGCATCATATCCAGGGAACATCGGTTACACCATCGTACTTCTGAGTATCTCTATGCAGGAATCTCCCCTTGGGTCTTTCCAGCCGTGAACAAATTTGCAGTGGCTGACTAGGGAACGCACAGAAAATGATCCTGGAATACATTAATTTATTGAACTACCCTCAACCTCACTTTGCAAATACTGTACACTTTCAAATATAGTGTGTGTGCAGTGGCAAAAAGTTGCTCGACTGCATCCGACATTGACACTGCATGCACCCAGGGGTGTAAGTTCATCCCAGTAGCCCGGAGGCAAGGTGGAGTTTGGTGCCCCCCTCACTGTTGTATGTAAATATGTGGAATGTGTGTGTCTCAGCATTCACTGGTGCGTTACAGCTCACAGTACAGCCGCAGTGCGCGGGTGCACCATTGCTTGCTGTAGCGTGTGTGAGTGGTACAGGTGCTCCTTGGAGCCCGGAGGCTAATGCCGTCATTGCCTCTAGGAGTTACGCCCCTGCAAGCACCTCTGAATCACTACACCAGTGACATCTCTTTTTCCTCAAATAAAAACACCTCTGAATCAGGCCCACAGTTATTCACAGATTAATAATCACAAGAGGCTCCTTACTGTGTGAAGGTGAAAGACTTCTAAAGAAGCAACATACAGTAGGAAGGTGTAATTGTTGTCAGCAGCTGAATAGAGGATACTTATCCCACCTAACACTGTCTCTCCTCATTCCACATTACCATATCCACATTACCATAGCACCAAAAGCTGCAGAGCAGCCTCTACCAGCTATTGGCCCTTATTCAGATCGGTGCGGATATTCCCGCATTCTTACGGAGCGGTCCGCACGCCACGGTGTTTTGCCGCATGCGGCCATCGTCCGTAGAAACGCCCACGTGTCCTCCGCATTCGGACGGACTCACTCTTTAAGAACAGGGCGTGTTTACGGACGACATACAAACCATGCGTGTGCGGGAGAAACACTCAGATTCTGCACGGTATTACAGAGTATTACAGAGTATGCTCGGAAATACCGCATCCGAACGGGAGCCAAGCGGTGCTACCGCCCGTAAGCGGAGTATTTACGCCAAACAACCCACTATGAAGTATCTTCTGCAATACATCACATGACCCACTTATTCAACTACCTATCCTCATAAAAAACAGCTTATTTGGAATTGGAATCAATTAGATGCCAATATATCCTTACAAGCATGCCTAACACATGCATTGCACACATTAACCCTTACAGCAATTGAAGTGCAATGGTTTCAATTAAAGCACTGACAAGCGTCCTATTAGTGAGTAATGAGTAAAGGAGTAGATTCTATTGGGTTCAGGTGTTAATGGTTGTAGTCATTAGGCGTACGTTCGCCTACCGCATGAACGAGTGGTGTCCGCAAAGCAATAGTACACTTGTGGACACCGCACATTTCTGCCCTTTTTGATCGCGTGCATTCGGAGTGGTTTCCGAATGTACGCCCCCCAACATAAGTGTACTCCCCCGTGTCCGCCCATGTTTCCGCCCCGTTTTGCCCACTTTGAAACTACGCCCATGTGTCATTCCGCATGACGCCCATAATACGCCCCTATTTCCCGACTGATAGCGGTGAACAGTTTTGGACGGGATTTGGCCGAACTGGTACCGAGTCAAGGCGTGGCACATGCGCGTAGCGTTCTCCACGCATGCGCAGACGCCGTAAAGACGCGATCCGAAAGTATGCGGTAAAGTCCGCGTCAATCAGAATAAGGGCCATTATGTGTTTGCTGTAAAGTAGCCACACACACTTTTATCCTCTGGTAGATACAATGTTAATTATGCTCCTCTGTGAATCGGATCATCACCACACCTCTTTAATTGATGGTAAGTTCATTTGAGGCCAGGGCCATCTGTAAATTATTTCATGTCATTGCATGTATTCGTTTTTACTTGCATTGGCACTTAATATTAAAGTTAACAATAACAATTTATTTCTCAAAAACTTGTTTGGGCGCGGATCCCATTCATCTCGTGGTCAAACCATCAGAGATATCTACTGTGGTCCCCTTTCTTCAGTTGCAATAGGACTCTGAGACTCACCAAGCAGCTTGACTATGCTAGCTTTAAATGGATTACGAGTTGTTAGGTTGACAATGTCCAGGTCGACAGTCAAAAGGTTGATCATTATTGGTCGGCAGACAAAAGTTTGACACATGAAAAAGGTCAACATGTATTAGGTTGATATGGTCAAGAAATCGACACAAGCAAAATGTCGACATTTAAAAAGGTCAACATGGAAAGATCAACATGAGTTGTTTTTTTGTAGGGGTATATGTTGTGGCCCCTCAGATGGCTTTCTGTGCTCGTGATACTTCGGGCACAGTATTATATTCCGTAGCCACGTCCACTGGGATGGTAACATATGAGCAAGTCCTTTTTTTGGGGAAAAAAAGTAAAAAAAAATCACGTTGATCTTTTCCACATCGATGTTTTAATGTTGACCTTTTGAACATGTTGATCTAATACATGTCAACCTTTTTCAAGTGTTAGTCTAGTGGTCAACCTTTTAACTGTCGACCTAATGGCTGCATCCCCTCTGCATGGTTACCTATTGTAGCCTATATGCTATTACTGCAAAAGTTACTGGGAGAGGGATTCTAAAGGCCACACTCCGGTAATGGCCACATTAACATACATAGCAATTAAGGCTGAAAAAAGACATTAGTCCATCGAGTTCAACCTATTTGACTTGTAACTACTGACCTGAGTAAGTCATATCTATAGGATTACCTTAGTGGCCAAAAATGCATCCAGTTTTGATTTAAATTCAAAGTTCCAGAATTTTACTGCTCTAATGGTGAAGAATCCTCTTCTTAATTCAGTACGGAATTTATTTTCCTTGAGCCTCAGTACATGCCCGCGTGTTCTAAGTATAGGCCTTCTAATGAACAAATAATCTCCCAGTTCCATATGATTTCCTTTCTGTATTTGAACATACTAATCATATCACCTCTCAACCTCCATTTCTCCAGTGAAAACATATTCAGCCTGGTTGACCTATCTTTATAGTCTAGTGATTTGAGACCTTTTACTAGCTTAGTTGCCCTTCTTCTGTACCTGTTTCAATTCATTTATGTCCTCTCTAAGGTGCGGTGCCCAGACCTGAACACAGTGTTCCAAGTGTTGTCTCACCAATGCCTTGTAAAGAGGCACTATCACATTGGCATCCCTTGAATACATTACCCCTTTTAATGCATGACAGTGCTTTTGCTTTTTTTCTTATAATTAATAACTTTACATTTATCAAGGTTAAACTGCATTTTCCACCTTTCTGCCCATCCTTCCAGTTTAGTTAAGTCACTTTGTAGTGTATCCACATCCTCTCCCGAGTTAATTTACTTACTCAATTTCGTGTTGTCCACAAATATTGTAATTTTACTCACTACAAACTTCCTATATCATTAATGAATATATTAAACAAGGTGGGACCCAATATTGAACCTTGCAGGACTCTAATGTGGACCTTAACCCAGCTGGAATGTATGCCATTTACCACCACTCTCTGACCCCAACCAGTTTTTAATCCAATTAAAATTTTATCTCCTAACCCTAAATTACCTAGTTTTATTAATAACCTTTTATGAGGCTCTGTGTCAAAAGCTTTGGCGAAATCAAGCAGTATTACATCAACAGATTTCCCTAAGTCCAGCACCCTACTGACTTCCTCATAGAGGCTAATTAAATTAGTCTATTTTTGACAAACCCATGCTGAGACTTACTTATTACTTTCTCCTGTTCTAAGAAAATTTGGATACTATCTCTTATTATTCCTTCTAATATTTTCCCCACAATGGATGTAAGGCTGACCGGTCTAAGATTTTCAGGGTTAATTTTGCTACCTTTCTTCCACATTGGTACTACGTTAGCTATGTGCCAGTCACTTGGTACCGTCCCCGAGTTTATTGATTACTCGAATATCAGATATAATGGTAGTGCTATGACAGAACTCAATACTTTTAGTATCCTAGGGTGTATTTCATCTGGGCCAGGAGATTTGTTACTATTTAGGTTCTGTCATCTATTTTTGACTATTTCCTCACTCAAACATACAGTTTGGGAGCAATCAAGAGCCGAGAATTTAATCTGTGGGAGATCTTGTGAAGATTCTCCTTGTAAATACTGAAGATATTTTCCTTCCTTAACTGTTTCCCGCTACTAAAACTATAGATTTTTTTGGGATTAGATTAGCTATCTGCGGCTATTTTACTTTTAGTCTCTAATTTAACCATCTTGATTGCATTTTTACATTTCTTATTACATTATATTCAGCAAATGATTCGGGTGTCCCATCTTGTTTAAATGCTTTGAATGCCCTCCTTTTTTTCCAGGAGAAGTGGTGGAACTAATTTCCCATGCCACCTTAGCTCACTACTATTATGCTCAGCCATTGCCGGTGCTAGGGTGTACGGTGCCTCCTGCAAATTATAATAGACTTTAAAAGAAACAGTGCGTGCTGAAGGTGTGCACTACAAAAATGGGTGTGGTCTCGCAATAAAGGGGTGTGGACACATAATAGTACCCCTAATTCAAATTACACCAGATACAGTAGTAGCACAATCTAATTCACATTATACCACATAGTAGTGACAATTATTCATAATTTACGACACACAATAGTACCCCTTATACACATTATGCCACATAGGTATGTCTCTCACACAGAAAATTCCCACCATAGATGTAGTTCCCAAACTGTGTGCCTAGGCACACTGGGGTGCTGCAAGGCTCGTGCAGGGGCGAAGCAAGGCTCGTGCAGAGGTGCCTCAAGTTGGTGGACAAGGACCAAATCATATTATTTATGAACAAAGTGATACAGTACACAATCTCTGATTGACTGGCATCTAGTTCTTCCCACCACTAGCTCTATTGGAAGGATAACTGGAGGAGGCCGGCTAAGACACTTGTGCCACCTGCCCACCACATTTATTAATGTGGGAGGTGCAGCAAACAGTCTCATAAATCAGAAAACCAGTCCTATACAGAGTCCCGGCTGGGCAAGGTGGGATGGCGGAGGTTGAAATAACTGACAAAACTTACTTTAATCCCTTGTGGTAAATAAAAATGAGATGTCCATTTTCAGCATCCATGCATGCAGCAATGCTGATTGGCCATCTTTATATACCATAGAAACTTGCATCAGTCCTATAGCAGGGGTTTCTCCACATGACCACAGCCTTCTACATCTGCAGCTCCTGACTGTTACATTACAGACTGGATTTAAAAAGGGACAGTTAGGAGCTGATTGGCTGGTGATAAAGTACCAGACACTTTAGTACCTTTCCTCCCGTATCACTGCTTTATATATCTACCCCTCAGACACCACTTGTATTTGCCTGATTTACTGCAAGACTATATAATAGAGAAGTGGTAGTCAATCTGATACACTTTGGAGCAGCATTGGGTGGCCTTCTAACCTTTTTAAAACTGCATATATATATATATATATATATATATATATATGTATATATATATATATATATATATACTGTGATAAAAAATGATGTTATTACCTGCTAGCATGATTGGGAGCAAAGTATGAAACTGGCCTTCTTTGAAAGGTGCATATTTATTAAATATTTATTTACTGTACTATAGAGCTCCACTCCTCTTTGGTCATTCCTTACAGCAGGGGTAGCCAACTCCAGTCCTCAGGAGCTACCAACAGTTCACGTTTTCCATGTCTCATCACAGACTCACAAGTGAAATAATTAGCTCCACCTGTGGATCTTTTAAAATGTGTTATGGTGTGTACACACGGTGCGAGTACCGTGCGATCCCGACGTGATCAGATCGCATCGCACAGCATGCATGCGATCTGCATACAACTTTCACTATATAGTCCAGATCTGCACTATATAGTCAATGCAGCCAAGACTTTTTGCTTGCGATACGTGAACGCGCACCGTGATCACATCGGGATCGTAAGGGTTAAAAATCCATGCAATCTGTATGCGATCTGCATGCAATCCCGATGAGATTTTGACTATATATTCAAAATCTCATGCAGGTTGTTCCCGTGTGTACACAGCATTAGTCAGTAATGAGTGCAGCTGTGCACCTGTGAGGTGAGCTGGAAAACGTGAACTGTTGGTAGCTCTCGAGGACTGGAGTGGGCTACCCCTGCCTTACAGCAAGTGACGACGCCCCTTAATGGGTCTCGGTGATTACATTCCCCTATCTAGTGGGACCTTCAAGTCATGTCCAACACAGAAACAAGGTAAATACTGGATGCTTTTGCATGAATATGCTGCGCAATATAAGAAACTGTAAATAAATAATAAATAAATAAATGTAGCCAACACTGCAACTGAGATTTGAAATCGATGCAGGGTTTTTTCTGCAGCCACAGTGTCATGATTGGAGGCCATTTTGTCATGAGCGACCGCCATTTTTACGCCAGAAGGAGCGCAATTGTACCACGCCATTCTTCCCTAATCGTAAATGTAATAGAGAAAGTGACCTGCCTCTGCCCTGGATGGTTGGGAGGACTAGGGGGGGGAAGCAGGAAGGCAGATGGGATCTCTTGCCTTTGAAGTCCATGCTCTGTTTACAATACTGTTTCTGATATGGTGTGCAATCTACTCATCCTGTATTTTTATGTGGGTAAAAAGGTTATTGCAACAACCCTTGCTCATCTGTTTGAAACCTCAGAGGTTATCTCCTTCCCCCCTGCATCTATAAATCTTGTATTGAAGTCCAGGATCTCTGGCAAATGTCTTCCCAGACCAGAGAGATGTCAGGAAAGCAATTCCCTTAGACCTCTAGAATGACACCTTATTTGAGATAAGAATTAGCAGGGGGTGATTGAATGGCTAAATTGCTAAGCCTCAAAAGAGAAGTCAATTAGCCAGCCCCTGGGGATATCCTCAGGAAACCCCTGGACAAGGAAGATTCCTGAGGTGGGGGCTGTGATTGTGTGTGTTTTTGCCAATCTTAAAAGTGTGTGTCTCACAAGACATGACGTTCATTTTCTTGGGAATGGGACGGGTCCGATACCTGTCTCTGAGATGATCCAGTATCCGGAGAGGTTTCCACTCCAAATCCCGCTTCATGCTGTGTGTCCTTGAAGTGGTTTGTTTCTTTATTCCCATTTTGTTTTATTTTGAAATTGTTTTTACGTTTGACTTACCTATTAATCATTTTACTTGTAACTTATGTTTTCTGTAATATACTGTAAGCCTTGTAGTGTTTTCACTTAATTAAAAAGTCATAATTAGTTCTGGTATCTGCTGTTTTCCAGCCCAAGCCTCTGACGAATTGCCAGAGCGCTACCCTGTAACTCATAATTTGGTGTGTCGGCAGAATCAAAGCTGTCGCGGACTAAGTCCAAAAAGCTTACTTTGATTGGTGGCAAGCGGAAACGTGGTGAAATACGCACACGCTTGGGATACTCAGTGAAAGTGTCACGTGGCCGGGATACTCAGATTGTCGTATCTGGGGAATCGCCGACTAGGGTCGTGACAAACTGGTGGCCAGCGGTGGGGATATTTCAAAAAGCATTTTTTGTTTTTATTTGGATAACTTAAGTGAATACATTTCACCAGATACCAAAACTCAAGGCTTATGTAGTAGTGTAAGTCACTGTAAAAGCATTTTCTGTTCCCCATCCCTGTTTTATTATTTTGGAGAAGTAACTGCAGCAGAATGGCAGCTACTTATAATGAGGCACAGATTAAGTGGAGATTGAACTGTGACTCTATGGAGGAAGATACAGAGCATCACGATGGCGGACTTGTGCGTGAGAGTTCACCAGCCAGGGCTACTGAGGTAGCAGGAGGTGGACTTCGTACTGAACTTTTACTTTCTGCGGAAATTAATAGTGTGAAGTTGGATCGTGATGTGGTCTCTGGTATCAACCGAGTGGAGCCTGCCAAGGGGCAGACCAGGGAACAGATGATCCAAGTCCTCAGAGATGCGGACCAGCAGGTAGCTGGGGGGAATCAAGCGGATTCCAGGTCTGAGGTTGGGAATCATTCTGGTTCCAGAACAGAGGAAGAGGAGAAGCGGACAATGAAGATTGCAGGCCCCACACACCGTGGATTGGATGCCTTCAATTACTGCTCTGCCTTGGATCTGTATATGCAAGAGGCTCTGAAGTATGTGAAAGAGCCAGATAATGCCGTGGTGCTGAAACTGATAATGCAGTTTAATAAAAGGGAGTCCACTGCTGCAAAGGAAGCAGCAGATCGCAAGCTTCAGCTGGAACTAGCTAAGCTCAGCTGGCAGCCTGTGGCAGTGGATGCAAATTTCAATGGACTGCGTCACAAGGATTTCCCTGTCTTTGAAACACACAGGGAGAGCAAAGTAAATGCCGGCTTGGTTGTGGATAACCAGCTGGACCTGGACTTTACTCAGGGGACTGGCATTTCTGCTAGTACCAGGGAGACTGGAGGGTGCATGGCAGTCACAGAGGCTGCGGAGTACCAATCCCCTATGGTACCGGAGGAGTCCAGTGGGTATATTGACCCAGAGGAGGATGATGATGTGTTTACCCTAATGAGCACAGAGGAACTAACGGAAGAATGCCAGCTGCAAGGTATCTCCTGCCACAACCATACTCGTGGGGAGATGATCACGCAGCTCACCCAGGCAAGGGACGATGAGTACAATGCCTTCAGCCAGTATCGTGCAGCATTTCGTGTCTGGGGTCCATCTGCGTCTCCTGAGGTGCTGCTGAGAGAGCTGGGAGAATGTTACCAATTCGCGCAGCAGGAGGTCGCTGCTTGGAGAAAGCTGGATACCCCATTTTGGAGAGATCAGTGCCGCCGGGTAGATGCAGAGTGGCATCGCCTAGAACAGTTGCTGTTACCAGCTCTGGAAGTAAAGTCCCAGTTTAAACTGCTGGGAGAAGCAGAAGCTGAGGATGTCAGCAGCTTGCTCTCACCAGGAATGCCCTACCAGGGCAAGGTGCCTCTGCCTACTACAGTCGTCATGGAACCTGCTCCGGAGACCTCACATCACAAGGCCCAGTTTAAACTGCTGGAAGATGTGAGCAGCATGTTCCCATCCGTTGCTCCAGATTTGTTGCCGGAAAAAGAGGCTGCCTGCATAGTGAAAGTATGCAGGGAAGGGACAATGTCGGAAAGAGGAATGGGACTTTCTGACTGCATGCACACAAATGTGTGTGGGACTACTGATGTGGGACTTTTATTCACTCCACACATATGTGTCAATGTTTTACCCACTGTCGCTGACCCTTCTGAACCATATGATGCATCTCAGGTAGTATGTAACCATGCTGAACATTGCAATGTTGTGATTTCTTGTGAAACTCCTGGGATGATCTGTGATAGTGCCGTACCTTCTGTAGAGGTAAGGGAGGGTGAGTTAGAGACAGGTATAGTGGGTAATCCTTGCCAGTTTGTGGGGTTAAACGAATGCCCTAATCTACTTGGGAATGAGACACCCTCACTCACCAATGGTAGGAGTGCTGCTGGTGATGTCATTCAGGTTGCGGTGCTAGAAGCTAACCCTATTCTTCCCCAGGGACCTGAGGCTATAGAGGTTTTACCACTGGCCAATTGTAAGCCAGCAGGATGGGTCCCATGTGTTGTGGAAGATGCACAGGCTATTTTGCAGGTATTGCAGGATGTCTCCCCAGGTTATGAGATGGATGTTACTGTTGATGATGTGATGTCTTGTGCTACTGTGGGAAATGTGGTACCAGGTATAATCAGTGACCGGGTGGGTCCTGGGTGCACTGCAGAACTGTCAGATAGGGAGAGAGTGTCCCTTACTGCAGCTTCCCCCATAGACCCCCCTTCTTCTTGTCAGGACACAGTCACACAGCAGGAGGTCCCTGCACACCCTGAGGGCTCAATAGAAAGTGGATCTTTCAAAGTGGAATTGATAACGGCAAGTCTCAGGGCTGCAGCAGCAGCTGAGGAGTCAGATGGCTCCCAGGGTACTCCCAGGCTGTACTGGGAGAATGGTTGTTTGCATAGAGAGTATGGAGTCCCCAACACTCCACCAGGGCAAGTTACGGAACGTCACCTGGTCATACCCCAAAGGTATAGGGAGGGTCTGCTTAAGGTAGCTCATGAAATTCCCCTCTCTGGACACCTTACGGTTAAAAAGACCGGGGCTCGCCTGCCTAAGTTCCACTGGCCAGGTATGATGAAAGAGGTGGACTGGTACTGTCGGACCTGCCATACCTGTCAGATAGTGGGGAAGCTTGGGGATGTGGGCAAGGCCCCCCTCATTTCTTTCCCTGTGGTATCAGAACCCTTTGAGCGGGTGGCTGTAGATATGTTAGGGCCCCTTGCAGTGCCCAGTAGCTCCAGAACAGAGTACATTTCAATAGGGGTAGATTACGCCACCCATTACCCAGAAGCTGTAGCCCTTTTATCCATTAGGGCCGACAAAGTGGTCGATGTCCTTGTCCCCATATTCTCCCGGGTATGGTTCCCCAGGGAGATATTGACGAACACAGGAACCCAGAAGGGGTCCCCTCCAATCACGGAGAGATTCCGTGACCAAACCGTCACGGAGGCTGCAAGCCTGCAGATGCCAGGTGAGCCGCCTCCCACTGCGGCTGCCCCGTACCTGGGAAGTGTGAAAGATACACATGGGTATAGTGAGAGGGTTGCTTCAGTAATAGAGCCAGTGGCAAGTGCTGTGTGTAACCAGAAGGGTCTGAGGGCCCACGGAGCACAGATAAACTCAGCTCCATTAACCTCTGAAAGGCTGGAATTGGATGTTTCCAACACAGGGGACAATGACCTGTTGGTTTTCCCCCCTGCAGAAACCTGCCCCCCTTCACAATTCACACACACAAAGGCTTTGAGGGAGTGTACCTTCCCCCCAGTGAAAGGGAGGGGGAGTCAATCAGCTCAGGCAAGAGAGCAGGACAAGAGATTCTTGGAAGGTGACAGGATTACCTGTCCCACTGTATGTAGTGCTGAGGTAAACACAGGAAAGGCCCTAGCCCATATGATTTGTATCATATTTATTGTTGTTAACCTCATGTCGTGTAAAGGTACTTTACAACACCTGATAGCATTGTCCCACAGTCCTCTTAAGGCTGCCCCAGCCAAGCAGAGGCTCTGGAATGCCTATACCTCAGGGGAATGCCCGTGTGGGGTGTGGCAGAAGAGGTTGGTTCTGACCCCAGGATGGCAAACGGAACTGCCGGCTGCAGGTGAGAATCTATGCCCAGGAGTCCAACGCACAGCTGGGGTGGGCTGTGTCCTTGCCAGCAAGGATGGCACAAGGGGACACAGCTTCCACTGTATCAGTGTGCCCACAGTTGGCTTGGGCAGGGACACCTGTTTGCCCGCAGCTTGCTGTCTCCTGGAAGAGGAGCAAGAATCCGGTAGTTCGGAGACCCCGCCCATAGCGCTGGTCCTAACCTGGAAACTGCAGCAGTCTGTCGGGCAGGGCGCTGACAAGTGTCAGGGCTCAGCATGGGATACTGTGGCTGGTTTGGCCACTGCTCCCATGCTGATCTTTAAAGGGGGAGGTGTCATGATTGGAGGCCATTTTGTCATGAGCGACCGCCATTTTTACGCCAGAAGGAGCGCAATTGTACCACGCCATTCTTCCCTAATCGTAAATGTAATAGAGAAAGTGACCTGCCTCTGCCCTGGATGGTTGGGAGGACTAGGGGGGGGAAGCAGGAAGGCAGATGGGATCTCTTGCCTTTGAAGTCCATGCTCTGTTTACAATACTGTTTCTGATATGGTGTGCAATCTACTCATCCTGTATTTTTATGTGGGTAAAAAGGTTATTGCAACAACCCTTGCTCATCTGTTTGAAACCTCAGAGGTTATCTCCTTCCCCCCTGCATCTATAAATCTTGTATTGAAGTCCAGGATCTCTGGCAAATGTCTTCCCAGACCAGAGAGATGTCAGGAAAGCAATTCCCTTAGACCTCTAGAATGACACCTTATTTGAGATAAGAATTAGCAGGGGGTGATTGAATGGCTAAATTGCTAAGCCTCAAAAGGGAAGTCAATTAGCCAGCCCCTGGGGATATCCTCAGGAAACCCCTGGACAAGGAAGATTCCTGAGGTGGGGGCTGTGATTGTGTGTGTTTTTGCCAATCTTAAAAGTGTGTGTCTCACAAGACATGACGTTCATTTTCTTGGGAATGGGACGGGTCCGATACCTGTCTCTGAGATGATCCAGTATCCGGAGAGGTTTCCACTCCAAATCCCGCTTCATGCTGTGTGTCCTTGAAGTGGTTTGTTTCTTTATTCCCATTTTGTTTTATTTTGAAATTGTTTTTACGTTTGACTTACCTATTAATCATTTTACTTGTAACTTATGTTTTCTGTAATATACTGTAAGCCTTGTAGTGTTTTCACTTAATTAAAAAGTCATAATTAGTTCTGGTATCTGCTGTTTTCCAGCCCAAGCCTCTGACGAATTGCCAGAGCGCTACCCTGTAACTCATAATTTGGTGTGTCGGCAGAATCAAAGCTGTCGCGGACTAAGTCCAAAAAGCTTACTTTGATTGGTGGCAAGCGGAAACGTGGTGAAATACGCACACGCTTGGGATACTCAGTGAAAGTGTCACGTGGCCGGGATACTCAGATTGTCGTATCTGGGGAATCGCCGACTAGGGTCGTGACACACAGGGTTTTGGTATTAATAATTTTACCTTTTCAATGTTTTTTTTTTTTACTTACAGTATGTTGCTGACCGTAGATACAGTATGCAAACATTTTGACCTTACTTAACCTAGCGCCCAATTTTCATTATTAATGCATTGACAAACTATTTTCCTTTTTTTGGCAGTATTAATTAATATTTATCAATTGTGCCTATTTATCAAGGTATATATCTCTGGTAATAGCTTTTCCATCAGCTACTGACTATGCAGTAGCGCACGCAGGGGGGGTTTCTGAGTACCCAGAAACCCCCCCAGAAGTCCAAGTGCCCTAATCTGAAAGCTGAGAGTCCCCTCTTTCCATTGGTACAAGAATTTTAAAAATCGGCCCTTGGGAACCGGAGATAACTGACTTCAAAGCAGTGGTCCCCATCCAAGCCTGTTAATTGCTCTTCCCAGTGAGATATTTCAGGTTCTGTCTGACTTAGGGCAGTATTCAATGTGAAATATTGTCCGTGCATGGCGAGAGATTTTTTCTCTCGCCATGCACTCTCCGTGTTCCGGAGCCTCCTGCTCCCCCTATTCAACGTGTTAAAGACTCGCCGCCACTCGCGGCGAGTCTTAACCCCTGCAGCGGACGAGCGTCCGCGGCAGGGAGCTGTCAGGGAGCCGGGGGACGTAGCAGCCAAGAGAGATTAAAGTCTCTCTTGGCTGCTGCAGGGGATATGGGGAGGGGAGCAGGGCTCCCCTGGACCCAGGCAGCACAGGCTGCCCCCCCTATAGCCAGCGGGGGACCCAGTATTCACTGTACCCGAACGTGCATCGGGTGCAGTGAATATATGAATATCTAATGAGCGGCTCGAGCGCTCCGGCCCCCTGCTGGCTGCACTGTGTAAAAAAAAAAAAAAAAAAATGTAAAAAAATATTTTTGGTACTCTTTACCTAGAACGGCGCCCATCGGGGTGATCGCGGGATCGCGGGCAGTACATAAACGGCCGCGACGCGATGCCCGCGATCACCGCGATTTTCCCATAGGGAACAATGTTAAAAAGCCAGATTGACCGCGATTTTGCATTCAATGCCTCAATGCCCGCGATTTTACCATAGGAATCAATGTTAAATGGGCTACAGAGCCCAAATAGGCCCAATTAACCCTTAAATGTCACCCCAATTTTTTTACGCCAACCCACGATCCACGCCAACCCGAAGCGTGGCGAGCGCAGCGAGCCCGCGAGGGGCGGCGGTACGCGTCCTCCGACCTTTTCATGCCCTACTATCCACGTCGGCGTGGAGTTGAGAATAGAATAGTGTGGCGAGCGCAGCGAGCCACCGAGCCCGAAGCGTGGCGAGCGCAGCGAGCCCCGCGAGGGGACGCGGATACCTTCACAGTTATACGCGTCCCCTCGCGGACTTCACAGGTGTCCGTGGCGACGCCGACACCTGTGAAGCCCGCGAAGGGACGCGTTTACCTGTGAAGGTATCCGCGTCCCCTCGCGGGGCTCGCTGCGCTCGCCACGCTTCGGGCTCGGTGGCTCGCTGCGCTCGCCACACTATTCTATTCTCAACTCCACGCCGACGTGGATAGTAGGGCATGAAAAGGTCGGAGGACGCGTACCGCCGCCCCTCGCGGGCTCGCTGCGCTCGCCACGCTTCGGGTTGGCGTGGATCGTGGGGTGGCGTAAAAAAATTGGGGTGACATTTAAGGGTTAATTGGGTCTATTTGGGCTCTGTAGCCCATTTAACATTGATTCCTATGGGAAAATCGCGGGCATTGAGGCATTTTACATTAAAATCGCGATCATTTAGGCTTTTTAACATTGTTCCCTATGGGAAAATCGCGGTCATCGCGGGTACACGATTTTGATGTACCCGCGATTTACCCGCGATGCCCGCGATGACCGCGATTTTTTACCCCCGACGCCCGCGATTCTGATCGCGGGCGCCGTTCTAGGTAAAGAGTACCATATTTTTTTTTAAATTAAATATATATTCATGTGCTATAGGCACATGAATAAAAATAACATGGCCCTTCACAGAAAAAAAAACCTGATTTTTTTACACCAAAATTAAAAAAAACACCCTTTTAGTTTAAAAGTTCACATTCCTGCTCTCCATCAAAAGATGGAGAATTTCTACACGGAGAGAGACGGCGAGAATCACTTAGAAAGACGGAGAATATTTCACATTGAATAGGGTGGCTCGCCTTTGGAGAAAAAAAACCTCTCTCCACCGCGTGAAAAGCACAAACTCTCCAGAAATCACAGCGAATTTTTCTCATTGAATACTGCCCTTAGAGTTTTTCTGAGGGTATATTCCAAAAGCTGGGACTCTCCCACTTTGAGGGACACTAGTAGATTGTCTCTACTGTTCCCACAACCAGAGATATCAGCCTTCCAGCAGCTGGTTACTGCTCCAGCTCCACACACCTGGTACGTAGTTTTATATACTCGTTGGCAGATTGCTCTGCCTCCTGAACTCTGATCCCCTAGTCCCCATTATCATTTGGTAGGTG
Source organism: Crinia signifera (assembly GCF_055691185.1). NCBI lineage: Eukaryota > Metazoa > Chordata > Amphibia > Anura > Myobatrachidae > Crinia > Crinia signifera. The sequence continues at coordinate 208,744,750 of NC_139220.1, forward strand.
GGATACTCTAGTTTTTTATTCCATTAAAATCTAAGAAATCTATTTCTGGGAACTGGAGATATCTGCAGTCAAGCAAGCTGTCCACCAGAAAATTATGAATAATGAGTCCACTCCACTATACACCCCTCCTCTGCGTATTAAACATCCTCTACCACCCTGGAAGTTATGTATCAGGGCCCCTTCATTCAGCCCAATGCCCCTTCTCCCACCCCATCTCCCACCATCTGTGCAGTAAAGGGGTAATTAGTGGAAATTACTGATCCAGGCCCTACATGCTGAGCGGTTAATATAATACCCCCTACCACCCGCAGGACATCAAAGCTTCCCCCACCCCTAACGCTGGAGGATCGGTAGGGGCCCCAATACATTGCTATGCCCAGGGGTATACACTGCTGTTGACGCCCCTGTGTGTGTGTGTTTTTTGTTATTTATTAGTATTATTATTATTATTATTATTTATATACATTTGGTCTATCTATAATACTTTAACTGACCCGGCATATACTGGGTCACTTAAGTGTCCATCTCCATGCTTTGCTCCGCCCCTCTGGAAACCCCCTTCTGAAAATCCTGCGTTTGCCCCTGCTATGTAACAAGTTTTATAAATAGATTGCGGGCTCACAGTGTAGACTGCAGGCACGGGTTAGTATAGTTCACCAGGTCAACAGTAAAAATGTCACCAGTGTCTTGGTCCACACCAAAAAGGTCAACATGAAAATGGTCGACACATGCAAAGGTCAACATGGGTTTAAGGTTTTTGGGGTGTCAATGTTTAACCTTTAGCACAAGGACCCCCAATAAGTGTCCCTTTACACTCCAAGTTGGAGTCCACATGGATAGCAAATTAAAAAAAAAAAATACTAATGTCAACCATTGTCATGTTCACCCTTTGACCAGGTCAAACTTTTGACACTGTTGGCCTAATGCAAGTCGGCCAATAGTAGCCGGCCTATTGACTGTCGATCAAGGAAGCAATTACAGGGCCTTATTCTAGTTCACTCTTTCTGACACAATCCTTCTTAGATGGACAAAACCATGTGCACTGCAGGTGGGGCAGATCTTACTTGTGTGAGAGAGTTAGATTTGGGTGGGGTTTTACTTCAAAGTGAGATCTATATTGCAGTGTAAAAATAAAGCAGTCAGTATTTACCCTGCACAGAAACAAAATAACTCACCCAAATTAATTCTCTCTGCACATGTTACATCTGCCCCCCTGCAGTGCACATGGTTTTGTCCATCTATGAAGGAATTTGTCAGAAAGAGTGAACTAGAATAAGGCCCACAGTCCTGCACAAGGGATCTTATTCTGGTCCACTCCAACAAGCAGGAGCAGCAACATAGTCAGGCCACCAGTCTAACCAATGGAAGTCAGGAAGCAGTAGCAGCAGCAGCATTATCCGACTCTATTCCCTTCTCCCCTGGCATCTAAGGCACCTCCTGCCTTCCGTCACATGGATGAAGGAGTGTGTCAGACATGAGGGTTATGTTGGGAGGGGGGGGAGTAATATGTATAAATGGTGTATGTGTTGGGGGGGGGGGGGGGGTTGGATAACGGATTATTCCATATTTCAGAATAATTTTAGATTTTAATGATGCATCCTTACGTATCTTGCATTTATGTTTTACAAACACACCAAACACATGAAATACACACAAATATATTGGTACTTATGTAGTATCTGGGCGTCCGATTTAGAAATCGGATCGCATCGCATCGCATGCGACCAAATCGTATGCGATGCGATGGTCAAGATTTTTCCATAGGATTCAATGTGAAAATGGTCTGAGTCCATTTTAACATAGAATTCAATGGGAAAAAGGGGTCCTTTTCCTTTCCCCACTATCCAAGTGGGCATGGAGTTGGATATAAACCTGTGGCGAGCGTAGCGAGCCACCGAGCCCGAAGCGTGGCGAGCGTAGCGAGCCCCGCGAGGGGACACAGAATACCTTTTAAGAAATATGCGTTCGCTCGCCACGCTTCGGGCTCGGTGGCTCGCTGCGCTCGCCACGCTCTATAAAATCAACTCTATGCCCACTTGGATAGTGGGGAAATGAACAGGACCTTCTTAACATTGAATCCTATGCAAAATCGGATCGAATCGCATCGCATCGCATCTGATTGTATGCTTAAGGTAAGGCATACAATCACAAAAATCGGCAGCCTAGATACTACATAAGTACCAATATATTTTATTGGTGCATGAAACAAGGTTTCAAAATACAGTATGAAACAAAGTTTGTGTACTATCTCAGATACTGAATTTGAATGCCAAGAAATCATTTCATGCACATATTTAGTGCCATTTATATATTATTGCCCCCCCCCCCCCCCCAGTACTGCTGTTAAAAATGTCCCCAGTAGGTTTTTAGCAAGAAAAATGTTTTTTTTCTTCACTTTCAGCAATGTATGGTTTTCACAGTTATTTGGATAACGGATATTTGGATAACGGATACTGAACCAGTATACATCTGTGTGCCAGCATCTATCTTTCACTATCTATCCATGTGTCAGCATCTGTCCTTGTGTCAGCATCTGTCGGTTCCCAGTGATTGTGTTAATGTGTCAGCATCTGTCTGTATGTCAGAGTCTGTCTGTCAGCATTTGTCTGCGTGTCAGAGTCTGAATGTCAGCATTTGTGTGCAGGGCCGGCGCCACCACTAGGCAAATCTAGGCATTTGCCTAGGGCGCCGGCCACTGGAGGGCGGCATTTCGCCCCCCCCCCCCCCGTGCCGCGGCTGTGGCTGTGTGTATATGTGTATGTATGTCCTGCGGCTGTGTATATAAAGCTTGCGGCGGCGGCGGCAGCGGGGGGTCCCTGCAGTCAAGAAATAACGAGCGCTATCTGCCTGGCTACGCGGAAGCGCTTCTGTTGTGGAAACACTGGCCAATTCAGATTCAGCCAATCAGCGTGCGCCGTGCGGCCAGTGTTTTCACAACAGAAGCGCTTCCGCGTAGCCAGGTGGATAGCGCTCGTTATTTCTTGACTGCAGGGACCCCCCGCTGCCGCCGCAAGCTTTATATACAGCTTTATATACACAGCCGCAGGACAGGTACACACCCTCCCCCACCCGGCACCGGGGCGCCCCCTCCCCGACTCGTCTGGGGTGTTCCGGTGCCTTGCACCGGCCCTGTTTGTGTGACTGCTTTCATATGTCTTGGTGTCAGCGACTGTGTGTAATTGTACCAGTGCTAGCATCTGTCAGTTTCATCACCCCAGTCTTCCTAATTGCCTTTGTCATCTTAAGGACACGTTCTTTTTAAGTGACCATGCCCACTTTCCAGCGGTGTATCCATACCCCCCCTTTAAAATTCCCACTTCGACCACTGCTTTGGACCATATTTAAACATAGGCTCCCTGGTCCAATTCCTTTCAACTAACTTGCAACAATTTAGGATTCATTCACAGAAACATATTTCTGGCAATGGTAGATTAATCTGACAATATTACTGTGACTAATGGATTTCCCAATTTGAATTAACACACAGAAGAGCTTTAAAACAACTAAGATATAATGACAGTAGATGGTTAATGCAGACATGTGTGATCCATTTATTTTTCATGAGTATTTTACAGCTCAATGTAATGCTTCAACTCTCATATGTTTTATTATTCCCTTTCATGCTGATTCTCCTATGAGCACATTGCAAAGATTAACCAGAGGCTGCTGTTATATGAGAGCTACTCAACACACACTGCGCTCTGCCCTGTCATATACACGCTTCATGTCATGTAAACACATGCTCTGTAATGTATAGATGCTGTATACATTGCTCTGTATACTGTATATGCTGTGTACATTGCTCTACACCAGGGTTGCCTACTTTTGCGCAGCCAGTTCTTTGAGGCATGGGGGGGCGGGCCACTGATGGGGTGGGACGGGGGCGGAGAAACAGCAATGTGACATATATTGGGGGCATGGCTAGTGCAAATGCGTCCTTGTCCCCCCCCCCCCTCTGTGCAATGCTGGTATTGCATGCATTGCACAGTAGGGGGTGGGGCTACAATGACGCAAACATGTCATTTGGTCCCACTGACCCCTGCCTACGAGAGGGGTTCAGGACACAGGCAGAAATCCGGGAGACTTGCACCCCTCTCTGGGGGGACGGGAGGGGGTCTTGATTTCCGGGACCCTTCCGGCCATTCCGGGAGGGTAAGCAACCCTGCTCTACACAGACTGTGCACTACCCTGTCATATGCACACTTTCTTGTCATTTAAACACATGCTCAGTAATGTGAATGCTGTATACATTGCTCTACACTAGGGATGTCAATCCCAGGATTGGCATCGGCAGGATCCCAGGATTTCAGGCATTTAGAGCCTCCTACCTCGGGATTGAAATCTGCATTTCATCCCTTTCTGCAGGACAGTGCAGAGCATGAGATGTGCTTGGCTCAGGCGCTGCCCGGAAAACATGCTGTGTCGCTGCCCAGCCTGATGCTAGAGGTCATGCTGCACAGCCATGTACTGGCAGCACCCGCAAGCCTCACTAATGCATGTCACATCCCTTGTATCTGCCCACCCTCCCTGCCACCTCCATCCACCCACTCCGCCACCTCTATCCACATGCTCTGCCACCTCCATACGGCCTCTTGCCATGTCTACATGCCCTCTCCACTGCCTCCAACTGCCTGCTCTGCCACCTGCCCAATCTCCCGTGTCTATCCAATAAGCATTTCCTCCTCCAACGCCTGCCTGCTCCAGTTCCCAGCGTGGCACAGTGTTGGGATTGAAAAAATGGCCCAGGATTGTCTTCCAAAGCAGTCAACATTTCAGTGTCGCCTCTTAAAAGGTGACAGCTGGGTGCAGCCTGCACCCCTCCTACTGCTGCCACGGGTCCTTGAGTGTGTATATATAGTATACTAATAAGCTCGCTCGAACCAAATGCTTCAAACGCTAGTCTGCTACCTTGTGATTGCCTCTGTGTTTGTACATATGTGAGAGAGAAAGAGGTGTAGATTCACTAGCTGCCAACAGATGGCAATGTTTTGAAGACACACGGACACTAGACATATATATAGAGAGAGAGAGACAGAGAGAGAGAGAGAGACAGAGAGAGAGAGAGAGAGAGAGAGAGAGAGAGAGAGAGAGAGAGAGAGAGAGAGAGAGATGATAAGTAGGCTGCAATTTAGAGTTCAAATATAAGTAATTATAACTAGTAACTTTGATTGCTCTGTGTATTTGTTTTTGTTTAAATATCCTAAGGGAGACTCTCCCTCTCTACATAATGGGATGCATTCATTTTACTGACAGTCAACTTTTTGACATACATTTTAAATGTCTGCATTTTGAACATGTCGGTATTTTGACTGTCGGTATTCTGAATGTCGGAAAATCACAATGCCCTGGTGGGTATCCGGATGACTCCCAGCACAATGCTTTGGTAGACAGTCAATAGGTCGACATACACTAGGTAGATATTGACCAAAAGTTAACACAGGCAAAAAGTCGACATGGCAATTGTCGCACATGAGAAGGTCAACATGAGACATAGGTCGACATAGACACAAAATAATTGAAAAACTCATGTCAACCATGTCCATGTCGACCTAAAGCTTGTGTCGACCTTCTGTCAATATTGACCTGTCGATCTAGTCAAAGTCGACTTGGACATTGTCTATCATCTGTACCGTAACCTACCTTGTGCATGTGGACCTTTTGTCAGTGTCGACCTAGTACATCAACCTTTTGGTTTTGACATATTAACTGCCCACCTAGACATTGGGTGGGGTGCACGAAAGTGAAAATTCTGTAAAAAAAAAACAGTTTTCTGGGATTTTACACCATTTTCAAATGCAGTAAATCCAGCACGCTGGGGTTCCACTGTGGGGGGTATCACCAGCAAAAGCTGGCGATACCCTATGGAAGCCTATGGGCTTCTCTCCACAGTGTGTGTGAGGGATCTATCACAGAACCCTCCCAGAAAACCCCTTGGCTGCGCCGTCACTCTGCGCATGTGCAGAGTGGCTCCTGGGTCCCAGACCAGCATCACAAGGGACAGCGCTTATTGCTAGAGCTGTCCTTTACGTTAATAATCACATATGTTAGCGCTTATGCAATTATTATGGATGCGGTAGCCAGTAAAGTGGGGCCGCAGATGTTAGAGCATCCCTCCCATTGTTTGTGAGCTTATCCACACCCCTGCCACACTTAGGGCCTGATTCAGACCTGCTCGATAGGCTACATATAATTGTTGTCTAGCGAGCAGGTAAACGCCGCCCCGCCGAATGCATGCCCCCCTGCTAAGCAAATCCCTGCACTAGCATGTGAGCGGATGTGTACACTTACTCATCCGCTCGCATGCGGCCGCATGGCTCACCATCAAATGATTTTTCATCTCTTCGTGGATGTAAGTAAGTCTATACTTACTTCTATCTTGGAAGGAGATGGCCGAAATGGGGGCAGGCTCTGACCTCATGTGACATCAGCACCTGCCCCAAGCACGACAGGTGTCCATCCAGTGTTTCCATGGGAGTGCCTATGGTTTTTGTGGGCACGTCCATAAAACGCTGTCCGGTCCACTGCGTCCACCCCATGCGCACCCATCAGAGAGCGGACGCCCTGGCGAGTGTGAAACTCATTCGCTCCGGGGGTTTGCATATTCACGCATGCGCAAACTCCCACCGTCGGCCGGTGGAGCAAATTCGGACCTGACCAATCTGAATCGCCGCCTTAATCTGTTTCTTCTCTAAACACGAGAGGTGACAACTCCTCCCAGACGGACCATAGACTTTTATGAGCAAATCAGTTTGTATTTTATTTGGAAAGCTGTTAGACAGCCTTCTGGAGCATATAGTATCTAACATTCACTACACTTATGTTTCCACTCAAATCTTACGTGAAATAAATCATGCTGTTAAGAAGCAGACATCTGTTGCAAAATGCTCCCTTCACGTGAAGCATGACAAAATAATCCCATCCTTTCTCTTTGTGCATGAGACATGAAGGTTTCCTGTTGCACGAAAAAAAACCTCAAGCAAAGTATGCATTTACCTATCTCTGGTTTCCTGAGCTCGGCTGAGTATCTCACTCACTTCACAAGCATTGAGGATGACAAGATCACCTCCAGTGGTGGGTCTCATGTCTCCTTTCATCTGAAAGTGGCACCCAATCACTTAACTCGTTCTTAACCACACACTTGTAAAAAAAATGACAAATTAATTTATACAAAAGGACGTCAGGACTTCTTCACAGACAGATGTGTTACAGCAATAGGCCTGCACAGCACATTACATTAGGGTTACATATTAAACCCAGCATCCTCAGTGCATACATCCTAACTGAGCCGATTTTCGTGAGACCATAATATTTTGGGGGACAGTCCCGCATCCGGCAGTGTCTTGCAGAGGGGGGGGGGGAGTTGGGAGTCCCCCCTGCTACCCGCTGTTCTGCTTAGCCTAGCAGTAGGGAATAAATGCTCTGGAGACAGGGGATGGGGGCATGGTCAGCAGCTCTCACAGCACTGGCCATGGCCCCAGCAATGGCGAAAATGAGGGGCGTGGACTCACGGGAGCGCCGCAGACCTGGTCAATGCCCCCTGTTTGGAGGCCACGCCCCCTAATTTTAGGCTCATGTCCCTCCTCCATTGCCATCAAAGCTGGGAGGTATGCCAGCATTCCCTGCACTTCTGGGCTACGCTATACACACAGTGGCATAACTATACATTTTGCATCCGCCTGCCACTCATGGCATTTCCATACCATTTACACATAGAAGGCCCCACCTAGTGCCACATACATAATGCCCCCTGTAGTGCCATATACACAGTGGAGTATTTAGGTAGGCGCACCAAGGCACGTGCTTCCCCTGTCATGTGCAGAATAACTGTTCATTCAGCAGTGCTGCCGCCTACATTTCACACAATCGGGGGCAGAGGGGATAGAGCTGCCAGGAGCCAGTGAAGGGAGGGAGGACCAAGCTTCCACTGCTAGGTGGTAGGGGAGAGAGAGCTGCTGAGCGGAGGTTGGACGGAGCTCATGGGCGGAGGGGGGACCAAGCTCCCTCTGCTGGGTGGTGGGGGGACAGCTTCTGGACAGAGGGAGGACAGAGCTCCCGCTGTCAGGTGGGGGGGGGGGGGACAAGCTGCTGGGCGGAGGGGGTACGGAGCTCATGGGTGGAAGGGGGACCAAGCTCCTGCTGCTGGGATAGAGGGGAAAGGAGCTGCAGGCAGAGGCTGGATGCCACCTGTAATTACAAGCATAGTGATATTTTAGCACGCAAGCCTGTAGAAAATTGCAAAGACAGTTGAATGTCAATCTAATGTGATTTGGTTACTTTTCATCCGATTTGTCGGCCTGATTTGTCAGAATCAGGCGAAAAGTGGCCAAATTGCACTAGTATATGGCCATCATAAGTGCTCCTGCTGCCTTGACTCTCTATTCAAGCTTTGATAAACGTGTGACTCTTTGATAATGCTCCAGAAACGCATCAGAGCTTACCTGCAGTCTACCCCACTATCAGACATACCCCCTTGGACACTATTTAAAGAGTTAAAGAGAGACTCAGCTTATGTACACTTACACTGCTGATGGGAGGACAGGATGCTCACATCTGCAACCGCCACCACCTTATCACAGCCTCATCATACCAGCGGTAACATTACTAAAGTGAGATCAGTATGGTGAGTGAAAGAAAAGAAAAGGTGTGGACCTATACTATTTTTCATAACATAACATGCATATTGCTTGTGTATATATTGTATTTATGCATATGTGTATTTATCTGTCATCCAGCAGGGGACACTGGAGATTCTTACAGTGGGGCATTGAGGTGTGGACTGTGGGATCTAAGCACAACTAATATTTTTGTTAGAAGAGAATGGCTCCTTCCCCTCTAATACCCATCATCCTTTTATTTTATTTTTTATATCTATACTTTATATCCGCACCAGGTGTATCGAGGGTGACACCTTTTCAATGTGCCGTGCTCAGGCAGCGGTGCCAGTGGCAGTGCAGAGGTGAGGATGGCGCCAGGCTGGGGTCCCTGGCTGTCAGTGATAATGACTGAAAGCCAGGCTGCGAGTGCGAGCAGTGCACAGCACAGAGGGTGGGGGCGGGGACTGGCATTCCGGTGCAGGGAGGCTAGGAGGCCGCGGCTGGCAGTGTAAGAGTGGGTCATGGGTGCCTCCCCCTCCTGCTGTGGGGATTGGTCACCCCAGGGGACGGAGGAGGGACCCAACTGCTTGTGCGCATGCTCTCTGGACGAGTCACAGTGACAGTGTCACTCACTGCCGGTGGCTCCCGGGATTGGCCACCCATGGATGGAGGAGGGACCCGTTTTGGGCACGTAGTCTGAGCTGAGCCTGTCACTCTATAGGGGGGGGGGGGTTGAGGGAATCTTCTTGGCACTGTGGGGGGCATATCTGTGTCTGGCACTATGGGGGCATATGTGTAATGGGCATCATGGTGTGGGGTGTGATGTGTAATGGGCATTACGGTGTGGGGAGTATTGTGTAATTGCCATCGTAGTGTGTGGTGTAATGGGCATCAAGGTGTTCTGTGTCCTGTTATTTGGCATCAAGGTGTGTGGCATAATGGGCATCATGGTGCGCGGTGTAATGGGCATCACGGTGTGTGGCGTACACCCCTTCAAGTCCCAAGCCACACCCCTTCAAGCAAATGACCACGCCCCTCAGTGGGCCACTATGAGTGCATTTTCCTGGTGGGCCCTTTATGCCCCAGTCCGACACTGCCTGTAGTATTGCTTTTGGGGCAGCTGCGCTAATGGCCTGGAGTAATCACCTATCTCCTTTACTTATGCGAGCAGTAGCGGGTAAAAGGCCATGCACTACCCACTCTGGGCGTACGTGCAGCTTTTTTGTAATCATTATTTTATTTCAAATATGTGTGCAATTTGCTATAAGGCCATTGTTTTCAGAAATGGACATATTATATTGTTCCATCTAATCTCTAATCACCTTGCCATGGGGATGCTGCAAACTCTGTCTGCTGTGTTCAAAGGGAAGGGGAACAGAAAGAAATGGGCAGATGCACACCTCTAATCCAGTGCCAGATTAAAAACTTTCCTTGCAAATTATTTCCTCGCAAATTATTTCCTAATACGTGTCAACATCACGGGGACCCCCTCCCAATGATCTCCTAATTTATTTTCCATTTTTCCAACCAACAATCTATAATCTGGAAACTGTAATGTCAATTTGATGTCTATGGTTTATGTACTTAAAGTTGTTAATGGGTACATTACATTTACACAGAATTTTCTATATAGAGTCTGTAATGTAAAGATTTTGTTTTTTTGAGTTGACTATTTTTTTTTTTTACTTTTGGAAAAAATGTAAGAAAGCTTGATTGTAATATTCTTTCAAGACCAAATTTATATTATTTTGATCTTATGTTGCCGGGCCCATAAAATGAGTTAGGCCCATAGGCCTGTGTCTACTCTGCCTATTTGGTAATCAGACAATGCTCTCAACCATCTGAACTATGGGGATAATTCTGGTTCACTCCTTCTGGCAAATTCCTTCTCAAACAGACAAAACCATTTGCACTGAAGGTGGGGCAGATGCAGAGTTAGATTTGGGTGGGGTTTTACTTCAAAGTGAGATCTATATTGCAGTGTAAAAATAAAGCAGTCAGTATTTCCCCTGCACAGAAACAAAATAACTCACCCAAATCTAATTCTCTCTGCACATTTTACATCTGTCCCCCTGCAGTGCACATGGTTTTGTCCATCTAAGAAGGAATTTGCCAGAAGGAGTGAACCAGAATAACCCCCTTTGGCAGGACATTCTTGCTTTTAAGGCACTGTCGCATCATCCCACCCCTGGAGAGAAGGGTTGGAAGTCACTCTCTCACTTTCTTCAGAGGCAGCAGAGAATGGATGCTTGCATTTCTTAAAAGACGTAACTGCGTTAGTGATAATATTTTTTTTAAAAAGGTGAAACCGCCGTCAGTTTTAACTAAATCACTTGGATCGATCAGTAATACGCTAATACACATGTGTTCCGACCATGCTGGATTTCTTGACAGTCGAAAAACCAGGACTTTAAATTAATAGGTTGAATGCAAATTCAACCTAAAATCAGTAAAAAGTGCACCTAATTGAATAACCCCTCAGTATTTTATAGTATGTATTTTATTGATATGAGTACTACTCCTTACAACCATGCCATAGGAAGTGGCAGATGGCCTGGTAGGATACTCATCTAAGCGGGGTGCTTATTTATTGCCATTGTGACATCTGTTAAAGGGACAGGAGTGGGTGCTATCTGGGATGTAACAATTATAGGGCTCCACTGTGAGGGGGTGGGGATTTTTGTAATATTTGGGGGATTATGGTAATAAGTTGTTTGTCTATTTGATGGAGGATGTGGAGTCTGTGTTTGGTCTCAGTGGAGGGAAGTGGGGTATTATGTGACATGTGGAGGTTTGTGGGTTGATACTGCAGCTTAAAGGTCTGGGGGCCACCAGACTGCCAAGCACAATAAAACTAACAACTTCCACACAGATGTAGTGATGTATAAATCCCACTGATTTTGGTACTGGTTCTGCATACATTTGATTTGGTGCACCCCATGTGAGGCCACTTCTAGATATTTTGTTCAGGGCCACTTTTAGTTCCCAATCCACTTCTGGCCATAAGAAAATGCAGGAGGGGGTCCAGTTACCTGGGGACCCCCCTAACTCTGAGCCTGGCCAGCGGCCACTACATGCAGTATAAAGGGTGAAATGGAGCTGCTGTAATGCACATGCCCAGTGACAGCAGAGTTTCCTACCAAGTCTGCTGTGTGTGCATGTGGATCTAAGTGCGCTGCAGAGAATCTGGTAAGAGGCGTTGGGCCTGCATATGTCTGATGTACTGTATTACATAAACTGCACTTTGGAGTACACTATAGCTTGTTACATGACTGTGATGCATCCTTCATGGGCTGGTGACAATCGCTTGAAAATCAAACGTTTGGAAACCCCTCCAAAATTTATTTATTTGCCCCAGCATACCAACATTGTGACCACATTATGGATGTTGACCTGATAAATGTCTGCACAATATACAACATTCAAAGGCTTAAAATAGCTAAAATCTTACCCAAGTTTACCACTCATGTCCTATAATTCTCACCTATCATCTCTCTGCTCCTCCCTGGTTCTACCACCAAATAGAATTATCATGAAAGAAAATCATATTTCCCTTGCTGAGAATCACCTGTACTGAGAACATTGCTATGTGCTTGGTTCCTGGAATTCAGATGTAGTCACCTGAATTTATACAGCCAACAAAGGGTCAGTTGGGTTTATAAATGAATCTGTTCCTCTCCCCGTTTGATCCTCCTGTATCTCTTCTAAATGTACAGTGCAAGTGGGTCACTGGAACAGTGGAAGGGGAACCACACCGACAAAAAAAAAAAAAAAACCTGAGTAATTAACATATGCTTGCTAAATACTGGGAAAACAATTTTTTTGTATACTTTACTGCTATATAGCCAGCCACAATTGACCTAAATACCTTGAAAAAGACATTGAGCATCGAAACGCGTTGCTGACTAAGGAAGGATTCCGGGCAACATTTGAACTACATGCTGGTAACTTTATACTCTTCCAAGGAGTTTTTTTTATTTTGGGGGGAGGGGGGGGGGATTGGGCAAATAAAGTACACGGTAATTTCATGACTTTCCCCACCTTACACATAATGAATGTTTTCCAGATCTCCTAATGGAATCAAATTTAAAACAATTGTCAGCAAACTAATAAAAAAACTGTGCTCATAGTTAGGAACCAGAAAACATTTTGTGTTGTGGTTGGGGGATATAGGGAGCACGCGACTAAAGCTGGCCATACACTACTGCAATGTATCGCAGCAGTGTATGGCCATCCAATACGCCAGGGACCTTACCGGGTGGCAGGATCATATGCGACCCTTTCACATGTTATGTAGCGCATGTGACTCCTGTTCCTCACCACCGGGAGGGGGGGTCTGGGTCGAGGTCGGACCCGATGGCATGTCACACAAAGCTGTATTATGGACAGCGAAAACGCGTCAGGCTGACTAGACCTGACCCATCTCAAGATCTTTCATTCTGCAAACTGCCTGGACCAGTCTGCCTCCCATTCAGTGGTGCAAGTAGAATTTTTTTCTTGGTGGTACTGATGGCCTCCACCAAAAATGGGCGTGGCAATGTGTCATGAGGGGGCGTGGTCACACAAAGCTAGAGGAGTGACTAAATGACAATAGTGGCGTGGCATCAGGAGACAGGGAATGACTGGGGGTGGGTTGGCTCTTGCTTGGGGGAGAGCCGGGCAGCTTGTGCTTACAATTGTGGAGCCTGCTCTTCATGCTGTCGGCGCCGCTGATGCTTGTCAGTGTGACAGGCTAAATCAGCAGTAGCTGCATACAGCACCAATCATAACGCTGGGTGGGCGGGCTGTGGATGCATTATATTTAGACTTAAAATAAAAATAGAATTGACAGTGGGTCAGGGGGTAAGTGGTACTGCGTACCTGCAACATATTTCTTACAGGTACTCCGTACCATGCCGTACCCCCTTACTTGCAACACTGCTCCCATTGTGATATCCATCAATCAATTGTGTATCCGTTTACCATCCTACCATACCTCCATGAGGTGAACTTCACTACCCATTCCCATTTGGATTACAAATTGTGCCCAGCAAGTCACTGAACCGCAGGATTTGAGGACATTTGCTGCAATGCTATCTGTTTGGATTTGAACCTCTAGCGGTACTGGGTAACTATCCATCTATGGGGCAAGCCTCACAATATAGAATGTGCTACATTTGATTGATTTAAAATACCTTTTTCATCTACATCTGGCGGCAAAATAGGAACGGGACATTCACTGCAGAAAATATTCTATAGTCTGGGTCCATTGTGATTTTTATCATCATTATATATATACTTTTTATTATTGTTATGTGTGTGTGTGTGTGTGTGTGTGTGTGTGTGTGTGATTTATCCTACTTTATGCATGTTTTTAAGTTTATAATAAATGTCTATATCATTTTCATCAAAACAAGCACCACTTTCTCTATTTGTATATTCCTTGGCATGTCATACACATCTGATTTGGGCCGATTTCTCTGACTGATCCATTAGAAACGGGTGAAGTCGGCCCAAATCGCTGTAGTGTATGGGGACCTTAAGAATCACTGGCATTTAATGTCTGTAGAGCTCTATGATGCAATGGTTAAATGTCCGTATCTTCTCTGCAGGTAAACCTCAACCTCTCTGTTTTCCTCTAATTAATCGCCTCCCTTCTCGTCTTTGAAGAACCTGTCACAATTACCAATATATGTGCTTTGTCAGCTCCAACCTGAACTGGGAATATTCTCTTTTCTGACAGCCTATGAAACGCAAAACAAGCCACTTCTACCCACCGCTTTATGATTCCAAGTATTATACCGCACATTTCTTTTTTTTCTGCAGGATTGGCACAATTTGCAGAATAATCTCACTTGCGAACCAAACAAATACACAACAAACAAACCTGTTGCCATTTAACCGGCACAAGTAGATAACAGCAGATGGAACATGTGTACAAACTAATTCCCAGTTTAGGCATGCAGCAGGCAGATGAAGCTTTGCAACTGTACTGTAAGCCAGAGCCACATTTATTTCTCTGTATATTTGGAAACACAATAAAATACAGCTGTCCTGTGTGCCAGGACCACTGAGACAAAATATTATTTAATCTTCAGCATAGAAATGTTCATTATTGTGTATTGGCACTACGGGACTAGACTATTCCGCCGATGTCACCTCCTTCCAGATTGTCACTTCTTATAGCCTCCAATGCTGATTGTCGGATGCCAGACGCAGTGATGTGACAGTGCAGGAGAGGCAACAACAATTGGCTTTCAGGGTAACATCAGAGCACAGTCGTGGGGGATGGAGGTGTCTATAATAGTTTAGTGATAGAAAAGTCTTCTGTGATGACTGGTTCTCTTTAAAGCTTCTATATTATCGTGGTTTTAAAGTTTTCAAGCTGCACTCACCTTCACGGTAATGCACAATGGGTGAATGCTGAACTACCAGTGAGTATGGACACTTGCAATCTAAACCTAAACCTAACTATATTAAAGGTGAGATACTTTTTTTTTTTGCTGACTTTTTAAATTCTTGGAGCCCCTCATAACCCAAGCGTGAGACCACAAACACCTCCCATCAGGCCCACGTAACATATCATCCCCCGCTGGGCCTGTTTCCTTTGGTTAACACACTTTGCTGTCCTACAGCATCTCTACCAGTAAACAGAGTTATTGCATAACTTGGTGGTATCTGCAGCATTGTAGAGTCCCGCTTAGCCAGAACAAAATATCACTTCACATAAATGAATGAAATATAACTGCAGGCATGGCATCATATTTTCACCTTTTACTACTAGCTGCATTTCATAAGCATGTTACCAGAATAAATAAACACACGGAGATATCACTGGACAACACAGATACATTGATGATAGTTACAAATGCTTCCATGTAACTGATCAGAGGCATGTACAACAACAAGGCAAACGCAGATGCACATGCAAAAATATATATTTTGTATTGGTGAGGCTTCGTTCTGATCTGCTGTGATGGGCCTGAGGAAAAACTGGCAATGCCACCACTCTATGGGCCAGATGCACTAAGCTTCAAAAGTGATAAAATAGAGAGTGATAAGCAGCCAGCTAATCAGCTCCTAAGTGCCATGTCACAGGCTGAGTTTGAAAAATGTCAGGCAGAAGCTGATTGGCTGGGTGTTTATCACTCTCCATTTTATCACTTTTGAAACTTAGTGCATCTGGCCCCAAATGAGGGCCAACAAAACTCAACATGGACCATTTTTATTTTCACAAAAGTTATATTGCTCCGATTAATAAAAAGCAAATAGAACCCCCATTATCTGACAGCTCTGGAGACACTTCATCCAGTCCACTTCAGCAGACCTGTATAACGTGTGCTGAACAGCACTGGACATACTGAAATACTCTACTGTGTAATTGTTATTATTAATATAGCATTAGAGACTTCATTTACACGTATGCTGTGTCTTATCCTAGACATTTTCTAAAGCTGTCAACATCAGGCTGGGTTTATGTGTGATTTGTGAAGCGCAAGCACTGTGTCTGATCCTGGGGATACACTGCACTTGTGTCCCTGATACATGAGATCTTTTACAAGTGCATTTTGATGGTGATTAGAGGATGCAGATTAGTTACAGAGATCTGGATAACAAGGATTATGCTGATCCTTATAGACACACAGAAGGAGGGAGGGGTGGTAACTTCTCATAGTGTGAAATATATGAACTACGTCTCTCTGAAATACAAAAATAGCACAGCGAGCATTGGCCTCCACAGACTAAGCCAAGGGAAGGGGGAAATAAAGACCTTACCAAGTAAAACAATTTAATCACAGTTTTTAGTGGGCATAAAGGAAATAATAATAATAATCACAACAGGGGACGGTTGAATGGAGCGTTCACCAAATGTACTCTAATACTTCAATATCATGTTTGTAAAATGTCAGGAAGCAAATATACAGTATGAGTGGGAGATGGACCCATAAATACTGCACAGTCATTAACTACTAAATGTAATTATTACTGGTGTGGTATAGCAGGTTGACACTGGAAAAAGGTTGACACAAGGAAAAGCAAAAGGACATCACATGAAAAAGGTTGACATGCTTTTTAAATGTGCTAATGTCAACAGCTGATCATGTGGACCGCTAAATAGTGTAGAGCTTCCCTCACCGTGCTTCAGGTCAGGTGCTCAGCTACCGCTGCCGCTCAGCACACTTTACTGTTCCTAATTGGACTCCACGTGGATGTTAATGTATGAAAAAGTCCAAAAAATAAACAAAACTAAAAAAAAAGACTGAAAAAAACTCATATTGACCATTGCCATTTTTACCCTTTGTTTCTGTCGACCATTAGAATACGCCAACTATATGTATGTTGAACTAGACCTTTTCTGTCATCCGCACCAATAGTTACTATGAAACATTCACACTTATGAACAGAGGACCTAGTCCCTTATTCTGGTTCACTCACAAGGGCAAATTCCTTCTCAAATGGTCAAAACCATGTGCACTGCAGGGGGGGCAGATGTAACTTGTGTAGAGAGGATTAGATTTGGGTGAATTATTTTGTTTCTGTGCAGGGAAAATACTGGCTGCTGCTTTGTTTTTACACTGCAATATAGGTCTCACTTTGAAATAAAACCCAACCCAAATCGAATTCTCTCTGCACAAGTTACATCTGCCCCAGCTGCAGGGCACATGGTTCTGTCCATTTGAGAAGGAATTTGCCTTTGCGAGTGAATCAGAATAAGGGCCCTGCTCAGCCACGTATCCAGCATAATGGGCGGGGCAGCCCCGCCCACATTGCACATAGCGGAGAAGAAGCCAGTCTTCCCTGTCAGACTACATTCTGCTTAACTGCTGCTGCACTGCAGTTGGTGGGTGGGCGGACGGAGGCGGAACCATTCTTCCTCAAATTTGAACTGATGTTCCGCCCCATTCTAGCCAGTGGCAAACGCAGGATTTTCAGAAGGGGGTTTCCAGAGGGGCGGAGCAAAGCACGGAGATGGACACTTAGGTGACCCAGTATATGCCGGGTCAGTTAAAGTATTATAGATAGACCAAATGTATATAAATAATAAAAAAAAAAATATATATATATATACACATATATATATATATATATATGTATATATATATATATATATATACATACAGGGGCATCAACAGCAGTGTAGACCCCTGGACATAGCAATGTATTGGGGCACTTACCGATCCTCCAGCGGTAGGGGTGGGGGAAGCTTTGATGTCCCCCGGGTGGTAGGGGGTATTATATCAACTGCTCAGCATGTAGGGCCTGGATCAGTAATTTCCACTAATTACACATTTACTGCACAGATGGTGGGAGATGAGGTGGGAGAAGGGGGCATTGGGCTGAATGAAGGGGCCCTGATACATAACTTCCAGGGTGGTAGAGGATGTTTGATACGCAGAGGAGGGGTGTATAGTGGAGTGCTTATTATTCATAATTTTCTGGTGGGAGGACAGCTTGCTTGACTGCAGATATCTCCAGTTCCCAGAAATAGATTTCTTAGATTTTAATGGAATTAAAAACTAGAGAATCCCACCTACCAAATGGTATTGGGGACTAGGGGATCAGAGTTCAGTAGGCAGAGCAATCTGCCAACGAGAAAATAAAACTACATACCAGGTGTGTGGAGCTGGAGCAGTAACCAGTTGTTGGAAGGCTGATATCTCTGATTTTGGGAACAGTAGAGACAAGCTGCTAGTGTCCATCAAAGTGGGAGAGTCCCAGCTTTTGGAATATACCCTCAGAAAAACTCTAAATTATAAAGAACCTGAAATATCTGACTGGGAAGAGCAATTAACAGGCTTGGATGGGGACCACTGCTTTGAAGTCAGATATCTCCAGTTTCCAAGGGCCGATTTTTAAAATTCTTGTACCCATGGAAAGAGGGGACCCTCAGCTTTCAGATGAGGGTCCTTAGACTCCTGGGGGGGGTTTCTGGGTACTCAGAAACCCCCCCTGCGTGCGCTACTGCTAGCCCACTTTAATACCTGTCTATACCTGTTGCAACAGGTCTGACTGAAATGCATGAATTCAATATTTAACAGGTATCTATCTAGATATAAGGTTTTTTTGTTAAGTATACAGAATTTTCAGTGAGTCTGCATTCATTCTTTTTGCCGCATTGCTGTTATAAACCCACATGCAGGTTATGAGCAATATTATCTAACTGCTTGTCCACACTTGGAAGCTAACTGTAAAAGAACATTTTTGTGTGACATACTTTATATTTCAATATGTGACACTTGAATTCAGGTAGGTATACGGACATTCAAAAATCAAAATATTTGTATTATATAATTACAAACAATCAGTAAATGTATGGTGTTTTTGAGTCCACTTTAAGCATGGACTTAGTACTTCCTCTTCCAGCATGCTGACACAATATCAAACTACGTAATCTCCTTATCTAGACTCTCATTCAACCATATGATATGCTTTAATTCTATATTTGATTTTATCTATGGCACAAAACACTTGCCTGAAAATGGAGCACTATTTGTGACTGTCAGAGCCACAATACTCGCTATTACACAGACCAAACCGTATTGAGTTTGAATATTGATCTGCTCTTCCCTGATGAGCTGTAATGAGCATCAATAGAGATAAGCTTTATTGATCATCGCATTGCATGCACAATTAATACTCGTTCAGTACTGACACTTGCTCTATTTACAACACTACATTCCTCTCCTTACATTTTTCGAGTTTTATTTATTCACATATATGTGTCGATCCTTCTTGGTAGTGGATTATTATTGAAGCAGAAAATGCGTTTGGACTTTATATTTAATTCTTTTTTTTTTAAAGACATATTAGATGCTTTATGTAACTTTGTAGTTTGTATTAACATAGTAGTGAGAAAATATTTACGTCCATCAAGTTTAACCTTTTACAGGACCCCTTAGAGGGTTTTGTCTAGATGTTAAATCCCCTTTTGAATTTTTTTATTCGATTCCACTCTGGGTTAAATAATGTTTAGCCCTTTAGTCCCTTAAAGATTAAAATGTTTTTTTTTTTTTTTTTTTTAAATAATATAAATTCAAATTATTATTCTCCCCTACATGGACTGTATGTTTACTATTTTATGTGTTTTTCGTATTTATATATTTATCTTTAATATTGCATGTCATAATTGTAACTGTCTTTTTTATCATTTCTAATATATTTATATTTATGTAGATATAGGATACTGTTGTATACATTGTTTGGGCAAACATGGACATATAGCAAACTTCAATGAAGTGCAGAGTAGTCAACAGATTGCACATTGATTTAGACGAATTACAGTGCTACTTCTATTATCATGCAACCTAAGCACGTGTCATACTTTGTTAATGTGGTAAATGACTATACTAGCTGCAAACGTCTGATTTTTAAAGGAATATCTACATATCTAGGTGTATAGAGGCCCATTTCCAGCAACCATCAATCCAGTGTTCTAATGGTACATTGTGTTTGCTAATAGCGTTAGAAGACTAATGGATGATTAGAAAACCCTTGTGCAATTATGTTAGCACTGCTGAAAATAGTTTTTCTTGTTAGAGCTAGTTGGGTATCTGGAACATCACATTTGTGGGTTTGAATATACTCTCAAAATGTCCAGAGGGAACTTTCATGTAAAACGCGACAGTCTACTCTTCTTCTTCGAAATGAAGGCTATTTCCTACAATGGTGTGTACTACTCCCCACAGAGAACAACATAAACAGGCTCTAGCCAGAGTAGAACGAAAAGCGGGAGGCCCCTATGCACAACTGAGCAAGAAGACAAGTACATTAAAGTCTCTACTTAAATAGAAATAGACGCCTCAAAGGTCATCAACTGGCTACTTTATTAAATGGTACCTGCAAAACCATGAGGCAACTTCAGGATGCTTGCCTTTTAGGCAGAGTGGCAAAGAAGAAAACATATCTAAGACTGGCCAATAAAAAGGAAAATATTAATAAGGGCAAAAGAACACAGACATTGAACAGAGGAAGATTGGAAAAAGTGTTATGGACAGATGAATCAAAGTTTGAGGTGTTTGGATCACATAGAAGAACATTTGTGAGACAAAGATGCTGGAAGAGTGCCTGATGCCATCTATCAAGCATGGTGGAGGTAATGTGATGGTCTGGGGCTGCATTGGTGCTGGTAAAGTGACAGATTTGCAACGCAATGCCATACCCTGTGGACAGCGCTTGATTGGAGCCAATTTCCTCCTCCAACAGGACAATGACCCAAAGCACATCTCCAAATTATGCAAGAACTATTTAGGGAAGAAGCAGGCAGCTGGTATTCTGTCTGTAATGGAGTGGCCAGGGCAGTCACCATCTCAACCCCATTGAGCTGTTGTGGGAGCAGCTTGACCGTATGGTATGCAAGAAGTGCACATCAAGCCAAACTAACTTTTGGCCGGTGCTTCAGGAAGTGTAGGGAGAAACTACTTCAGATTACCTCAACAAATTAACAGCTAGAATGCCAAAGGTCTACAGTGCTGTAATTGCTGCAAAAGGAGCATCCATTGACGAAAGCAAAGTTTGAAGGACAAAATTATTATTTCAAATAAGAATCATTATTTCTAACCTTGCCAATGTCTTGACTGTATGTTCTATTCATTTTGCAACTCATTTAATAAATAAAAGTCGGTTTTCAAGTAAAAAATGAAATCATCTGGGTGACCCCAAACTTTTTAATGGTAGTGTATATAGAAAAAGGCAGCAGTACTCCAAAGTCTTTGCAAACACAGTAAAGCTGTACTGATATGCTGTTTGAGAGCATTACATCTCTTTTATCTAGGTTTACAGTAAAGTCATGCTAAACAGTAAAACAAGTACGTGTGCAAGTCTTGCTTAAAATCAGCATGGTACAACCTGTTTTGACAAGTCTTACCCAAACAAGTTATACCATGCAAGATGTCATTTCAGACAGCTAGTGGGGTGGCATAAAGAGCCATGACCCACTATGTATCTGTATCCCCAGGGCCGACTCTACCATTTGGCAGCTTTAGACAGCTTTTAGGATGGGGGGGGGGGGGGGGATTATTGAGCCTGTCTATCACAAAATTAAGGATGTCTATGAGGAAAATGTGCTTAATGCAGGTGGTGGCTGTGGGACGTGTAAGATGCCACCTACACACTTTCACTTGAGGATCTGTTTAGTGGGTGGCAGTGTGGAGTTGGGGGGGAGCAGAAGATTGAAGCTTTGCCTAGGGTCCAGGGAAGCATTACACTGGCCCCTGCTGCTTCTACTTTTCTTCTACGTCCACCTGGCTGCTATAAATGCCTATACTGTGCTATATGCAGTCACATGATAATATTAATCGTCCACGCACCCTCATGAAAATAGATCCTTTAATATCAGGCATTTCTTCATGTGCACTACAACACATGCAGTGGCGTAACGATAATTGGTGCAGTGTGCACAGAGCGCACGGGCCCCTGGACACGCTGCACCCATTTTTATAATAATTACCCTCAGTAGACCAGCGGTGGTGGCAGGAGCTGTACATGTGCAGTGGAGGCTGAGAGCTCTAGTGCCCAGACTACACAACGCTGAGCTGCAGCCAGCAGCAGCAGCAGCTATAATAAAGTTGCCAGAAAAATGGCCCCCACATCCATTTTTTAGGCATTTAAGTAGTCGTGGTCGACCATTAATGGTCAATCAAGTGATTGCCAATCTAAATATTGCCAATCTTCTACATAACCAAAGAACGGTTAAACCAATTTGATTTAGATTTCTGTTCATTTACTTTGCATCTTGTTGAAATAAACTAATGAGCAATGACACTAGACATGTAAACATTGGTCTTTTTCAGGGTTGCCGACTCTCCCGGAATGTCCGTGAGACTCCCAGACTCCCAGAAGAGGACCACTTTCTCCCGGAGCTGCCCCTTCTCTTCTGCAATTTGTACTGTGCATGCGCGATGACGTGGTACCGTCATTGCGCATGCGCAGTACACATCGCGTGGAAGTGCAGCACTAGAAAGGGGTGCTTTCCAGGAGTGAAGAAGCTGCCAGACTGCGGAGAGAAGTGAACTGTGTGTAATACGGCCTACACACATGCCGATATTAAGGCATTTTCTAAGCGATTTTGCTTAGTTTGGCAAAGTCGCTTAGCAAATGCCCTCACATCGGTGTATGTGTGGGGGCTGTATCGGCAGCTGTGCGCGTCCCCACGCGTCTTTATCGCTGGCCGAGATTGATGGACAGTGTCCATCAATCTCGGCATCGGCAGTGTTCTCCCACCGGAGAACACTGGCGCTGTCTGCTCGCTTAGCACACAGAGCTGACAGCTCGCTCTGTGTGTGGGCTGTCAGCTCTGTGTGCTATGCGATAGCGGCGCAGCACAGCCCGACCTAGCATAGCTAGGTAGCCCTGCACACATCGGCATGTGTGTAGGGCTCATTAGTATTCACTGGTTCTCTTCACTGGCACATTTGTCTCTGCTACTTTCCGTGTCAACAGCCCATGCTTCCCTCACCCCTCTCCTCACTCGTATCCTCCTCTCCCTCCTTGCAGTAGTCTATCCTCCTCCCCATCTGAATATTACTTCATAGTGTGTAAAGTTTGGTGTGTAAAATTTTGAGAACCTGTCAGATACACTGATTTGAACCCTCACAGTCCTGATGGGTTGCAGGAGCCTGGCTTCTGCCTGTAGGTGCAAATCACTTATTGCTGTCGAACTTGGGTTTTTGGGTTTATTTAAATCTATATTTGATGTTGGATGGCAAGAAAAGGTCATTGGCCATTTATGACTTTACTTGAGAGTGATTAGATGAATGATGCTTTATAAATGGGCTTTTTTTTAAACCTGTTCCTTCATTTCCTAAATATCGTCTGTCTATAGTTTAGTAGAGGTGGTTGGTACCTGCTATAAGTCCAGGCTTACATAAATTATATATACAATAGGGAATAGCATTGTTGCTATATGCTTCATAAAAATAATCCAAGGTTACAGCAAGGCCTGCCCCTGGCATCGCAAGACCTGCCCCCATCGCCGCAAGACCCACCCCCTGGCTTTTACTTTTCTCCCTGAAATGATTTTCAAAAGTAGGCAACCCTGGTCTTTTTATACACTGGTTACTGTATGGAATCCAGTATTAATATTTAACTTTATAGATGGTTTATCTATATATAGTTTAGGCTATATTAAACATTTAAATAATAGAAATACTGTATATCAGGAAAAGGTTAAACATACCATAATAATTAAATACACAAGCATAATAGAACCAGTGCTGCACTTTCTTAGCTCACAATCTCCCACCTCATGGTAAGGCTCTTGCTTCTTCTTCTTCTTCTTCTTCTTCTTCTTCTTCTTCTTCTTCTTCTTCTTCTTCTTCTTCTTCTTCGTAACTACTCTGGTTTAATGTACTTGGTAGAAGAAGCTGCAAAGATTGTAAGCTTGTGAGCAGGGCCCTCCTACTTCTATGTCAGTCTGATACTACCCAGTTTGCGTTATCACTGTTGTTTCCAATTGTAAAGCGCAACGGAATATGCTGCACTTTATGAGAAACTGTAAATGAATAATAATAAATAAAACCACTGGCCATGTGCAGCAGCTCTGCTCTGTCATTTAAACTGCATGATGTGGCGGCAACTCTACTAATACCTCTTTCACACTGGTTATTGCTGGTTTGACCCGGGTCACTGTGCAGTGTGAAAGGGCCATTTGAAAAATACTGGGTTGTTTGCATTAAGGTTTGCCATTCACATAAATAACTGATGAAGGACCATCTGATAAGCAAGTCGTGGAAAGAAGCTATTGATTACTTACTGCAAAGCTTATATAAATAGTTTTCTCACATTTACATTACTCTTGAAAGATCTGGGAGATTCTCCTATTACTGGGAGCCCCCCAGGTCTCAGAGAGAGTAGTTGAGAAGATATTCGGACATTGAGAACACTCCGGTGGCCTTTTCATTATAAACACTATTATACAAAAATGATACTTTACAAAATACATGCTGTCTGCACAAGTTCTTGGTGATTTGAGAACAAAAAGACACAATTGCAGAAGGTACGAGAAATGACTTGGCATAAGAAGACCAGTGTACAGATAGTCAGATCTATGATGGAAACATTTGTTTGGTAATTAGAACATATTTTTATTCCTTTGAAACTGAAAGTGACTTCAGCTTGCTGATTAAGTAGAATAGCCCCTATAGGAAGTAATTAAATCAAATGATCAGATTCATTCTGTGAAATAGGTAGGCGACTTGATTGTAGTATGACGTTAGCTGGAAGCCTCAAACTTTCCCAGGTCTAGGGATGAGTCAGCACATCTGTCATATCTAACCTGTCCAGAGAAGGGGTAATCACATAGAATCCCCTTCTCCTCTCTCACAGCTAAGCCTGTCATTGCTTCTCAGGGAAAACTATGTCACTACCTGCAGTCCACATTTACAGCCATGCTCCAACACTCAGCATTCACTCACTGAGTGTTGGAGCCTGTTATATATAGTACAGTGCACGCAGTACACTACACATACAAAGCACACAATAGGCATCACTTGTCTAAGGGCCTAATTCAGACCCATTGGATGGGCCAAGGGGAGGGCTGGGGGTGGCAGCAGGGGAATACCCAGCATTTTATGGGAATGCAGGTGGATTGATGCATTGTCAGGGGCAGGCGGCTGACATCACATGACTTCAGCGCCCTTTTCGGCAATCTGTGGCGGAAATAAAAGTAATTTTATACTGATTTTCTCTCCCACTCGGCTGCATGCGTGGAGATGTGTTCTCATCCACATCCCCTCGCATGCTAATGGGTGGGATGCGGCCGTCGCGGGCGTTTAACGGGGCGGTAGGAGGCACCAACCTGTTCGCTAGGCTGCGAGTACATGCACCCTAGGGAACAGGTCTGAATCAGGCCCTAAGTTCTAAACATTACTGTAATATAGTAAATGTGAAAGGCACACAAGCATTATTCTTCTGGCAAGCTACAGTATGTTATGTCCTGCTCTACAGGTAAGTATCTATTCTACAGCTCTGCGCACACCAGGTGATAATGGGCGATATCGCTAATTTTCACACTTCTGAGCGATATTGTTCATTGTATTGCCCAGTGTGTATTCCTCAAAAGATGAAGGAAACGCGCTGCCAAGGGTTGTTAACGGCCCCTCCGTGATCTGTACATTCGTGATCAGTAGCGATGGTTGTGAAACTGCGCACACACAGGACCCATTCTGCCTATGTGTAAGTAAGTCCTGCACTCGTATCACAGAATATCAATTGCCTGACCTGACATGGAGGAGCCATGTGGGGGGGGGGGGGGGGGGGGGCAAATGTCGTTGCCAGAAAGGGAGCCGTGAGTGGTTACCAGAAAGGGGGGCATGAGTGGTGAGGCGCAGACTAGTTTCCTTGACCATCCAAGCCTCCCTGTGGCTGTGATGCAATTGCAGTTTTTTAGCAATCACAAATGCAGACAGGGGGTCCTATGCACCTCCTCCTGCATTTGCATTGCATTCAAACTCATTTGCTAAATTTTATCATATGCAATCCTTGCTGAATCAGGCCCATAGCGCATAGCTGTCATATTCCGCGATTAGAGATATGCAACTTTAGATTAGTTTGGCTATCGCTGATGTATGTTGACAATTTGTCAATGTCGACCAATTGCATGTTAACCTTTTGGTGTTGATCTGTTGTCTAGATAGACACTGTAAACCTTTCAGTCCACACCCCTGAAACTTGTCTGTGTATCCTGAGCCTGATTCTGGCTTACTTGCAAAAGCATGTTCTCTCTCTAATGGACAAAACCATGTTCACTGCAGGTGGGGCAGATGTAACATTTGCAGAGAGAGTTCCATTTGGGTGGCGTTTCTACTTCATACTGATATCTCTATTGCAGTATAAAAATAAAGCAGCCAGTATTTACCCTGCACAGAAACAAAATAACACCCACATCTAACTCTCTCTGCACACGTTACATCTGCCCCACCTGCAGTGCACATGGTTTTGTCCATTAGAGAGAGAATTAGTTTTTTCAAGAGAACCAGAATTAGGCCCCTTATTTATCTTATGTGCTACACGAGATATTGAGTGACAGCTGGCATGCCACAGAATGCCATCCATGGTCTGTGGTTAATTATAACGTTCTGGCAGTCCCGGCAGCACCATGAGCAGTGACTGTGTCGGGTGTGAAATGGACAAGGTTTCAGTTTCCCCTTTTTTTTAAACATCCTGTACATCACCACATCTGTACAGTACAAACACTATGAATGGTAATCAATTGTTTTTCACCAGCATTTCAGCTCCCTATCACAAGGGTGTTGAGCTGAAATGCAAGAATAATATGTGGTGATAAGGTGCGCTGCTATCAGCAGCTGGTTGAGGGATTGTCAATCCCCAAAGAATAAACAAAGTAAACAAAGTAAACAAGGAAATAACCATTGCTGGCTTTGTTTCTCAAATGATTCATAAAATGACGGGTTCTTTCAAATTAGAAATTTTATATATTTAAAAACATACATATAAATATATATGAAAACACATAAAAAGTAAAAATAAATTGAGGTGAGCACCCTTTAAGACATATATGGACTCCTACTGTATATCCAGGATAATTACTGTATATCCACTGGAGGGGATGTCTCTATTATAGAGCAGCAATGTATTACCAGGTAGCCGATTCCAGATGCATGTTGCAATATTAATTGTTAAACCTGGGCGAAGATTAAGTCATTGCTGCAGGTCCAATCCGTAAAATGTATGGAATATTGGATGACCAGGTAGAGATAGTGAGTCCCGTGTCCTGTTGAACTTGCAAAAAGTTTTGTAATCTTCAGGAGTCAAGTAGTGTCAAGGGTTATAATAGAATCTGAGAAGCTCTACGCGTTTCTCTGGGAAAAAACTCCCAGCTTCATCAGAAGCAGATTGCACAGTACAAGTTCTTAATTATTAGCAGCCCCATTAATGAGATTTGCCAACTCTGCTTTACAGCTGCAAACCATCCCTAATTGTGACATAGGGGTATATATATGGACACAGCAAGACATTTTTAATTTGCTCCTGAAGAAGCTGGGAGTTTTTTTCCCAGAGAAACGCGTAGAGCTTCTCAGATTCTATTACCCGTATTTATCGGCGTATAACACGCACTTTTTTCCCCCTGAAAACAGGGGGAAAAGATGGGTGCGTGTTATACGCCGATATGCGTGCTATACGGCGGTAAATTGCGGTAAATACACCCGACGGTACCTGTATTATATAATAGGTGCGCGCCAGTGGTGTCCAGGTGTGCACCACTGGCGCAGCACCTCTACCCCATACCTCCGATCAGCTCCAGCCCAGTCCCCCTGTCCTCCGGCGATCGGAGCTTCCCCGATCACCCCGGCGCGCCTGTCACTTTACAGTGACGTCGGCGGCAGGCTCGGGTAATGTCGGCCAGGCTCGGGGGGACTCGGAAGCGCTCAGGCACCCGAGTCCTCCCGAGCCGCGAACATCCCCCAGCCTGCCGCCGACGTCACTGCTAAATGTGACAGGCGGCTAGGAAGGGGGAGAGAGGCAGCAGGGCGTGATAAAGATACGGTACGTGAAAATTACACCAAGTATCTTACTAGTGGTTACTGATGTGATGCCAGAATATTAAGGTGCCTTAGAAGGGATAGCCTTATATAAAGGTGGACATGAAAAAGAAAAAAAAAAAATAATAAAGTGATTGCTAACTAGTCACCTGCTACATAGAAGTTGAAACCATAATCTGCTAACAAGAGGCCTGCTATAAAATACAAAGCCAGCTTACACTTAAATGGATGAATGGAAAAATGTGTTGTATGTAAAAGACCTCATTATGATTCCTTAGATAGGAAACACAATTGAGATAGTTTGGTTTAACTTAACTTTTTTTCCTGAGATTTCCCTTTTAAAATGATGGTGCGTGTTATACGCCTGTGCGTGTTATACGCCGATAAATACGGTATACCCTTGACACTACTTGACTCCTGAAGATTACAAAACTTTTGCAAGTTCCACTGGACACGGGACTCACTATCTCTACCTGGTCATCCAATATTCCATACATCTTACGGATTGGACCTGCAGCAATGACTTCATCTTCGCCCAGGTTTATCAAATAATATTGCAACATGCATCTGGAATCGGCTACCTGGTAATACATTGCTGCTCTATAATAGAGACATCCCCTCCAGTGGATATACAGTAATTATCCTGGATATACAGTAGGAGTCCATATATGTCTTAAAGGGTACTTACCTCAATTTATTTTTACTTTTCATGTGTTTTCATATATATTTATATGTATGTTTTTAAATATATAAAATTTCTAATTTGAAAGAAACTGTCATTTTATGAATCATTTGAGAAACAAAGCCAGCGCTGGTTATTTTCTTGTTTATTTTGAAATGCAAGAATGCACAGCTAAACCTGACCATAATGTGCGCAATATATGCAAAAAAATAGATCAATTGAATATTGTCCCACGATCCCCCGCCACTGTAGACAGAAGATCTGATGCGATATAACAATTGAATACCACCATATGACTGTATGTATCACCATCTTCCAAAGACAAATTAGTGCTTCCTGATATCCAGTTTCTCAACATTGTAAATTATGCAACATTTATAATATGCCTAATCATATATCATCATCAGTGTTTCTATTTTTTGTATACAAACACACAGTGCTGAGTTCTGGGACGCCAGTGGTCTCAGTGTTAACCCTTTGAGTGCCAAGTGAGTTTGTAAACTAGGTGTGAAAATTGGCAAGCAAACATTGTTATTCATCATAGTGACCTGTAATGTTTACCTTATATAGGGAATATAACATATTTTATTTGAATAAATATAACAAATGTGAGCGACGTTGGCATTTTCAGTAGATTTTTGCACATCTCTCACAGAGATGTTGGCCCTCCAAGGGTAATGGACCTCTTACAGTACATCTGATCCACATTACCGATTTGTCTCCAGGTTTATTTTGTGTCTCCAGGATGAACTTTGTAAACGCATGCTTTTTAAAGACGATTGGATCTTGTAATAAAGGGGCCGATTCAGAAGTGTTTGTTTGGGAGTGAATTTGGCCCCGTCACCGATGTTTGGCGTTTACGCATGCACATACGTGATTATGCATATATGCAAACCCCGGGAGCGAAACTCGCTGAGCCACTCGCTCCAAGAAGGGAGGGCCGGGGGGCGGGCAGTGAGCAGCAGCAGGGGAACACCCAGCGTTCTACGGGTGTTCCCATAACAATGCTGGCCATTCCCCTGTCGATGTCTGCTTGGGGTGGATGGCTGATGTCACATCAGCACCCGCCCCGAATTCGGCTGATAGCAACTGGAATAAAAGTCAATCTAGACTGACATCTATTACCAAAGGGGAGAAAAATCACTGCGACCATGGAATGATTTATCTCCCGTTTGGCCGCATGCCAGGGGATTTCTTCGCGTACACATCCGCACGCTTGCTAGCCAGGGGATTTGGGCACCGGGGAAGGCGGGCGGCAGGTGGTGTTTACCTGTTCGCTAGGCTGCGATAACATGCAGGTCTGAATCAGGCCCAAAGGCCGCTGCCAGTGGTGGGGAAGGAACTAATTACCAGGGCACAGCCTAGGCCAGTTGCTAAGAGGGACAGCTCCCCCTCTTCGCAGAAATGTCCCCCAGTGCCATCACGGACACCTCCTGAACTTGGCCACACCTCCCAGAATTTGCCCAAGTCCCCCCTCAAAACCGTGGCCAGAGACCACTCTCCACAGCCCTGCATGTTCCTAAATATTTACAGAATTTATTAGTCCTCACCTTTCACACTTGTACAGAAATACAAATGGTGTACATATGAAAAAGCATTTTATACGACTTTTTGCTAGATGTAATTAGTATAATCAGTGCGGATTTACTTAAGCCACCTTAACACCTCATATAGCCGGTGAGCACAAATTGACTTTACTGAACATTAGTAGATGTTACTAGCTGTCCCTTCAAATGACATTCATTTTGCCCTGAAAAGAATTAATGTGTCAGTTCACTGTATTCTGTTCTTACGCAACTCATGAATGGTTAAAACATGTAACTACCCTAATTGAGAAATGATTTTTAATAAGCCTGGCACAGCAACATCTTTCCCTGAGTAGACGGAACAATGGTATCTTGTGGCAGTTCATTACCAATTCCTTTTGTTGCCTGAGTTGTTTTAAGACTGTGAAATTAGTGCTGGCAGTGTGTAGGGAGAGGGACTCCTCAGAGGAATCGCAGCCACTTATGCTCTGCTTAAAACAAATCGTGGCCCAGACCTGCTAAACAGCGCTATCTTATCAAACAACCCTGATAAGCCCACGTTGTGCTCATTAATTCTTAGAGAAAAATGACATGTAACTAAAAATAATCTCTATGATACATAGGGTGGTGTCACACATGTGCTCTGACCGCTAACAACTCCACTCCCCCAAAAAGCAACAGCGTCACCCCCAAAAAGCAACAGCATTAAAGCACTCCAACTGCACTGTGTTGACACTGGCATGGGTCATAGGGTCAACAGAACTTAGGTCGACAGTCATTAGGTCGACAGTCACCAGGTCGACACATGAAACAGGTCGACACGGCCACTGGGTCGACACAAGCATTAGGTTGACATGGAAAAGGTCGACATGAAAAATTAAACATGAGTTTTACATGTTTTTTGGTGTCTATGTCGACTTAAGTAAACATGGACACCATATAAGTGTACTGGATGACCTCGTTTCGCTCGCCATGGTTCGGACACGGTGCCTCACCATGCTTGGTACACAATTATAGTCTCATTCTATGAACACTTGGATAGTTACGTATGAAAACCACCTTTAAAGAAAAAGAAACATTAAAAACTCAGGTCAACCTGTTCAATGTTGTGTCGACCTAATTCATGTCGACTGATTTCATACATAGGCCTGATTTCCAAGAAAGACAATATTTTTTTAATATTATTTCATCTTCCAACCATCTATTTCTTCTCACAACGTTAATAAAATGTCAGATTTCGGAATTATGGTTATATTTATAACATTTCCATTTGTATTAGTATAGTGCCCACAATGTATTTGTATACTATTGCAATGCCATGTGTATCTGCTTACCCATGTCCAGGTTTCATCCATAAAACACTAATATAAAAAATAAAAACCAAAGCAAGAAAAATGTTGTTGGTCTAAAATAAAGCAAAATATGCTGTAATAGAACATATACAACCAGGGCAATTTTTAGCAGGAACTAGCAGGAACTCCGTTCCCGAACCTCTCATTAAATATTACTTAATCAGGAACCGGTTAGACACTAGTGACTTTGGTTGGTGCAACCTGAAATGTGTTGCTGTAGTAGTTGTACTATAGCAGGCATGGTCAAACTGTGGCCATCCAGCTGTTGTCAAACTACACATCCCAGCATGCCTTGCCATAGTTTTAGCATTCCCTAATAGCAAGTGTGGCAAAGCATGATGGGACTTGTAGTTTCACAACAATTGGAGGGCCATAGTTTGGCCATGCCTGCACTAAAGGAAGGTGATAGAAGCTGC
The DNA here is from genome assembly GCF_055691185.1 of Crinia signifera. NCBI lineage: Eukaryota > Metazoa > Chordata > Amphibia > Anura > Myobatrachidae > Crinia > Crinia signifera. The sequence goes on from NC_139220.1 coordinate 208,776,798, forward strand.
AAGGACTTCAGACTAGGGGGTTTATTTACTAAGATGGGAGTTCTATTTCAGATGGGATGTTGCAATGGGTAACCAATCAGAATCTACTTCTTATTTATGTAGCACCATCTAGATAATAGATAGAATCCAATTGTTTTCCCATAACAAAATCCCATCTGAAAAAGAACTCCCATCTTAGTAAATAAAAGGACACTCAACCCTTTTTAGACAACCAAATAGGTGGCAGCAAATAACAATATATTATTGCATCTTTGTTTCCCCTATAGCAATGGTCTTGCGAGCTACAGGTACCAGTAGCTCACGGTCATAATTTGGGTAGCTCCCCTAGCTGCAGTACTGATACGCCAGCTAGGATAAAGTGACCTCTGATGCTCTAATCAGGACCTGAGTACGGGAGCAATCAAAATGCAGGAATCCAGTGTCAGTGTCCCATCCCAGACATGAGGTTGCTCTGGGGACCCGCAAAAATGCACCCCACTACGAGCCACAGGCGGGAGACAGCAGCACGGCTGACACTACCACGTCAGATGTAAGTGGGAAGGTAAATGGGAGTCAATGCAGGATGGATAGAGGATACACAGGTGAGCCTTCATGCAATAGGTAGTGGTCAGATTGGCATTGTTGGCCCAGGGCTGGAAGCAGGGACGGACTGGGACCAGAAATCGGCCCTGGCATTTTGAGCATGCAGGTCCACCCGCAGCAGGTGGGACCCTTGCGCGGCAAAGCCGCGCAGCAAAAAGGGGTGTGGCCTCATGAAAAGGAGGCGTGGTATCACAAAAAGGAGGCACTAGGGAGAGAGATGCAGGGTGGGAAGGAGGGGAAAGAGAAATGCTAGGCGTTATAGAGGTGATAGAGTGACGCTAGAAGGTTGGGAGAGAGATGCCAACACCAATAATCCATTATAAATATATTATTTAAAATTATACATAAAAGCAAGGTAAATAGCCATGAACAAAAATATCCTACCTCACCTCAGCGTGCTTGCAGCTGCTCCTCTGAAACCTTCTGGGCCTGACTGTCAGGCTGCCACTATAAAGAGAGAGAGACTCTCTGGTCGTGCTGGCTGACCAGGTTGGCTGGCTGACCGCTATTGCAGTCACTGGTCATTTTTCCTAGGTGACAGCTCAGATCAGCGCCGTGGTCACCCGGCAACACTCCCCCACAGGTTGCTGACAGTCATGTGCAGACAGCCCATCTACTAACCGGTAACCTAAACCCTCGCTGGCCGCTGCCATGTCCTCTCTGCTAGTATTACCAGTGGGCTGGCAATGCTCTCCCACTCGGTTAGAAAAAAAAAAAGAATGGTACAGACAAAATCGACCCACAAGGCCATCGGCCCTTCTGGCATTTGCTAGCAGTGCCAGGTGGCCAGTCGGGCCCTGGCTGGAAGTCAGCCAGACAAGTACACAGAACACATGGTTTCATTTCTCTCAAGTAGCTCACCCCTAAATTAAGGTTGGTGACCACTGCCCTATAGTTATTGACAGCGTACAAGCATTTAAAAAATGAGCAAACTTTACTAGATCAGGAATATCGAACACAGACACCCAGCATAACCTTTTATTTGTTAATGGCTTATGGAAACGTTAATAGTCTTAACCCTCGGTATGAAAGTAATCTACAAACAAAAATACTAATGAAAATAGCTTTTTTTTCCTTTTTTTTAACAAGCCTCAAAAAATTGTTTCATTCTATCAATTACCTTCCAAAGCAGAACACGCCAGAGGGTTCCACTGCAAGGTACTGCGCATGATGAAGGGATAAAATAAAGCTAATTAGTTAAAGGGAAAAATAAGACTATATACAAGTATATTTTGGTCTTGCTGCATGAAGCAGTCCCTTTTCTCTATTATATATTTCCAGCCCAGCAAAGATGGATTAGTGGAAATGTCCCCAGCCTGCAGTGTACATCATTACACAGCTAATACAGAGTGAATCCCTACCCTGAGTCCCCCAGGGGAGCGTGTAAAAATGGTTCTGCCCTTCCCCCTTCGCCTCTCCTGATTTATACTGTACCAAGGAATGCCGCCCTTTGGAAGAATAATCTTTGGCAGCTGTAATGTGGGTGAAGATATAGACGAAGTGTAAGGGCCTCTCACACCTGGCTTCTCTGGATATTGATGGACCTCTCACTGTGGAGCGAGGAGCAGGATCCAAACTATCTATAACCCGAGGCGTGTCATCTCTAGAGAAGAAAGTACAGCTCCTCGGACTGTCCGGAGATAAATCTGTGCAGAGAAGTAGGCTTGGTGCTCCTGGGAGTCACGTGTTACGCAGCAAGAGAAATAGTTAGATGTAAGAAAGTAATGGGAGACGTTGCAAAGAGAGCAAGTGCAGAAGAGGATATGGTATAGCACATAGAGTAAGAACGTATTACTATGATGATAGGATAGAACCAGGAATATGTAAAATACTGCAGTATTACACCCAAAGGACAGCTTTGTTACTAAAATAATGCAACAAGAGTGTGGATTTTTTTTTTACATAATTTTAATACATTGGCCCCTTATTCCTGATCATTGGTGTTATAACCTCACATTGTCTAAACTATGGAAAGCAGTTCACCAGGTGCTGGGACATAGGGGCATACAGTATGTAGTAAAGCCTGGAGAGAGAAAAAAATGTAGGCATTATTTGGTACCAACCAATCTGCTTCTAGTAGTAATTTTTCAAAGGAAAAAAAAACCTGACAGTTATAGTAGGAGCTGATTGGTTGGTAATCACCCAGCTTTGCTGCATATGCACCACACACTGATAACTTCACCATTTTAACATTTTTTGAGTTAACTAATTCATACTTGCCTACTTTCGGAAACTGGTTTCAGGGAGATTCCATACCTCACAAGTTGTACATGGTTAAAACCAGGACCTGCCACGCCAGAGGCGTGGCTAATCCGGGATGGGGGTGTGACTACAAAGAAGGTGGGTGTGGTCTCCAGTAAAGTGGGCATGGCGAAGTGCAGTGACACCCATTTTCTTCATTTTTTTCTCTGGTGGCTGGCCACTAGCAGGCTTTGCTGGCCTGGGTGGCTCTTGTGCGGACTACGGGCAGCGGTGCTTGGCAGGCCTCTTAGGCATGATTGTGCCAGGCTCCGCTGTGCTGTCCAGATTTTTAGATGGGGATTGATTATTCTGGGGTTATAGGGAGGGCTATGCGGGGCATTGGGGGACTGGTGGCTAAAAGGTGAGCCTCCTGCCAGCTACCAGCCTACACATACACACACACACGCACACAAATACACAGGACAGTGTTCTCCTATACACAAACATACAATGCCAGTGTACTCACACACACTAACAGGGATCAGTACCTAACTACACACACACACACACACACACACACACACACACATGGGTCACTACCAGCCTACACACACACACACACACACACACACACACACACACACACACACACACACACACACAGGGGTCACTATCAGCCTACACACACAACCACACAGGGGCACTGCCAGCCTACACACACACATACATACATACATACATACACACACACACACACAGGGGTCACTGCCAGCCTACATACACACACACACAGGGGCCACTACCAGCCTACACAGACACTCACAGGGGCCACTACCAGCCTACACACACACGGGTCACTGCCAGCTCTTATAGTTACACCGAGGTCACCTACACACATATTGGTGTCAGTGGCAAGCTCCAGTACAAACACACACACACACACACACACACACACAAACACAGTACCAGCCAGCTTGGAGGTAGAAATACTGTCACCATGCACTAACCTGAGTACGGAGCACTCAGCACTGCACTCCTGCTCCTCCCCCAGCCTGTCCTCTGAGCTGCTTCCTGTTCTAGCTCCCGGTCACTCCCCCTGTCACTGTCTTCAGCCTGCAGCTTCCACAATGCGGGGTGAGGTGAAGACTCCGCAGCTGCTACTGTAAAGTCTCCCTGGAGGCTCTGTCTGCTGGGCGCGCGGCAGCACTGCTTACTATGCACGCTAGTGCCAAGCTCCGCCCCCCCATTTGAAACTGGACTTTGAAATTCCGGGGGATCGGGAGGGCTTTGCGGGGGACCGGGGGACTGGGGGCTAAGGCGGGAGGCTCCCGCAAAATGCGGGAGCATCGGCAAGTATGAACTAATTGTGTTTCCTGAAAATAGAGAGAACAAACACTAGAAGGTGGGCAATGAATGACAAGTTTTTACTCATTTAAATTTGTAAATTGGAGTACTATAGGGCTAGTTATTTTTATTCACATTATTATTTTTATAGTATTTTGGTACTTATTTCCTAGCACGGCGCCCACGATCTAGATTGTATGTGTCGGGCTGATATCTCAAGCATTGCATGCATCTTATGTGTTTGTGCGGCATAAGATGCATGTGATGACGCAATCAACGAGATTTTTACATTGGAATCAATGTGAAATGGTCCCTGAGACCCAATTTAACATTTATTCCAATGTAAAGAGCCCCCAAAACTCCAATTTTAATTGCTAACCCCCCCTCATGGGTGAAATGGCCCCCCCATTGTTAACGCCACCCCACTATTGACGCCAACCCGAAGCGGCGGTACGCGTCCTCCGACCTTTTTATACCCCCACTATCCACGTCGGCGTGGTGTTGATTTTATATAGTGTGGCGAGCGCAGCGAGCCACTGAGCCCGAAGCGTGGCGAGCACAATGAAATTGTTATGACACTGATGCAAAAGTGCCTGTGCTGTATGGCTATCTGTGTAATGGCAATGTACAAGCACTGTCAGATGCATACATTGCCCGCTTCCTGCTTGTAGCATTTTATAACAAATACTGTACACTGGTTGGCATCTCAATTTCAACATGTAGATAGTACAGAAACATGTTTTGCTTTACATGAATCAGTGTGTTGTCAAAAAAACATTGCTTGAGACAGGCAGATTGGCTATAGAAGCCACAGAGAAGAATCCTTGTGCGACAATACACCTCTGTTAGGCCACCTGTGGCAGGGAGAGGATAGGGAGTGACAGACTAGTGGCATGAGTGTGTTAAGGGCTAGAGCGTAGACTGTTAGCGTGTTAGGGGGTAAAAGGCTGCAGGTCAGCGATCTGGGATTATAATGGAGACACCTTTTGGGAATATTCCAGAGCCACTTAAAATTTCCAATCCGGCCCTGGTATCAGGGAAGGGCATTTTACTGGAATTAGCATAAAGTCGCAGACTGTGTCCAACTCAGATTTAGGCCTATGATGAGGGGTCCCGCCCCTTCAACAGACTCCACCCCCTCATCAGACCCCGCCTCCCGGAGGGCTGCTTCCAGAAATTTCCCGGGCTGGTTTTCCACCACTGGGTTGAGATCACAATGAATTGTTTCTCTATCCCTAGAGAGTGATTGGTGCTAAGGACAAGTACAGAAAGTTCTGTAATGGTCAGTGAGCTGTAGGCTCAGAGTTGCCTGATCTGCCGGATGTCTTGGAGAGCCACATTTTGCCTGCCCACTTATTAATGTGGATCGTGTTGTCCATCTCTGCCTACCTAATCTATATATATAAAAGGCTACTACTACTCCTCTATGAGGCGATGTACTGCAACTGATCACTAGAGGCCACTAGATGGACCAAATGACTCCTTTTTGAAAGTGAAATCAAGTTGTTCAGAGACACTGATCTGTTTCAAACTTGCTGGATATGGAGAGAGGGAGCTGCGACGAAAGATATTGGAGGAAGGTGCAGATAAAAACGGGTGGGGTGGAGAGTTTGTTGGCTAAAAAAAGTTACATCTCAGACTGATAGTAAAAACTGTCACAGCTCAAAGTGAAAGTGCATTGCAGAAGCTGCCGTTTGACAGGCTGTTAACTAGTCTTTTACGGTTTTGCAGACCCAGTTTCCAAAAGTGAGGAAGATAAAGTTAATGAGGAAGTTGTGCGGAAGATAAAGAAATATGGGTATGGGTCACAGGGTCAACTTAGACAGGGGGGCCGCTTGCACTTGTCATTAATGGCTGCAAACTGCATGGGAGAATATTACACTGTCACAGAGTAACGGCAGTATAAACTTGGTCAATGTGTAACTGCAAGGGGGATATATATATATATATATATATATATATATATATAGAAGTGTGAGGACCGGAACTTGGAACATCAAGGTATATATACATACCACATCAAAAGCCTGTGTTTCTCCCTCTGTACTAGGACTGTCCGAGACCTCACAGGCTCAGTGCTGCCTCTGATTAAAAACCCTCCCATGACAAGGCTGCTGCTGCTGTCATCCATGAACCTGAGAAGCATGTAATCAGCTCCACCAATCAGAGCTCAGCACAAACCTCTCAGCCTCTGCCCTCTTGTGCAAAGTGTCATGGGACTTAGTCAATTCCCAGTAATGCACTGCCCCACTCCCATGCACAAAAACTTTATCTAATTTTTTTAAATACATGCCAACCACAGGGGCCCCTAGCTAAAGGGGGGCCCAGGGGTACTGACCCCTTCCCCCCCCCTCCTTTAATCCAGCCCTGCCTCAAAATGCTTTGATCCTCAAATTCCCACCTAAGTTGCTAATACACTATTTCTATCCATATCCACTACTGGGTAACTTGGACTCTAGCTAAAAAATTGTGGGTCAATGTAGCTTGTGGAGTTTCAATTGTAAACTCCATTGGGGCAGAGACTAATGTGTACAATAAACATGATGTGATTGTGCTGCACTGGATAATATGTTGTTTTTATATAAAGTTCATAAAGAAACACCCCTACCATTAATTCTTCTTATGTGATTGTAATAGTACATTAAGTACTTGGGGATAGGTTGGAAGGGGAGACATTGGAGGTTTTTGATAATGGTTTTCTGTTGCAGTTTAGTATAAAAATGACAATAAACAGCCTTTTAACTTTTGTCTTTATGTCCAGTTAAAATCATTATGATTAAAATAACAAATAAAACGAGCTTGAGATGAAAATAAATGAATAAAATTACAAAAAAATAGTTTTTGAGTTAGAAGCACTTTAGCAATAATGTACTGTTATGTGGAATAGCAATCTGTATTATGGAACTTCGCTGCACTTTCTATAATAAACACTAGGAGGCACTATAAGAGGCTTAAATATCAATTTGCTGCTTTTAGTCAGTCAGGTGTGAATAGGATTTTCTCTCTTGAAGTTTTCATATATCTCTATGGAATTAACTTTAGAAATGCTTTAAAAATCTTTAGTAACCACTTGAAACAGAAAAAGAAAAATATTTTAATATCCTTTTGAAACTAATAAATGCTTTTGGAAAAAAACACAGTTTAATCTTCAGCGCCTCTGCTGTCACCATCCTGAGATGGTCATAGTGATAGGGATAGGGGATATTTGTACAGCTGCTGTTCTTGTTACATAGGAGGTCATCGTCTACAGGTTTATTGAATAAAGTGGTATATTCAATAAACTGGTGTTTTTGACAGATTTATTTTTGTAATCAAAATAGAACATTTAATTCAATATTTTAATTTAAATATAATACAGATGTATTATAATTTATACCCCTGTCACATCACACTTCAGACCCAGGTTATTGCCGTGTTGGCGACGTATGGAAACGGAACAAAGTGTGGAAAGCACAACAGCTTATAACACCGGTCGACAATTTTTTTTTTTTTGCGGATAATCCCGCCCAGGGCCAGCAGTATGCATATGTACAGCATAAATTCCCAGAGATAGAGGGGCTGGGGGCATGGCCAGCATCTCTCAGAACCACTGGCCATGCCCCCATAGCGGCGAAAACAGGCTGTGGCATCGCATGAGCATGGCAAGCATAGACCGCACCCCCTAGCCACTAGGCCACACCCCTAAATTTCAACCTCAGCAATTTAAAAAGTTGGGAGGTATGGGAGCTAACTTACGGCAATTTCTTTTCAAAGTTGTCTTTAGAAGGTTTGATACATGAGCCACTGCATCCCTTATTCTCCAAAAGCTTTATAGAATAGGTGTCATCATACTTAATTATTGTAACACTGTTTACTGGACATTAGCATAGGTTTAAAACAAAAGAAGAAGAAAAAAACATATCTTCCATTCTTTTTTACATGTTGAAAGTATAATCATATTTAAATATGTCTATTTTTCATGTTTTGAGGTATATGAGGCTGATTCAGCAGCAGTTGCTAAAATATTAAAACTTCTACTACATGTTATCGTATGGCTGGGGGCCACACAGCACAGAGCAAGGCTGCCCAGCATGAATAGGCCTGCCCTGTGCTGCAATCGCAATATAATTGCAATCGCATCGCAGAAATCATTGCAATCTTAGCAACTAGGGCTGCCTCCTGCCTTCAGAATGGCTGTGAAAGAAGGCACCCTGCCGCCATTTTACGTTTAGCAGCAGCTGTGTGTGACGTCATTCAGCCGCCCTGAAAATGGTCCGGACAGGACTGCATTGTCCTCCTATTACATGCTGGCTGGTCCAATGCACAGTAAGTGGAAGCTAAACTCATGGATCAAGGGATCGATCCAATTAACCCCGAAGGGTGCGAGTTGCTGTTCAGGTGTCGTTTTAACATGGACAATGGCACCTGAATTAAACCTAACTCACACCCTGCGCAGGGCCGAATTCACTGAAAATTGCTCGCACCCCCTATGGAGCCCACTGTAAATTGCGCCCAGTGTAGTAAAGATTTGCAAACACTGGGGGCATCCGTACTCTTGCTCCAGATACTGGGTGCACTATGAAGGTCAATAGGGTTTACAAAGTCCATTCTAGAGGTACCCAGTCATCTTTAATGACTCCTGCAGATAACTGAATCTAATCTTGTTGTCTGATGGGGCATTATAAAATAATAAGTTTAAATTGTTGCCGGTAAGAGACAAAGGATGGGACCTGGTTGGAGACTGCACATGAGCAACCTCCTCCTTTAATAAGCCCCTGGAACCTTAACAGGTTCATTTAGCTTTTATATTTGTCTAAATATCTCTTTGTCACAGGACTACCCCCCAAGCACACCTCAGAGACCCATTCCTGGCTTTGCAATGAACCAGGTCCTGTTACCTGGCTGCAAAGCACACTTTCTGAGGCTGGACGGCTCCTTAACCCTTAACAGGGAAGTTGTGACTAGGGTTGCCACTTCACTCATCATGGATTCCTGGAGACATTTCCCTCCCTCTCATTAATGCGCGCTCCCGGAGAAGTGGGCGTGGTCCAATGCAGGGGACGTGGCCTATCCGATACAGTGGGCGTGGCCCCTATAATAGCTAAAAATTCAAAAACAACCAATTTTTGCCCATTACATATATATATATAAATAAATAAATAAAATGTGCTTGTTGTTAAAAAAAATTACCTAAGGCTGGCTGGGCTGGCCTGGCTTGCTGGGCTGGCTTGCGGGTTGGGCTGGCTTGCGGGCTGGGCAGGGCCGGAGACAGGAGGAGGCAGCTGGATGATAACAATGCCAGTTACTACGGGCAACACCAGCAGTGAGCGGGGGGTGGATGGCCGAGGGCGGATTGCGGCGGGCCTGCAGACAGGCTCGCGAGATGATGACATGTCTCAACGCAGCGGCGGAGAGAGTATGGAGGCTTTTTCAAACACCCGAATTCCGGGAGAATCCCGGAATAAGGGAAACAGAAAGTGCAACTTACAAGCAAGAGTAAGTACATCAGAAGCATAAGAAGCATAAGGATTAGAATACAGAAAAATACATAGAGATATGAATGAACAATAATAATATAAAACCAAGTTGCGCAGTAATGATTTTCGAATTGTGCAGATGCTGTTTGAAAGAGTGTGTAGGCTACAATGGGTGGCATTCAATGAGCATTTTGGCGATTTGCAGCGAATCCTGTTTAGGATTCGCTGCACATTCGCCACTGCTCGCCGCGTTCCGGAGCCTCGCCGGCTCCAGTATTCAATGAGTCAGGGGCTCGCTGCCCCTGACCGGCGAATTTTAACTCCTGCGGCGAACGCCGCAGGGAGCCTGAGGACGGCGGCAGGCAGGGAGATGGAAGTCTCCCTGCCTACCCCAGAACGTTTGTGGGGGGGAGGTGGGCTCCCCGGATGCCAGGTAGCACAGGCTGCCCCCCGGGGGTGCCAGCAGGGGACCGGGTATATTCACTACACCCAATCATGTATATGTAATGATCGGGTGAAGTGAATATATGAATATCTAATGAGCGGCTCGGCTCCGGCCCCCTGCTGGCTGGTCTGTGTAAAAAAAAAAAAAAAAAAGGTACTTGTGTATTTTGGCGGCGCCCATCGCATCGCATACCATAAAGCATACGATGGTATGCGATGCAACGCGATATCGAGTGATATTGTACAATGCCATACAATTTTAAAATTGTATGACATTGTATATGGCATACAATGCCATACAATGCGATTAAACATTGTATAAGCACCCTAATGGGTGCTTACAATGTTAAATGCACCCCCACGCCACCCCCCCACTATAAACGTGAACCCGAAGCGCGGCGAGCGCAGCGAGCCCGCGAGGGGCGGCGGTACGTGTCCTCCGACCTTTTCATACCCCCACTATCCACGTCGGCGTGGAGGTGAGAATAGAAAGTGTGATGAGCGCAGCGAGCCACCGAGCCCGAAGCGTGGCGTGGGGACGCGGATACCTGTGAAGCCCGCAAGGGGACTCCGATACCTGTGAAGGTATCCGCGTCCCCTCGCGGGGCTCTCTGCGCTCGCCACGCTTTGGGCTCGGTGGCTCGCTGCGCTCGCCACACTTTCTATTCTCAACTCCACGCCGACGTGGATAGTGGGGGTATGAAATGGTCAGAGGACGCGTACCGCCGCCCCTTGCGGGCTCGCTGCACTGGCCACGCTTCGGGTTCACGTTTATAGTGGGGGGGTGGCGTGGGGGTGCATTTAACATTGTAAGCACCCATTAGGTTGCTTAAAAGCACCCTTTAGGGTACTTATATAATCTTTCATCGTATAGGGGCCAAAAATCGCGTCGCATCGCATCGCATCGCATGGCATGCGATGCGACGCGATTAAAACATTGCGCGATGAAAATGAGTGCTCAGACTCTACTGTGCTAGATGGCAGTGGGGGCTGCTCCTGGCAGAGAGGAGGGGGCCAGAGAACACTGCACATAGACCTCCTCCTCTCTTAAAGCGTTCCTGCTTGCCATCCATGTTGGTTTATAGACCCACTTTTATGCTTTTTTAAAAATATGTTTTTATATAATTGATTAAATAAGCTTTTATTAGTCCATTAGTGGTTATTAACACACACATCTGAGCATACTCTGTATGGGATTAGGATCCAGTAAAGGCTTAAGATCACATGCTCCCCAAAGATACCTAGATGAGGATTCAATTTTGCCATTGAGTTGGTATGGTACGCATAACGGTCTATGATGAATACCATTGCTGAGTTTACTTAAAGAAACCTTGATATGGGGTGCTATCATCAATTTCCTGTGAATTTGGGTACGCTTTCTCTTTAACATCACAGATAAAATAGTTATCGAAAGCACTTTACAAGGTGTCCAGCTTTACTCATTACGATATACTACAATATGATATGGTTTTCCTTTTTCTTTTTAATTTTCATTAACACTACGAGAATACCATTTGACATCACTTAAGGATCTACAATCAAAATCCGAATAGTGGATGCCTAAGTATAAATTAATGAGTAATTATTTTTATTTACTGATGACTATCTTTTTTTGGACTATATTGAGTAATCCACCAGCTTTACTTACAATAAGTAGAGGAATTTATCATAACTGCATGTGTTTTAAGATTGCTGTCTCAAGACTTTACTTAGCGCTAACACACGTCTATTTTATTTATTAGCTTACTGAAATTTGATTTTACCATAACATTTTTCATTTGTTCCTAACTCTGCTTATATCAGATGAAATACTTTAGGGTACAAGGTTTAATAAGAATAGAAATGAGATGCACTGGGTGGGCCACATGTCCCCTCTCCTGTAAAAGGCTGCTTCACACACGGTGTGCACAAACTCTCTGTTTTAAGCGCCCCTGTGTCAACATCAGTACTTTTTCTTGTCCCCGCGGCCTGGAGCTGTCACAGTGCAGGGATGTATAAATCATGTTTAGGATATTCCCCTGACAATGACACTAAAAAAAGCCTTTTTTCCTAAAGTAGTGGGTTACCTGTCAGCTGAACCCAGCAGGTAACATGACAAATTACAGCCAATAAAACAACATTTTTCAAACGCTGACACCAACCTCTAATTTATCTCTTCAATAAATGGGCTGCGGTGCGACGGGGTAACGGATATATCTGCAGGCACTTATTAACAAACTGCAAATTAATTTGCATTATTAATTTTTAATGAAATAACTTATTTTCAGCTTGGCGGTTTCTTTATCAGTAGTTCTTGATTCTGCGGCATTATTTATTAAAAATATTCAAGTTAAGTTGTTCTTTATATAGTGTTTTAATTGTTGATTTGGCGAATAATAGGGAGAGAAATTCATATACTGGAAGCAAAATATTTAAAGAGAACGTAACACACATTATTTTATTTTACTGTGTTCCCCCAACCTAGAACGCTGCATTGGATTTCTCTTTTATCTCTATAGAATAATAGATATTTGGGCTAGCAAAAAAATCTCAAATATGTTGTGGATAATATTAAACATTTTTTGAGTGCATAGTTTATAGAATTAAAGACAATTGACTACAGATACAGTGGAGGGGCAAAGCCTGGTTTTTACCTCCTCCTTCCTTCGATGTGGTCAGAGACACAGTTTTTGCTCATATAAAACATTATAACCATTTAGACACATAAGGGATGATGCAGAGTTGAATGTACTCCCATTTGGGGAGCATATATTGAGTGTATTCCCACGACATACTCTGAAAAGGTCAAAGCAGAGTTGTACAGATTTTGATCAAATCTACACATGATCTAGGACAGTGGTTCCAAACCTGAGGGTATGCTGTAGACTGGAGGTACTAGAAAATAATATTGGTAATGGTGGAAGTCTCTTGTTGCCGTGAAGATGAACCACGTTGCATCACTTCCGGTTCTGTCGGCAGTATCATCAGCATCTCCTCATGCTTTTGACGGGCCATCAATCCACTGGGAGCTTTAGGGGGAACCCTGGAGACAGTAAGCATTCAGCGGCCAGACTCATAGGCACACAATTCCTGACTGCACACTACTCATCTGCTACTCCTTGATATAAGGACACACATACCTCTCAGTGGGTCAGATGCACTACACTTCAAAAGTGATAAAATACAGAGTAATAAACAACCAACCAATCAGCTCCTATCTGACATTTTTTCAAACACAGCCTGTGACATGACACGTAGGAGCTGATTGGCTTGCTGTTTATCACTCTCCATTTTATCACTTTTGAAGATTAGTGCATCTCACCCACTACCACTCCACTCATAAGTACTGTGGTTATTTCAAATTGAGAGGACGGGGAACTCATAAATTAAAAGCCTAATCAAGGCTATGAGAGAACAAAAAGGTTGGGAACCGTTGATCTAGGACATTTATTTTTTTACTAAGATGGGAGTTATTTTGATGATGGGATGTTGCTATGAACAACCAATCGGAATCTACTTCTTTTTCTTTCTTTCAATAATAATTTGCCTGGCATTTATAGCAATTAGAATCTAAAGAATCACCAATAATATACTTCGGTTTAGGTGTATATTAAGCCCTGTGTAGAATTTTGTGGTCCATCTCCATATATGATATGGACACTAGGGGTGAAATTTAATAGGATGAGAGATTCAGAAAGTGAGAGATTTGGTAAGAAATCTCCAGTTTTTTTAAAGCGGCAATCATTTACACTGCTTAACCAGTTAGATTTTGAAGTGTAAATGATTCACACTTTAAAAAAACTGGAGATTTCTTACCAAATCTCTCACTTTCTGAATATCTCATCCTATTAAATCTCACCCTAAAGGCCCATATACACTTGATGATTTTCGGCTGAAAATCGCCCAGTGTGTATGCCCCAGAGATTGCCGACTAGCGATGATGCGCGCTACCGCATCATCGCTAGTTAAGTGGTTCATCTCCTGGTTTTACCAGCAGATGTGGCGATGATGGATGGTTTTTCATCCATCATCGCCATGTGTGTACGCTTTCAGCCTGGCGGACCACCCCGCTGCCCCCCGCCCCTCGCCTGTCATACTCACCCTGCAGGATTGGTCCGCACTGCCCCACTCAGACTGCTGCTGGGCACCAATGAGTTCCATAAGCCAGTAATATATAGATTGCTGGCACGTGCCAGCAATGTATATTTTACTGGCACCGCTGGGCACCAATGAGTTTCATAACCCAGTAATATATAGATTGCTGGCACGTGCCAGCAATCTATATATCACTGGCACCACTGGGCACCGATGACATTCATAAGGCAGTAATATATACATTGCTGGCACGTGCCAGCAATGTATATATCACTGGCACCACTGCCCACCAATGATTATTTACTGAATTTATTAGCCAGTAATATATACCCGGCTGTCTCAGACCAGGTCCATCCATCTGTGGCACGGCTATTTCAAATGACTCACCGGCTCGCGACTCCTGAGCCTATCGGAGTTAGCGGCCAGGCAACCAATCAGGCACTGCCAGGCCGCGAGCTTCGATTAGCTTGTGAGTCAGGAGCCGGCACATCAGTTCAAATAGCCGCGCCACGGACAGATAGACCTGTTCTGAGACATCTGGGTTTTCCACCGCTCTGCCCCGGCTTTCTCCTTTAACACGGAGTGCAGTGCACAGAGTAACTTCCCCTGGCAAAGAGCATGAAACCCCTTGCAAAGAGCATGTAACCCCTGGCAAAGATAAAGAAAGCCCTAGCTAGCAGCGTAGGGTGGGGTTTACATTAGTTCTGAATCAGGCCCCAAAAACAGAAATGCATTAAATACAATGGCCCCCTGCTCCAGCCCTTGGAATTCAAACCCAGCCCATTATGTAAATCGCCTTTTAATGAAAGATTTTCAGCAAAGTCTTTCACCTCCTGAAAATCTTTTGCTCTTTGGGAAAATAGCTCGGTGTGTACGCACTACTTTGGTGAAAGATATATCTATCAAAGTCTTTTGAAATGAAAATCTTCTAGTGTGTATGGGCCCTTAGTGTTTATTCATATTAACATACGACTTCAATATACTGCTCATGGTCAAATCTGGAAAATCAATCAGCTATTTCATGAGGCCAACAGTACAGTTTCAATATTCTATTTTTCCTGCAGTGGGAGTAATGGCGTAGTGCAGTGTGTAAACCGCAGGATATTTCAGTTGATGGTATAGCTCGCAACACTCCTTGAGCATAACTCATCGTTTGCATAAGCGTGAGATTGTATTTCCGCTATTGACAATGGTTGTAAGGAGTCAGCGTTAAAAAATTGATAAACCAGAATATACTTCTTATATATATAGCAACCTCTAGATCAGGGCTGGGCAATAAGCGGCCCTCCAGCTGTAGATGAACAACACATCCCAGGATGCCTTGCCTTAGTTTTGCTATTTGGCCATGCTGAAACTGATGCAAGGCATGCTGGCATCTGTAGTTCATCAACCGCTGGAGGGACGATTATTGCCCCCCCTGCTCTAGATTCTAGACTACACTAAGAGTTGCCTGGACGTCACATTATCAATGGCTATACCACACACACAGCCTGGCAGCCATTGATGATGATGATGATGATGATTACCATGTATGGCTGTGTGTGATACAAATTTTGTAACACATACAGTCATACAGGGTAATCATCATCATCATCATCATCATCAATTGCTGCCAGGCTGTGTACCGTACTAGCAGGATATATCATCAATTACTGGGGGTACAGTGTGTATTACAATTATATGATTTCCTTCCTTTCAAATCAAGGGGGTAACGTGGGCGTATCTATATATATATTTTGGGGTAATATGTTTTAGAAGATAATAGATACAGTGTAATCTCACTGGTTGCCCATAGCAACATACCATATTCAACAGTACAAAGTTGGACATGATGGAAAACAGGCCTGTTTGCAGGCAAATCCTATAGTATAGGTCTGATGCATCATGCACACTTGTTCTGAGCAGCATGCTGTACATACACCCAATTCACTTCCAACTGTGCATCAGTCTCATCTTTCACCAGCTGCCTTAGACACTTTTAGATGCAAATAAGTCTAGCATAAAAATAAGAAATCTGACTTCTTCAAAAGACTCTAGGAAATTGCTTGCTTTAACCCATTGACATCCATGCCACATGTACATTGTTTTGGTATCACAACAACTCATACAGTACATCTATATTCTCTCAACAAGCATACTAGTAGCATACTTCCTAACGGTTCCAAATTTTGAGGGACGGTCATGATTTTTTCTGGACTGTCCTGCATCCCAAAATGGGCAGCAGTGTCCTGTGTTGCTGGTGTTCCTGCTGTGCTGGTGGTGGTGTGGGGAAGTTGGGAATCCCCATGCCACTGTGGGGCAGATTTATTCAGCTCGGTGAAGTGATAAAGAGTCTTTTATCACCGGCCAATCAGCTCCTAACTGTGAAGTTACAGGCTTGGTTTGAAAAGTGAGAGGTAGGAGCTGATTGGCCTCTGATAAAAACGAGACACTTTATCACTTCACTGAGCTTAATAAATCTACCCCTGTGTGTATAGATGCTGTCCGCAAGCGCACAATGGGCCTTATTCTAGTTCACTCTTTCTGACAAAATCCTTCTTAGATGGACAAAACCTTGTGCACTGCAGGGGCAGATGTAAAATGTGCAGAGAGAATTAGATTTGGATGAGTTATTTTGTTTCTGTGCAGGGTAAATACTGGCTGCTTTATTTTTACACTGCAATATAGATCTCACTTTGAAGTAAAACCCCACCCAAATCTAATTCTCTCTGCACAAGCAACATCTGCCCCACCTGCAGTGCACATGGTTTTGTCCATCTAAGAAGGATTTTGTCAGAAAGAGTGAACTAGAATAACCCCCAATATCTATCCAACGGCAGGCAGGGACAGCGACAGGTCAGCCGCACATTGGTAAAATGGAGTAGGCATGGCCACTGGTCTGGGGCGTGGAGAGAGATGACAGGTTGCCACTGTAGTTGTCTCTCCCCTCCTCATCGCACAGCACTGAGTAGCGTGTGCTGAGCTGGGGCGAGAGGATGTGTGTCATCTCTCTCCGCACCAGCAATGGAGAAGAGGGGAGAAGGACCTGGGCCCCTCCTGCAGACCTGGGTATAAAGTACCCATTCCCCTCTTGATGCCACTGACTGCGAGTGAAGGACAGAGCACTGGCCATGCACCCACAGTGGCCTCACGCCCCCTAATTTTGGACACAAGCCAACATTAGTTCTGCTTTGGCAATTTGAAAGCTGGGACAATATGAGGCTTTTAATATTACATGTATCTATACGATGTCATTGGATATATTATCTACAGTATCACTTTGATGTACTGTACTTTGTATATCATAGCTGTACACATGTATTCTTCAATAAAAGAGAGAAAGAGGAAAAAATATATTTTTTTTTTTATAAAGTGCTGTGAGGAAATTTGAGTTCCTTTAACTACATCAAAGGCTTTTTCCGGCTTCCTGTGCTTTCGGGCAGTCAAGTCTTTCTCTAGTGCGGTATTTTCTGTTCTTTATCAACTTAGCAACATTTGATAACTTTGCACTTTTTTCCCCCTTTTTTTTGTAAAGACACGGAAATCTTAAATAAACAAATAAAATAAATTTATATAATAGCAATAAAAAATAAACCACAATGCAAGATATTTGTATAATTAAAAAGAACCCATCCTTTGGGTCAATATACATGGGTGACCATTTTGTGCATTTGTTAACTGTTAAGTTTACATCACTTCTACCAATTATCTCTCTGGGTCTCTGATGAAGTCCATTGGGATGTGCACAGCTTCTTGCGGTGACACTGCGATTCCCAGAATGAGGTTTGGAATGCTACAGGCACCAGAATTTGTCAGGTAGTCAGGCTGGGCACTGTTAGGCGGTATTTGTGACATTCAGTGCCGGTGCACGGCGCCGGGCGCCCCGCTCCACGGGAGGGGGGGGGTGGAGAGGAATACGCACGCCGTGCTGCCGCGCTGATTTGGGGGGGGGGGAGAGGGAAAAGGCCGCCGTGCTGTTCCGGTGACCGTGTACATACTCACCCTTCAGGAGCTCGGGTCTAGCTCAGCGGGCGGGAGGCAGAGCTGGAGGTCTGGCTTAGGCAGGAGGGAGGCCTCGCAGCTCAGTCCCGGCGCAGTGTGACTGACATCTTCCTCCACCCGCACCGTGTACAGCCGTTTAGCCGGGCAGCGCTGAGCACTTGGCTCACCCTCAGATGCTGCCCGGCTGTGCGGCTGTATGCGGTGCGGGTGGAGGAAAATGTCAGTTAACATGCACCGGGGTCCGGGACTGAACTGCACACAGCGCAGCGAGCCCTCCCTCCTGCCCGCTAAGCCAGACCTCCAGCTTTCCCTCCTGCCCTGCTCCCAACTACCGCCCCCCCCAGTGGCCGGCGCCCTAGGCAAATGCCTAACACTGCCTAGTGGTGGCGCCGGCCCTGGTGACATTCATGTTTCACTTGTGTGAGGGGTTTTATCCTTTCAAGTAAAGATAGTTTTTTAGACCGTACAGTACATCACTATTGTACAGTCATATTTTTTCTTTGTCGCAATTAAAATATATATATATATACCTCTTTCTGGCCATATCTTGGCACCAAGTAAAGGCAGATACAGATGGAGCGTGGTCCATCTTTGCAGGGGATGGCGGAAGATTCGCCAACCGCCATCCCCGCCAGCCGCCGTAAGGGGACACGCACGCACGAGATGCGCACGCGTCCCCTTACAACGGGGCTCCCCCTGGGTCCCCGAAGCCTCGCCGACGGTTGCCCCGGGTCCCCGACGCCTTGACGCACCCCACCCTAACCCTGTCCGTCTCCCTGAAGCGCGTCCCAGTCTCTATTGCCGGTGCTCGCCAGTGCAAGGGATCTAGCGAGCGCCGGCCAAAGATGGGACATGCTACATCTGTATAAATAAATGCACACCGATGATGATGATGATGATAAAGAGCATAGCAAAAAGCTTAGATATGGATGGGTAAAATCAGGGCAGTAAAGAGCATGGCTGGGCCCAGCACCACTGAGGACATGATATGTAACTGGCGCTAAATATGTGCAAGAAAATTATTGCTTATCATTCAAATTCAGTATCTGAGACAGTACACCAATTTGTTTCATGTTTTGAAACCTTGTTTTATGCACAAATAAAATATTGTGTGTATTTCATGTTGATGTGTTTGTACAACATAAATGCAAGATACCTCAAGATACATCATTGAAATATAAAAATATTCTGAAATACGTAATAATCCGCTATCCAAAATTCTCCTGGTCCCGAGCATTTTGGATAAGGGACACTCAACCTGTATAGATAGAGAAAAAAAAGTGTCTGGGCAGATAAATACAAAACCTTTAAATGCTTAAATGGCCTTCTTCGCCTATAGGTGGTGCTTACCTTTTTCGTTAGGTTTCAAGTATACACAGCTTAGCGAACATGCCTGAATAAGGCCCATAATGTACAATCAACATGGGATCATGCATTCAGCACTTTTTTTTCCTGAATTCTGATCCTGGTGCATCATGTGCTCATAGAAGAGGTGTGTGGCCCTAGTGCAGAAAAAAATGTCTTGTTCCTATAATATATACAAGCAGTGTTGTGGCGCTGTGGGATTTTTTTTCCTGTGGTTTTATACTGATCCAGCGCATGCTGTCAGCTTCAAGAAGTAATTGGCTATCCCTATCGCAGAGGAGAAAAGGTTTGTGGTCCCCAAGCTGAAGGGGCTGAGTGACACATAACGTAATTACCCGACTGGTTACAGTGCGATTCCATTACAATCACACATTTCTGTTAATGCTGCACACAAACAAAATCTCCCTATGTAGAAGCTCTGCAGACGGGATCACAGAAAGCCGCTACAGACAATAATAACAGCCACTAAAAAGAGTCTGAACAGGAAATATTAGGAGTTATAACAAGGATGTATATAGTGTAACAATCAATATTAAAGATAGCACAGTTATTGATCTATATCTAAAGTTTATAGGGCATTTTCTTGCTTAACCACAACAATAAAAATAGATATATCTGTGAGTAGAAAGTGGTATAAGCAAAGGGTCCTGTAAGATCTATTTTGCAAGAATAAGGTTCCTGGTTTCTAAACATGACACCATATACAAAATAATCAGATAATATGTAAACCGTAGTTACCAGCTGTCCCTAATTTCCAAGGACAATCAATCCCATTATGTCAAATTATGGCCACAGTCATTAATAGAAACATAGAAACATAGAATTTGACGGCAGATAAGAACCACTTGGCCCATCTAGTCTGCCCCTTTTTTTAAACATGTTACCTCAAACCATATTTGATCCTTATTTTTTTGTAAGGATATCAATATGCTTATCCCAAGCATGTTTAAATTGTACTACTGTATTTGCGTCTACCACCTCTGATGGTAGGCTATTCCACTTATCTACTACTCTTTCTGTGAAAAAATTCTTCCTCACATTTCCCCTGAATCTTCCTCCCTGGTTGGGAGTCTCCACTGTCACCCGTGAATTGACGCTGCACACTTTGTCTATTCATGCCCCCACAGCAGTGGTCTCGTGGAACCATCGCGAGTACAGGTCACACCCCTTCCTGCTAAGCCATGTCCCATATTTTTTGGGGAGGTATGTTCAAAACAGTGATTTGTTGTATTTTACAGAGGATAGACTCTAGCTAACTGTGTTGGGAGGCCAGGAGAGACCCACCAAATTCAGGACTCTCCAGAATTGGCAAGAATGATACTATAAGGAGCACTTTGTAAAAAAAGAAGTCATAAAATCAAAATAATACACAATAAAAAAAGAAAAAACTTTACTGTGCTTGGTACACTTGTGTGCCGCAACAGACCGAACAAGCTGAAATTTATTGAAACAAGAGCAGTTACAAACAGAATTTTATGGGGCAATATAATTGAGTAATAACTTCAGAAATAACAGGGAATTATTAAGTAAAAAGCATATGAAACAGTGTAACAGGCAATAATAAAGGCAATGCATAACGAGACAAAAAAATACTACATAAAGCAGAAATCTGAGGAAAATAAAGAATTATACATAAAGAATATAAAATTCTGTATTAGGAGGTACAATGATTTTGTATTCAAATGTTATCTCGGAGGAAATAAGTTGAACAAAAAGATCTCCCGAGAGCAGCATAAGATATATGAATATTTGTAAGAACTAGAGCTGTGGGAATCCAGTTCCTGAGGGAAGGGATTAAAGTGCTCCACCGGCTGTCATGGGGAAACTTACAAGCCGGACATATAAGAGACATCACAGCCACAGTCTCAAAGGGCTCCTCCTATCTAGCAGAACATCACTTAATGATCAAGGAGAAAGAAATGTCAGATAGAAACTATTTTATTCACAAATGTGTATTGAGACAATTCCAGGACCAGGTCTATACATCACATAACACATAACAGGCAAGAAGGACTCAGCGTGATAATAGTTTTTACAGATGTCCAGCTTAGATGTAAAAATAAATTCTGTCCTATACTGAATAGAGGAATCCTACCCTATTTCTGCCACGCTATTGGTGGCTTCATGTCCAATTTAGACCAAACTGACAGGGACAAAATTGGCTAAGTGTCAACCTTATGTTAAAACCAAATGTGATGTCCCAGGTATAGCAGTGCCCACATCTACTTATTTGCATATGCTTGGACCCTTATGGTTAGTAGTGAGCACGATACTTATGAAGTAAGGGCCCGACAGGTTTGTTAGCAAAGCAAAAACCACACAACTGCGAAAACCCATCCAAATGTAAATCTCTCTAAACATCACCAGGACTAGGTGAACCGCTGTCAGCCCACACTAAGATGAGTTCTATTGAAGATTGGACGTTGCCTTTAGCAACCAATAGGATTATAGTATTCATATAGTGCCTTCTAGAAGATAATTTATAAAATCTGATTGGTTACTATGGGCAAAATCCTATGTTTAATAGAACTCCCATATTAGTAAATTAACCCTGTTTCCTGAAGTTCCCTTGTTTTCTATTAATAACACATACAGTAGACAGCTGCTTTTATTCAATAAGAAACTATTCATTAACAGCACAAGTAAATAGACAGATCGCAAAAGATGCACATACAGGAATGACACAAAAGCTGTACCCGGGTAGTAGGTCAACAGTCAATCGGTCAACCCAATATGGCCAACATACATAAAGTCAACAGGTAAAAAGGTCAACATGGTCAAAAGGTCATCATGTAAAAGACCGACAGTGCTTTAGGTCAACATGTTGAAATGGTCAAAACAGAAATGGTCAACACAAGTTTTGTTTTTTATTCAACTTTTTCATACCATTTATGTGGATTACAACTGGGTTATAGCAACCTGTGGGAGTGGCACCTGAGCAAGGCGCCTTGCCTGATGCGTGGCGGGTAAAGCACGCCCCCAGCGGTACGCATTTCCACTAATTTAGCTTTTACTTGGTTAAACCATTTTGTGTCAATTATTTCCATGTCAAACTTTTCACTGTGTAAACATTGTGTACCTATCCATATTTCAGGTGTCTGGCTTACATTTTTATTATACAGGGTTGACCTAGTCAACTTAATGTTCCACACCCTCAATAGCAATGCATGCTGGTTTATCAATCTAACAATCACAACATGGGACTAGCAAGATAAATATGTAATACCCCATAGAACATCCCTCAATACTGGGTCAGAATCCCTTTAAAGTTGATTGGAAGAGCGGGGTTTGGGGAGGTCTTTTGATTGACAGTCCCTAAGGAGGTAGACAGGACATAATGATGGATGGATAAGGAGGAGAGAAGAGAATGGCTAAGGAGGTGGTGGCGTGAAAAAGCGGGTACGGAAATGATGAGAGGGAGACAGAGCGGAGCGGTGAGATGTGGCCTGGAGCTGCTGAGGATGCCCGGACCCATGCGCGTGAGAGACGAGGGAGTTGTGTCGGTAACTGGAGGAAGAGGAGCCCCATTGCAGCGACCGGAGACCAACAGCTGGAGTGGTGGAGCAGAAGCAGCCAGGGAAGTCCAAGGGATAAGAGGCGGCCTGCAGTTTCCTACCTTCTGATGCCACCCTCCCGCATGGAGTCGCACTACAGCCAGGCCGATACAGCACAGGCAGAAGTCAAAGGCACAAACCATTGGTCAGCCACTGTGGACCCCGAACTGCAATAGAGGGAAACTCCTTTGCCCCAAGTCAGCCTACCTGGTCAGTCACATTGCCATGTATTGGGAGAAGGGACAGCTCTCTCCAGATAACTATTTTAGGCCTGAGATTCCCATTTGACACCCTGATGGGTATTATTCTGGAAGAGCTATCACACTTCAAACCCGGTCCCCACGTCACACAGCACAAAGTACTTCACATTCACAGCTCTCCATAATACTACATAACGCAGCCCTTGGATTACTGTCTAGGGATGGACTAAGTGACTGCTCCCCCTAGTGGTCTCAGTTAAGAATACACTCGTTATACAAGACAAAGGGACCGAGTAGCTTTGCTACAAACCATCAGCACAAATCGTGTAATGATGCGCTAAGTTCCATTCCAAATGTTCGGTTAGCCTTTCAAATTCTGACAAATACATTGTAGTGAAGTACTGTTGATAATATTGTGTTATTTTATAATTACATTTCTGAGCTTTACCTACCCTCAGTTGGGACTAAATAAACCAATTCAACTAAGCCTTGTTGTTTGCCTCCCATACAAGAAAAGTTCCTCTCCACCAACGAGGCAAAGAACCCTAGCGACCCGACCCCTAAGTCATACCAAAGAGGAGTAAGGGGTAACCTCGGTATGGGGTACTACAATTACACCTTGTAAAATGCAGGCCCCTTGAATATTATATCTAGCAAAGAGTACATATTGCCATTTAGCTACAGCAGACATTGCAGGTGAGCCCATCATCTATCTGGATCCGTTGCTCCCGCAGAGTCCAGGAATATTCTAATTATATCCCAAACGCAGCCTCTTTGTTTTGTACAAGGTGTCTTCTTACAGCATCTCCTTGTCTGGAGAGAACAGACTCGTGCAGACAGGACGATGTGACCTAGCAAGGTTGGTTTCCGAGGTGGATCTGCAGCAGCTTGTAAAACTTATTTCAACATTAATTTTTTTCCCCAAGAGATGCAGCAATATACTGTTCTACAAAATACCTCTGAGTCTCTGCAAAATGGTAAAAGCTTATATTTTATACAGCAACGCTTCAAAATGAAACTAGATGTCACAGAGTCCTAATTTTGAGGTATGTTGTCCACGGAAATATCGGGCCCCGCAATTGTCGCTTTACTATTTCAGATAGAGTGTAAGTAAAATTAAATTAAAATGTGTCAAGCATGACTAAGATTATAATGGGTACTTGTTTCCTAGCACGGCGCCCATCGCATCGCATACCATCGCATACCTTAATTAGTGACCCGTGGAGCCCGAAGCGTGGTGAGTGCAGCGCGCCCAGCGAAGGGACGCGGAATACATGTGAAGCTATCTGCGTCCGCTCGCCACGCTTCGTGCTCGGTGGCACGCTGCACTCGCCACACTATATAAAATCAACTCCACACCGACGTGGATAGTGGGGGTATGAAAAGGTCGGAGGACATGTATCGCCGCCACTCGCGGGCTCACTGCACTCGCTACACTTTGGGTTGGCGTTCATAATGGCGGTGGCGTTAACAATGGGGGTGCATATAACATAGTAATCACCCATCAGGGTGCATGTACAATTAAATCATCGTTTTGATCGCATCGATGCGATCAAAACGATTAAAATCGTCAAAACAATTAAAATCGTTGGCGCTGTGCTAGGAAACAAGTACCGTATAATGTAATGATGTAGGGGGAGATTTATACATGGACACTAATTGCAGCAGCAAAGCTAAAAGATGGTAATACCGCAAGAGGTATCTGAGGGCAAAAGACACCTAGCGCCATCATTGCAAATTTGATTGCCCATGAAGATACAACATCGAATCATAATCGCAACCAACAGAACGCTGCCTCTCTGCCAGATGCCTATCAATCAAGCTGGATTTGTTGGCAAGGCAGTTCCTGTATATGCTCAGTTCTCCCAACATTAGAATTGTATGGAAACCACCGGGTACCTGGTCATTTTTTAGGGGTTCCCCCTTCTCCCTTTGGATGCTGCCTGGGTCCGCCGTGTCAGATGTTCCTCCCAAAATGGCAACATCCTCCACTAGCATTCATAATAACTATCTCCTATGAGCCATCGGCCATTTGTGAGGGACATTTTCAATGGAGGCAGGTGCAATGGGACCTCACCACAGATAAGATTTGTTTGTGATCCAGTCAGTGGTAGCAATAGCCCCTACAGACCTCCAGTGCCCACAAGCCACTCAGCGCCTCCAAGCCAATGCGGAGTATGTGTGGAATCTATTGCTATGCCACTTTACCCATTAAATGGCAGCAGACTGTCAATTAAAGAATCAACTCATTGCATATTGTTGCAATACTTTTGTTTGTTCCTTACAAGTGCACAGATCCTCCACATCATTATATAGTCACATCATTACACAACAGAGCAGCAGATGGATAGAAAAGCGAGCAATATGTGGCCTGCTGGGGATCCCTGTGTATAAAGTATTTATGCGTTTTGCTCCTAGCAGCTCCTGGAGTAGAGGCATCCCAGAACAATTCACCACTCAGCACAGTGTACAACATCAGTGTGAGCTTTATTAGCAGCTACTACACAGTCACACGCCTCTGACTGAGCCCTACAGAAATGCAAATATGGGTTAATGTCCAAATCGCACAATCTTTATTGTTATCACTTCATCAGCAACTGTTTCTATCATCAAACACTGTGAAGTTTGCAGTGGCAGAATCCTCAACTTCGGATGCACAGTACAACTCGTACTACATCAGAGGCTGCAGGTAAGTCTATCCCTGACAGTAATGTCAACATTTTGACATTTTCAAAATTTCAATTTCTCATGTGTAATCATTGATGATGTAATTTTACTGCCATTTTGGTGTCAGAATTATGTATGTTGACATTGCCAATGAAGACATACTGGACGGGATGCATCAACGCTAAATCTGCAGGCAAACCCCTGAAAAAACTGTTTTCGGAAGTTTGGCCTTGAGAGGGATCCATTAGGAACCCAACACCCCATACGACATGTGCATCACTAGACGCATGGACTTCCTGGTCCTAAACCCAGAAGACCGTCTATCGCAGAGAACAGCTGTTACTGGAAGGCTATCCTTTATAATTTTCTGTAAGCATACTGTACTTCATTACTAACCATTGCTTTGTTTGCAATGACTGTGCGTAATGCATCCCGCCCACTGACTGCACACTATGTAATGCTGCTACCTGTGCAGTTTTCATCTCCAGTTTTACTGTGTGATATCATCTGCACATTTCTGTACTGAACACAAGCATAAACACAAATCATGTGAACACTTAAATAAAGGGGATAGGGATGTATAAAAATGAGGCAGGATTAGCCCTAAATAACTAAATACAGGATCACCTAGACAAAATGTCAATGTTAGAACGCCCATAATTATTAACCCTTTGAGTGCCAACATTGCTTGTGAGAGATCCTCAAATTATCTGCTAAAAAAAAAGGCCCTAGTAAACAACACAGCTTCAGCCGCTTTGACGGTTCAAGATCTAGCAGAAAAATATACACTCCCCAAATCGCAGGCACTGGCTATGTATCAAGCCCAACACAAGTTCAGTCCTTAGGCATCTTTTGTTACAGGACCGGACCAACGCCTTAGACACGCTCTTATTTCAGACCCACATCCAGCAGGAGGGCCATATTCACCTAATATCAGATTTTACACATCCCTAATGATCTAACCACCATGCGCACGGGCATGTCCACATGGACAAAGATCTTCCCCCAATATACAATGATACATATATTGCGGTCATTTCAATAGTCATGGAAAACATTACTTCTTCCATGTACAAATGTAGCGCCTGTCATTCTTGAAGGGGCTGGCGGTAGATACGCCAGCCCCCGCCAGCCGCTGGAAGGGGACGCACGTGCGTCCCTTTACTACAAAGCTCTGATCCCACCTCCCTGCTCCCACCCTTAACCCTGCCTGTCTCCCTGACGCGGACACGGGCAGGGATCGCGGATGGAGCGCCAGTTCGCCAGAGGGGGCGTTCTGGCGAGCCCCAGCGCTGAATGAAGGGCGCTCAATCCGTATAGGGAAAAGCTGTATAATATTTATCACAATGGGTATCTCTCACCACATAGATGCTTTGTCATAGGTATCTCCGAAACGGACGCATGTCCAAAATGCGGTAATCCAGGCGGAATGTTCAAACATTCCATGTGGGTTTGTCCTTTTGGAAATAGGTGCAAGGATTTTCTATGACTTACTGTACCTACTGTGTAATCTTCCATAAATGGCTGAGTAGGAACTTTTGGGGATTTTCCCTCCTAACATTCCAATTGTACACACTAGAAAGAAAGTAATGCATATAATATCAGTGGTAGCCCGCAAATGCATCCTACACCAGTGGATCCATGTGAAGCCTGCCACTATTCAGTTGCAAAGCTTTTTTTCACGTATTTCATCTGGAATGGGTGGAGGCCTATCGGGGGATCTGTGGGGGCCCCAATACATTGCTATGCCCAGGGGTCTACACTGCTGTTGACGCCCCTGTATGTATGTGTATGTATGTATGTATGTATATATATAAATATTTTTTTATTATTATTATTATTATTATTATTATTATTTATATACATTTGGTCTATCTATAATACTTTACCTGACCGGCACATACTGGGTCACCTAAGTGTCCATCTCCATGCTTTGCTCTGCCCCTCTGGAAACCCCCTTCTGAAAATCCTGCGTTTGCCACTGCTGGTGGTTCCAAATTTATTCCATTTACGGATGATGGAGGCCACTGTGCTCATTTGGACCTGCAAAGCAGCAGACATTTTTCTGTACCCTTACCCAGATTTGTGTCTCGAGACAAGTCTGTCTCTGAGAATTTAATTTGACTTCATGCTTGGTTCGTGCTCTGACATGCACTCTCAAGTATGAGACCTTATATAGACAGGTGTGTGCCTTTCCAAATCATGTTCAATCAACTGAATTTATCACAGGTGGACTCCAACTAAGCTGTAGGAATACCTCAAGGATGATCAGTGGAAATACAGTAGGATGCAGCTTAACTCAATATTGAGCTTCATGGAAAGGGCTGTTAATACCTTTGTACATGTGATTTCTTCGTTTTAAAATTTTTAATAAATTTGCAAAAATCTCCCAAAAACTTTTTTCATGTTGTCATTATGGGGCATTGGGCCTTATTTTGGTTCATTCTTTCTGACAAAATCCTTCTTAGATGGACAAAACCATGTGCACTGCAGGGGGCAGATGTAACATGTGCAGAGAGAATTAGATTTGGGTGACTAATTTTGTTTCTGTGCAGGGAAAATACTGACTGCTTTATTTTTACACTGCAATATAGATCTCACTTTGAAGTAAAACCCCACCCAAATCTAATTCTCTCTGCAAAAGTAACACCTGCCCCACCTGCAGTGCACATGGTTTTGCCCATCTAAGAAGGATTTTGTCAGAAAGAATGAACCAAAATAAGGCCCATTGTGTGTAGAATTTTGAGGGGGAAAAAATAAATTGCATACAAATCTGAATCAGTTCCTTTGTTGACATAGTAAGATATGGGCACTGTACCACATGACAGCGGCGTAACTAGAAAAATAGCTTCCCCAGCCGAAAAAAATTCTGCCGCCAAACCCCCACCCCCAAACACGCTGACAGCACAGGTACAGACTGCACAGTAACTGTGCTGCTTGGATCTGTCAGGGCCCGGGAGGAGAGCATCCTGCTCTCTACAGGTGAGGATGGGGGAGCGGGAGCTATGGTGTAAGGGGAGCGGCAGGCAGGGTGGAAGAAGGAGTGGTGGCCACGGAGTAAGGGGGAGCAGCAGGTAGGGTGGAGGGGAGCTCTCCGGCTGTCTGTGTGAGGACGCTTAGTAACCTGCCCCATGGGCGGTTCATGTTGTGGGTCACAGAGTCCTCACACAGGCAGCCGGAGAGAGAAGCAAGTCTGCTAATAATGCTTACTTACTGGCTGCTGCTGCAGACTAGTGCTGCAGAGCTCACCTCACACAAGTCTCCTGATAGCCTCTGTGAGCACCGTGACCCTGCACCGCGGTGGCGCCTGCTCCCCCCTGCCACCGCTAGGGCTGCTGAGCCCTAGTTACGCCACTGCCACATGGACTGCAAGCAAGTGATTGATATATATATATATGTATTTTTAATACTACTCCATGTTGATGCTACAACAATATTCTATTAGTAAATAACATTGTGAATAAATGGGCAAGAAAAAAGTGATTAGTGAAGGATAGTGCAGAGCTGGCTCACAACGTTGCTAAATTGTTCTAATTGGCTGGTTACTCCTTCCAAGCACATACTGATCTACAGTACTCAGTTTTACAAGGTGAAATGCCTTTAACATACACATACAACATACTTATTGTCATTGTCGTACCAGAAACTTATATCATGACTTACACCACAGTTTCTATAGTTTTATGATGAATAGACCAATAGAATGGGTCACTTAGCAATATAATTGGTTAGATACATCTAATATACTGGAAACATTCTCTTAAGTAAAGGTTGCTACATTCTTGTTGTCAGTCATACAAGATGCCCTGCAGGAAAGGTCCTATCCCAAGAGGCATGGCTGTCAAAAAGGAGCAATGTCTGTGTTGATAAAGATGCCCTTAAGAGATGTTGGAGAACCTCACCTAGTGACCAATTAATAGAAGATACATGTCACCTCCAGATATGAGGTGCGCAAGGGGGCATTGTTATAGCGCAAATATGTGAGCGTAACCAAGATATTAGGGCCAGGGTAAGGCGGCTGTCATTCTGAAAGCAACTTCAAAGAATATTTTCTTACAAGAACAAGCAATTGAACCAGACTGGCCTGCAATGCAAACTGCACAGGGATCATTTCTTCTTTTTCATAGCAATAAATGAAAATGTATCATTAATGTTTATATGTTTCCGGAACGCAGACACAGAAAGTTCAATAGCTTACAGAAACAGCTGGTTAACCACTTCAAAACCATAGTCAGTATGTGGCTCACATGTTAATAATGACGCATGAGCCACTGTTTACAATAGCACCAGAACATGGTATTCGCTCGGAATGCTCTTTTCTACTAGCATTATAGATAAACTTTACACACATTCATATGCTCATATATTTTATACACATTCATTGTACCCTCTCAAAAAGTCTATTCAGTGCACAAATAGCGAGTCCTGTAAGTTGTTTTTTTTTGGAGAGGTTCTCCGTTTTTCCCTCGGCATCTTTTTTAGGTGAACTATATGCTTATCTTTGTTAAATTTGTCTTTTTTTTTTTGTTTGTTTGTTTAAAAAAATTAAAAATATGTACTGTAATGTATTTATTGCAAGTGCCATAATGCTGTACTACTCTATTAATTGATTTGGAATTTAATAGGTTATTTTAATGGTAACCAATAAGAAATCATTTTGGAATGCTCCTAGTAATTTCCCATGCTTCCTCTCTTCTTCCTCACCTAACCCCCAAACAGGCTTTTAAACACGCTAACAATTATAAAATAAATTAAATAAAAACACAGGGCAAAGAAAAAATGCCAAAAGCACAACACAAGGATAAAGGCCAAACAGAACAAAATACTCCCGTCTGCACAAACCCAATTAAAATAGTCACACAGCCATTTGTTGTAAAATAAATACTGAACAAAACATTAACCTTTCTAAACCTTTGTCAAAAAAATACAAGTCCACAAATGCGAGGAATACGCTGCTGAGATGAACATTCTGCTCAGGAATATCCCAGTCTGACCAGCTCACGTGGAGAGCAGGAGAAAACAGATCTCTCCAGTTACAGCACTCCCATTTGAACTCGCATAATTATGCTAAGTTCGCAAAAGGGGCCGGTCACACGTTGAATACTGAGGAAGTCAGAAATGAGGAGTTGAGAAAAAGTGCCGAGTGCTTCAGCAAGATCACAGGGACACAGAACAGTGAGCGGTGAGCCAGACTCTCAAAAAACATTGAATACTCCTCAATGGCTCATGATCAGTGATTGTAGGTAATTGGACACCCCCCCCCATAATGTCAGCTGCATATGCATACCTCCACTAGGTTGTGGAGGATCTGATCTTTGTTATGGATCCGATCCACTCCACGGCACTGCTCCCCCTATTAACAGCAGTCACAGCAGCCGGCGCTAGTGCAGATTCAGTGCGGCTGTGACGGTACGGCTGTATGATTGTTCCGCAGTGGCCTGGGGTGAGGGGGGGGGGGTGTAGTAGAGGGAGTGTCACTCACTGTGCCCGGCGTTATGGCTCTCCATAAGGATCCTTGCCTGCTCTTCCTGGAAGCTGCTCCCTCCCCTAGGACCAGTCACCATTGTGCTGCCTTCTTATACTGTCCCACCCCTTATCCTCCTGTCCTCCAGTCTCCTCCACTGTCTCTGTACTGTGTCTGTCCTCCAGTCACCATCCTCTCACTTTCTACTCCACTTCCCTTCCCTCTCTTCTCAGGTGTCTTCTCTGTCCTCCAGTCCCCCCTGCTTTCCTGCTGTTTCCCCCCTTCTCAATGATTCTCCTCGAGGCTCTGTCCCTTCTCCTGTCCTTATGGCTGAGAGCACAGCAGAGCAACTAATAGGGTAACTGCATGGCAGTGTGTGTTTTATAATAAATGCAGTGTGTGAGTGTTACAATATAATATGCAGGGTGGACAATATTGGTAATGGTGGGGCATTATTTACAGTATAATATGTGGGGGTATGTAGTATTGGGGAGCTTGTGTGGGTATTTACTATTCCTAGGGTAGGTGTAAATAGTATATAGGTTCTAGCGCAGCTGTATAATTAAATTCAATCTCAATGTTGTGGTATTTTTTTTATAATTAAATGTAATGTTTATGTTATAAAGAAATGTGATGGTTTCTATTAAGGGCCTAATTCTGGTTGGCTCGGTGTGCAGCTAATTTTGCTGCTTACCGAGTACTCATACGCCACCCGGCTGAACGACCGCCCTCCCGCTGCCAATGAATTCCCTTGGTACCATGAGAGGAACACATCCCCTTGCACGTGGCTGCTAGCAAGGGAAATCATTTCATGGTCGCCGACCATCGAATCATTTCTCCTACCTTCCGATATAAAAGTCACGCTGAACTGACTTTTATTTCATCTAAAGATGGCAGAATATGAGGCAGGCGCTGACCTCATGTGACGTCAGCCACCCACCCCAAGCAGACATCGGCCCACCTGCGTTCCCAGGGGAACACCCAGCATTTTCATGGGGACGCCCATAAAACGCTGGGCATTCCCCTGCTCTAGCCCAGTTTCCGCCCCAGCCCTCCTTCCCCGCAATGGAAAGCCTGGTTAGTGTGTAACTCGCCAAAGCCGCTCAGTGACGGGATTTGCACATGTGCAGAAAAGCGCATGCACAAACCCCAACCATCCAAACACTGGGGTATTCAGTTTGTTGCTTTTACATAGCATATTTTGCACCTGGGCCCACAACGCGCCTCGGATAGGTAACACAAAATGCTAGTGCACTCTCTAAACACTAGGAAACCTCAGAACAGAGTAAAATTTAGATTCTTACCATAGTTTTGGCCAATAAATATAGGCTCACCTGCCATGCCTCATCAGATGGGCCCCTAACATTCCTAAGGTTTCGGTCCAGGGCATGGGTGATTTGTAACTGTTTTCAGATTTTTCTCGGCGTACAACTGCGAATGCCTAAGCAGAAAGCATGGCACCAGGGTCTCAGTTCCAGCAGCCATTATGTGGGACCATTGGGTATCTCAGGAAATTGATCATCAAAGGATCGGCGACCACCACAACAAATTTGTACACAGTTGCTGGGATCTGTGAAAAGCTGACATGCTGTGTCTCAGTCGGTGCATGCAAGTAGAAATAATTTCTTAGTGGTGTGCGCGTGTGCCAAAAGTGGGCGTGCCATACGTCATGAAGGGGCATGGTCATATGAAACTAGACAAGTGGTTACATAACAATAGGTCATGGCCACATTATGCCACGCACCATAATGTATCTTGCACATTATACCACACGCCGTAAAGCCCATTACACATTATGTCCCACACCATAATGCCCACTTCACATTATGGCCCACACCATAATGCCCATTACATAATACATATTATGTCACATACCGTAATGCCTATTACATATTTAGACAGCGTCTATTCAGCGAAGCAGCAACCGAAAACGGGCGCAGCCTAATGTGTATAAGCCGCCCTTTATTCTTCAATTGAAAAGGTTGGAAGGTATGGTACATTTCCAGGTGGGAACAGCAATAGCATATTCTCGTTCCATATCTCTTTACAGGATCGCAGCTGCAATGTAGATATCTGAATCAGACCCATAGATTCTAAGCTCCATTGGGATAGGTACTGATTTGAATGATTAAATATTCTCTGCTACGGTTATTAATAACCAAAGGAATATGTTTTTGAAACAGATGTTTAGAAAACATGAATTATTATTCTGTGATTTTCACTGATCACTAGCATCGACACAATAATCCAGCCACTTAACCCTTTATCTCCCTGCTTGTTAAGCAACAGTATGATCTTCCCCAAACCGCAAAACCTCACGCAAGTCAGTTATACAGCTCAGGTTCACACCTTACATTTCAGTACTAGAGCTCCTCCTATTGGTCAGTAAAACAAAGTGATTACTTAGCAAACTATCTAGGGTAGAAATACCATGTTATACAAACACCAAGTACGTTCTTAAATATGATCTTAAGAACTATTCGTAGACCATACAGTTTTACACCACTCTCACAGCCTATAGATCCTCATATTTATAAAAAGCAGCTGCCACTAACCAACAGGAAACAGAAATGTTGCAGCATATATATTGTCTAGTTCTGCACAGTACATAAAGGACTAACATAATGTCTTTAACTATTAATCTTACTTAAATGCCTACTATTCATTTTGGGTCTAATTCATATTTATACATAGTGGTCAATGGTCACACCACAGTGCTATTAGCAGACTGCACGTGTGTTTTTATCGCAGTGAGCAAGCACCAAGGGATCCTTGTTATTGCCCACGCAGTGAGGACTTAAGGTGGGTACACACAAGTCGATATGAAATCTATACAATGTTGAACTTCAGTACAAACAATATAGTACATACACACATTCAGCAAATTCTGCCATTCTGGATCTTGTAGTGCGCGCCTCCATCTGGTGACTTGGACATCTGTTACAGGAGAGATGGGGAGCTGGAGATTACAGCCTCTCTCTTATGGTCCTGACTGTTCCGGACCATACAGGGAGGCTGTAATGTCTTCTTCTCCGTTTCCCTGGTGACAGATGACAGACACCCCCAGTGGATGGGACGCCCCACGGATGGGGAAGCTCCAGAGTGGCAGAAATGGCTGTATAGAGCCAGTTTGGTTTGGCATTCTGGACTCCGGACCTTTCCATTTTTTATATAATCCTGGGGATCTCCCCTTCCCCGTCTCCGCTGACGAATCTGAGACATTCCCAGGACGTAGACATACAGCTTCGCTTCAGTAGGGGGTGCGGCAGGGAGCATCAATAGAATCATTTTATTGTCCTTGTAATGCAAATAAAAGCATGTCAATCAATAATGAAATTGAAGACACAGGACGGTAGACATATGAAAATGTCAACTTAAGTCTTTCACTTTTTTTGTGACAATGTCGACAATTGTATTATATATATTCTCCCTCTATGCCGACAAAGATGGTAAAATAAGAACAATGCCGGTTTAAAAAAATAAATTAAAATCTTTTGTTAACCCTTTCATGCGTCTACCTTTTTCATATCAACCTTTTGACCCACCGATAATCTGCAGGTCCACAAATTAACAGCCCTGCCATTAGGTCTGAATCGGGCCCTAGGTTCTAACAAACTCACATGCACTTGAGCTTGCAGTCATGAGCGCATGCAGTGGTGCAGGATTCTGCCTGCTCTAATTGCATTTACTGCAAGAAAGCCATTACGGACAATGGAATGTGCACCTTTAAGCCCCCTTCAACTGCAAGCACAGGAGCAACACTGCACTGTAAGTCAATAGCAATTATATGGTGTGTCACTGGTGCATTCCTAACAGCAGTGGACAGCTGGGATAACAGAACTGTTCTGTGTGCAGACCTGTCATTTAGCAATGGACTTGTACTGTAGTATATTGTGCCTTTACACATATTCCCTGTTCAGCAACACTGGATATAGATTAAACAAGAGCTGTAAGAACAGCAGCAAAGTCTGTGAAGACTGACAGGATACAAACAGCCATTAATTCATCTGTAGGTCGTGATGCATCTAAAAAGTGCTTACTCCAAAATCAACTGTTGCAGGTTAATTAAATATCTTGCAAGCTAATAAAGCAGTTAATATGTTATTAGCAGTTTTCAATTCAGCTAATGTACATTAAATGGTGGCAGGAGATTCATTAGATACACTTGATTTGATGTGTTATAAGGGCATAGAACGTTGGAGCACATGAGGCCTAACTGCTCCTCTCTTGGGTATCACATCAGTCTCTGACAGCAGACTTACAGAAGACACTGTTTACAGGCACTCGGGCTACTGCTTGTGGGTGAACCCATCAATCCATTGTTGGTTAGCGACGCACTTTCAACAAACTATTTTTATTACTTTTTGCATGATTTGGTTAATGGTAAATACTTCTTTCTTTCTTCCAATGCCACCTATCATTCTACATGTGAATGTAATTCTGCACAAGACGAGCAACAAACCAGTACAGTAGCCCCAGAGAGGAGACTGTCAGCAGCAGTTTGGGGGGTGGGGCCTGATGTAGACGTAATCAAGCCCCGCCCTCCCAAGACAGCAAATCCTGCATTTTGTGGGTCTTCAAGGAAGGGCGGGGCTAAATGAAGCGATTTGCATCTGTAGCCCCACTCCTCCCGAAAAGCTTTGAATTGTGGTAATTTACTGCTGCAGCCAGGGAGATTCGGGGAGGGTAGGCAACTCTGGGTATACAGGAAGTGCCTCTGCAGTCATTCAGCTTGTATAAGCACACTAATGCCACTATGTGATTTCCACATAGAATACTTTATTTTGTCCTCTAATATTCACATATGATTAATTATTTACAAGAAAAGGCATCCGAAATGCTTGAATTAGAGTTGTTTTTTTTCTAAATGTGCTACAAGCAGTGGAAATAGCACTGGCTTAAAAGTGTGGAGCAGAAATGTTTTACACTTGTCTATGTGTGATGCCATTCTTCAATTATCCACTACTTTCAGTAAGAAGCTATTTGTTTAGTCTAAAGTCTCTAAACATATTACACAAAGCACAGGTAATTAAGTGCATATAAAGCAGTGCTTTTAAAATCTGAATGAAAATATAAATAGGACAATAAATCTTTATTAAAGTCTATTATATTGTCAGCTATATTTTGCAAAATGAT
Organism: Crinia signifera; assembly: GCF_055691185.1. Classification (NCBI taxonomy): domain Eukaryota; kingdom Metazoa; phylum Chordata; class Amphibia; order Anura; family Myobatrachidae; genus Crinia; species Crinia signifera. The sequence goes on from NC_139220.1 coordinate 208,813,246, forward strand.
AAATACTTGCCTTTTTTTTGCTTAATGAGACGCCGCTGTAAACTTTGGGGGGGGGGGGGGGGGGGTATCGACGGACTTTGATATAATCAAACCTTCTCCCCATTCCTCCCAAATGCAGCTAATTGATTTTGTGTCATTTTAGCCTTGCCACCCCCCCAAAGCTCCACGAATGCCAGTATTTGATTTAGCTGTGGATGGGGATGTGGGGATTCTGCAAGGATAAGGGGTACTTGCCCACCTTTCCAGGGGGTTGGGAGGTCCACCCAATTTGTAGGATACCCCTGGCTGTTCAGGGTGGTTAGGCAAGTATGAAATGTTAAAAAAGGTAAATACAGAAATTAAGATCATATAAGCACTTTTTTTGGGATAGAAAAAAGAGAAGAGTAATGAGTTAAAAGTGAAAGAGTGATAGTAGGCAGTATTTTGCTCCTTGGCCAGTACATGCTATTATTTAGCAAGGTCTATGGGAAGATTAACCATGGGTGTGCTATGGGGTTTTAAACCTATTTCTGATGGGTGGGTTCTAATGGGTTGTTCCACTCCAGCATTAACTGGTACTGTGCTGCCCCATGCTCATGCTTTGCATTGCAAATGACTCTCCACCACCAGTTGATATTATGGTGGTGATACAAATGGCAGTTTGTTTGTCCAGGGCTGTCTATTTTACACAATCTATTTGTTATTGAGTCATTCATAAAATTTGCATCCCAAGGCGACAGGTACAAAGTGCAATGTTGCTCAGACATATCCGCCAAAGAACAATTCCTTTCATCCCAAATCAACGACAGAAACGCGGGACTTGTTTAATGGACACCCACTTCACTTGTATTTAGATTACAAGGCTTTACATCTAAGAGCTTGAAACGAGACATATTAACCTTTCACTCAAAGGTTCTCACAGACGGTCTGGAAGAATGGCGTGATCCCCGGAGTGATGCTTTTGCTGGAGAATACTTCAAAGACCTAAATTTGCCGTCTGCTTCTGCCGGTAGGGGAGAAGATGGTCTGATCTTTGAGACAGATCTTAGAGAGGAGGGAGAGTGGGTGAGCCCTCTTCATAATACATGACTTATATCTCTAACATTGCTTCATTTCCCAGAATCCAGTGCATGACTCGTACTTATCACATTAGGTACCACGGTTGACTGAACCCTTTACTGAGAAACATGCTAGGAGTTTATGGTATGGAAAATTAAATATAATGTATAGTGGCATCTCAATGCATTTATGGCCTTGGGAATTTCAGTGCTCCACAAATGTAATTGTTATTGAAAGGAAAATTAATAGTACAGTACAATGAAGCAATTATTAAGATACTGTTATTAGACCGTGAGACAAAGTTAGTCTAGGGTGTACTATCGTGCTGACTGACCAGCAAATTAAACTGCACCACCTAAAAAAAAACCTCTTAAATATAAATATTATTGCCAAGAAAGTGTACATGTTATCAAATGATTTTCCAAATGTTGCCAAAACCTAAGTTAGCTTTTCTCTACATGTCCAAGAGAAGTACTTCTCCCCAGACCAGTAGCTTATCTGTTTTACATGTCCTATTCAGTGCTGGATATCAGGTTAGGTAACTGAGACCATCCCCTGGGGCCTAAACACTATGAATATACAGTGGCATAAGTTCGCCCCAGTTGCTCGGTGGCATGATAAATATTGGTGCCCCCCCCCCCCCCCCACACACACACACACACAGCACCTTATATAAATATTTGTATGTATGCATGTTATGTTTAAAATAAAGAGAGTGTAATGTCTATGATCCTACTAGGAGGGGAAGTCAGCTACAGAAGCGATATTGAAGGCTTTCAATGAACTGATTTAAATTTGCAGGGGAGGAAAGGTGCCCCCTTGGGAGCAGGAGCCCCGCGGCAGATGACTCCATTGCCTCTCAGAGTTACGCCTCTGTGAATATATACTGTTTGGCTTCGTATAACATTACCAGAGGCTACATCTGCAGCAGTAACCGATAATTGTTAGTAGAGACTGAGACGTGCTTCAATATGAAGTCGCAGTCTAGTTAGCCACAGACACAGTAACTGCAGAATGGGTAACAAAACCTAGACCCCCAGGCACTGTAGTGTTTAATGACTGCAAGAGAAATGCAAGAAAGGAGATAGAATACCCATTCTCCCAACTGATCATAAGTACAATAAAATAAGATAAAAAAAAAAATAAGGTGTAAAAACAATAGAAATTAGAGACTGGCAAACAAATTTTACATGAGCCCTTGTACAATGTCCTGTAAGCATCTCATACTATCTATCATTTATTACCACACAGAAGCGCCATCATCTGACATCATCACCAATCTGCCTGCAGCATGACTGACATGCTCTAGGCTGTAACATGTCTGTTACAGAATGCAAACATACCAATCAATCATTATTCCACATGGTTTATGTAGATTAGGAGATAGACAAGGATTCACAAGACACTTTCCTAAATATTCAAAATTATTTTGGTGCTCCATATAAGAATGATCTGTAACCCCATATAACACTGTCTAAAGAGGTCACGGCATCCATCTAGCGTACTGCGGTTTATGCCTTTATCGCGTAGGTCATCTATGGATAGCGCCAGTGGTACATTCCCCATTGCTGACAGCGGAGACCCAGCAAAGATTTCGCAAATTCAGGTTGAACCAAAATGCACATGCTCAGACATCCATGACGCATGCGTATTACTCAGTAACCTGTATCCCACAGCATTCGGCTGGAATCCACCAGGGGGTGCAGCAGAGGAAGGATACAATCCTGGACCTTGTCGGCCTAGTAATCACCTTGGACATCAATGGCATAATCAGTATCGCATACAAGACAGATTTGTTTATCTCTGGTGCTAGACAAGGGACCCCCCAGAAATAACATTATCAATACTGTATATGATATACCCAAAAAAAGTTGGACCCTTAAATAATTTAGGGCTCTAATATCAGGCTTATACTAATAAACAATGTTTAAAAAAAGTAGATTCAACAATTACCCATCTTCACCAGACAGACATCAAATAATAAAGAAATCATCCAATAGTAAACTAATATTTTATTTAGAATGCAGTGTCACTTATACAGTAACTTGGTTGTCTCCTTCATCCACAGTATATAGTTATATTGCTAACCTCTTATGATATTATTGTAAATATGAATAATGTCAGCCAATAACTAATATCCTATTAAAAATGTATAATAATGAATACAAAAATAACAATGTTTATTAACCAATAAAACATATGGAGCCCCACAGCTTCATAATAACATAGACAATCTATATCAGATGTAACGGCATAGTACAAACTCCTCAGTATGTTCCAGTGGTTCCTACCATAGCCCAAACCCCCCTGGCCTAACACCTGGGTGGCTATTCCACCATCAGGAACCCTGACCCTCTGCCCTGGAAACACTTATATCAGGAGAGCACAGCCCAACCCTGACCACATCAGTTTTCCTGCTGCTGCTCTAAAACCTGAACTGGATCCTCCACATTACCTTCATGTGTAGGTATGCTCTTAGACAGGACCCAGATTGGTTTAGAGATAAGGAATATAAAGGTTCAGAGTGCGCACTAAGAATTAATACACAATTTGTAAAACACAATGTAATTTAATAAAAAAGGTGCCCCATGGGCAGCATATAAAACACAAAAGCTTTTTTATTACAGCATGTAATTGTTAATTCTCCAGAGTTTGGTTATTCCATTGGTGAAGCAGGCCCAACGCGTTTCGTCAGAAAAGTGACTTCATCAGGGGCTTACAAGCAAAGTTTTTTGACAACCAAATGGCACTTCGTATGAGATAAAATTTCATACACACTGTCAGGATGACGTCAAAAATTCATGAGTGATAATACATATCTTAAAAACAAATATATACTGCCAACAAGTTTTTTTGAACCGACAGTAATGATCGGACCGCAATCAATCTTTGGGACCTGATTAGTGGGGGTTAATATCGGCCCCAAAACAAAGTAAGACCTCAGAGAGATTCTTTTTCACAACAATATTGGCCCATATCAATCAGGACAACCGGATGTGTGCTCACTGGAATCCAAAAGCTGAAAATTTAGATTCAGTTTTTGGATTCGAGAGAGCACACATCCGGTTGTCCTGATTCATATGGGCCAATATTGTTGTGAAAAAAATCTCTTTGAGATTTTATTTGGTTTGGGGCAGATACTAACCCCCATTTATCGGGTCCTAAACATCGAATGTGGTCCGATTACTACTGTCGGTTCGAATAAACTTTAGGCAATATGTGTTTTAATGATATGTATTGTTGACGCCATCCGGACAGTGTGTATGATACTTTATCTCATACAAAGTGCCATTTGGTTGTCAAAAAAACTTTGCTTGTAAGCCCCTGATGAAGTCACCTTTCTGACGAAACGCGTTGGGCCTGCTTCACCAATGGAATAACAACAAAAAAATCTGGAGAATTAACAAATACATGTTGTAAAGAAAGCTTTTGTGTTTTATATGCTGCCCATGAGGCACCTTTTATATTAAATTGTATTGTGATTTACAAATTGTGTATTAATTCCTGGTAGCGCACTCTGAACCTCTTTTCTATATATATATATATATATATATATATATATATATATATACAGTATATAGAACACGGATGATGGATGATCCAGCATCGTCGGTTCCACCACTGGGCCAGATTACAGTTTTTGGTGGATTTTCCATGGTGTCACCTGAATGCAGGGAGCCCCCGCAGTGTGCCCCCAGCTCCATTCCCCCCCCCCCCCCTCATCTTGTATCCTGGATGCAAGGGATGCAAGCCTCCACAACCCGTACCAGCTCCGCAGTGTGACTCTCCCCTCCTGCAACCCTAACATTACTACTATGAGTATTATGTGTATAAGCAACGCTACTATTACAGGCATTATGTGTATAAGCCAAGTAACTATTATGGGCATTGTGTATTAGTGATGCTACTATTACAGGCACTACGTGTAAACGTCACTACTGTGGGAATTATTAAATTTGTGTATCAGCAGCGCTCCTACTGTTGGCATTACGTGTGTAAATGGCGTTACTTCTTCTAGCATTATGTGCTACTACTGTGCGCATAATGCACATCAGCGGCACTACTACTGTGGGCATTATGTGTATAAAGGGTGTTGCTTCTGGGGATTTATGTCTACTACTGCACGCATTTTTGTGCTACTACTGAGGGGGTTATTATGTATATAAGTAGGGCTACTTCTGCAGGCATTATTACATGTATGTGTATAAGTAGCTTTACTACTGTGGACACTATGGGGGGAATTTACTAAAGTAAAATCGTATAAAAAAAAATGCATTCGTACAGCAAAATACGAGTTTTTATGCGTATTCGTATTTTTAGGATTTACTATCCTGTAAATGTGTATTCGTATTCATGGTGTATACATGGCGTATTCGTATTTTTGAATACAAATATGAATGAATACGACATTGATAAAATACGCCTATTTTTAACATGAAAACAACATACTTTAGTCATTTACGGTACTTATTTCCTAGCATGGCAAATAGCTTAGTGGGCTATTCTGCATGCGATGTCCATATTAAGTGCACAGGAGTGCTTATACAATGAAATATCGCATAGGATCAAATGGGATGCGGTATTTCATTGTATAAGTACCCATGCCATGTGATGTGATGGGTGCTTACTATGCCATTGCGTCACCCTCAGTATCCACGCCACCCCGAAACGAGGGGCGGTGGAACGCGTCATCCGACCTTTTCATACCCCCACTATCCACAACGGCGTGGAGTGGATTTTATATAGTGTGGCGAGCGCAGCGAGCCACCGAGCCCGATGCGTGGCGAGCGCAGCGAGCCCCACGAGGAGATGCGGAATACATGTAAAGTAATGCTTCAGGTGCGGTGGCTCGCTGCGCTCGCCACACTATATGAGATCAATTCCACACCGACGTGGATAGTGGGGGATTTAAAAGGTCGGAGGAAGCGTTCCGCCGCCGCTCGCCACGCTTCGGGGTGGTGTGGATAGTGATGGTGTTGTAGGAACACATTCACACCAGCCATATCATACATCTGAAAATATGGAAAATCGCATCGAATCGCATGTCATGCAAAAAGCGCATGCAATGAGATTTCACTACGTAGAAAATCTGGGCGCCGTGCTAGGAAACAAGAACCTAATTTACTAACAAATTGTATTTGTAAAAAATACGAATCGTAAACGCATACGAATCGTAAAAAAATACGCCCAAAAAAATACACCTTGATTTGGAAGTGTATTTCACATCTTAGAATTTTAAACATGAGGAAAAAAAATCAGAAAATAACCCCCAGCTGATCAAAATCACAAATGTGTGACTTATAAAATTCCACTAAGCACACATACACACTTCTCAGCTTCAAACCTGGCACAAGGTTTGCATTCATAGACCATTTCAGTGTGGGCTATGAGATACCTGGGCTGAGATTTAATGGAAATGAAAAAAAGGTTATAAAGAAAATGGCGTTGGGTCCCCCCTGCTGAGCATAACCAGCCCCAGACTCATTGAGCTGGACCTGGTTCCAAATATACAGGGGACAAAAAGTGTAGGGGTTCCCTGTATTTTAGGAACCATGCTTGGCCCTGCGGCTGGTTTTAAAAAATCAGCGGAGCCCTATTTAAATGGTTTTCTGATTTTTTAAAACCAGTCCCGGCTCTTTGATCCTGGGGCTGGTTATGCCCGTGGGGGGCCCACGCCGTTTTTTTAAATTATTTTTTTTTTTTTTTAAATTTTTACACTGCAGCCTGCACGGATCTCACTGATCCATGCAGGCTAAAACCAATACAAATTTGTATTTTACAATACGAATTTGTATTTTAAAATACGAATTTGTATTTAAAAATATGAATTTGTATTTAAAATACGAATTTGCATCAGAAAAAATATGAATGAATACGCCATCGGATATTCTTACTAAATTTCCCCCAATGCGTGCAAGCGGTATAATGTTGAACTGGTGTTTCTACAATCGGTGCAAGATGTGCAGTGCTCACGGGCCCCTGGTTCCAGGGGGGCCCACACCGCACACCCTGCACCCATGTAAATATACTCACCTTTCCGTCGGCTCAGCGCAGTGGCCATTTTCTGGCAATATGCTGGATTAAATAGACACAATTGTACTACACAGACCCACAAACAATAGCATAAACTTACAGTATGTCTGTATGCCTCTTTATGCTTAGGAAGAGTGAATGGAGAAGAAAACAAGCGAGTACTGTAAGGACAAAGCTGCTTACAGTATATGCCTGTCAGCGGCTGTATCACGTACAGGTGCCTGAGGGCTGGGGTAATTACATGCTGATGATGATGTTAGTTGGGGTGTATGAGGCAGATTTATTAAGCCTGGAGAAGTGATATACTGTAGGGAAAGGTGAAAACTCTGCAGTCAATTAGCTCCTAACTGTCAAGTTACAGGCTGTGTTTGAAAAATGACAGAAGCTGACTGGCTGGTGCATTATCACTGGACACTTTATCACTTCACCAGACTTAATAAATCTGCCCCTATGTACTAAGCCTTGGAGATAAAATGGATGGAGATAAAGTGTGAGCCAATCAGCTCAAAGCTGACAATAAGAAGACTTTGGGCCTGATTCAGACCTGATTGTGCTGCCACGAATTCGCAGCAGCCAGCGGTCAGGTAGATGTCGCCCCGCTAGAGTAAAATCCCACCTTGCGAATTAATGTGATCGCTGCTCGAATGGATGTTTACTGCAGCAGATCTATTCACAGCCATGCAAAAATCTTCAAAACCATTCGTAAGCCGCTCAACATCGAATTACTTTTCCACTGGGCACCAGTCATCACAGGATCAGCGTAGCTGGAGACTTGCGCCAATGAAAACCGGCACATCCCGCCTGTTGCTGATGTCATGCACCCTCCCCTAAAACTCTTGGACACACCTGCATCCTCCCCAGGGCCGGTGCAAGGCATCTTGGTGCCCTAGGCAAACCAACAGGATACCGCCCCCCCCCCCTCCCCCGCCTGCAGCCTGAACCCCCACACAGTAAAATAAGCCACTCCAGTGAGCTGAAACTCTATATGCAGCTATCTGGGTAAAAATAATAACATTTTCTCACAGATAAGGGACAGGAGCCCATCATAGCTACAGTAACTGCAAACAAAATCCACATCTGCTGTAGCCACCTTGATTCCTGTCTATTTAAATGTCCCCCCAGGTCCAGTCACACAGGAGACCCCCTGCCAGTCCAGCAGCACCTCTCTTTCCAGGGGGGGGGGGATTGTGATTACAGAATCCTCGGTGCAGAGTAGCTGTTACCTGGGAACTCTCTCCCAGAAAGGTGTTGCGGTGTGTAGTCCATAGACCAGTATTGCTGCTGGACTGTGGACACCGGCAATCCGCACAATGTGCCCGCTGAGCCCACCCCCAGTTGCTGGTCAGGGGGTGGAGGAGTGCGGGAGAAGCGAGTGTATGCCGCGGATTGCTGCTGTGTGCAGCGGGGGGGGGGTGTCCCAGGGGTGGGCAGCGGATTGCCGCTGACTAGCGGGGGGGTGGGGGCGGCGGCAACCACCCGCCGAAGATTGCTGTGGATTGCACGGGGAGGCAGTGGATTGAGGCTGGGAGGGGGTATTGGGCGGCTGCCACCCGCCGAAGATTGGCTTAATGCGCTGAGTAACATAGGCGGGCTCCAGGCAGGGGTGGAGGGGGGGCACGGGGCGGCCAGGTAGTGCTCACTCACCGAATAAGTGCTTGGCAGATGCAGCTGCTAGCTTCATTACTCCTCCTGCTTTCCTCTGCGGGTCCGGACTCCGGAAGCTTTGCTGCTGCTGCTGCTGCTTCTCCTGCAGGCTGCAGCTCACTATCGCCCTCCAGTGGCCGGCGCCCTAGGCAAATGCCTAAAGCTGCCTAGTGGTGGCGCCGGCCCTGATCCTCCCTGTCGCTCAGCATTTTATTTCAGCATGCCTAGCATTTTAATCGTCACTCCCATGAAACAGATGGTTTCAACCCCCAAGCGCCTACGTCCTGTCAATCATCGTGGGAACAGCAAGCGACTTAAAAAAAGTAGCAGGCTTTTATTGCTGGTTGGCCTCGTGCATGTGTATTACAGGCCATATGCATGAGCAGTCTATCGATAAAGGGCCACCGTGCGTATTCGCCCATGCAATCAGGTCTGAATTATTCCCTCTATCTCTGTCCACTTTAACTCTCTCCCTGGCTTAGTACATAGACCCCTTAGTTACTTCTCACTAGCTCAATGTGAATTCTTATGTGATGGTGGTAGGTGCTTTCTTTATTGGCATATATTATTGGATTCCATTTGTACACAAGAAGGAAGATTATGCCAGCTATAAGTATTTTTAACTTAACAGCTAATAAGTTTTTTACAATCAAAAAACAAATGTTAAGAAACTTATATTAAGTCCATACCTGATTGGTTACAAGTGTATCTACAATAGATACAGGTTTGTCTGTCACTATACATGGTATAAATAATACATATGTGCAGCATTGTACCTCTTAATTGTCTGATGCATTTATATCCAACCCAGTGTGAGTCCCATAATGAGGGTTACATTGCATTTACTTTTCAATGCTAAAATCAACGGTTTCAAACCTATAATAGAAAAAAAAACCTATAGTAAAATTGGATTGCTAGCTCCTCGGATTTATGAATCTAACAGTACTGCACATATGTGAAAGGCAGCCATTCATCTTTCACAACAGAATGGGCCCGCAAGGTAGTCCTTCTGGCAGCAACAGGATTAGAGAAGAGATAGCACAATCCCTATTCCCCATTTCCACTGATACACAGACAGATTGTTCTGTTTGATTTGATCCTTGCAGTGTCTGGGATACCAGGCTGTTCATTTCCTGCATATGCCTTGTTCAGTGAAACAGCAAAACTGCCAAGAACTGAGAGCCAAGTGAGAAACTGGAGTTGCTAATGAGATGGGTCCTGGCTGCCGCACATCCTCTCTTTCACGTACACTTTCCTACTTTCCCAGACCAATTCTTTCAGCTGCTCTCCCGACATTTGTGTACTCTCTTATATTCTCACCATCTATTGCTTTCAATTTGCACCTGCTCAGTCAGTCTGTCCGAACTCACTCCTTGCAACTTAACCTCAGACACTTTGGCACCAGACATCGCAAGCTAAGAGTAGCCAGGGACTTACGGTACTTGGTGGCTGTGATGAATGCAGGCATATCAGGCATATCCTGCCTGGACCTGACTTCACACATCCTCCCCTAAACACTTGGGCACACCTGCGTTTTCCTAGGCATACCTACCATTTTTCTAAGCACTCCCAATAAATGGCAACCACCCCCAGACGCCTACTTCCTGTCAATCACCATGGGAATGACTAGCAGAGGAAAAAAGTAGCAGGATTCCTTCGCTAGCAGACGTCGTGCAAGCGCATTGCGGATTATACGCATGTTCAGTATATTGATTATCGCCCACTGTGCAAATTTGATCATCAGCGATCAGGTCTGAATCAGGCCCAATGTTCATTATTGCCCTAGGGGCAATGGGCCAGATGCACTAGGCTTCATAAGTGATAAAATGGAAAGTGATAAACAGTCAGCCAATCAGCTCCTGCTTGACATATTTCAAACACAGTCTGTGACATGGCAGGTAGGAGCTGATTGGCTGGCTGTTTATCACTCTCCATTTTATCACTTTTGAAGCTTAGTGCATCTGGCCCAATATCTGGAAAGGAACTTGTGGAGGGGGCGGGCGCAACATCAGGCTCTCCAGGTGTGCAGCAGCTGATGCCCCTTTCCCACTGCAGCTAAAAAACGGTAAATTGCAGATTTTCCGCGCAATTTACTGTTTTAAGGCTGCAGTGGGAAAGTGCCAGAGTTGAAATACCGTTTAAAGTTAAATGGTATTTCAACCCGTTTTTAAAGCAGAGTCCTACACGTTAAAATAACGTTTAAGAGGCAGTGTGAATGCCTCTTAAACGTTATTTAGCCTCCAGGCAGTCCCAGTGCCTGATGAGAACTAGTAGTTCTCACTTTGTGCATGTGTAATGAGTGCACGTGAATAATAATGAGCTGCTCATTACATATGCGCATATGTAATGAGTGGCTCATTATTATGCATGTGCACTCATTACATATGCGCAAAGTGAGAACTACTAGTTCTCATCAGGCACTGGGACTGCCTGTACCCCGCATGGACCCTGCATGGACCCCCGCTGCCTCCCCACTGCCCTGCATCCCCGTGCAGGTAAGTACAAGGGGAGGGGAGGTTGGGGCACAGGGCAGGTACGGGGGTTAGGCACTCTTTACACTTGGGGGGGGGAGGGATTAGGCACTCTTTACACTTTTAGGCACTCTACATTTTACACGGTTCACTGCAATGGGAATGGTACTTAAATGGTATTTAAAACGGTAATCTGCTGCAGTGGGAATGCTAATACCGTTTTAAATACCATTTAAGATTACCAGTACTTTAAACTGGTCTGCAGTGGGAAAGCAGCATGAGATTTGTAGTTTAATGAAAAATAAACAGGAAATAAATAATGTCTATTGACAGTGATGACTGGAAAGACAAACACACTCCATTTTTTTTTCTTGGTCCACTACCTAATTTTCCCACTGCTACTAATTTTATGCTAATTTTATGCTGTTTAGTCAAGTAAGATAGGCCCTGATTGCGAGGTGAATGCAATGCTGATATTTGTGCAATTGATTAACTACTTTTGCACTGAGCATGCATTAGAGTTGTACCAGGGACGTGCAGTCAGGGGAGGCAGGGGAGGCAGTGCCTCCCCTGTCATTAATGATTAATAAAATAATACAAAGAAAATACTTATGACACATATGTGTCATAAGTATATGCTTTATATTTATATAATCATTTTTACACTCTTTTTTTTTTTTTCCGGAGGCACCAAGAGCGGTGCCTCCCGCTGTGCATGTTAAACTACCAGAGCAGGGGGTGGGCAGTGGGCAGACCCAAGCTCGGGGCTGTAAAAGCCGATTCAGAAAAAGCTGGAGAAGCGGCACCTATAGCGGTGCCTCGGTGACAGGGACGTGCTTTCTGCCTATATGAAAGCACACCCCTGTCACTGGGACAGATGTGATTGGGCACAGTGGCGCCACTAAAGTGACAGGGACGTGCTTTCATATAGGCAGAAAGCACGTCCTTGACTGTCACTAAGGCACTGCTATAGGTGCCGCTTATAGGCAGTGTTTTAGAGGAGGACGAGCAGGCGCACCTGCATGGCTTGCCCGCTGACTCCAATTTCCGTCGGGGAAGAGGGCAGGGGAGCACCGGCACTGGAGCGGGAGCTGTCTGGCAGTAGGCGGATTGGCCACTGAGATTACCGTGAGGAATCCCGGGAGGCCGGCCACCCAGGAGGCCACTGGATCTCCAGCCTGTCCTTATATTTAACTTTTTTTTTTTAACTCACAGAAGACGTTGCGGCCGGGAGCGGTGCCTCAGAGTCTCTGTCCGCACCGCATACTCTAAAGATGGCCAACCCCTCATTGGGGACAGATGCTAGAGGGCTCCTGCACCTCTAGCCGCTCCTCGGCTCCTAGTATACAGTATAGAGTGACAGCCGATAGGCTGTCACTGGGGCCGGGCTGGCTGACAGTAGGGGGAGATACTGTAGCTGCACAGGCAGCGTGTACTTCCTCGAAGGCTGAACTCCACCCATGTGACTGCTGTGTGTGGAGGAGAGCTGGCCGGGGGAAGAAGAGACTGTGCTATGAGGAGAGCTGCTGGCCGGGGGGAAGCAGAGACTGTGCTCATCAGCTGGGCAAGTACAATGTGCAGATTTTTTTAAAATCTAATAGGGGGACGGGGTAAATGCTGAGTGTGTGTTTGTTTGTACAGTATATGCTGTGTGTGTGTGTTTTTACATGCTTTGTGTTTATGTATACAGTATGATGCATGTACTGTATGTGGGTACATGGTATGTTTCTGTATGTATGTATATGTAGCATGTATGTGTGCAAATGCTGTGTAAAACTATGTGTACATGCATGCTGTGTGTGTATATCTATGCTATGTTTATCTTTGTGTACATGCTGTATGTACCTATGCTATTTGTGTGGATCTATGCTGTTTCTGTATGTATGTTATATGTGTGCATGCAGTATGTACATGTATGCATACCTCACAACTCTTAAAATCAGTGGGGTTGGGACTTATGCCCGTGCATGACCTGGGTGTCAAATCACAAAAGGGGTGTGGCTTCCCCATCTTTCGTTGCTGTGGGGGCCATGGCCAGCGCTCTATGATCTGCTGCCCATGCCCTCTGTCTCTCTAAATAGACGCTGCTTCACTGCGGTTGAGGACTCACAACTGCTCACCCCCCTCTCAGGACACTCAATGGAGGGTATTCTGGTTCTGGTAGTGGCAGTAGTATAGTGTGTGCGTGGAGTGGGGTGCAGTGTAGCGTCAGTAATATTGTGTGTGCGGGGACAGGGGTATAGGCTAGGGTAGCAATGGTAGTGTAGCATGTGCAGGGACGGGGTGTAGGGTAGTGGCAGTAGTATAGTGTGTGGGGTGCAGGGCAGCAGTAGTAGTGCAGTGTGTGTGTGTAGGGTAGCAGCAGTAGTGTAGTGTGTTCTAAGAGTGGGGTGCACGGTTGGGGCAGTAGTGTGTGCAGGGTAATGGCAGTTGTATAGTGTGGGCTGGGTAGCGGTGGTAGTGTAGCGTGCGAGGAGGGGTGCAGGGTATCAGAGATAGTGAAGTACGTGCGTGCAGTGGGATTGAGTAGCAGCAGTAGTGTGTGCAGGGTAGTGGTAATATAGTGTGTTCAGGCAATGAGGTGCAGGGTAGCGGCAGTAGTTCACAGTATCAGTGATAGTGTAATATGTGCGGGGAATGGGGTGCAGGGAAGAGGCAGGAGTGTAGTGTGTGTATGGAGGGGTGCAGGGTAGCGGCGGTAGTGTAGTATGTGCGGAGATGGGGTTGCAAAGTACCTGCTTGTTTTACCAAAATGTCCTTTTTTGCAAGGGGGAGCAAAATTTATAGTTATGCCACTGCCTCCTCGGCAACGTGCATGTAACTTCTCCTGGGCAATGAGCATGTAACTTCCCCTGGTTAACAAGCATGTATATCCCCCTGGACAATGAGGTGTAACTCCCCCTGGCTAACGTGCAAATAATTCTCCTGGGCAACGAGCATGTAACTCCCCCTGGACAATGAGAAAGTTACTCCACCTGGGCAACAAGCATGTAACTCCCCTTGGGCAACAAGCATTAAACTCCCCCTGGGCAACGATCCTATATCTCCCCCCGGGCAATTAGCATGTAACCCCCTGGCAATGAGCAATTAAACCCCCCTCCCCCCCATACCGTTGCAAGGAGCATATAACCCCTGGCATCAATCAAGAAATCCCTAGCAGCAAGCATGTAACGCCTGGCAGCGAGCATGTAGGTAAGCAGCAGCTATGTTGCATAATATATAATAGGTATTACGGTTTGTGGTATAATATGCAATAGGCATTGTGGTGTATTGTATAATATATAATAGGCATTACGGTGTGGTATATGTAATAGGCATTACGGTGTGTGTTGTGTAAGATGTAATATGCATTACGGTGTGTTGCATAATACTGTGTGTGACATAACATGCAATAGGCATTACTGTGTGTGGTAGAATATGCAGTGGGCATTAAAGTGTGTTGAACAATATGTAATAGGCATTACTGTGAGTGGCATAATATGTAATGGCCATTACAGTGTGTGACATATGTCATGGCATTGCCATGTGTGACAATGTGTAATGGGCATTAAGGTGTGTAATTCTGGTGTAGTGTGTCTAAGGGGCTCTCCCTCGTATAGTGTGTCTAAGGGGCCCTACCTGGTGCAGTGTGTGGTGTAATGAGAATTGGTACTAATATGTGACAATGCCCCTTCCCGACGCACTTCATTTTTAAATACATTTAGTCAAAATCGGAAGCCAAGATCGCTCAGTGTTAACAGGGCTTGCGTTACCGATGGACTGCCCCACACGTTCAGTATTGCAAGTAGAAATATACTGTGCAGCACAATTTATTTATACTATATTGCAGGAGGGCTATGCTGCAGCATAACCACCGATGCACCCCCATTCCCCACCGGCCGATGCTTAAGCCTGTCACCGATGTCTCTAGGTATAGTGATTTAGGGATCCTGCCTACTATTATGCTGGCTCTGCCATTTTTGATTTTGTGCCGCCATGAGGCCACTTCCAGAAATTTTCCAGGGCCACTTTTATTGCCCAATCCGTCCCTGCTGTCTGGGGTCTCTCCTGCCTTCCGTTCGGGGCTCTTATCCTGATTCTGTGCCTGTTCTGGGAGCACTGGTCACTCCTGCCAATCTGTTCTTTTGGAATGGTGGTCCTAGTCCTTCCTGTGCGAGGGATCCAGCCTGGGGGCTGCCGCTGCTCACACCGGCCTGCTGACCACTTCAGCCCGTCCCCTGTATCCTGGTGACTCACAGCAGCCACACAGACAAAGACATAACGCCAGCCACTGCGGAGTTAAGCTGTAACAGTGACCTTTTCACGGAAGCTCTGCTCAGGCCCCCAGCACTAACAGTAACAACTTGTCCTGCTCCATGGGTCAGTGCAGCTGCATTACCAACAAGAGGAGCCCAAATGTGTACAGCTGCTGCTTACCTGAGAAATGGCTGAGGTGACAGGAGAGCTGGTGGTGGATCTAGCACAGCAATCAATATGTGGAGCCAGGCCATGACCAAGGACATCGCTAAGATGGAGGAGCAGAGTTTACCCAGCCAGGAAGGAAAAGGTAAGTGACCAGTGTGCCCTGTCTAACATTTCAGCTGCCTCCATATTCTGCCTCCATAATAGTGCAGCACTGTTTTAAGCAGTTTCACCTGCCTGCACACTCTCACAGTTTGCCGGCTCCTGCTGTCGGCTCCCAATGGCAAGGCTGCAGGGACCAGTGTTATCTTCCTATAAAATGTGTGTGGCAAGTTGGCAACTGGAAACTAATCTGACTTGGAAAGTGGTGCTTGTATGCTAATTTTGAAGGTGATCCCAGGATTTTCCCCTTTTCACCTGGACTGGTAATTAAACTTGTATAGTTGTAATGTCTCATAGAGCAACACAAGTATCAGAACAGTCCTGCAGAACTATACAGTGATACATGTGTAACATTTAGTTACAAGTTACAATACTCTGCACAACTACTTCAGATTAGAGGTTAAGCCTGTCGTTATAAGTATGAAGATTTGAATATATCTGTATAGCATTAATATTATTTTTATTATTAGGTTTGGGCAATGCTAGTTTGTATTTTTCATGCCTTTTTTTTGTATTTTTATAGACCATGTCTATAGCAAATAAGCTACATCCCTTTTATCTATAATCCTTTTATTTTTTATTTACTCAAAAGTTTGTATCCTATTTATCTATATGTTGATGATATCATTTGTATATTACTTTAAAAAGGCTGACACACAGCAAAGTTTTATGCAAAACATTTTTTAAAGTGAATACAGCATTTAGTACTTTAGTTTTCACTCAATGTACCACTGGAGGACACATTCCTGAGATGCCCATACATGGAGCTGAACACACCTTATGGGTAGAGCATGACGCCCACTAAACAGTTTGCCGCATGAACATTCTGCTACAAACTATAATCTTCCTGAAACTAGTTTTCAATAGTAGGCAAGTATGGTTTAAGCGACAGAGGTGTGTTTGTGTAAAATAAGTGTATTTGAAAATGAAAGAAGTATGTCAGCCAAATGTACTAGCCTCTGAGTTCAGTGGCTGTGCGGGATGCCGGCTAAACCTCAGAGTTCTGACGGCAACCCGCACAGCCACTGAACTCAGAGGCTAGTACATTTGGCCGCATGTGTTTTTTTTTTCTTTACCAGCAGTGGCTCTTAAATAATTTGGTGTCTTGATATATATAGTACAGTATAATACATGCAAGTTTGTATACATTTTTGCATACTTGGCTAGTTGGTATTTTAAGAGGTGAAAAACTTTCTGGAAATTTTATGGCTAATAGTGTGGTTATTGTAGGGCAGGATTAAGGCAACATTTCAGTTCATAATAGCCTTAGTCAGGATATATTAGGGGAGAGGCGGGGATCGCTGAGTCCGGGTTGATTCTCTGCTGACAGGCATGAGCTGCTCTTCTGGTCTCAGCTGCTTATGCAGACGGCAGCTCCCGCACCTGCCTGTCAGCGCAGAAGCAACCCGGACCTAGCGCTCCCCACAGAGCCGGTCAGTGCTGGCTCCACCAAGCCAGTGCCTCACCAACCATTAACCTCACCGCACGTCACTGAGTTGTACTTAATTAGCAACGGCGGTTGCAGTGAGGATTTTGTCACAAAGTGAGCGAGAGGGATTGAGCTTTTGTTGGCGATGATGTGGGTGTGGCTTGTCAAAAGCAGGTGTATAGCCACCATTTCAGGGGTGTGTGTCTGTGACTGTGTCACTTTCCACAGGGGTATAGGGATTGACTCTACCCACAGAAAGAAAAGCAGTAAGCATTACAGAGTGTCTAGTATTTTTATTCCAGGAATCCATAAATATTGTTAAATGGTGATAAGCCACGTTATCCACAGTGTAACTTACCTTCTACAGGGTCTACAGGACAGTAAAGCGCAGTGTCACATACATTTCATAGAGACGTGCATTGAACATCATGACCCTTCTTCATCTTTTGCACATCTATGTAGATGATGGCACCCCAGCACCAATTTTCCTTTATACATACCTAGGGTAGAAGTGAAAATTGGCAGTGCTGGTGGTTGTAGCGGCAGGCAGCACTTGTGGCCATCACCTCTAATTGAATTGCCACTGCCCCATTGTCCCCATTGCCCAATAATTTATTCTAGTGGTTCTTCCCCTGCTGGTAATGATTTTTCTGCCTTCCCCCCATTCTGCAATGTTACTCTTTCCACTATCTTACTCTTTAACAGTGGTCCTATAATTTGGTAAACCAATATCCTCACATTCAACATAAGATCAAATAACCAGATTACTGTTGAATAAATTGCAGTTGGAATATTGCAAACCAGGTACAGGTTGAGTATAGAGATGAGCGGCGGGCACTTTTTCGGGTTTTGGTTTTGGATCTCCCTTCGTGTTTTGGATCTGGATTGGTTTTGGCAAAACCACCCTTGCGGGTTTTGGTTTTGGTTCTGGATTTTTTTTTTTTTAAATGCTAAAAATTGCTAAAATAACAGATTTTGGGCCTGTTTTTGCCCCTAAAGTATTATTGAGCTCAACAACATTAATTTCCACTCATTTCTAGTCAATTTTGATCACTTCATATAGTCCGTCACACTGGACACTGGATATAGTCCGTCACACTGGACACTGGATATAGTCCGTCACACTGGACACTGGATATAGTCCGTCACACTGGACACTGGATATAGTCCGTCGCACTGGATACTGGATATAGTCCGTCACACTGGACACAGCCCGTTACACTGGACACTGGATACAGCCCGTCACCCTGGACACAGTCCCTGGACAATGGACACAGCCCCTGGACAATGGACACAGCCCCTGGACAGTGGACACAGCCCCTGGACAGTGGACACAGCCCCTGGACACTGGACACAGCCCCTGGACACTGGACACAGCCCCTGACACACTGGACACAGCCCCTTGTATAATGGACACTGCAGCCCCTGTACACTGAGTGTACAGTCAGCAGCACTGCAGCCCCTGCTTGTGAGCACTGCAGCACCTAGTTTACAACAAAATAAAAAATCAGTCACTAAATAAATCACAGCATAGGGCACAGGGCAAGAAGCACGGAGCACAGATCCCAACCAACCTCTTCCCTCTCCTATAATGGAGTGAAGATGGCGGGGCGCGCGTGCGTCTTATATAGAATCCAGATCCCGCGAGAATCCGACGTTTTGCCTCGTTTTCGGTCCGGAATTCAGACGGGAACTCCCGAGCCGGCTTGGATCCTGACTCGGATCACCATATTCAGATCTGTCGGATCCCTGAGATCCGGACCCGCTCATCTCTAGTTGAGTATCCTGTATCCGTATATCCAAAAACCGAAATATTCAAAAACCGTGGTTTTTCCACCCCTTTTTTGATACTTACCACGTCCCCCGGCATCCACGGCGGGCTTCAGGAACCTCTTCTGTGGCATCTCCGGTCCCAGGGGTGCATTGTGCGAGTGCATGCTGGTGACATCACCAGCGCGCCTGCAAACTCACGCCATGCAACCCTGGGACCACTGAAGAAGGTCCTGAAGGCCGCTGTGGATGCCGTGGGATGCCGTCGGACCATCGGGGGGACCAGGTAAGTATGTAAAAAAAAAAAAAAATCCAAAAACCATAAAATCCTTTATCCAAAATGCTTGTGGTCCCGACCATTTTGGATAAGAGATACTCAACCTGTACTACCATATGATCGCATTTTCCACAATGACCACAATTGATCACATATGACTTTTATTACTATAACTCCTTTCAATAATAATTTTACAACTTGAAAGAGGAGTCACTCTAGTACGCCTTCTGTATTTAATCCAATATTTTCTTTTTATACAGTAGTCTGTTTCTAAACATCCCACATAGCTTTTTCTCACTACAGCTGGTATCTTTCTTTTCGATACCATCCTCTTACCAACGCATCAGATTCGTTTGTATGAGCTTTTGTATAATTCCATCCAGGCACTACCTTTATAAGTCTTCCTATATAAACTCTTAAACTGATCCTTATAACTAATCTTATCCTCAGTCATAAAGAGTGCGAGAACCTTTTTGTAGGGTCTCTAGAAATTGTGAGTTCAGAGCAACTGCAATGTAAAGTAGCACACTGACTGAGGAAAATAAATCTGCTTTTATCAAAATGCCAGCCGCCTTGACTGTAATATATTCTAGCTTAATAAGCGAGCAGTGTCCCCTGCCTGCATAGACAGGTACTCACAAGCTAAAAAGTGCCAATTTAGGGAAAAAATAATAGGCACTACTCTCTGGGAAATGATATAAAGTTTAACATTTACATGCTGCAAAACATTCAGGTTTTCCCACTACAGATAAATTGATAGCTCATATTCATGTAAAATGATATATACCTCTTTTAGACAAAATTATTTCCTCACAGTTCGTCCAGTATCTCAGAGGTTGAGTAAACATATATTTTACTTATGCTGTATACCAAAATTAGTACCTATATGTTTAATTATTTTATCCCAAAGCTCAACATTTTAGTATTTGGTTATGTATAATGAATATGTAGAACATAATCAAAATGGGAACGCTAATTTAAGGTCATGTAATAATGCGCATAGGGCCCTTGTGCAGCCAGTAGACACAATGACATCTGCAATTCTGAAGGCCGCATGTTGTTAGGGTCTACGTACAGGCACATTGGTACATCAATCATTGAAGGGGTTATCCTGGCAGATGGTCTTTATTCTTGTGAGATCCTGACAACAAGCACTCATGGGGGAGCCGGAGCACATGTTTGAAAGTCACTGATGTACAGGATTGTGAAATGTGGGTGATGATAAGCATATTAGCATAAGACATGTACTTATAGGACACGATTGTATATAAAATAATACTCAAATAATACAATAATATTCCATATTTGAAGAAAATACTTTTCTGTATTTATGTAAAGTGCAAGTATAATACACTACAGTATATCTATGAAAGTTTCCTATTATTAACATGTTGTACTCTCAGATAATACAACTTAATATATACTTAAAACATGTTATGAAATATTAACAGGTATTGCAGTCAATAATGCATCATAGTTGCCTACCCTCCTGCATTCTGCAGGAGACTCCCTGAAATAAAATCTCCCTCTCTCCCTCATTAGTCAACCAATCTCCCTAATTTCTCCCAGCCCACATTATATTGTTACATTTTTTGGAAAAAGAGGAATGAGAGACAGATACATTTACATCGAATCATCAGCACCATTTCCCAGCACTTTAGCAAGTATATTAGCTCTTACTAACTGCTTTGGGGCTCATCTACATTTGGATACAAGTTATTTTAAAAGATTCCTCTCAGATGTACCAGTACACACCCACGCTTCTAGGTGCCACGTTCACAATGTCTTTTCACAATCTCTCCATATATGGATCTAGACACGCCCCCTCAATGGGGCACTGTACAAAATTTTACTACCAACTAAATCTCCTTGAAACTAGTTTTCAAAAGTAGGCAAGTATGTAATGCAGGCCTTATGAATGTATTGTAAGGTGTCTCGTATTTTATAAATTCACATGAATCAGTTGGTGCTTTTACTCCGTGAACAAGAGGAACGTGCATAAGCAGAAATGATACATGGTAGATTACCCATATGGAAAGATGGACGGTAAAAACTACTGGCAAGTTCATATATAACTCCACTGAAGAAGTTCCATTGATTTCTTTCAGGTATGACAAATAATAGCTAAAATCAGCACTTCCAAAAGCTGTTTGGCCTAACCAATATTAAAAGCAACAACACTCTCGTCACTAATGAAAATATGAGAGAAAATTGAATATTTACATGCAGGAGCTGTGCTTGCAAGTCCTGGTATAAACAAATGAAGTGATCTAAAAAGTAAGTGATGCCAGGGTGATGGGAAGGAGCACTGAAAGGGTGACAGGAAAAGGCAGTGACAGGAAGAGGGTGACAGAGGCAGTGGGTTATGCCAGTGGGTGGCAGTAGCTGTGGGTAACAGGCAGAAGGTGTCAGAGAGAAGTAATTGGTTAAACGGAGAGGATAAGAGAGATAGGCAGTTGGTGACAGGGAGTAGGTGACAGAGGGAGGTAGTGGGTGACCAGGGGAGGTTCACAGGGAGAAGCAGTGGGTGACTGAGAAAGATATTAGGTGAAATATAGTGAGAAAAGAAGGGAATGGTTATGCCAGAGAGGGAGAGCATGACAGGCAATGGGAGATGAGGAGAGGTTGTGACAAGCAGAGGGTGACATGGAGAAGCAGTGGGTGACAGGAGGTGAGGTGGGTGATGGAGAGAGGCAATAGGTGACCAGGAGTGGGTGACCAAAAGTACTGAAAAGCATATTACAATTTACTTACCTGGGCCCAGAACTGCAGTGCCTGGAAGGTGTCTCCTCCTTGGGATTTAAAGCTGGGGTGGTCACGAGATAGTGATGTCAAATCCCTAGCACTGGCAGCAAACACAGCCTCAGAGGACTCAAGTGGAAGTTGGAGGAGAGTGTAGCGGCCCTCCTTCACCCTCCAGCTGGGCAGCACTCATCTAAATTAGCAGGGTGCAGCTTAGGGGGGTATTCAATGTCAGGGGCACGGCTGTCGAGCAAGCTCAATAGCCGTGCCCCTGTCCCGTTCTCACTTTGCTCGACTTGAGCTCGGCGGTCGGTATTCAATGTCTCGGCCGCCGAGCGGCAAGAAAGGGGCGTGGTCGCGAGTTAAGGGCGGAAATAGACGAGCTCCGGCCGGGAGCTTGCCTATTTCCGGCTTTTCTCGGCAGAACAAGCCCGACAGCTTGTGCAGTCGGGCTCGTTCTGCCGAGAACCCCTCTTCAATGCTGTCGGGGAAGACAGCATTGAATATTGCCCCGCAGCCATCTCCCCCGTCGGGAGATGGCTGCGGAAGCACGACAAACATTGAATGGTGGCCAGCTGCTGGCCGCATATAATGAGTTACAGTAGTCTGACTTATGGTCATGATACGGACCCCTTCACAGTGGTGGTACAATGCAGCAAATGCACCACTGCTAGAGCTGCCTCTGTCTGTTATATTAGTGAGAGTATCTAGTGAATGATTAGAGCAGGTGTCCTATTTTTCTCTGGGATCCTGTCAGACAATGAAAATGATTACATGACCCCAGCAATTTACCAAAGACACACATATGTGGTCAGCAGACTGCACATATATGGCAAAATTGTGGATGCACAATATATTGCATTGAGTCTGAGTTTGTACTGTAACTGATAATGCAGCTGATTTTTCAGACTCTTTGGATCACTGAGTCATCAACCTGATGGCCAGCAGCATGGCTGGCTACCCCATGCTGAGATGGCCCGGACTCACAGTTTGAGAACCACTGGATTAGAGAGATCGGCCGAAGGAGAAATTTATTGCTACTTTCTTAAATATTGTTAAGAGAACCATTTCTAAATATTTTGGAACACAATAGTGTGTTTTTGTTGCACTGCACCATTGTGTTGTTTTTAATGTAAACACTGTGAATTTGGATGACGTGTGGTGTATACAGTTATTACATAGTTACATAGTAGGTAAGGTTGAAAAAAGACTTGTGTCCATCAAGTTCAACCTAGGTAAAGTTATATATAAGCACCCATGCCTGAATGTAAATATTCTGTGGTTTATTTTCAGGTATGTTGGTTGATGGGCTGGGAAATGTGTGTGCCTAAACAGATTGTGGGCCTAATTCGTTACCAATCAGAAGGGCCAAATTGTTCTGATTGTGGGGGTTTGCGCAAGCACATTTCTGTGTGCCCGGCATTGAATGGCTTCGGCGAGTTACACACTCATCGGGTCATTCATTGCGGTGAGGGAGGGACGGATGTGGAAACGGGAGTGGATCAGAGGAACAGCCAACATTTCATGGGAGTCCTCAT
Source organism: Crinia signifera (assembly GCF_055691185.1). Lineage (NCBI taxonomy): Eukaryota > Metazoa > Chordata > Amphibia > Anura > Myobatrachidae > Crinia > Crinia signifera. The sequence continues at coordinate 208,836,751 of NC_139220.1, forward strand.
GAAAATTAAGCGCTTGCCCATGGGAACGCAGGCAGGCCAATGTTTGCCAGGGGTGGGTCACAGGATGTCAGCGCCCTCCCCATCTTCAGCAATTTTGTGGAGGAAACAAAAGTCAGCCTGACTTTTACTTCTGAAGGCAGGAGAAATCATTTAATGGTCGTAGAACATGGTATGATTTCTCCTGCAGTGGCCGCATGCAAACACATCCCCTCACATGGTACAAGGGGATTTGGCAGGAGGGGATTGGGGGGGACGGGCATTTTGCCAGGTGGCGTTTCAGGGCTCGCGAAGCACCTGCTTAGCGAACCTTGCTGAATCGGGCCCTGTGTGTTTCAGGAGGACATGTTGTATAGCAGCTAATGCGATCTAACTCTGATGTAATGGCGCAGAACGGTTTTGTCTATTTCCCAGTGATCTGAACCTTACATTTCTTACTCCTTTTTAAAGAAAGCTGGAAAACCTCACATTTGTAAATTCCATAAGCGCTACAGCACACACTCTTGCTAATTAGTTACAATTGTGTTACTGAATCTTCATGGCGAAACCATAATAAATGAAAAGTAACAGAATGAAATGTATATGAAATTCAAGTTTATTCCTCCTAAGTAGCTATGCCTCAGCAAAGCTTCAGATTCACAGATAACTGCTCTACAGTACATGTGTAACAGGATAGGACGGGACACTTCTATTTTTAGGGCTGTCCTTAGGGGATTTGGCACTGGGAAAATGACGCTGCGAGCAACTAGTTAAATGTGAGGCTTTTCTGGCGGGCACCTTGGAGGAGAGAGATAATTATACCCACTGCACCTTCTAATAATGGGATTACATAACGGCAGACCAGGTCAAAAACAGATATACGTTTTAATAGCTGCTAACCTTTACATATATTTTGAGAGACAAAGAAATGTCACCATGTGTAATCATTTTGCCTGCATTCACTTAAACTCCGTTTAAAGAAACTACTTTATTTGTGCTTTTTTTTTATTTCATACATTGTTTCAGTTGTCAGTGCACATTTATGGGCTATTCCAGCAGTGGCAGTACATACATACCGCTTTCAGATCACAAAATGCAGGGTCGCACCAGGACTCTACATTTTGATCTTTCTAGCCCTTTCAGCATCCTGGCAATACTGACGGTTTGCTGATGTCATGCAGGGGCGGGGCGTCATGGAGGGTGGGGGAGGAGGCAGCGCTTGGAGCTGACGCTGCTCCAAGCACTGCCTCCTTCATTCCATTCACACTGCACAGTAACCCGGCAAAGAACTGGTAAGAACCCTGGGTGAGATTTAATAGGATGAGAGATTCAGAAAGTGAGAGATTTGGGAAGAAATCTCCAGTTTTTTTAAAGCGGCAATCATTTACACTGCAACACCAGTTTGATTTTGCAGTGTAAATGATTGCCGCTTTAAAAAAACTAGAGATTTCTTACCAAATCTCTCACTTTCTGAATCTCTCATCCCATTAAATCTCACCTCTGCTTTTTTTACCGGCTTGTAATGCCGGTTTGCTTGACCAGTAAGCCCTTTCAGATCGCACCTATTACCAGGTCAAACCGGCAACAACCCGGAATGAACCCGGTAATTAGGTGTAATCTAAAAATGGTATAAGCCAGTCATGAGTGGTTATGCTGTATACCAGAATTGCATATGTATGGTACCAGCATCCATTGTATAGTTAGTACATTCATTATAGCAGCAGTGCAAATACAGCAGTGGTTCCCAGATTATGTAATTAAGTAAGTAAGATTTATGCAACAGGACTCAAGGCACTTGTCTGCAGTGAAGGGTCCATAAAACCATAATGCCCAGATTACATTAGCATTCCATTTCTACCAGAGATACCCATATTATATCAACAGAGAAAATAACCTTAGTTAGTACTTATATTGGTGTTGAATGCAAGTCCATTTGCTGAGTGTATGTTGTGGGCTGTTGCGCTGCAGGTCATGCCTAAACAACTATGGGGCTAATTCATTTTGGATTGCTAATCAGAGAATTTGCAAATCAAGCGATTATTGAATGACTGCGCATAAGTGCTGTACGCATTGCCCATGTGCGAGGAGAATAAGCAACTGAAACTTCAAATGGAGCGTAAAGACAATGTGGATATATATATATATATATATATATATATATATATGTAAAGAAAACAGAAATTGAAGCGCACCAGTCAGCAACAGGTAGGTACAATTTTTACTGATATACAGCTGACAAACATAGGTAAAAACATATAGGAATAAAAACTTCCCAAATGGAAAAGGCGGTACAGCAATACCAGGTGTCGATGGAAACTGGACAGCAGTGATCAGTTGCGGTCGGAACACCGGACAGCGAATACCAGCCACGACTTCCACAGGATACAGCGGACCAAAGCCAGGACGTCTACAGCGTCAGGAGAAAGTAACCACGCCCAACGCGTTTCGACTACGGTCTTCGTCAGGGGGTGTGACTATCCCCTGACATCCACTAGCTTATATACCAGCACAACTCAATTACACAGGTGCCGCACATTACAATACAATTATATAAACACAAAAGCCTAATCATGCACGCTGATACTTATCAGAAAAGCACAAAATAAATAGCTACATAACTAATACAAAAATACAAAGAGGTATGTAGAAAAATGTATATAAAAAAGTATATAAATATATTAAGAAAAATATTTATTTTATTTTACAAAAATACATTATTATCTATATAATAAGTTGAAGAGTCTGTGTGCGTGTGTGTGTGTGTGCGTGTCCGACGCATTGCGGACACACCGTGGCACTCAGAGACACCAAATTCAGCAACAAGATACCTCTGGACCCGGTGGTGTGCACCTCGAAGCCGTTTTTGGGAAATTTCACTTAGAAATTTAAAAAACACCAAGTTGTAATTTTCCTTCATTGATGTTCTGGGGAAAAGATTGATGATCTGGCAAACCGTTTGCGAAGGAACAACTCCACACCTGATTTCATTGCTGTCATTGAGTATGAATGACACATTCATACTCAATGAACATTATGGTGAAGGCTTTAAACAATTGGGAAATAATTGAGGATATACATAGACCACACAACACACACACACACACACACACATACACATTGTACACGCACGCGCACACACACACACACACACACACACACACACAGTACACCACATACGCACACATAGCACACAACACACACATTTATACGTAGAGCACCTCACACACTTACACATTGGACAGATACACACACACACACAACACACCACCTGCAGTACAATACAAATCCATACACACTACAAAACACACCCAAAAACAGTACAACAAACACACAGAACACACACACTTAAACATTGCCAGGATACGCAAAGCACACTACACACACATATATACGTAGCACACATCACAAACTTACACATTCGGCAGATACACACAACACAACACTCACAGTACAACACACACCCACATTTACTACAACACACACCTAAAAACAGTACAATACACAAAACACACACTTAAACATTGCACAGATACACACAGCACACTACACACACACAGATTTATACATAGCACACCTTACGCACTTACACATTGGACAGATACACACAACACACACACATAACATACCTCTAACAGCACAACACACACCCACATTCACCACACACACCCAAAAAACAGTACGACACACACAAAACACACACTTAAACATTGCACAGATACACAAAGACACAACACACACATACTGTATATACGTAGCACACCTCACACACTTACGCATTGGACAGATACATACAGGTACAATACAACACACACTACAACACACACACAAAAACAGTACAACACACACAAACACACAGAACACATAAAAAATAATTTGCCGTTTATTTAACCGTCTGTACCGGCAAATAAAAACTGTACCTAATGTACCGTTTCTACTTTGTTCCCCATATCCGTCTCTCCAGTCCTCCAGCCTGTCACTGCGCTCCCCGGCCAGTTGCACTGAGAAATCTTTGTCCTGGCCAATGCACCCATTGATCAATACAAAATGGGTACACTGCACTCACCCTGTTAGTCAGTTGGATATCAGGCACTGCTCTGCATTAAGGGTTTCCCAGACTCTTTTGGTTCATAGATAATGTTTGGTCGATGGGCATGAGCGCTGCATGCATTTGTTTGAATGTTATGAGTGTAAGAAGTTGAAGAATAAGACTGAGATGAAGATTTGTCACGTTATATTGTACAATTTACTCAATAAATCGTGAAAAAAATATGTGTACATAGAAGTAGAAGTACAGTACAATCAAGAAATGAAAGTAGGATTAAAAAATAAATTCTGATTCAAACTGATAATTGTTTGGATGGCGGTGGGTTGCGAAACAAATCTATAGGTGGAGGGGGTATGGATATTGTGGGCATAATTGGTGTTTGGTACACCTACAGGGGGTCCCCAGTTGATGAGAAATTCTCACTACAGTGTCACCGTAGGGGGATTTCCAATTAGGGTTCAGGTGGTCTTTTAGGGACCCCTTTACAATCCCGTTGGTCTCTTCTCCTGGAGCCTACGGTCTCCCTCAGTGATTGACTATCATTAAGGGAGACTGTAAGCTCAAGGAGAAGAGACCTACAGGATTGTAAAGGGTCCCTAAAAGACCACCTGGACCCCAATTGGGAATCCCCCTATGGTGACACTGTGACCGTGACACTGTAGTGAAAATCCCATCAATTGAGGGCCCCCTGTAGGTGTAACAAACACCAATTATGCCCACAATATCCATACCCCCACCTATAGATTTGTTTCACAAACCACCCCATCCAAACAATTATCAGTTTGAATCAGAACTTATTTTTTAATCCTACTTTCATTTCTTGATTGTACTTCTATGTACACTTACATTTTTTTCACGATTTATTGAGTAAATTGTACACTTTGTAACATGGCAATTCTTTTTCTCAGTCTTATTCTTCATCTTCTTAAACTCCAAACCTTATCAATGCATCCATTGATGATTGTGATGGCTGGATCAGTGGATTGGCCCGGCGGGTGTAGGGAAGAATTTGGCCCATTGCACCCATTCCCAGTGGTGCATTACAGTGGTGCGGATAGTGTGCGTCGCGTGATGACATCATGTGGCCAGGCCCGAGGACATGCTCCCACACTCAGGGGCTGCTCCACTGTTTGGTAGAGATGCTCGGTGCATGTGCTTTATAGATCCCCAGACCTCAGAGACTGCTGCATGCAGGTTCGGTGAGGGGAGTGGCAGTGGCAGGGAGCAGTGAATTTTTAATTAATTATGGCGCGTTAGTAACGCCCACCCCGGACCCCACGCACTCAGCGCCTGTAATTACACACCCTAGAAACTGTACCATTGAAAGTATAGAAATTGAGGTGTGGACATGTCCCTTTCTGATTTTGTACCGATTTCTGACCCTCAGATGTTGGAGGATATGTCATACAGTAGGTGCTAAATCTCAGGAGTGGATGTGGAATTCATCAACACATACAAGTTTTCAACTCAGGAGCGTTGTGTTTAAAACAACAACACCACACCTGATTTCATTGCCATCATTGAGTATCAATGCAAACACATTCTAACATTATGGTGGAATCTATAACAAATTACAATCTTAGGTCTTGGTCACAGCATACTGTAAGATGACATTTTTCAGCAATTTTGGAAATAAAGGAACCCCAATGTTTTCCCGGGCAACGCCGGGTGGGTCAGCTAGTATATAATAGATAAAGATTAGTTATGGAAAATAATTTCTTCACTTTCCAACAAAAGTTTTTTATGCAAAAACGGGGGGTAGCTATGGGGACCCCGTATGCACCCAGCCTCGCAAATCTTTATTTGGGGGAGTGGGAAGAAAATAATGTGGAGATAAATGAGACCTTTAAATGTATCATTAAATGTTACAAGAGATATATAGACGATCTCCTGATTGTGTGGGATGGTGATGTGGAATCATTTGAACTGTTTGTGCTGAAATTGAATAGCAACAACTATAATCTAAAGTTCACCTCAAAATGCAGTCCCACTAAAATTGAATATCTTGACTTAGTCCTCGATACTAATGACTGGTCTGAAGGGCATGAGATTTCTACCTATACTCATGTCAAAGCTGTCGATAGTAACAGCTATATCCATTTTGAGAGCAGCCATTATAACAAATGGATATCTAACATCCCATACTCGCAATTCAGACGTATTAGAAAGAATTGTAATACCATCGATAAATATGATGAACAGGCTGAGATTTCAGGAAAAGAAATACCCCATCCGATTAATCAACAAATGTAGAGAGAGAGCTAAAAATTTGGACAGGAAAGACCTGTTGGTATATAAAGAAAAACCTATACCTGACCCTAATGAAAATGTTTTTTTAACATTTATCACACGCTTTAACTCTTGTGATAATGAGATACGCAAAATATTAAATACACATTGGGACATTTTGCTCCTTGACCCCCTACTAAAACACACTTTACCTAAGAAACCTCAAGTGGTCTTTAAGAAGGCTAACTCCATTAAATCGGTTCTGGCCCCGAGTAATTTAAAAGTAATTGAAGATGGAGGTTGGCTGACAAACCTTAAAGGTTTTTTTCCATGCAACAGATGTAAAATTTGCCAACACGCCAGTCGTGATAGGCATAAAGTTTGGAACGTTGAGAGAGACAAATCTTTTGACATTAAAAGCAAAATTACTTGTACAACAGAGAATGTTATATACGTTCTAGAATGCAGTTGTGGGAAAAGGTATGTGGGAAAAACGAAACGCCCCCTTAAGATCCGCATTCTGGAACATATGAGAAGTATTAAGAACAATGTTTTGCTTCATAGTGTGCCTAGACATTTTTTCAACTGTTGTCAATCCAATCTCAAGAATTTTTCCTTTAAGGGTATTGAACATGTAACCCTTGACATAAGAGGCGGTGATTTAAGTATAAAATTGGGGACACGTGAAACATACTGGATTTATACACTAGGAACCTTGAGTCCGGTTGGCATGAATGAGGGTTGCGAGATCACTCCTTTCCTGCATTGAGTGCATTTTTTGGGGACACCCGTAGTGCTGGTGAGTGTTGTTGGGCTAATAACCCCGCTCGCTGGCACAATGACGGATGCCACCAGACTGCTTTCGTGCAGGGTCGTGTCTCTCCCTCAGACCTGCCACCGTTGATTTAGGTTTTTTCTCCCCCAGCCCGCCATTTACTCCATCCTCATATAGTATTATAACTTGCCTGGTAATATGATCTTTTGTTGACCTATACACAATTAGTATCCCTTTATTCAGTTATACACAGCTTGGTCCCCTTCTAGGGTATTAGTATTTTTATATTTTATTTATTTTTTAAACATAATCACTAAGTATGTAATATGGTTATGTATTTTAATTTTCTACTGATATACCGCAAATATTGTTGTTTAATCATGGTTTTATTGTGTATTTATTAAAAATGATAATTTATATGGAATTAGTCTGACTATAAACAGACTATTATGTTGATATGTTTTTATATGTATAATGTTTTTTATTTCTCTCTTTTTAGTCTGTGCATCCTGCAGGCTGATACTGAATCGAACAGCATTTATTATTCTTTGCTTATAATATTTATATCATTTATTATACCTTGCTCTAGTCACTTTATTGTTAGATATTTTTCTGACTATGTTTTTAGTCCTTATATTATTCATACATATATAAAAAAAAAAAAATTCACGGATTTATCCTATAAAATATTTGTACTTTAGCACTCACCACTTTATCTATTATATATAATGTATTTTTGTAAAATAAAATAAATATTTTTCTTAATATATTTATATACTTTTTTATATACATTTTTCTACATACCTCTTTGTATTTTTGTATTAGTTATGTAGCTATTTATTTTGTGCTTTTCTGATAAGTATCAGCGTGCATGATTAGGCTTTTGTGTTTATATAATTGTATTGTAATGCGGCACCTGTGTAATTGAGTTGTGCTGGTATATAAGCTAGTGGATGTCAGGGGATAGTCACACCCCCTGACGAAGACCGTAGTCGAAACGCGTTGGGCGTGGTTACTCTATCCTGACGCTGTAGACGTCCTGGCTTTGGTCCGCTGTATCCTGTGGAAGTCGTGGCTGGTATTCGCTGTCCGGTGTTCCGACCGCAACTGATCACTGCTGTCCGGTTTCCATCGACACCTGGTATTGCTGTACCGCCTTTTCCATTTGGGAAGTTTTTATTCCTATATGTTTTTACCTATGTTTGTCAGCTGTATATCAGTAAAAATTGTACCTACCTGTTGCTGACTGGTGCGCTTCAATTTCTTTTTTCTTTACAAGCATACTTCGTGGGAGCCGTGGTTGGATCCCTATTTTGAAGCTGCACACATATGGGAAGATTATGGACTTAGCCTGATATTTTGGACACTTTGGGACTGATTTGCGCTGGGTATCTTTCTTTTATATATATATATATATATATATATATATATATATATATATATATATATTCCCAGCGTGGCCAGGCACTTCCACCTAGTAACGTTGAGGTTTGGGTGCTCGCACCAAAAAATACATACACAGTCCCAGCGAGGGTGCCGCACACCAAAAAACTTCTTTCAATCCGTATAAAACAGGTTTATTTCAGCAACGTTTCGATATCACCGCGATATCGTCATCAGGCTTAAACAACAAACATTAAAAGTACACATACCTTTATAAGAAACACCAGAGTGATTTCCAAACAGTGAGAGCTGGGGACCAGCCCCTCCGCGCAAACGGATGACGTCAGCAGCGTCAGGATGATCCTCCAGCGCTCGTGCACCCATCACCAAGGTAACAAGGGTAAACAAATGGACGCAGCCACGTCCTGACAGGAGACTGTCGCAAGACAACTGTAAAGCAAAACAGCTGGTGTTTCTTATAAAGGTATGTGTACTTTTAATGTTTGTTGTTTAAGCCTGATGACGATATCGCGGTGATATCGAAACGTTGCTGAAATAAACCTGTTTTATACGGATTGAAAGAAGTTTTTTGGTGTGCGGCACCCTCGCTGGGACTGTATATATATATATATATATATATATATATATATATATATATAAACCACAGATTTTTCTCCTGGGGAGATATGCTGTAAATCCCAAGCTACTGTCCTGGCCAGTGTAGTAGCTTGGGAGTTCCAGCATATCTCCCCAGGAGAAAAATCTGCATTGATTACGGAACAATTCTCACACCCGTTGTGTAAACATCTAAGGCCCCATACACACCAGAAAGATTAGCTCACGATTAGGGCTAATTTCGACCGTTGTAACGACGGTTGTGCATGCATTGTGGGTCAATCGTTCGTTTTTCACTCACAATCAGGATCGTTTGCGACGGGATGCGCGCTCCCGTCACGTCGTGTGTCGCATTGGAGATTTTGCCTCCTGCAGCAGAATCTCCAATCCGACCGCAGGTCGGGTGCTGATTGTATGCACATCTGAAGCACATTGTGTGTGCTCCCGTCGTACGGACCGTCGTTCCAATCCGGCTTGTTTATAAAGACACTCCCACCGCAGCCATTTTGCCTCGTGGATGCCGCAGACAGCACAGCTACGGAGGTTCTCGGCGTGGGAAGCTGCCAAAACAAAAAACAGGTATGTGAACTGCACGCAGCCCTCTACAAAAGCCCTTCCCCACTGTCCACCAATGGTGCCCACCTGTAATGTGTCCCCACTGCCCACCACTGTTTGTTGGTCACAGCACAGCCCACCCCACCTGTATGTGTCCCCACTGTCCACCAATGGTGCCCCACCGCAGGTTGCACAGTGTGCCAGGCGCAGCAATGTAAACAGGCCGCCGCAGGCCACCCCACCTGTAATGTGTATCCACTGGCCTGCTAATTAGGACACAGCAGCCCACCCCACCTGTACTGTGTATCCACTGGCCTGCTAATTAGGACACAGCAGCCCACCCCACCTGTACTGTGTATCCACTGGCCTGCTAATTAGGACACAGCAGCCCACCCCACCTGTACTGTGTATCCACTGGCCTGCTAATTAGGACACAGCAGCCCACCCCACCTGTACTGTGTATCCACTGGCCTGCTAATTAGGACACAGCAGCCCACCCCACCTGTACTGTGTATCCACTGGCCTGCTAATTAGGACACAGCAGCCCACCCCACCTGTACTGTGTATCCACTGGCCTGCTAATTAGGACACAGCAGCCCACCCCACCTGTACTGTGTATCCACTGGCCTGCTAATTAGGACACAGCAGCCCACCCCACCTGTACTGTGTATCCACTGGCCTGCTAATTAGGACACAGCAGCCCACCCCACCTGTACTGTGTATCCACTGGCCTGCTAATTAGGACACAGCAGCCCACCCCAACTGTACTGTCTTCCTAATGTCCTTTTAAGAAATAATAATACATTTAATTTTCCTTCATTGTGTGAATGTATATTTATTGTTAAATATTTTTTTTTTGGGCAGACATGTCACAAGCCATACAAAAAGAAAGAGAGTTCATTGAGGCATTCATCGAACAATACAGGGAACATGAGTGCCTTTGGAAAACCAAATCAAAGGACTACAGCAATAAAGTAAAGCGCAGTCAAGCCCTGGAGGACCTTGTCCAGTTCAGCCGCAGTCACAACCCAGATGCCAACTCCGAATGGGTCAAAAAGAAAATCCAAAACCTGCGGACTGTGTTCCTCAAGGAACACAAAAAGATACAGGCGTCCAAAAAATCAGGGGCAGGAGCAGCAGATGTCTATGAAACGTCCCTTTGGTACTACGACCTGATTTGCTTCACCTTGAGCCAGGAGTTACCAAGGACGGGGCTTTGCCTCATGGTAGAGAGCGAAACAGATGACGTGGTGCCAGTACAGGATGAAAGTTCACAGGCCTTATCGGTAAGTACCATCCCACTGATTACACAAGTTTTTTCAGTTTTTTGTCTCCACTTTAAATTCATTTGCCGGCCAATTATATGTGGTCCTCCTGCCAAGGGACAGCACCCACTCCATTGAAGTAGGCCTTGTACTCATCCCTGACCTGTTTGGCACGCGCACTCCCTCGATACTGCAGTGCCGGCGTTTGCAGGGATGAGATTGGGGCTACTTCCCTTGGCTCTTCTGGGTCCTCATCAGGCGCTGGTCCACTTTGGCGATTGGGCCTTTCTTTCCGGCGCAACAAATTGTGCAGGACACAGCACGCCATGACGGCCCAATCTATTTTGTCCAGGCGCAGGTTTATGGCCGTGTGGAAAATGCGAAATCGGCTAGCCATGATACCGAACGCACTTTCCACAAGCCGCCGTGCCCTGGACAGCCTGTAATTGAAGACCCTTTTGTCGTGGTCTAGTCCCCTTTTGGCATATGGCTTCATGATGTGTTCATGAAGTCCAAATGCCTCATCCGCCACGAACACAAAATTCAGACCATGTTTGGTTTCCTGGACTGTCGGCAAGTGCATGCTGTTGGAGACGAGCCTGTGGTAGAACTTTGTGTCCTTCAAAGTTCCACCATCTGAGGCTCGCCCATTCCTGCCGACATCCAGAAAAATAAATTCATAATTGGCATTCACCACAGCCATCAGCACTATGCTGAAGTACCCTTTATAATTAAAGTAATAAGATCCACTGTGGGGTGGCTGGTTGATGCGCACGTGTTTGCCGTCAATAGCTCCTCCACAATTAGGGAAATTCCAAGTGTCCTCAAATTCCGCAGCAATATCTTTCCACTCTTGCACGGTGTTGGGGAACTGGGAGAAAAAGAAATAGAAAAAAAACATTAGTTTGACATGTCTTTGTGTTTTTTTTTCAACAGACCACAAGTACAGAAAAAGAGATCTGCACAAACCCACCCCTGGAACAGTCTGGCCCTGTATCCTCAGGTACATTTAGCGGAGTGCCAGAAACACCCACACCGCCGGTAACGACCCAAAAAAGAAAAAAAAAAAGATGTAAGCCGGTCCATGAACCAGAGGATGAATTGCTACAGCGAGCTGAAGAGGTGCTGCGTAGGCCCCCAGACCGTTTTGACACATATGGGAAATATGTGGCAGAGAGCTTACGCCAATTGGAACCCGCACAACAGATGGCTTTTGAACGTGTCTGCAGTGAGCTGGTGTTTATGGGTCGCATTCGCCGTTTGTCATTTCAGACGCATTTGGCCGGCCTTGTACCGTGGGAAGATACACCATCCACCAGTACCGAATTAACATCGCCCATCCCTGCCTCGTTGCAGGAAACAACACCAACTAGCGGACAATCCTCTAGCATATCAACCACACCTCCTCGCTACACCCATCTGTACTCTTCATTGCTGGAAGAGGGTACGGGGACTGATGACACCCCTGTTTTATTACAGGATTTGTCGTAAGATGCTATGCATTTTTTCTGATGCTGCATGTTGCAGCTTCTTGTTTGGCTGTATGTTCAGTATTATACTTTTTTGGGCACTTTGCTTATATTTTATCTGTGATGTCACCATTGCTGCATGCAGGGTGCAGTATTGCAGATGCTGCTTGTTGCACAAATACTGAAAACACCTTCCTGCAGCTGTGGTGCATAGTTCAGAGCAATGGGGCCGGGACTATTGCTTCTGTTCTATGCACCACAGATGCATGAGGGTGTTTTTATGATCTGTGCTACATGCAGCATCTGCAATGCTACCTGTGACCGCATGGCAAGGTGACTTCTGTTTGGTTGTATGTTCAGTATTATACTTTTTTGGGCACTTTGCTTATATTTTATCTGTGATGTCACCATTGCTGCATGCAGGGTGCAGTATTGCAGATGCTGCTTGTTGCACAAATACTGAAAACACCTTCCTGCAGCTGTGGTGCATAGTTCAGAGCAATGGGGCCGGGACTATTGCTTCTGTTCTATGCACCACAGATGCATGAGGGTGTTTTTATGATCTGTGCTACATGCAGCATCTGCAATGCTACCTGTGACCGCATGGCAAGGTGACTTCTGTTTGGTTGTATGTTCAGTATTATACTTTTTTGGGCACTTTGCTAATATTTTATTCGTGATGTCACCATTGCTGCATGCAGGGTGCAGCATTGCAGATGCCTCAAAGCTTCACGTGGTGCATAGTGCACATCAATGGTGCCGGGACCATTGCATCTGCACTATGCAACACGTGATGTAGCCAAAAAGTGCATTTTTTTCAAAAAAATTTACTTTTCTCTACCTCATGCCAGGACAGAGCTGTAATAGTAGCAATACTGTTTTTGTACCTTTTTTATATTTCTACAACAAAAAATTGTCTCTACCTCAGTACATTTGTAAAAAAATATTGCAGTCTTTTACTTATTTAATAAAAAAACAGTTATTTTCACTACACGTGTCTAGTACATTTTTACTTACCTTGCAATACTGATGCTGCAGGACCTTCACGATGGCTTTACAGGTCTCCGGGATGATGAGTCCCAACGCTTGCGGGGAAATGATGGATCCAAACTTTAGGTCCGCCAGCGATCGTCCTGTAGCCAAGAAACGGAGGGTCACCACCAGCCGGTCCTCAGCAGGGATAGCCATCCGGTACTTGGTATCCTGCTTCTGGATGTGGGGGGTGACCAGACGCAGCAGCTCCTGGAAGGTCTCATCGTCCATGCGAAGGAAATTCCGATAATCCTGGGGATTATTCTCGCGAATCTCCATCAGCAGGGGCATATGAGACCGCGCCTGTCGGCCCAGGAGCCACTGCTTGGTCCAGCAAGATCGAGCCTTCCTGCGCTGGGCCCTCATCCTCCTCACCCTGAGCACAGCGTAGGAAAGCAGGAAATCTTGCTGGGCAGAATCCATAACGCAAATAGCAGTATGGGAAAAGCAAAAAGCAAACTTTGTAGTGCAAAGCAAAAACAAAGCAGCCAAAAATAGCAATGTGCAGCGTTCAGCAGGTATACACCAAGCCTCACTAGTCACAAAGCAGAAATGAGGTCCTGCAAAATGGCCCCTAGTCTTTGTACCCCCTCTGCTAGCCCAGCCCATATTCTTTGTTTTCTTTTTTCCTTCCCCCTTGCCCCACTATGCTAGCCCTGCCCCTTATTAACATTTTAAAAACGACTGTACCACTGTACTCGCGATTTACTAACGATCCGCACATCCGACGGTCGTACGACCATCGTTACCGATGTCGGATCGTTAGCTAATCGTGTGCACCAGGGAACATGATCGTTCCCTAGTCGTTTACCGGCAGCGGGAGAGCGCACCAGGAAAGTGCACGCCAAATCGGTAGCCGATCGTTAGACGATCCTGGTCGTTCTGGTGTGTATGGGGCCTAAGATTGCCTGGTTGGGTTTTTTTTTTTAAATCTTTGTAAAATATGTATTCCATTGCAAAATTCCTAGAACAAGCAGCAGTGCATCTACTGCACCAATTACAGGATTGTATTATTCCTATAAACAAAGGATATACCATCATTAGATACACCTATTGCCACTGAGGGAGTCCTAAGGACAAAACGCGTTGAGTTGCGAATTGTCTATGTCTTATGAGCCATCATGAGAAAAAGAAAATGCTGAATAAATATTTGCATTTTAATATTGAATAAATATGTATTTGGTTTTATCATATTGACTTCTTTTCGGTAATTACCTACCTATTTAGGGGATATTGGTAAAAAATAATAGAAGTGCACCTCTATTCTGTTTTCCATTTGATCTCTTCTGGTTCCTTCTTTAACAGCAAGGTTCTATAGAGGTGCTGCTTGCTCTTGAGCGCATTATTAGGATCACACCATCTTTTTTAATTTATATATATATATATATAGAAGGCAGTTCTCTGCCGGGGCAGTTCTTTAATTGAGAAATATCCGAAGTGAGAAATTTCAAAGTGGGAATTACTTATAAGGAACAGTTATAAAACAGTTATCCTGCATGATTTTCCCTGAATTTGGACTGATCTTCTGTTTATCTCTCATCTCACAGGTATGTGATTTAACTGATCAAGCTCCACTACAAGTCCCAGCTGACTGCTCTGCATTAACCCCATTTGAGCGGATTGCAGTAATATACTATGTATGTGATTTAACTGATCAAGCTCCACTACAAGTCCCAGCTGACTGCTCTGCATTAACCCCATTTGAGCGGATTGCAGTAATATACTATGTATGTGATTTAACTGATCAAGCTCCACTACAAGTCCCAGCTGACTGCTCTGCATTAACCCCATTTGAGCGGATTGCAGTAATATACTATGTATGTGATTTAACTGATCAAGCTCCACTACAAGTCCCAGCTGACTGCTCTGCATTAACCCCATTTGAGCGGATTGCAGTAATATACTATGTATGTGATTTAACTGATCAAGCTCCACTACAAGTCCCAGCTGACTGCTCTGCATTAACCCCATTTGAGCGGATTGCAGTAATATACTATGTATGTGATTTAACTGATCAAGCTCCACTACAAGTCCCAGCTGACTGCTCTGCATTAACCCCATTTGAGCGGATTGCAGTAATATACTATGTATGTGATTTAACTGATCAAGCTCCACTACAAGTCCCAGCTGACTGCTCTGCATTAACCCCATTTGAGCGGATTGCAGTAATATACTATGTATGTGATTTAACTGATCAAGCTCCACTACAAGTCCCAGCTGACTGCTCTGCATTAACCCCATTTGAGCGGATTGCAGTAATATACTATGTATGTGATTTAACTGATCAAGCTCCACTACAAGTCCCAGCTGACTGCTCTGCATTAACCCCATTTGAGCGGATTGCAGTAATATACTATGTATGTGATTTAACTGATCAAGCTCCACTACAAGTCCCAGCTGACTGCTCTGCATTAACCCCATTTGAGCGGATTGCAGTAATATACTATGTATGTGATTTAACTGATCAAGCTCCACTACAAGTCCCAGCTGACTGCTCTGCATTAACCCCATTTGAGCGGATTGCAGTAATATACTATGTATGTGATTTAATTGGTATCTTAAACACTAACTGATAATCTGTATTTTGCCCATTGCATGACAAATGTAGTATTGCTAATGTTTTTCTAGTCTTGTAGTACCTGTTTGAAGCTGTGTTAAGTGAGGCATAGTTTATTGGGGTATATGGTCTGTCTAGTGTTCATATTACACAGGCTTTGATTAGCTGGTCATGTGACCTCAGCTGTAGGCTCTCCAAATTAGACCTGGTATATCTGTTCACATAGAAGGCAGTTCTCTGCCGGGGCAGTTCTTTAATTGAGAAATATCCGAAGTGAGAAATTTCAAAGTGGGAATTACTTATAAGGAACAGTTATAAAACAGTTATCCTGCATGATTTTCCCTGAATTTGGACTGATCTTCTGTTTATCTCTCATCTCACAGGTATGTGATTTAACTGATCAAGCTCCACTACAAGTCCCAGCTGACTGCTCTGCATTAACCCCATTTGAGCGGATTGCAGTAATATACTATGTATGTGATTTAACTGATCAAGCTCCACTACAAGTCCCAGCTGACTGCTCTGCATTAACCCCATTTGAGCGGATTGCAGTAATATACTATGTATGTGATTTAACTGATCAAGCTCCACTACAAGTCCCAGCTGACTGCTCTGCATTAACCCCATTTGAGCGGATTGCAGTAATATACTATGTATGTGATTTAACTGATCAAGCTCCACTACAAGTCCCAGCTGACTGCTCTGCATTAACCCCATTTGAGCGGATTGCAGTAATATACTATGTATGTGATTTAACTGATCAAGCTCCACTACAAGTCCCAGCTGACTGCTCTGCATTAACCCCATTTGAGCGGATTGCAGTAATATACTATGTATGTGATTTAACTGATCAAGCTCCACTACAAGTCCCAGCTGACTGCTCTGCATTAACCCCATTTGAGCGGATTGCAGTAATATACTATGTATGTGATTTAACTGATCAAGCTCCACTACAAGTCCCAGCTGACTGCTCTGCATTAACCCCATTTGAGCGGATTGCAGTAATATACTATGTATGTGATTTAACTGATCAAGCTCCACTACAAGTCCCAGCTGACTGCTCTGCATTAACCCCATTTGAGCGGATTGCAGTAATATACTATGTATGTGATTTAACTGATCAAGCTCCACTACAAGTCCCAGCTGACTGCTCTGCATTAACCCCATTTGAGCGGATTGCAGTAATATACTATGTATGTGATTTAATTGGTATCTTAAACACTAACTGATAATCTGTATTTTGCCCATTGCATGACAAATGTAGTATTGCTAATGTTTTTCTAGTCTTGTAGTACCTGTTTGAAGCTGTGTTAAGTGAGGCATAGTTTATTGGGGTATATGGTCTGTCTAGTGTTCATATTACACAGGCTTTGATTAGCTGGTCATGTGACCTCAGCTGTAGGCTCTCCAAATTAGACCTGGTATATCTGTTCACATAGAAGGCAGTTCTCTGCCGGGGCAGTTCTTTAATTGAGAAATATCCGAAGTGAGAAATTTCAAAGTGGGAATTACTTATAAGGAACAGTTATAAAACAGTTATCCTGCATGATTTTCCCTGAATTTGGACTGATCTTCTGTTTATCTCTCATCTCACAGGTATGTGATTTAACTGATCAAGCTCCACTACAAGTCCCAGCTGACTGCTCTGCATTAACCCCATTTGAGCGGATTGCAGTAATATACTATGTATGTGATTTAACTGATCAAGCTCCACTACAAGTCCCAGCTGACTGCTCTGCATTAACCCCATTTGAGCGGATTGCAGTAATATACTATGTATGTGATTTAACTGATCAAGCTCCACTACAAGTCCCAGCTGACTGCTCTGCATTAACCCCATTTGAGCGGATTGCAGTAATATACTATGTATGTGATTTAATTGGTATCTTAAACACTAACTGATAATCTGTATTTTGCCCATTGCATGACAAATGTAGTATTGCTAATGTTTTTCTAGTCTTGTAGTACCTGTTTGAAGCTGTGTTAAGTGAGGCATAGTTTATTGGGGTATATGGTCTGTCTAGTGTTCATATTACACAGGCTTTGATTAGCTGGTCATGTGACCTCAGCTGTAGGCTCTCCAAATTAGACCTGGTATATCTGTTCACATAGAAGGCAGTTCTCTGCCGGGGCAGTTCTTTAATTGAGAAATATCCGAAGTGAGAAATTTCAAAGTGGGAATTACTTATAAGGAACAGTTATAAAACAGTTATCCTGCATGATTTTCCCTGAATTTGGACTGATCTTCTGTTTATCTCTCATCTCACAGGTATGTGATTTAACTGATCAAGCTCCACTACAAGTCCCAGCTGACTGCTCTGCATTAACCCCATTTGAGCGGATTGCAGTAATATACTATGTATGTGATTTAACTGATCAAGCTCCACTACAAGTCCCAGCTGACTGCTCTGCATTAACCCCATTTGAGCGGATTGCAGTAATATACTATGTATGTGATTTAACTGATCAAGCTCCACTACAAGTCCCAGCTGACTGCTCTGCATTAACCCCATTTGAGCGGATTGCAGTAATATACTATGTATGTGATTTAACTGATCAAGCTCCACTACAAGTCCCAGCTGACTGCTCTGCATTAACCCCATTTGAGCGGATTGCAGTAATATACTATGTATGTGATTTAATTGGTATCTTAAACACTAACTGATAATCTGTATTTTGCCCATTGCATGACAAATGTAGTATTGCTAATGTTTTTCTAGTCTTGTAGTACCTGTTTGAAGCTGTGTTAAGTGAGGCATAGTTTATTGGGGTATATGGTCTGTCTAGTGTTCATATTACACAGGCTTTGATTAGCTGGTCATGTGACCTCAGCTGTAGGCTCTCCAAATTAGACCTGGTATATCTGTTCACATAGAAGGCAGTTCTCTGCCGGGGCAGTTCTTTAATTGAGAAATATCCGAAGTGAGAAATTTCAAAGTGGGAATTACTTATAAGGAACAGTTATAAAACAGTTATCCTGCATGATTTTCCCTGAATTTGGACTGATCTTCTGTTTATCTCTCATCTCACAGGTATGTGATTTAACTGATCAAGCTCCACTACAAGTCCCAGCTGACTGCTCTGCATTAACCCCATTTGAGCGGATTGCAGTAATATACTATGTATGTGATTTAACTGATCAAGCTCCACTACAAGTCCCAGCTGACTGCTCTGCATTAACCCCATTTGAGCGGATTGCAGTAATATACTATGTATGTGATTTAACTGATCAAGCTCCACTACAAGTCCCAGCTGACTGCTCTGCATTAACCCCATTTGAGCGGATTGCAGTAATATACTATGTATGTGATTTAATTGGTATCTTAAACACTAACTGATAATCTGTATTTTGCCCATTGCATGACAAATGTAGTATTGCTAATGTTTTTCTAGTCTTGTAGTACCTGTTTGAAGCTGTGTTAAGTGAGGCATAGTTTATTGGGGTATATGGTCTGTCTAGTGTTCATATTACACAGGCTTTGATTAGCTGGTCATGTGACCTCAGCTGTAGGCTCTCCAAATTAGACCTGGTATATCTGTTCACATAGAAGGCAGTTCTCTGCCGGGGCAGTTCTTTAATTGAGAAATATCCGAAGTGAGAAATTTCAAAGTGGGAATTACTTATAAGGAACAGTTATAAAACAGTTATCCTGCATGATTTTCCCTGAATTTGGACTGATCTTCTGTTTATCTCTCATCTCACAGGTATGTGATTTAACTGATCAAGCTCCACTACAAGTCCCAGCTGACTGCTCTGCATTAACCCCATTTGAGCGGATTGCAGTAATATACTATGTATGTGATTTAACTGATCAAGCTCCACTACAAGTCCCAGCTGACTGCTCTGCATTAACCCCATTTGAGCGGATTGCAGTAATATACTATGTATGTGATTTAACTGATCAAGCTCCACTACAAGTCCCAGCTGACTGCTCTGCATTAACCCCATTTGAGCGGATTGCAGTAATATACTATGTATGTGATTTAACTGATCAAGCTCCACTACAAGTCCCAGCTGACTGCTCTGCATTAACCCCATTTGAGCGGATTGCAGTAATATACTATGTATGTGATTTAATTGGTATCTTAAACACTAACTGATAATCTGTATTTTGCCCATTGCATGACAAATGTAGTATTGCTAATGTTTTTCTAGTCTTGTAGTACCTGTTTGAAGCTGTGTTAAGTGAGGCATAGTTTATTGGGGTATATGGTCTGTCTAGTGTTCATATTACACAGGCTTTGATTAGCTGGTCATGTGACCTCAGCTGTAGGCTCTCCAAATTAGACCTGGTATATCTGTTCACATAGAAGGCAGTTCTCTGCCGGGGCAGTTCTTTAATTGAGAAATATCCGAAGTGAGAAATTTCAAAGTGGGAATTACTTATAAGGAACAGTTATAAAACAGTTATCCTGCATGATTTTCCCTGAATTTGGACTGATCTTCTGTTTATCTCTCATCTCACAGGTATGTGATTTAACTGATCAAGCTCCACTACAAGTCCCAGCTGACTGCTCTGCATTAACCCCATTTGAGCGGATTGCAGTAATATACTATGTATGTGATTTAACTGATCAAGCTCCACTACAAGTCCCAGCTGACTGCTCTGCATTAACCCCATTTGAGCGGATTGCAGTAATATACTATGTATGTGATTTAACTGATCAAGCTCCACTACAAGTCCCAGCTGACTGCTCTGCATTAACCCCATTTGAGCGGATTGCAGTAATATACTATGTATGTGATTTAATTGGTATCTTAAACACTAACTGATAATCTGTATTTTGCCCATTGCATGACAAATGTAGTATTGCTAATGTTTTTCTAGTCTTGTAGTACCTGTTTGAAGCTGTGTTAAGTGAGGCATAGTTTATTGGGGTATATGGTCTGTCTAGTGTTCATATTACACAGGCTTTGATTAGCTGGTCATGTGACCTCAGCTGTAGGCTCTCCAAATTAGACCTGGTATATCTGTTCACATAGAAGGCAGTTCTCTGCCGGGGCAGTTCTTTAATTGAGAAATATCCGAAGTGAGAAATTTCAAAGTGGGAATTACTTATAAGGAACAGTTATAAAACAGTTATCCTGCATGATTTTCCCTGAATTTGGACTGATCTTCTGTTTATCTCTCATCTCACAGGTATGTGATTTAACTGATCAAGCTCCACTACAAGTCCCAGCTGACTGCTCTGCATTAACCCCATTTGAGCGGATTGCAGTAATATACTATGTATGTGATTTAACTGATCAAGCTCCACTACAAGTCCCAGCTGACTGCTCTGCATTAACCCCATTTGAGCGGATTGCAGTAATATACTATGTATGTGATTTAACTGATCAAGCTCCACTACAAGTCCCAGCTGACTGCTCTGCATTAACCCCATTTGAGCGGATTGCAGTAATATACTATGTATGTGATTTAACTGATCAAGCTCCACTACAAGTCCCAGCTGACTGCTCTGCATTAACCCCATTTGAGCGGATTGCAGTAATATACTATGTATGTGATTTAATTGGTATCTTAAACACTAACTGATAATCTGTATTTTGCCCATTGCATGACAAATGTAGTATTGCTAATGTTTTTCTAGTCTTGTAGTACCTGTTTGAAGCTGTGTTAAGTGAGGCATAGTTTATTGGGGTATATGGTCTGTCTAGTGTTCATATTACACAGGCTTTGATTAGCTGGTCATGTGACCTCAGCTGTAGGCTCTCCAAATTAGACCTGGTATATCTGTTCACATAGAAGGCAGTTCTCTGCCGGGGCAGTTCTTTAATTGAGAAATATCCGAAGTGAGAAATTTCAAAGTGGGAATTACTTATAAGGAACAGTTATAAAACAGTTGAAAAACATTGAACAACTTCAAACAAGGTAAATACAATACTTACACTATTAATACACATTATCCACTCTTCTTAACCTGATCACAAACATATTCAGATCATGCTCACTACATTGCTACTTCTCATTTCATTACATGGAATACTCACCAAACTTCAACCATCCTATAATCTCCCTGATACTCACAATTCTGTGCACATTGCCTCTTCCATTATGCACTCCCCTCTTCTAAGCACTCATGAGTTCTTTACTTACTTCTCTACTTGTACTTTCACATCCACTTCCCATCACCAATACAAAAAACCACAATCATCCACCTATATCTATCTCTCCTTTTTAATCTTATTAGCTGGTGACATATCACCAAACCCAGGCCCCAATAACCTGTCCCATTCAGATTTAATTACTTCTAAGACTAGAAATTCATCAAACCTCATAAATATCACATGCCTCCCACCACACCCCAAACAACTTAAATGTGCCCTATTGAATGCACGCTCTGTTTGCAATAAATTAACATCCATCCATGACCTCTTCATCTCTCACAATTTCAACCTGCTGGCTATTACAGAAACCTGGCTCACACAATTAGACACGGCATCACCTGCAGCACTGTCACATGGAGGTATCCATTTCACTCACACCTCCAGGCCTGGTAACTGCAAAGGAGGTGGAGTTGGTATATTACTGTCACAATCCTTCACATACTCCGTTCTACCACCAGTTCCTTCACTCACATTTACATCATTTGAAGTTCACTCTATTAGGGTTTTTTCCCCTTTCTCTCTGCGTGTGGCTGCTATCTATCGCCCACCTGGGCTTCCCAAATCTCAATTTCTGGAAAATTTCTCTGCCTGGCTTCCCCATTTCTTATCCTCTGACATCTCCACTATCATCCTGGGTGACTTCAATATTGCTATTGACAGTCCACCATCTCTGCATGCCTCCAAACTCCTCTCTCTAACCTCCTCTCTTGGCCTCTCCCAGTGGTCCGACGCCGCTACTCATGAGGAAGGCCACTGCCTGGACCTTGTTTTCACCAGGCTATGCTCAGTCTCTGATTTTACTAACACTCCCTTCCCTCTCTCTGATCACAATCTCATAACCCTCTCGCTCTCCTCCATTACCCCAAGCTCACTGACACAGAAATCATGCATGCCTACTCTAACCCGCAGAAATACTAAAGCTATAAATTTTCCACAACTTACCACCTCCCTGCAACAACAGCTCTCACTAATTTCTACACTTACCTCTCCTGACTCTGCTGTTTCCCACCTCTACCAGACTCTTGAAACAGCCCTTGATGAAGTGGCTCCAGCTACCCACTATACCCCACGTAGGCTTAGATGCCAACCATGGCACTCCAAAGCAACAAGACAACTACGAAATCAGTCACGTAAATTAGAACGCCAATGGCGTAAATCTCGTAATATGACTGATTTCCTCACATATAAGACTAGCTACTACTCCTACTGCAATGCTTTGGACACTGCCAAACAAACATACTACCAATCTCTCATCTCTTCTCATGCCACCAACCCTAAGCGACTTTTTAACACCTTCAAGTCTCTTCTGTACCCTCCCCCTCCTCCCCCATCGGCTACCATCAGTGCACAAGAACTTGCCTCCTACTTTAAGGGCAAGATTGATAACATCCGAGATGAAATGGTATGCTCTTCTACTACCTCTAACCCGCTCTCTTCCCTACCTGAACCCTCTGGCACTTTCTCTTCATTTGAGCCCACAAATGAAAAGGAAGTATCTGCACTCTTCTTATCCTCCTACTCTACTACCTCTCCTCTTGATCCTATACCTGCACAAGTTATAAAAAATCTATCTCCTGTGCTTATTCCAACCTTAACTAACATCTGCAATCTCTCTCTTGCTACTGGTACTTTTCCATCTCTGCTCAAACATGCAGTGATTACTCCTATTCTAAAAAAAACTGAATTCTGACCCTAACTCTCTCTCTAACTATCGTCCTATCTCTCAGCTCCCATGCCTCTCTAAGCTACTGGAGAGACTTGTCTACTCTCGCATCACAAACTTTCTTAACTCTCACACCCTATTAGACCCGCTTCAGTCAGGCTTCCGCTCTCAACACTCCACTGAGACAGCACTGACTAAAGTGGTGAATGATCTGGTAACTGCTAAGGCTAAAGGCCATTACTCACTACTTATTCTTCTAGATCTATCTGCTGCATTTGACACTGTGGATCACACTCTTCTTGTAGAAACACTACACTCCCTAGGTCTTAATGATACAGCCCTTTCCTGGTTCACATCTTACCTATCTGATCGCTCTTTCAGCGTTCGCTTCTCTGACTCTACTTCCTCTTCACTACCTCTGTCAGTCGGAGTTCCGCAAGGCTCAGTCTTAGGTCCTCTGCTGTTCTCCATCTATACTTCCTCTCTTGGCAAACTAATAAGCTCTTTCGGATTTCAGTATCACTTATATGCGGATGATACTCAAATCTATCTATCAACCCCAGACTTGTCACCAGTGGTTTTGGGCCGAGTTTCAGAATGTCTCTCTGCCATCTCATCTTGGATGTCTTCCCGCCAACTCAAACTCAATATTTCAAAAACAGAATTACTTATATTCTCGCCAACTAAGAACAGTTACCATCCTGATATCTCCATCACTGTTGACAACTCGACCATCTACCCTACCCCACAAGCTCGTTGCTTAGGGGTCACCCTCGACTCTGACCTGTCCTTTCTTCCCCACATTCAATCTGTCTCCAAATCATGTTACATGCATCTAAAGAACATATCCAAAATACGACCGTATCTCACACAAGACACTACTAAATCTCTTATACATGCACTCATTATATCCCGCATTGATTATTGCAATAGTCTCCTGACTGGTCTTCCCAAGAACAGACTCTCACCACTACAATCCATTTTAAATGCTGCTGCTAGGCTGATCTTCCTTGCAAGACGCTCATCATCTGCTGATCCGCTCTGCCAGTCCCTCCATTGGTTACCTGTATCTTACCGTATTCAATACAAAACACTTCTACTAACTTATAAAGCTATTAACCATACTGCACCAGCATATATCTCTCTACTTATCACAAAATATCTCCCATCTCGACCACTCCGCTCTGCACAAGATCTGCGTCTCTCTTCTGCACGGATCACCAGTTCCCATTCACTATTACAGGACTTTCATCGGGCTGCTCCCATCCTATGGAATGCCCTTCCACGCACAATAAGACTCTCCAATAGCCTCCAAACATTCAAGCGTTCCCTGAAAACTCACCTCTTCAGGCAAGCCTATAATGTTTAAGTTCTACATGCATAACCCTCTGAGGCACTTATGTATTATATAGCTACCCTTCTGGACTTGTAACTTGGTGGGACTGCTATGGTATTACTGGTGCCTGTCCTTGTGTTTCCCCCTATATCCCTATAGATTGTAAGCTTGCAGCAGGGCCCTCCTACCTCCAAGTCTGTATGTTGTTACCCAGTTTGTTTTATCACTGTCTACTATTGTAAAGCGCAACGGAATCTGCTGCGCTATATAAGAACCTGTAAATAAATAAATAAATAAATATATATACACTTGTAGATGGCGGCACTCAGGGAGGGTTTAGCTATACTATACCCCTTTATCGAGGGTTATAGTTAACCCCAAAACATTGGTATTTCTGCACCTTTGAATAAACCTTAAAAACTATCTGACGTCTCTGAGTGCCGCCACCTACAAGCACTTATCTACAATCATCTGGAAGGTACCGGAGCGCTTTTCCTAGCCAGAGGGTGAGAGCCGATCCTCCCCAGAAGCTAGATAGATAGATAGATAGACTGGGTATAGTGAAAGAAAAATTATTTTAGTATCATTGTACACCACCGGAGGGAGAGGACACACTACTATTTAAAGGAAGCAAGTGATAGTACTATAAGTGCTTTCAAAAACAAATAGGAAAGTGGACTGCCTACCCAGTAACAGCAAATAATATGTAAGATGTATGTAGGATATTATAAATGCAAGCAGTACAAAAACAATACAAGAAAAGTGGCCCACTAATTAAAAAAAAACGATACCTAGAAAGAACAGCAGGGCTCGCAAACTGCAGGACCAAAACTTCATCCCACTAATAATCCAGGGTAGGTAGCAGATGAAGTCCAAATAGTGCACAGGGGCTTCACAAACTGCACATTGAAGTATTTTAGCATAGTCCCAATCCCAGAGTCCCAATCCCAGTAAGATGTACAGTAGGATCTCTAGCACCACAGATGAAAAAGCACTGACTATATACTGAGCAAGAGGCAAGAGCAGGTAAGAAAATGGAGAACAAAGAGAAGGGGACTTACGGCCAAGATTTGGGTTAAGGAACACACAACAAGGCAGAGGGATGGGGCGCTTGAGGGATAGACGGGGAGTGATACCAGCAACTACGCCAACCACCAGAAATTCACCACGGATTGCTAACCTCTAATATACTGTCTCCACAGGTACAAGCTGGAAAGCAACTGCAGGGAGCCCAGCCCTGACACACTCACAGTAGACAAAAAATGGACCCAGAGCTTCAAAATCCAGGCCCTCCTTGATGTCAATTGGCCCAGGCAGATCTCAGGTAGGCAGCCAAGCATGGCAGACTTGGTAGACAGTGATAAAACAAACTGGGTAACGACAGACAGACTAGGAGGTAGGAGAGCCCTGCTGCAAGCTTACAATCTATAGGGACATAGGAGGGAAACACAAGGACAGGCATCAGTAATAGCATAGCAGTCCCACCAAGTTAAAGGGCCAGAAGGGAAGCTATATAATACATAAGTGCCTCAGAGGGTTATGCGTGTAGAACTTAAATATGATAGGCTTGCCTGAACAGGTGACTTTTCAGGGAACACTTGAAAGTTTGGAGGCACTTAGCCTGGGCATAGGAAAATGCTCACTCACTACTGGTGGTAATGTAGATAATGTGTTGCAAGGAAAGTAGAACTCTGATTACAAGGAAATATACACATATGTTCCATGCACAATGTCCACAAGCAAAATACACCATATTTCATAAAACTACAATAACTATCATTCTCAAATGGGAAGAATGGGGAAGGTCAGTGCACTTATGTACTTCATTTTAAGCATCAATACAAAATTAATTCTCTGTTGCGAGACATAAAATGCAATGTTTAGATAAGATGTAATGCTTATTTTACCCTGTTTAGAGAGGGGCCGCAGGGCTAATCTCCCCTGCCCTTGTAAAATGACTTGGCTAATTTCAGTGGGACATCTTCATCTCCTTCCTGGTGCACTTTAAAAGTAGATTTATTTATAAGCGCTTTTCTATAAATGTGACACATGAAATAATGATAGATTGCCCAAATCTCATGATTTATTTAAGACATAAATGTGCCTTAACCAAGCAGCCTTTTGATAGGAAAAAAATATATTTTTCACAGCAGAATGGGCCATTCTGCATTCTATTTGTAAATTCACATTTCACTGAATTTATAGTCTTTAAATAAATTAAGGACGATGCCGATCAATTTTGATATGCTTTGTGTGTTCTTAATGTATAACAGAGCAAAAGCATTTAAAAGTATTAAATACATTAGCTGAAATGTATACATTTGTTGAAACTGTATATATTAATTAGTACTGTTTAATTTTATTGCATAGTTAGCAAATGCGTCTTCCTCTCCATGTAAGTAACAGGAGCAGATGATACGAGGAGATTCAGTTAATATACCGGCAGTCACCACCCTGACTATCAGAATACAGACAGCAGCATCCTGATGGTAAGTACTGGGGTTACGGTTAGGCACTATGGGAGGAATGATAGGGTTAAGCTGTGCGCGGCGAGGGTTAGCGTAAGGCTGCGGTATGGGAGGATTAGGTTTAGGCTGTGGGAGATTTGGGTTACGGATAAAATCAGGAGTAAAAGTGAGGGGGAACAGGGTGGAACTGAGTTCCACCACCTCTAATGGTGAGGTGGAACATTTTAATCTCCACATTGGCCCTGAACAACTTTATGCCCTGGATAAAAATACTCACCAAGATCCATCAGGATTTTGAACATCAAGATGCTGCTGTTGGCATTCTGACGAGATGGTGACTGCTGGGATAGTGATACCATCCCGATAGGAGGAATGAGTACAAAATGTGTTCAAATAAAAGCACAGTACAGGATTAATACACCTTAAAGTAAATGGAAAGTAAATACTAAGTACACAACTGGCTCAGGTGGGATGTATTAATATACATCGCTGCCCCTCACCACCCGGCCGCATATGCGGCTAGCATCGCAGTGCGGTGACGGAGGGGGGGCTCCATCACCTCCCTGGGCACCTCCTCCTTCCCTTATGCCGGGACAGCTAAGCAGGCTGTCCCTGGCGCCTCCTCCTCCCCCTGCAGCTGGCTACGTTGCTAGGGGGAGGAGGGGTTTACCTTCTGGGTCCAGGAGGACCTGCAGGAAGGTAAGCCATGGGGAGGGGGATAGGGGAGTCGGTGGAGGTGGCGGGTTTGTGGCAGGCGGCGATAGAAGCCCATAGGCCCAATGTTGGCTTTACCTTGCCCTGCAATGACGTGGTGGCTGGATATTCATACATTAGAAAATGCGGTAAAACCCCCGAAAACGGGGGTACATAGTTTGAATCTTATATTTGTGACGGGTTCATTGAACCCGTCACAAATATAAGATTCAAACTTTTAAGTACATACTTATCATACATAATAAAATGCTACAACTCACCTCTATGCTCATTAGATGACATCAGATAAAGCATTACTGTTCTGTTGTTCTGTTATTTTGACGGGCTGCTAACTAGTAAAGTAGCCTACACTTCTAAATACACTATGGAGGAAATCCAATTAGCCATCGTAACATACCACAACAAATTGACCCCCAGAGGTTATTAAATTGTCCCCAAATACCAGCGCTATTAGGAAATTGTTTTTTCCCCATTCACATGGAACCAGAGGCAACGCAAAATCCCTGCTCAATGCCGTTTTTTCAGATCTGTGGAACTCATCCCGCATCATGTGTTTTTTCCCGCATCCTGCATCAGGAGTACTTCTCCCGAGGAAGCCGCTGAGGGACGCTAAGGGGAGAAACGCGTTGAGAGGACGAGGGGACGCAAAGGCTGTCACTACACAGAGCCGACGAATCCATCTCGGATATGACCGCATTGCCAACGGTCGGCGAAATTCGCCGGCGTCTGCAAGCCGCTGACATTGCCCCTGGAATACAATAAGTATACACTACTACCGTATCTAAATGTGCACATTTTGTGGGGACTTGAACATTGAATACTAACCCCAATCACTGGCTCCAAAAATGAGCAAAAGAAATCTACAAATGCATGCTTAAAAACTAACCAGTTCTAACAAGTGGGGGAGTTATTAAATCTTAATGTTTGTGTCTTGTTTATCTTTTAATATTAATATTAATGTGTTCAATTTTAATAAATTGTATCTTACTCAGCCCAGCGCTGTTCCAATACATTTTTTTTTTCTTCTTGTGATTTTTTAAAGGGGTTTGGGAAATCCCCCTTTCAGGTTCAGCAGCAGTGCAGAATAAATCAATCAGCGCTCATTATCATTATCTGTGTTGTTTTGGTTGAAAAAAATTGGCTGCCCAATAAAATCATCCATCCAAAATTGTGCTAAAGCCCGTTTTGTCACCTAAAAATTTATTAATTCCAATTGAATTCCCCCCTATAGTTCAGTGATCCTAAAACAAATTTCTCGAACCCCTAGCAGTGCATGGTTTCCAGATATACCAGTTGGACCACAGATGTATTTATTACCAGCTGACCCATTTTGAAAGATCCACAGATGGTGCAAATAATTAGAATTCTAATACGTAGAATATATGTAAGACACTGTTTCCCTGAAGAGGAAGTTTGAAAAAAAAAAACAAAAAAAAAACAGGTGTTTTTACATCAACACTGTTATTTAAATTCACATTAATTTACTGGGTGAGTCTTAGACGCATTTTACCTATCAGAGTTGGCTAACAGACTTCATTATCATCATTATCATTATCACATAATTTTAACCAGGGTGTTTAAAAGCCATGTTAGGTACATTTCACAATGAGACACAATTACACTGCACATCTCTCCAACCTCCATCTCAGCTGTTGTGTCATAAGCTAAACCTGCTTGGCACAAAAAAATGGGCATTGTGAAAAGTCTTGGTGCGCAAGAGAGCTTATTATACTGGTTATTCATTTTTGGCCACACCTATTGACCCATGTGTGAAATGTTCTCCTACATTTCACAATCATTTCTCCTACCTTTTAGTTTTGCAATTATAAATTATAATTATAAATTCTCAACTATAATATTTAGCCATCATTTTCAAGTGACCAAAAAGAAACAATGTGTGGTAGAAATGCAGACCCAAACCATAACTGTAATAATAATAATGATAATAATAATAATAATAATCACTAGCTAAAATATAGACAACTATACTGAAAGGGGATAAAGCTTCTGTACTGGTACTCAAATCAATTGCAAAATGAATCAATCTAGTCTTGATTAGGTTAATGAGGAGGGAGAGTTAATGAGGTGAGACAAATAAGTTCTGATCTGCTCATCAGTGGCATTAATTGTCTAAAGAGTAAATCCTCACTCCCCTTAGCAAGAGCTAATACTGTACTTGAAAATCTGTGGGATATACTGTCCTAATGCAGTATGCTTGTAGATGCTGATAGGAGCTCACAGGCAACAACAAAAGCAGCATTTGGTATAAGAAAGAAATAAGTACACAATATTTGTTCAGCTTACTGGGGAAGGAATGGGCGTGATCACGGAGTGTTGCACGTAGGGCGGGAGCCTGTGGCGTTCCCTGGCGTGATGTGTGCGGTGTGGCAATGTGAGCCGTGCGCGCTAAGGTAATCTGAGTGGCTGGAGTCCCGGGCCTTGTGACCCCTCAGACGGATCTGGGTACGAGGAGGAGACGCACGAGGAGGCGCGCGGGAGAGTGGGATGGCGGCAAACTTACACAGAGGACGGTGGTGAGCGGGGCAGTCACTAGTCGCCAGCACTGCATGCTGGCGGATGCCGAGTGAGGCGGTGAGGAGGCACGGTGACGGAGATGGAGGAAGTGCTGACAGGCAGAACCAGAGCCGGAGTTGGACATGCAGCAAGTGTAGCCTGCTGATTTTACAGCCAGGAACTCCTTTGGCAGAGGGGTCGCCGGCAGAAGCAGCAAGGTCAGAGCAAGCGAGGGGGAGTGGGTGCTGCTCCCTGGGCTAGCCTCAGTCCAACAGGGCTGTCCAGGTTGAAGCGGGTGACCCCCCCTCTCTCGAAGAAACTGCGGGTGGCTATAGGACATATGGTGCCTGAGTACTGGAAACTGCCCCCCCCTGCCGCTCAAAGCTGCTGATGTTTCATAACTGCACCAGCGGGGAATGATGGTCTGTTCAAGCTGAGGGGAGGTGGGCGCTGCTCCCTGGGCTAGCCCTCAGCCAAGTGAGATCGCCCAGGTGG
The DNA here is from genome assembly GCF_055691185.1 of Crinia signifera. Taxonomy (NCBI): domain Eukaryota; kingdom Metazoa; phylum Chordata; class Amphibia; order Anura; family Myobatrachidae; genus Crinia; species Crinia signifera. The sequence goes on from NC_139220.1 coordinate 208,867,951, forward strand.
AAGCGGGGGTACCCCCACCCTCAGAGAAGTTTTACAACCCATCAGATGTATGAAGTATCCGCCAGGCACGTGACGAAGAACAGGGCATCTTCAAATATCAGAGCCCTCTTCAGCCCCTTATACAAGGTACTGTGCATCTACTCTACATAAGTGACAACACTTGCTGTAAGACCCCAATTGGGGGATCCATATCAGGTGCATAGCCAGTGAACTTTGCTTTTGGTTTTCTCTTTTTTGTCTGCTTTTTTGCCCTTTTTTTTTTGTTGCTCTTGAGACACGGTGGCAAGATGGGTAAAACTGGCCAGGCCGCGTCGGCAGCAAAAATGGATAAGTTTCTGAAATCGTCTGGGGGGGTAAAAAAGGCAGGAAACAGTGACTCGAGGGATTCTATGTCACCAAATAAATCATTGAGTGGAAGTCAGGGGTCCACAGAGGTGAGATTGGATGATTCAGTTCAAAAGCTGCTGGAGGCGATTAGTGCCAGCGAAACCAGATTGATGGGGAAAATCGAGCAAACCCAGACAGAAATAGCGCTGCTGAGGCAAACTATGCAGGCTGTACAGAATAGAGTCACGGAGATTGAAACAAGAGTGTCTAATGTGGAAGATATACAGGCCCCACTGACTGAGAAAGTAAAAACCCTCTTTGGATCAGTAGAACAAATTCAAAACAGATTGGTGGAGCTAGAAGGGAGATCCCGCCGAAATAATATAAGAATAGTGGGAATACCCGAGAAAATGGAAGGCAGTGATCCAGTGGGATGGGTGGAAGGATGGTTGAAATTACAAATTGGAGAAGACAAGCTATCCCCCCACTTTGTTGTAGAAAGGGCACATCGGGTCCCATCCAGACCGCTGCCTCCGGGATCTGCACCCCGAACACTGATTATAAGGCTGCTAAATTATCGGGATAGGGACAATATCCTCAGGGCTGCCAGGTCAGCAGGACATATTGAAGTCAATGGATCAAATGTGATGTTTTTTCCAGACTATGCTCAAGCAATTCAACAAGAGAGGGTTAAGTTTGTGAACATAAAAAGGAGGCTGAGAGAAATGAATATGCAATATTCAGTAATGTTCCCGGCTAAGTTAAGGGTTGTTGCAGATGGTCAGTCACATTTCTTTTCTAGTCCAGAGGAAGCGGTACGATGGTTGGATGGTCAGAAGATACCGAAACAAAGAAAGGGGACTTAAATGGGACTGGACAGTAGACTGCTCCAACATCTGTGCACACCCTTTGTCTATGCAGTTTCTTTAGGTGCTAAGAGAGGAACGGGAGGCCAAAAGCTGCTGGTATACAAATGGTTGTTTGGGGGTGTATGTATAGGGGTTTTTTTTTTTTTTTTTTTAGAATGATCAGGGAACTCGGGTCTTTGATGTCAAACAATGCGACGGCTAGAGGATAATGTATTAAATAAACCGCCAGGGACGCCACGTGCAGGTGGTGAGCCCAGTGGATATGCCCAGGGATGGGGGGAGGGGGGATGTGGATATTTGGTGGGTCAGTGGGGGGAGGGGGGGCGATGGGTACGGGGTAAGGTATACCGTGGTAGGGCAGGTATATAGGGTGGGGGGGGGTTGGTTGGTCTACGTTTATATTTGGTTCAGAGGGGATGGTATGAGTGGTCACATATATGGGAAATTAGGGTACAGATAGAAGGATATATTTGTCTAGAGGGTGAGGAATATGGTTAAGATTATATATTGGAACACCCGTGGCCTTAATGATAGACATAAGAGGGCATTGGTGTTGAATCATATAAAGAGACAGGGGTCGGATGTTGTGTGTTTGGCCGAGACGCATTTGGTAGGGGATAAAAATCTGGCCCTGAAAAGAGCCTGGGTAGGGCAAATGTATTATACCAATTTCTCGAACAACTGCAGGGGGGTCTCACTACTCGTGCATAAGAGGGTGCCGTTTAAGTGCATGAAGAGTGAGGTGGATAGTGAAGGAAGGTACATTTTTATTCATTGTCAAATGTTCAATGTTAAATTTTGTTTGTTAGCAGTGTACATACCACCACCTTTTCAATATGAGGTAGTACGGAAGGCCGTTGAATTTATGGCGGGATTAGATGGAACGCCAATGTTACTCATCGGAGATGTAAACAATGTATTGGACCCTGACAAGGATAGGTGGTCAAAGGGGGGGGCCCCCAAAACAGGCAATAAGGGATTCGATAAATTCTGCCATGATGTTGGGTGGTTTGATTGGTGGCGAGATGTACATCCGAATGTTAAGATGTACTCATGTTATTCACAGACCTTTCAATCGTTCTCTAGAATAGATGTGGCGTTGGTAAATAGTGAAATGACAAGAGTGATTGAAAATGTGCAATATGGTACAAGAGGGATTTCGGACCATTGCCCTATAGAAGTAACAATTCGGCAGGAGGAGGTGTGTGGATACAGACCGTGGAAGTGCCACCCAAGTTGGCTTGAGCAATTAGGACCTAGAACAGAGCTGGGGAAGGAATGGTTAGAAATGATAGAATTGAATAGAGGATCAGCTGGTCCAGACACGGTGTGGGACACAAGTAAGGCCTATATCAGGGGGATATTGATAAAAAAGATTGCCTATATTAAAAGTAAATCCAGGGGGGAAATAAAACAAATGCAGGAGAGTGTAAAAGCACTTGAAACTGAATACACCCAACAAAACACACAAGCAGCTAAGGACAAATGGGAGGAGGCAGTTCAGAAGCTCTTAGAGGAGGAACAGAGGCGTACAGCTAGACAAGAGGCTTTTAGAGCACATAATCGCTATATAGAAGGGGATCGGCCAGGCAGCTATTTGGCCCACCTGGCGAAAGGAGATAAACAGGGACTGGGAATTATGAAGGTTAAAAATCAACAAGGAGAGATAGTGGTCAGTACCCCAGAGATAGCACAAGTATATATGGAATATTACAAGAAATTATATGCAAAAACCACGATAGGGGGTAGCAAAAGAATTGAGAAGTTCCTATCCGGGCTTGAGCTGCCTAAGTTAAGTCAGGAAGAGCTGCTTGAATTAGAACGGCCAATAGAGGTGGATGAAGTTAAAAATGCTATAAGGATGTTAAAGGCCGGGAAGGCTCCCGGGTTAGATGGCCTACCAGTGGAGATATACAGATTACTGGATACCCCAATGATTCAAAAATTAACAGATATTCTAAATGAGTGTGTGCGGAATGGTAAACTGCCGTCGTCTATGCAAGAAGCAGTAATAACAGTAATATTTAAAGAAGGGAAGGATCCACTGCTACCCGAGTCATACCGACCGATATCCCTCCTAAACTCAGACAATAAAGTTTTTGCCAGGGTACTAGCAAGTAGGTTAGAGAAGGTCATGAGTAAGCTAGTACATAGGGACCAAACGGGTTTCTGTAAGGGGTCATGTACGGCTACCAACATTAGAAGATATTATGTTTATGCTCAAACGACGCGGGGGGAGGAAGGAAAGGGAGGGGTGGTCGCATTGGATGCTGCCAAGGCATATGACAGCGTCGAATGGGACTACCTGTGGGAAACCCTGAAGAGATATGGTATAGGGCCTGAGTTTATTAAGAGAATCCAATTGATGTACCAAGCCCCGAAGGCCAGGATACAGGTCAATGGTTATGTAACCGAAGCATTTACTTTAGCCAGAGGAACTAGGCAAGGATGCCCTCTGTCCCCCTTGCTTTTTAACCTGGCTGTAGAACCATTGGCCTGTGCCCTGAGGCAGGATAAAGTACTGCAGAAAATGGGGGACGGCAGGCTATTGTCACTTTACGCCGATGATATAATGATATTTCTGGAGGACCATGGAATGGGCCTTCCAAGGGTATTGGCGAAAGTAGAGGCGTTTAGTGAGGTGGCGGGGATCCGGGTCAATTGGACCAAGTCGAATGTGATGCCCCTATCAGGCAGGTGTCGGCAGAATAACGATAATGGTAGAGGTGGGTCAGTGCTCAAGTGGGTAGACGACATTAAATATTTGGGGATACAGATTTCAAATAAACCCGAGGAGTTTCGTAAATTAAATCTTGATCCACTCGTGAAATGGTATCATGGCAAAGCAAGAACATGGGGGAGACTACCTCTCTCCTTAACGGGTAGAATCAATCTTATCAAATTAGTAGTACTTCCCAAAATACTTTATGTGGTCAGGCAGGCACCAACATATATCCCCGCAAAGTTCTTTAAAACTCTGGATGGGATAACATCATCCTTAATATGGGGGAGAAGAAGGCCTAAAATGTGTCTTGAAGCACTTGCTAGAGATAAGTTCCTAGGAGGCCTTGGCCTCCCTTTATTTAGATACTACTATATAGCCTCACAAATCTGGCAAATCAAGGGTTGGGTTACAGGTCAGTGTGACGAAAGTATAAAGAAGTTAGTGACTCAAACGAACCCTAATTATACCCCGAAACAGATATTATTAGATCAGAAAGGGGGAAATATACATACGGCACTGGTGTCCCAGGCCAAAAAAGTTTGGCATCAGGCGAATAGGATCTGTGGTTTTGATGCAATAGACCCTGACACTCCGATCTGGGCGGGCGGTCTTAAGGATAAAAAGTTAAATCTCTCCAGAAATCGTGAGATGAGAGTGTTTTGGGGAAGATATGGGATTGAATCCCTAGCGCAGGTATATAGGGAGGGGAGGCTGAAACCCTTTGCACAATTAAAAGAGGAATATAATGTGTGTAATAATGCACTGTATAGATACATCCAACTCAGACATAGACTGCAGGCAGTGTATGGCACACAGTGTATAAATCTAGAGAACTCACCAATCAAGAAGATATTATTAAGTAACAAAGAAATTGGGGTATCAGGAATCTATAAGTTTCTCCTTCATAAAAAAAAATCCCCCCAACTAGATAGGATTGAGGTACTTTGGCGCCAGGATATAGGAGAACTAACTGAACAGGAATGGTGTAAAGCCCTTAGCTCCCCGGCTAGAGCAACGTACGCGGTCAACCACCAGCAGGTCCAGACTTTTATTGTAAATAGGGCATATCTGACACCGGTTAGAATAAAGAAGTTCGACCGAAGCCGTAGTGACAGGTGCCCTAGGTGTCACATAGCTGAGGGAACATTTATACACATGCTTTGGGAATGTAGACAAATAAATAATAGGTGGGGGGAGATCGGGCAGATTATTAGGCAGATTGGAATAGATAGGTTTGAAATGAGTATGAAGATAGGACTATTAGGGATTGTCCCATGCAGTGGAGTAACACGATATGAGACACAGTTAATTGAGAAGTTAGTTGCACTGTGGAAAACACTAATAGCTAGATATTGGATGGCACCAGACACACCGTCAGTGAGTCAATGGGTAATTTTGGTAAATGAAACGCTGAGGCATGAAAGATATGTATACACTAAGAGACACAATATTGGCACATTCCATAAAATATGGGATAAATGGATAAACTCCAATGTATATAGGCACGAGCACTATGAATAAATAGGAACCACAAGGTAGTCTGTAGATATATAGGTGGTGATCACTTCTGCACAAGTACGTATACCAACCAGGGAAACTCGGGGGGGGGGGGGGGGGGGAAGGGTAGGCTAAGGGGTAGTTGGTTTCTGTGTAAAAATTTATGTTATTTGAGACTCTATGTGTATACAGCAGGTGATGCGCTGGATCCTCCGGTGCATCAAGGAGAGCGACCGACAAAGGGCTGAGCAATATAGAGTACAGTTGGAAAGAGGTGGTGATATGACCTCTTGGGGTAAGCAGGATGGTCGGCGCCGATCTGGTTGATGCAGCGGAGGTGGGCGCAGACTGAAATCCTATGTTTATGGTGTGCATCAACATGTTAAATGTTATGTTTTTAAGTGCAATTTAAAAATTCAATAAAGAAATACTATATTAAAAAAAAAAAGTACACAATATTTACTAGTGTCACACAAATCACACTTGTCAATGATTAGGAAAGATAACAGAGCTGGCATTAACCAATTCCAAATAGCTCATGCAGGGTTGTATTCCAAGAGATAGTTTTAATGATGGTGTTAAGAGGCAGGCAGCGCAGGGGTACAAACGTACATTTGGAAACAAATCAAATAATAGTTGTAAGTGGAGATGATGAAGGTGATGATACATCAGCCAGTTTGCAATTTTTCACTAGCCCAAATGCCCAAGCTGGCATTATTCCCCAAACATTACCCATAACTCTGCTTTGCTTAGTGTATCCTCATGATATCGTTATTGCTGACGCATTGCCTGTCATTGTCACCAATGATGATGACAATAATGAATAATCTAGCCTTAACTTGGCCATTGCATTACTGATGATAATCCCAAGTAAAGCTCTGATAAGATATAATGCTGATATGGTGATGATTGCTGACATCCTGATTAAAAGACATAGGGAAGACGGGATGAGAAATGATAACTGAGATAATAAATTAGTGACAGCTGCAAATAATGATCCTGAATCAGCATGTATCTGTCAGGACCCGGGGTGCCGTGGACGCACCCACTGGCAGTACTGTGGTGGTCACACGGACGCCCCAGACCTCCGCTACATACTGGAGTCATAGGACGCGTCAGGGGAACAGCCGCGCGGCAGAGACTTCCTCCGCAGCTTCCGGACGCCGGGCGTCGGGGGTTGCTAGGCAACCAGCCCGGCGCGCTGCTTCCGGCGGTACTGACAGAGGTCCCGGCGCGTTGCCAGGTAACGGCAGACGCCGGGCGATTCAAACCTAGTCCTGACTGTTTCCTGGTAGTCAGGACGCCGGTTGCTTGGCGCCCTTTTCTTCGCGCACCTATCACCTTGTTAGAGGCTCGGTTCAGGTGCCTCTCTTTCATTGGTCCCGCTCCCTTTATCAGCGGTCTGAGAATGTTCTCAGACGCCGGTGATAGATTCCTGTTACTTGCGGGTCAGCTGTCTCTGTTACAGGCAGCCATCCCTGGTGTACGATCGGCGGTACCCACGCGGTCCGGACACCCACATCTCTTCCACCCCTGTTGGGTGCCGTGAGTTATCCTGGGCTACCGCCGAGTAGCATTATTTCTATGTTCTGTGCCCTGGTAGGAGGTGGGCCTTGTTCCTCCTTATTGGTTGTTTATGTACGATTAGTTGTGGGGTCACAACTCTCTTTAGTTACATTTTGGTCTCATAGGTATTTGTGGGACTAGGTTCACTTACGTTGCGCGACGGTGTCGCAGTATTACGTTACCTAGGTATTTATGTTATTTGTGTCTGTCACACGCAGCCGCGACGGAGCGCGGCGGGTACAGTACTCACCCGTCCGCGCCCGCCGCCGGCTAGCGTGTGCAGGCTCCACTCTGAGGCGGGCAGGTGGGGGCAGCGCTGGGTAGAGGCGGCAGCGACGGAGCATCAGGTAGCAGCGTCCTTGACGATTGCGGCGCCGGGAGGCCGGCGGCGCCATCTTGAGTAAGGGCAGGTAGCGGATTGGGCCAGAGTAGAGAGTTCCTCCTCATCCTGCACGGACAGCCAATGGCAGCCACTCCCTGGGGATATAGTGGAGCTGCCCAGGCTGATCCGTGTCAGTGCAATGAGTCTTCTGAGTCGTTCACATCTCCGAGCTGACTCCTGGATCCTGGTTCTCTCTCCTGACTCTGGTGCCTTGCTCCCTGCACCTTATCCAAGGAAGGTTTTCTCCTGACACCAATGCTGCAAGCGCTATCTAGTGCTGGCTCCTGCTTGTTCCAGGATTCCCTTTCTTCATCATCCATCCATTCCATCCTCTTCCAGTCTTCCGGATCCATTTCTTCCATCATCAAATCAACCTCTTCCTGCATCTTCTTCTATGTACTCTGGCTCACCTAAAGACTGGTTCCAGAATTACCACTGGCAGTATATTGTGCTGGACTTATTGATTTATTCTTTTGCCACTTAAAGAAGTATTTAAGTGAACTTATTATTTATGAAACCAGTTATTAAACCTGCACGTTTCAATCCTACTCGCCCTGGTCCGTCTCCAGCTTCTGTGCACCACACGACTCCATCCAGCCCTTCTGCCGTGACAGTTTGCACTGACCCGATGGAATCGGGTGAAGCACAGGCTTCCATGACGGATGTTCTTCAAGGCATCATGGCTCGCCTGGAACAAGTAGAAACCACCCAGCGTCAAGTGGCTCACTTCCTCCAGTCCTTGTCACCACCTCAGGCGGCTCCCTCAGCTTCGGCCGCACCCACTGCTGGAGTCTCTGCCCCTCCTGCTCCTGCGAGTCCATCTGTTCCTCACCATCTACAGCTGTCGACACCCAGTAAATATGACGGGTCTCCGAGAGGATGTCGAGGATTCCTAAATCAATGTGACGTGCATTTTACCCTCCAGCCTTCCAATTTCCCTTCGCCCAAAACCCGGGTGGCCTACATCGTATCCCTACTGGCTGGTCCAGCCCTGGAGTGGGTGTCCCCCCTCTGGGAGCGTGCGGACCCTCTTCTCAATAATTATGAAGAGTTTGTGGCCTCCTTCCGTCGTATATTCGACGAGCCCGGCAGAGTGTCCTCTGCAGCCACGGAGATCCTGAGGATTCGTCAAGGCAGTCGCCCAGTGGGACAATATGTCGTACAGTTCCAAACCCTGGCGTCCGAACTTCGATGGAACGAAGAGGCTCTAGTATCTGCCTTCTGGAACGGTCTGGCTGGGCGCATCAAAGACGAGTTAGCAACTCGCGATCCTCCTTCCACCCTGGCAGAACTCATCTCCCTATGTACCAAAGTCGACCTACGACTCCAAGAACGCCAACTTGAGAGGAATCGTTCTGATCGCCTTCGTCCTCGTTTCTCTCCCAATGTTGCTCCGGGCCCCAAGGCAATTCCTTCGCCTGCTGCACCAGCTGATGAACCCATGCAAATCAATCGTTCCCGCCTGTCCCTCGAGGAGAAGTTCCGAAGACAGCGAGAGAATTTGTGTATGTACTGTGGCTCATCTGCTCACCTATTGGCTGCCTGCCCACTGCGGCCGGGAAACGACCGCTCCTAATCCCCCCGAGGGAGGTCCGATTAGGAGTATTGTTTTCATCTCCCTCTTCTACTGACTCTATTATTCCAGTGACTCTTGTGTGTCCCCAAGGCGAGAGAAGACTTCAGGCCTTATTGGATTCTGGAGCAGCGGGGAACTTCCTTTCTTCTTCTTTTGTCAACCAGCATGCCCTGCCTGTGCAACCTCTGGATCATTCGCTGGTCCTCACGGCTGTGGATGGGAGTCGAATTCGGAGTGGACAAATCACTCATCAAACCATTCCGCTGAAGTTGCTCATCGGAGCCTTACATCAAGAGACCATTCAATTCTTCATTCTTCCACAATCTTCTCATCAAATGGTCCTGGGTCTTCCCTGGCTCTCCAAACATAATCCACAAATTGATTGGACCACTATGGAGATCAAGGCCTGGGGAACAGTCTGCCAGTCTACTTGCATTCCTCAGATCCTTCCGGTCTACCAGACCCATCCACAATGTGAGGATAACTGCTCTTCATCTTCTTCAGCTCCACCCTTGTCTATACCCATACCGTATCGTCCATTTACAGATGTCTTCAGTAAAGGAGGTGCTGACACTTTACCTCCCCACCGGCCTTGGGACTGCCCAATAGAATTGATGGCTGGGAAATTTCCTCCTCGTGGCCGCATCTATCCTCTGTCGCTACCCGAGACTGAGGCCATGTCCTTGTACATCCAAGAGAACTTAAACAAGGGGTTCATCCGACCTTCTACCTCTCCGGCCGGGGCTGGGTTTTTCTTTGTGAAAAAGAAAGATGGCGGTCTTCGGCCTTGTATCGACTATAGAGGCCTGAACGACATCACTATAAAGAATCGCTATCCCTTACCCCTTATCACAGAACTGTTTGATAAGATCAGAGGAGCGACTGTCTTCACCAAATTGGACCTACGAGGGGCCTACAACTTGATACGAATCCGTTCCGGTGACGAGTGGAAGACGGCTTTTAATACAAGAGACGGTCACTATGAATATCTGGTGATGCCCTTCGGCCTTTGCAACGCCCCTGCCGTCTTCCAACAGTTCGTGAATGATATCTTCCGGGACTTGCTGTACCATTCCATTGTAGTCTATCTAGACGATATACTCATCTTCTCCTCCAATCTTCAACATCACAGACAGACCGTGTCCGAGGTGCTACGACGTCTTCGTCAAAATCAACTATTCTGTAAGTTGGAAAAATGCGTTTTTGAAGTCACCTCCATTCCATTCTTAGGCCACATTCTCTCTGCTACTGGTATCGAGATGGATCCAGAGAAGGTGAGAGCGATCCAAGACTGGGCACCTCCCACGACACTCAAGGGAATTCAGAGATTTTTAGGATTCTCAAATTATTACCGGCGATTCATCCGGAACTTCTCTACCATCGCTGCTCCCCTCACAGCTCTTACCCACAAAGGAGTTGATCCAAGTCAATGGCCGCCAGAAGCATTCTCAGCCTTCCAACAGTTAAAGAGGGCGTTTATGACGGCACCCATTCTCCTCCAACCAGATCTCGACAAGCCCTTCATCCTCGAGGTGGACGCATCCTCGGAAGGTATTGGGGCCATCTTGTCACAAAAAGGAGAGGATCAAGAATTACATCCTTGTGCTTTCCTCTCCAAAAAATTCCTTCCGGCAGAGAAGAATTACCCCATTGGGGAACAAGAGTTACTTGCTGTCAAAACGGCGTTAGAGGAGTGGCGATACCTTCTGGAGGGTGCGCGGCATAAGATCACCGTGTATTCAGATCACAAGAATTTGTCCTTTCTCAAACAAGTTCAATGCCTCACTGCTCGTCAAGCCCGATGGGCTATGTTTTTCGAACGTTTTAATTTTCAAATTAAATTTCGACCTGGCACCACTAATATTAAAGCTGACGCCCTATCCCGTTCCTTTGAAACGACTTCTGATATAGAGATTCTTCCTCGTCCAATCCTTGATCCAGTGGTTTTTGCTCAAGTGTCCGTACAGCCAATTCCTCCTCCAGGCAAGACGTTTGTTCCTCTCGAACTGCGAAAAAAAATATTATCATGGGCACATTCCTCCCGTTTCGCAGGTCACGTAGGAATACAGAAGACCTTGATGTTCCTGTCACGTTCTTATTGGTGGCCAACCATTCGTCACGACGTCACCAACTTCATCGCGTCTTGTGTAAAATGTGCTCAGCATAAGGTGCCCAGAACAACTCCTGTTGGTCCTCTCCGTCCTCTGGCCATTCCCACAGAACCATGGACTCATCTATCTATGGACTTCATTTGCGAGTTGCCTCCTTCCAAAGGTCATACAGCAATCTGGGTAGTGGTTGACCGATTCTCAAAAATGGTCCATTTCGTCCCACTAAAAGGTCTTCCCTCTGCTCCAGTACTGGCTCAGCTATTCATTTCCACCATTTTTAAATTACATGGTCTGCCCAAAGAAATTGTGTCTGATCGCGGAGTACAGTTCGTGGCGAAATTCTGGAGAGCTCTCTGTGCCACGGTAAAGGTTAACCTCAAGTTTTCTACTGCCTTTCATCCCCAGACCAACGGCCAGACGGAACGGGTGAATCAGGACTTGGAGGCCTTTATTCGATTGTTCATCTCGTCCTCTCAAGATGACTGGGTAGATCTCCTCCCGTGGGCAGAATTTATGCATAACAACTCCTATCACTCTTCCTCCGGAACCACGCCCTTCTTTACCGTATTTGGTAAACACCCACGATCTCCAGACTTCTCAGAATTACCCTCTTCTGAAGTTCCTGCAGCGACCACTTCCCTCCAACGCTTTGCGAAGATTTGGTCGGATGTCCACACCGCTCTCCTTAAATCTTCTGCTCGATACAAGAGAATGGCGGACAGGAAAAGAAGAGCAGCGCCCAGATTAAAACTCGGGGATCGGGTATGGCTATCTACCCGTCATATACGCCTCCGTCTGCCTTCTATGAAACTGGCTCCCCGGTACATTGGGCCATATGCCATCACCCAAGTCATTAATCCAGTCGCTTATAGACTTCAACTTCCTCCTTCCCTAAGGATCTCGAATTCCTTTCATGTGTCCCTCCTCAAGCCTTTAAGATTGAACTCTTATCAGAAGAAGGTTCCCAAACCACCCAAGATTAACTCCGAGAGTGGGATCGAATTCGAGGTAAGACGTATCATAGACTCTCGTCACCGCAATGCTCGTACTCAGTATCTGGTGGAGTGGGTCGGTTTTGGTCCTGAAGAGAACTCTTGGGTGGACTCCGTTGATTTGCATGCTCCAAAGCTGATTAAGCAATTTCTGCAGCGAAATCCTCACAAGGCCCATAGGCGTCCTGGGGCCACCCTGAAAAGGGGGGGTACTGTCACACGCAGCCGCGACGGAGCGCGGCGGGTACAGTACTCACCCGTCCGCGCCCGCCGCCGGCTAGCGTGTGCAGGCTCCACTCTGAGGCGGGCAGGTGGGGGCAGCGCTGGGTAGAGGCGGCAGCGACGGAGCATCAGGTAGCAGCGTCCTTGACGATTGCGGCGCCGGGAGGCCGGCGGCGCCATCTTGAGTAAGGGCAGGTAGCGGATTGGGCCAGAGTAGAGAGTTCCTCCTCATCCTGCACGGACAGCCAATGGCAGCCACTCCCTGGGGATATAGTGGAGCTGCCCAGGCTGATCCGTGTCAGTGCAATGAGTCTTCTGAGTCGTTCACATCTCCGAGCTGACTCCTGGATCCTGGTTCTCTCTCCTGACTCTGGTGCCTTGCTCCCTGCACCTTATCCAAGGAAGGTTTTCTCCTGACACCAATGCTGCAAGCGCTATCTAGTGCTGGCTCCTGCTTGTTCCAGGATTCCCTTTCTTCATCATCCATCCATTCCATCCTCTTCCAGTCTTCCGGATCCATTTCTTCCATCATCAAATCAACCTCTTCCTGCATCTTCTTCTATGTACTCTGGCTCACCTAAAGACTGGTTCCAGAATTACCACTGGCAGTATATTGTGCTGGACTTATTGATTTATTCTTTTGCCACTTAAAGAAGTATTTAAGTGAACTTATTATTTATGAAACCAGTTATTAAACCTGCACGTTTCAATCCTACTCGCCCTGGTCCGTCTCCAGCTTCTGTGCACCACACGACTCCATCCAGCCCTTCTGCCGTGACAGTGTCTTTACTTGGTTATGTGAAAGATACCCCTAGGTATCCAGCCATTTTCCCCGGATTGCTTCATCATCCCGGGTTCCTGGGGACCACTGCCTTAGGGGTAGTTAGCTTCATCCCCTTGTTCTCTCCTAACTTTGGTGGTCGCGTTGTCCCCTCTCAAGACCAGGTGGCATCGGGGTTGGAGACTGACTAACGGGCTCCTTTGAACGCGGCTATTATTGGCGAAGCCTAGTACTAGCACGCGTCCACCAAAGGTATTCAGAAACAACGGAGGTAGGGTGGCAGGAGAGGTCCCAGGAACCTAACAGTATCACCGGCCAAATTATAGTTGGAGACAAATCTTTAACAACTTCCAACATGAACCCTGAGCAGGTTCAGGGTTTAACTCAGATGATGCAAGACCTTACTCTCCGGGTATCAGTCCAGGAAGGTATTTCGCGTGATGCTCGGAGCACACCCCCTGAGCCCAAACTCAACCTTCCCAATAGGTTTTCTGGGGACCGTAGAGAATTTTTTAATTTTAGAGAGTCCTGCAAATTGTACTTCCGCTTCAAACCTAGGTCTGCAGGTACTCAGGCCCAACAGGTGGGGATCATCATTTCATTACTTCAGGGCGACCCCCAAACATGGGCATTTGGGCTTAAAGTTGGGGATGAGGCACTGTCCTCAGTGGATAACCTCTTTAAAGCTTTGGGACTATTATACGATGACCCTGACAGGGAAGCTTCCGCGGAAAGCCATCTCCGAGCCCTTAAACAGGGTAGAAATCCCGCGGAGGCCTATTGCACAGAGTTTCGCAGATGGGCCAACGACTGCGGGTGAAATGACCCCGCGTTAAGGAGTCAATTTAGGTTAGGGCTATCAGAATCCATCAAAGATAGTCTATTACAATATCCTGTTCCCCCCACCTTGGATAAACTTATGGAGTTGGTTATAAAAATTGATAGACGCTTTAGGGAACGCAAAGCAGAAAGGGTTTCTGCGGCAATCCCTCACCCTGTCGTCTATTCTTCGGCTGAAGAGTCAGAAGAGCCCATGGAGGTAGGCCTGGCTCGGCTCCCAGCGGGAGGAGGGGTTCGCCGAAGAGACTTTGGTGTTTGTTTTCTGTGTAACAAAAGGGGGCACTTTGTCCAGAATTGTCCTCAGCGTCAGGGAAACTCCCGGACCTAGCGGATGGTGAGGAGGTTCGCTCAGGTCTTCAATTTGTCTCCTCGCAAAATGCATGCTTAGTACCAGTGAAGATTTCCTGGGGAGACTCTGCTGACTCATTAAGGGCGTTTATTGACAGCGGAGCCACAGGAAATTTTCTGGATATTTCTTTGGCCAAGACTCTAGGTATCCCCCATTCGTGGGTTAGATGGTAACTCGCTGCCCAATGGTCAGATAGTGAGTTGTACACCACCTATGCAGGTAACAGTTGGAGCGTTACACCACGAACAAATAGTTTTTTTCCTCACACATTGTCCATCGGTTCCCCTTGTGCTTGGCCATCCGTGGCTGGTCAGGCATAATCCGGTAATTGACTGTCAAAAGGGGGAGATTGTTAGTTGGGGCTTTGATTGTTTTTCTCGGTGCTTATCACAACCATTGCGGGTCGCCACCGTACTTTGTAAAGACCTTCCTGAGGTATATAGGGATTTTGAGGATGTGTTTTCCAAGGGAAAAGCGGATACTCTTCCCCCGCATCGACCCTATGATTGCACCATTAAATTAATTCCTGGTTCCCCATGGCCTAAAGCTAGGTTATATGCCCTTAGTGCTCCGGAGACTAAAGCCATGGAAGAGTATGTGTCTGAAAGTCTTTCCAAAGGGTTTATACGTCCATCTAGGTCCCCTCTGAGTGCAGGTTTTTTCTTTGTCGGGAAAAAGGATGGGTCTTTGAGGCCATGCATTGATTACAGGGCATTAAATAAAATCTCAGTCAGGAATACATACCCCCTCCCACTCATTTCAGTACTTTTTGATCAGCTCAGAAGAGCTACCATCTTCTCCAAGATTGACCTCAGGGGGGCGTATAATCTTATTCGTATAAAGTCCGGGGATGAATGGAAGACTGCTTTTAGCACACTTTCCGGTCATTACGAGTATTTAGTAATGCCCTTTGGATTATCCAATGCTCCAGCGGTCTTCCAGGACTTTATCAATGACGTACTCAGAGACTTTTTAGGGAAATTCGTGGTCGTATATCTTGACGATATATTAATCTTTTCGTCTTCAGTCACCCAACACTACGCTCATGTGCGTCAAGTCTTGCAGAAATTGCGGGAGAATAAATTGTATGCCAAATTGGAGAAATGTGAGTTCCATGTTTCTGAGATTGCATTCTTGGGTTATATTATTTCACCCCAGGGGTTCTCCATGGAACCCAAAAAACTCAAAGCCATTTTAGAGTGGGAGCGACCTAGCAACCTCAAAGCGGTGCAGAGGTTCCTAGGATTCGCTAACTATTATCGGCGGTTTATACACGCATTTGCTGAAGTGGTGGCGCCTATTGTGGCACTCACCAAAAAAGGAGCCAATCCTGCAGAATGGTCTCCTCAGGCGGAACAGTCTTTTCTCCTTCTTAAGCAGGCTTTCGTGGCTGCCCCGGTGTTGCGTCACCCTAATCCTGAGTTGCCTTTTTTGGTGGAGGTGGATGCCTCAGAGGTGGGAGTTGGGGCCGTCTTGTCTCAGCAGGATCCTGACTCAGGAGACGTACACCCATGTGCTTTTATGTCTAGAAAGTTCTCACAGGCGGAGGCTAATTATGACATCGGTAACCGAGAATTACTGGCAGTAAAATGTGCGTTAGAAGAATGGAGACATTGGCTCGAGGGAGCTAAGCATATGATCTCCATCCTTACTGATCACAAAAATCTTCAGTACATCGAGTCTGCGAAACGGTTGAATTCCCGGCAAGCCCGATGGGCGTTGTTTTTTGCCCGCTTTAACTTTCTTATCACATACAGGCCAGGCGCCAAAAATGTCAAAGCCGATGCCCTGTCCCGATCTTTCATGGCCTCACAGGAGACTCGGGCCCCAGTAGTCTCTATCATTCCTGCCAGATGCATTCATGCGGGCGTTCTGCAGGACTGGCAGACCCAGTTAACACAGGTTCAGGAGCAAGCCCCGGAAGGAGTTCCGGTCGGTCGTCTTTTTGTGCCTTCTTCTCTAAGAAAAAGTATTCTTCTGGAATTTCATAATAGTAAACTGGCGGGACACCCCGGGATTTGGAAAACACACAAACTTCTTTCTCGCTCGGTGTGGTGGCCGCAGATGTTGAAAGATATTAAAGACTTTGTTTTGTCATGTCCGGTGTGTGCCCAGCATAAGGTGCCCAGGTCTTTGCCATTAGGCAAATTACTACCGTTGGGGACCCCCTGGAGGCCATGGTCCCATGTTTCTATGGATTTCCTGGTTGAGTTACCTTCGTCTGCAGGCTATCAGGTAGTATGGGTGGTTATGGACCGCTTCAGTAAGATGGCACATTTTGTGGCACTCCGCAAGTTACCGTCTGCCCAAGAATTAGTCAGTTTGTTTATCCGGCATGTCTTCAGGTTGCACGGTCTTCCCACGGATGTGGTTTCTGACCGTGGGCCACAATTTGTTGCTAAATTTTGGCGGTTGTTCTGTAAGGCCATGGGTATTAATCTCAGTCTCACGTCAGGCTATCACCCCCAGTCCAATGGGCAGACGGAAAGACTCAACCAATCCCTCAAGCAATATTTGCGTTGCTATGCCTCTAAACTGCAAGACAATTGGGTGGAACACCTTCCGCTAGCAGAGTTTGCCTACAACAACGCCTGTCACTCTGCATCTAAAGTCTCTCCTTTTTTCGCGGTCTTGGGCTGTCATCCCAGGTCGAATGCCTTGGATCCCAATTCTTCTTTTTCTTCTTTTTCTACGGCCACGCATCTCAAAAAGGTCTGGCGAGATGTCCGCATGGTCCTGGAGAAAACCTTGCTCAAAGAGAAAAGGAGAGTAGATCTCAATAGACGACATTGCCCCTTTAAGGTCGGGGATAAAGGGCCTTATTCTAGTTTACTCTTTCTGACAAAATCCTTCTTAGATGGACAAAACCATGTGCACTGCAGGGGGCAGATGTAAATTGTGCAGAGATAATTATATTTGGGTGAGTTATTTCATTTCTGTGCAGGGAAAATACTTGCTGCTTTATTTTTACACTGCAATATAGATCTCACTTTGAAGTAAAACCCCACCCAAATCTAATTATCTCTGCACAAGTAACATCTGCCCCACCTGCAGTGCACATGGTTTTGTCCATCTAAGAAGGATTTTGTCAGAAAGAATGAACTAGAATAAGGCCCAAAGTCTGGTTGTCAACACGCAATATCAAATTGAAACAGCCGTCGGCCAAACTAGGGCCCAGGTTTATAGGACCCTTTAGGATTTTAAAGAAAATCAATCCGGTTGCCTTTCGTCTGTTGTTGCCACGGTCATTGAAGATCAATAATACGTTTCACTGTTCTCTCTTGAAACCTTTTGTCACGTCCAAAAAGTTTCCCCGCAAAATCAGCCAAGGGTCTTCTCCAGTCATTATTGAGGGACAACAGGAGTTCCGGGTGGAGAAGGTTTTGGATTCCAAGGTGTCCCGCGGGCAACTCCAATTCTTGGTTCACTGGAAAGGCTTTGGTCCAGAGGATAGGTCTTGGGTCACTGATGAGGATTTACATGCCCCTAGGCTAAAAAAATAGTTTTTTTCAACAATTTCCTCATAAGCCCGGATTTAGGGGTACTAAGACCCCTGGTCGAGGGGGGGGGTACTGTCAGGACCCGGGGTGCCGTGGACGCACCCACTGGCAGTACTGTGGTGGTCACACGGACGCCCCAGACCTCCGCTACATACTGGAGTCATAGGACGCGTCAGGGGAACAGCCGCGCGGCAGAGACTTCCTCCGCAGCTTCCGGACGCCGGGCGTCGGGGGTTGCTAGGCAACCAGCCCGGCGCGCTGCTTCCGGCGGTACTGACAGAGGTCCCGGCGCGTTGCCAGGTAACGGCAGACGCCGGGCGATTCAAACCTAGTCCTGACTGTTTCCTGGTAGTCAGGACGCCGGTTGCTTGGCGCCCTTTTCTTCGCGCACCTATCACCTTGTTAGAGGCTCGGTTCAGGTGCCTCTCTTTCATTGGTCCCGCTCCCTTTATCAGCGGTCTGAGAATGTTCTCAGACGCCGGTGATAGATTCCTGTTACTTGCGGGTCAGCTGTCTCTGTTACAGGCAGCCATCCCTGGTGTACGATCGGCGGTACCCACGCGGTCCGGACACCCACATCTCTTCCACCCCTGTTGGGTGCCGTGAGTTATCCTGGGCTACCGCCGAGTAGCATTATTTCTATGTTCTGTGCCCTGGTAGGAGGTGGGCCTTGTTCCTCCTTATTGGTTGTTTATGTACGATTAGTTGTGGGGTCACAACTCTCTTTAGTTACATTTTGGTCTCATAGGTATTTGTGGGACTAGGTTCACTTACGTTGCGCGACGGTGTCGCAGTATTACGTTACCTAGGTATTTATGTTATTTGTGTCTTTACTTGGTTATGTGAAAGATACCCCTAGGTATCCAGCCATTTTCCCCGGATTGCTTCATCATCCCGGGTTCCTGGGGACCACTGCCTTAGGGGTAGTTAGCTTCATCCCCTTGTTCTCTCCTAACTTTGGTGGTCGCGTTGTCCCCTCTCAAGACCAGGTGGCATCGGGGTTGGAGCCTGACTAACGGGCTCCTTCGAACGCGGCTATTATTGGCGAAGCCTAGTACTAGCACGCGTCCACCAAAGGTATTCAGAAACAACGGAGGTAGGGTGGCAGGAGAGGTCCCAGGAACCTAACAGTATCTATACACTATCATTCAACGTAATAAACACAAGAATATGTACTCTGCCTTGTCTGTCAGTCGATGGGCAGCGGGTGCACGGCAATGTACGGGAGAGGTCTGAGACTGCCCTGATGTGCCACCTCCTGCTGGCTGGTGCAGACCCCAGCACTGTGCTCCTCTCTTCCCATCATAGTAGCAGACTTTCTTCTTTCTGCCCCCAACTGTAAGCCATTGAGTAATGCGTGGATGTTGCTCACACTGGGACCTGCTTGTCCTCAGAAGCTAGGCATTTTGTTGGGCAATGGTGCGCCCACGGGGCCTCTGCAGTCGGTGCAGGACACCGCTTGCCCATAGGTAGTTACGGCCCTGAATATCACTTTTGTTATCCTTGGCTGTGCTTGTGTTTGCTGTTGCCAATGAGATTACCCGAATAAATAATCTACTCAGGTCTGTGACCAATAAAGTCAAGGAGGCCGACCCAGAAATCAGTCTACTGTGACTAAATAAGTGATTTAGCAGTCCATTTCCAGAGATCAGCAGTGCTGTGTGTTTCACTGTCACCGCTGGATGTAAAAAAGCAGCAGCACCCCATCCTGTTTAAGCCCGTCCCCAGCTACCTGTGTAACTAGGCAATGGGAGTCTGAGCCGGGCATACTTATACTGGAAAGAAAATGAAAGCTGAATGTTGAGTCTTGAGAAGAGCCATGGCTGTGAAACACAGAACTGCCGATTCCAAAGGTCAAATAGGAGTACAACCTTGAAAATTTGCCCAGGAGCCATGAGTAAGTGTGGCTCCTCTATTTGAGTTTTGGACTGCACTGTAGCCCCACCTCTGGAGCCACCACTGCCACTGACCCAGGTCAAATAAACTCAAAGGTGTCAGATTGGTTCTGAATTATCACCAAACTTGTGACTTGTTTATCTATTTGCTAATAAAGACTGCTGGGTTCTAAATGATATGAGACCAGATGCACTAAGTGAACAATAACCAGCCAATCAGCTCCAGTCTGACATTTTTCAAACACATGGCCCATGGGCTCTATGCTGTAGCATAAATAGGGCCCATGAGCTGCAACAGTGCTGGCAGCCTCACAAAGTAAAATATAGAAAAATATTGGGCTCATTATAATAAGGCAAATATAGAGGAAAGAGTGGAAATGCAACAATCTTTATCCATATATGATTAGCACATATGATTAATATGTAGGTTAATGTGCAATTTTCAAAATACTACAATTTTCAATATTGTTTAATTTAGCTTTCAAATTCTCAAAAGTATCTAATTTGAGAGTCCACCTAAAATGATACTCCATCCTTGTTAGAAACATTCTGTATAATCTATTTTCCTGTGTTGGGTAGTTGAAAATAAAACAAATGAATATACTAATACAGTAGTTCCCATACTGTGTGCCAAGGCACCCTCTATGGCACCTTCATTCAAGAGAGTTTGGGAAACACTGGACTAATATGTTGGCACACCAGTAGTGTAATGTGGAGTGTTAAGCCGCATACACACTAGATGAATTTTAAAAAGATATCGCTTTGTAGTGTTGCAGTGCCCCTATTGCCATCATCTGTTCATGCAGCTTAATATAACAATATCCTCAGTCACTGCATACATATTAAGGAACCCGTAACAATTAACAATATCACTATGTGTATATGCACAATATCATGCGGCTACAGCCAGGCTTACTGTCGATATCATTATCACTGCCTGGTGTGTACTGGGCATTAGGCTGAGTTTGTATACCTAGAACAACCACATTAGCAATGGGGACCAGCAGTAAGTCAGCAAGTGCATGTACAGACCACAGAGGATGTTGCTGATGACGCATGGGAGCGCACATCATCAGTGACATAGAGCACACACTAGACAATATTAAGGTTTTTGTCGTTCCAACCCATCAGAATCACCAAGATTGTTTAAAATATTGTTTAGTGTTTACCCAGCATTAGATTTCAAGCCATTTGGCATAAAAGTCAATGAAGAGAAGGGCAAACAAAATGCAGAATGTAGAAACTAGTTACACAAGGGAAAGTAACAGAAGCAAGAACAATGAGGAAATGGTAGTAGATCGCTCTAAAGTCAGTAAGGAATTGCAACATAATATATTGATGCACATCACACCTTAATTACAAAAAACTGCATACCCCATATACGCATAATGTTGTTGTTGTTATTATTATTATTATTGTAAGCAATAACACATAATGTAATATTTAAGGTATATAGTACTAGTAAGCCCGCTCAAAGCAAAAGCTTTGAAAACTAGTCTGATACCTTCTGTGTTTGTGCATGTGTGAGAAAGAGATGTAGTTTCACTCTCTGCCAGCAGATGGCAGTGTTTCGGAGACTCACGGACACTAGACATATATATATAGATGATAAGTAATTTTCTACAGTACATAATATATAATTGTTTATATTCTTTAAATGATCAATATCAATTTGGGATACTTTGGGGAGTATAAATCACCCCTGAAAAAAGTTATAATTCCTGTTTCACTGATGTCTTTTATATATTATCCAATTAGGTCACCTGAAAAAAAAAAATCAAATTTTCTCCCGAAAACACTCCAGAGAAATCGTTTCTCAGGGATTTTGCTTTACCTGCAGACATGCGCTGGCTTATCAGGACTAATTGGATCGCCCCCAGCGAGACAATTACCTGTGATCAGTAATTGCGGGTAATTGGATACCGCCCATTGTCTTTTCTTCTCAACTTGTTTGATGAACAATACAAGAAACCCTCAGAAATACATATATCTCAATATCTCTGGCAGATCACTTTGCATG
Organism: Crinia signifera; assembly: GCF_055691185.1. Lineage (NCBI taxonomy): Eukaryota > Metazoa > Chordata > Amphibia > Anura > Myobatrachidae > Crinia > Crinia signifera. The sequence continues at coordinate 208,889,603 of NC_139220.1, forward strand.
CTTTATGACATGCACTGTCACAAAACAATGACACAAGCATATTTTCACATCCAAACTCCTTGACACAATCCATTGGTTTCATAAAATAACAACAAAACCATGCTGGTTATAAAAAACATCAGACATAGTCTAGAATACATGCAAGCCCCGAAATATGTGGTGACCACAGGAGGTCACCATTGTTACATAAACACTGCTTTAAAATGTAATGTGTTACTACTGTTCTGTCCACTGATAAATGTATAGCTACCGTTATCAATTCTAATGATACAGTATATCTGCAAGTCATTTTTAATAGGCGGAAGTATTCATTTATCCAACCCCATTATTTAAGTGGTGCTGCTGACATATAGTAAAGCACAGAACCCAGCCACAGCTTTCCAACAGTTTCATAAAGCACACAACTAACAAGAACTGAGAGATTACTTTGAAGATGATAAAATGTATAATACAATTTGTGGGAGTCTGACCAAATATGTGGAAGAGTAAAGGTCAATTTTTGATGCAACAAATGCAGAGCTCATGTTAATGTTCTGGACAGGTCTGTAAAACATTTAAGGTGCATACACACGGTGCGATTTTAACTATGAATAATTTTGACTATGTACATTTGTTAACTACCGGTAAGTACAATTTGACTAAATACGATTTTGACTATCTTGAAAAAGTCTCTGTTGCTAGGAGACGAAACCCATCGACGCCCCCCTGGTTTCCAGTTATTCCAACTGGCTCTAGAAGAAGCAGACCCTCCAGAATTTTCCTTGTGGATACCTTCCCTCCACCTAAGCCCCAGAGCCACTGATGGTGGCTGCTGATAATCAGTGTAGCAAAGCGGCTTTTTTCTCCACCGCTTTATACATAGGACACTTGGTCATAACATCTAATCCAAGGTGGCTCTGACCCTCCATGCAGGTGAGCTCATTGTGTGCAGTACAATTGGCCCACCACCGTTATTTCTACATATGCTGAAGACCTATTGTAGGTGCATTGAAGGAACATTTCAATTAAGTGCACTCTAACACTTACAATACTCTCTTTATGTCTGCATTACCCTGCTGCTGATATTTATATGAGAAGACCACATTCCTTTCTTTAAATAGCTGGGACACCAGCTTTCTCTAATATTGCTTTATTATAATACATGTGATTTTTGTATATGTACTGTATATTTTTGATATTTTAACTAGATTTAGTCTTGTGCCATTATTGAAAAGGTGGACCTACAATATAATAATAATAATGATAATAATAATATTATTATTATTATTATTAATTTAACTATTGGTGCAAGTGACTGTCTTCTATTTGCTTTTCTTTACAAGCTGGTTGTTTATTTATAGTGCCAGAGGTATGGTGTGACCCATTCACTACCTCCCCTACGATTTCGACTATGTTCGATTTTGACTACATGGGCGAGATTTATTGTGATGACCGTTTTTCCGAAAATGCGATTTTTGCTCAAATCGCCCTGTATCGCCGTTTTTTAAAATAGCATTTTTTCCAGAAATCGCATATTTAATGAGGTGTGTATTCCGGCATGAAAAGTGCGAGAAAGTGCGATGTAGGGCGATTTTCGGGATGAAAAGTGCGATTTTTTAGTCATGAAAAGGTGTGATTTTTTAAAAAAAATTGGCGTGAGGCTGGACGGGTGAAGCCTGGGGGGGACCCTTTTATTGGGGGGGTCCCCACTCCTCCAGGCACCCCGTCCAAGGCTGACCAGCCACGGTGCTCATGGTATGGCCGGGGGACCTTATGTAAAAAGTGTCCCCCGGCTGTGGCATGACACTGCGGGCTGTTGGAGCCCGGTGCTGGTTTCAAAATACGGGGGACCCCCAGATTTTTTGTCCCCCGTATTTTTGGAACCAGGACCGGTCCAAGAGTCCGGGGCTGGTTTCAGAAATACGGGGGACCCCTACGCTTTTTGTCCCCCGTATTTTTGGAACCAGGTCTGGCTCAATGAGCACGGGGCTGGTTATGTACAGGAGGGGGGACCTCACACCAATTTTTTTTATTACTTTTACACATATTTTACCAAAGAACCATACACAGATCACAATGATCTGTGCATGATTCTGACAAAATCGCCATGTTTCTGACAAAATCGCCAGTCAGGATCAGGTCTATTTTTTTTTTGAACTTTAGACCATTTTTTGGGGCGATTTCCAAATTCGCATCTCATTAAAAATGCGAATTGTATATTTTTCAATGGGGAAAACATCTGGATGCGAATTCCGGAGTTAAAAAAAAATCGCACTTTCAGAAAGTGCGATTTCGCGGCAAAAAGTGTGATTTATGCCGCAAATCGACACCCATTAAGTAGTCGATTTGGGGAAAAAATGAAAAAACTTCCATTTTTGCGATAAAAATCGCCAAAAACCCAACATCGATCTCTAATAAATGTCACCCCATATGTCTGATTTTAGCTATGTACGAGTTTGATTATGTACCATTTTGGCTATGTACAATTTTGAGTATACTATAGTATAGATTGTACACTTTCAAGTTAAAATTGTGCTACCTGCACAGTCTATTTTTTTTTGTGATAACTACCCTGTGGGAGTCGCACATCGGCATTGCAAGCTGTATTTGTGTATGTTTTCTACTGATATGGATAGTTAAGGTGACCAACCGTCCTCCTTTACCGAGGACAGTCCTTCTTTTGTAAATTCTGTCCTCCATCGAAAAGTGTCCTCCTTTATTGCCCTTAATAACATTGCTGCGGTGGCGGCGGATTCCATGATCAGACCTCTCTGATCGCACAGTGCTGTTCCTTTCTCTGGCTCTAACAGTAGCTTCTGCACATGTGCAGAAGCACTGTACGAGGCCATAATACCTATTATATTATGGCCGTGTACAGTGTTTCTGCACATGTACAGAAGCTGCTGTTTGAAACAGTAGTTTCTGCACATGCACAGAAGCACTGTACGCAGCCATAATGTAATAGACACATAGGGGCTGCTGCGCCCTCCCACCTGCCTACAGCAGCACCCAGAGGCTTTGAGTCCAGACTCTAGCTAACTGTGCAGCATGCCCAACACAGGCCTCGTCTCAGAGGAGGAGGTAAGAGACAGCTCAGAGCACAGTGAACATATTGGAGATGGGGGCAGCAGAGAATGGGGAAGGTGGGAAGAATAGATGTCAGCAGCGGTGTAGCTTTGTTTGGGGCGCCCCGCCCATCCGTCCGTCCGGCTGCCCCCCGTGCCCCCTCCCCCCATTGCCGCATGCTTACCTGTCCGCGCGTCCTGGCTCCCCTCCTGGCTTCAATAAATTCTATGCAGACGGACCACAATAAAATGGCCGCCCCCATACCGCAGACAGTTTCAGAGAACAGTCTGCTTTATGGGGCGGCCATTTCATCGTGGTCCGTCTTCATAGCATTGATTGAAGCCAGGAGGGGAGCCGGGGCGCGCGGACAGGTAAGCATGCGGGGGATGGGGGCCGGTGGGATTACTATAGCACCGCAGCCCCCCCGGCGCTCCCATATGCACAGCGCCCCCCCCACGATTGCGGGGGCTGCGGTTGCTATAGTTACGCCACTGGATGTCAGTGCTAATATGTTTAAAACGTTTTTAAATGGGAAGATATTTTTTTTTCTTCAAATTTTTTGTGTCCTCCTTTTCATTGTAAAAAAGTTGGTCACCTTAAGATAGTCCATATTGCACAGTGTGTATGCCACATTAACCTGCAATAGCCCTAAATGCCTGCAAATCATACAGTAGCATCCACAGGCCCTAAATGTCTGCAGATCCCAATTAACTCATGATCAAAGTTTTCATACATTTATCATGACGAGCATGGCTCGCCATGCTTCAGGGATGGTGCCCCACTGCGCTCGGCACACTATTTTATTCTCACTCTATGCCCACTTGGATAGTGAAATACCACCATTTAAAAAAAAAAAAAAAACACACGAAAAACTCCTGTTGACTGTATTCATGTTGACCATGTCCATGTCGACCTTATGCGTGTGTCAACGTTACCCACGTTGACCTTTCTTAGGTGTTGACTGTTACTGTCGACCAAGTGACTGTCGACATAGAAATTGTCGACCTAGGGACTGCATACCGCTTGGAATAGTCAGATCTGCTAAGCACTACTGAAGGCCCCAGCTGTTTAGCACTGCAATGCTCACCCATACTATTTCTTGATGGTTTGTCTAATTCAAACAGACAACTGTTAATCAACATTGATGCCCCACAACCCCAGAGACCTTATTTATGCAGTAGGTACATCATTTAGATGCAGGAGCATTGAGGCCCACTCAGCCTGCCTGAAACAGGTAAGTGTTAGTAGGAAAGTGGAAAGCAGCACTGTAGACTTAATAGCCACTACACCAAAGCTAAACGCTGACCTTTATCATACAGTATGTTAGTGACTTTTACTCTAATGAACTAATTTGGGGAACATATAAGAATAAACCCATGTGTTCATGTGTGATGATGTGCACCAATGGTTAGGTAAACCCTAGCAATCTAAACAAATTTACCCAGAAAACTCAAATGCAGTTTTTGTAGATATTTTCTGTTATAAAAACATTAAAAGAAAAGAAAAATCAACTAGTTAACCAATACAGCATTTCTAGATTTAGCCATATTTATCAAACATCCTTAAATTTCAGGGAAACTTTCAAAATAGCAAGTATCAGACTTCTGAGGGAGCCTTATACCGGAACCAGGTACAGACCGAAAATAATTGATTATAGTATTTATGTTACCTCAATATGAGAACACCCCCCCCCCCTCTCCAGACACATACACACTGACTACAGAGGAAACCCCAGAGAGAATAATACATATGACTTCACCTGTGTCCAGGGGCGGATTGGGGACTAAAAGTGGACCTGGAAAATTTCTGGAAGTGGCCTCATGTGGGCGGCAACAAATCAATAATGGGCGGAGCCAACATAACAGTAGGTGGGATTATTACATCACTTTTTAAAATAGGGGCAACAGGGAAAGTGCGCGCCAAAAATTCACAACGTAATGCCGTTGTTAGTGTTAGCTATAATTTTAACGCTAGCCCACAAAGCAACTTATTGCAGACTTTTTTTTTACCGTAATCCTTTATTAAAACATACTACGCCACTCATACATACATACACCGTTCTAATACATACACCGCCACTCTCATACATACATGCATACATACACTGTTCCCATTCATCCATTCATCCCATTCATCCCACCCCTCCCTCACGCTAGTGCACACACCAGACAGCCACTTCTATGGACACCCAAAACCCTGACAATTATTATTTATCTTACTGCTGGCCTAGGATGATACTGCTGCTGATACATGGTGCTCCTGGCCAGTGAGGAAGCTTAACTGCGAAGCGCGTGCCGGCTAGCGGTGCGCAGGCGGTTCTGCTTAGCTGATTGATTTATTATTTTTCATTATTTTTCATATGAATGCATTTTGATTTATGTCTTAGCGGTGTGGTGACTCTATAGCCCTTATCAGGGCTCCTACCCACTGAGTGCTACTAGTAGAGACACCGTACACTGGGTCTCTATCTATACAGAGGGGTATATGTTTGGAGGCTTACATGCCCTAACAGTTCATACTGGGTGTAGAATTAACCCCAGTAATACCATCCTCTGTTAATATCTGCTGGCTCTGTATACCATTTCAACCAGTGTCGAGGTCTCTCCGATATTTTACGGAGTAGACACACTGATTGAATTGTGGTTGCTATAGCTACAGCACTGTCTATGAGCATTAACACAGTATTTGCAGCAGGTATATATAACATGCCATGTAGCGCACCACAGTATGCAAAAAAGTAGAGTGAGTTACTCACCCATCCAGACCCCGCTGGCGGAATAATACCTTTCTCCGCCCTAACAGGGCCACACCAGTGATATTGTGTCAAACCTTCACACCGCTATCTCACAGAGCTCTAATAAACTTATATCGTCAGCTAACACCCGCCTGCCACCCCATTTTTATATGTGTATGTACCCACCCCTGTCTGTTATATGGTTTTAAATTTTCGCAGCCTTTTACTAATAAAATATTAAAAGTTATATTTTAAAATCTTTTCTTTGAGGTGCACCTAACAAAAGGACATTCTTCTCTTTCCCTATATGTCTACAATTTTTGTCCTGAGGTAGCACACCCCTACCAATATGTATCCTAGATTGTTACACAGGGGTCCTCTCTATTTATGAGTCTTGTGCGATCACCCCCAAATCCTCCCCCTTCGGGACTAAAAGTGGACCTGGAAAATTTCTGGAAGTGGCCTCATGTGGGCGGCAACAAATCAATAATGGGCGGAGCCAACATAACAGTAGGTGGGATTATTACATCACTTTTTAAAATAGGGGCAACAGGGAAAGTGCGCGCCAAAAATTCACAACGTAATGCCGTTGTTAGTGTTAGCTATAATTTTAACGCTAGCCCACAAAGCAACTTATTGCAGACTTTTTTTTTACCGTAATCCTTTATTAAAACATACTACGCCACTCATACATACATACACCGTTCTAATACATACACCGCCACTCTCATACATACATGCATACATACACTGTTCCCATTCATCCATTCATCCCATTCATCCCACCCCTCCCTCACGCTAGTGCACACACCAGACAGCCACTTCTATGGACACCCAAAACCCTGACAATTATTATTTATCTTACTGCTGGCCTAGGATGATACTGCTGCTGATACATGGTGCTCCTGGCCAGTAGGCGGAGAGAAGGAGTACTGCTGGAAGTGACACCGTCTCCCTGCATATGGTGCCGCTGGCAGTGGGGCGCATAGACGCAGGTGCTGGCGGCAGAGGAAACTGCTTCCTGTGACAGCTGCAGGCCAGTTCCGCACTGCTGCTGGTGGGAGGGGCACATTATGCTGCAGCGCTGCTTGACTACTGACCGCCCCCTTCTTCTTCCGGAGCTAGCAACGGTTTTTTTTTTAATTGAGGAAAATGTTTAAAATAATTAGATGCATGGTGCAGAGGGGGTGTTTGCTGGGCCTGCAGGCCCCTGGAACAGCTGGGCCGATACCTGTACCCTCTAGAGTTACGCCATTGGGAGGTGCTACAATCATGCGGGGTGTCATTAGGAGGTGCCTCTGTGGCCCCATGCACATGCTTATGTATGACTGTCACACTCCAGAGGAGATGAAAAGGTGGGGACCGGGTTTCAGGGCAGTGTGCACTGTTTAGGGACAGCTGGGTAGTGGGAGGAGGCAGGGCATCCGACAACATAGCAGGGAGAGAGAACAACAAGCAGGAGGAGGCGGGCCTGCATCTAGTAGTAGCAGGGCCCTGTGTGCAGCGCTGCCACTGATCTGCGACAGCTGGGGACTCATATTTTTATTTTATACATACATCCAAAAACCATGGAGAGGGTGGGAGGAGGTGGGGCAGCGGATAACAGCGCAGCTGGGAGAGAGGACTGCTACTGGATTAGACAGCCCCGCCTCCTTCTGCCCGCTGTGCTCCTCCCTCCCGCTGTTCTCCTCTCTACCAGCTGCGACTGCCCCGCCGCCTCCTCGAGCCCTCTCCATGTGTAAACTAAAATCTAGGTATAAAATAAAATGTGCCGAGCGCAGTGTGGCAGGCGGTACCGTTTGGTGCTGTTAATGTCGACATTCGGGACAAAAAAAATGTGAAAACAATGCTTCTGTCGACACATGAATGTCATAAAGTGCATTTTTTAAAGGATTAAGAGCAGGAGATCAATATGAAGCACTAGTTGAAAAAGGTCACCAGTGGGTTCTCCTGAAACTCCCTTATCTTTCCTTAACTCTTTTATTGACAATTGTAACATACTATCTTCATTCAATTATGTGTGTAAAAGGAAACATGAAGGAAGTCATCTTCCTCTCTAATGACTCTTGGATGACTATTCCTGCACTAAACTGGGCTATTCAACTCTGTAGAATTGTTCTACATCAGCCTCTAATACTCACTCATTGCAGGTAGACAGACCTACATTTCTGCAACCCTGACGTTATGGGGGCTACTACACAACCAGCAACAATAAGGAAACATCTAACAAGGTCCAAATATCTACATCTACCACTACACTCCCTTTAATAATAGTCTAACAGCACCCCCCTTCAGCATAATGAAAATTGGGACCTGCTGCACCGGGGGGGGTGGGGGGGCTACAATTCAAGTGGACAGGATCTCGGCCAGAGGGGGCATGACCTAGTGTCGCAACCGCTCCATTTTCCCCACTTTCAGGGCATGTCCAGCGCTCCCCTGGTAGCAGTACAGACCCCCACCCTCTCAGCTCCCTTCCTGCACTAAAGGGATGCATGGCATCTCTTCAGCAATCACTGGCACCCCCCAGCAATGATCTCCGGCTCTGTGACCACGGGAGAGACAGTGGGATAGTCTTCAACTGATCACCTCATATGCAACCAGCCCTTTCAATAATCACCTCACAGAACCCCCTTTTCATTAAACAACTCACAGCAGTGTTTCCCCTCCTCTCTTCAATAAACACGTGGCATCGCAAGCCACTCTGTGCCAGCAAATTTGCCTTATTATACTCCTCCTTTTCCTGGGCTTCCTCTCACCTTTCAATTAAAGGCTTTTATTGCTAACAGTCTCCTTCCTAGGATGGGCCCTCTCAGGCTCTGCCATTCCTTGGAATGTCACAAAGAGAAATTTTGCATTGGGAATTATATTTTAAAACGAATACATGTTTCACAGTATTTACAGAGCGCAAATCTCACAGCTAGACTACAAATCTCGTCAGCTTCTGTAGTGTTAAGTGATGCGCAACCAAGCTGTAATAGCAGCTATGCTATTGTCATGGTGTTATTGGTGACAAACTATAACCACACAGTACATTAAAAGAAGAGGAGAAAATCTGATATTTTGGTGTTAAAATGCAGAGGTGAGATGAGTGATGATTCTATCACCCAAAAAATGTATTTTGTTGAAAAATACACTCATTAATAAAAAAAAACTTTGCTTCAAGGCCCTTCCAGGGGGAGGGGCCCTGAAGATTTAGCTCCATTAGTTTCATCATAGACCCACCCCTGACTCTGTGTGGGAAATTTACTAAGATGGGAGTTCTATTGATTATCTTCTAGAAGTTGCTAAATAAATAAGTAGATTCTGATTGATTGCCCATAGCAACATCCCATGTAAAATAGATCTCCCATCTTAGTAAATTCCCCACTGTGTGTCACTCAGATTTCTTGGCAACACCAAGTCATTTATTAGTGGAGCTTTCTTCTTCATACATCACTCTAGGATATCTTCTCTGCGCAATTGTGCTGAGCGTTTTGAGCGATTTTCGGCAGAAAATCGCCCAGTGTGTATGCCCCAGAGATTGCCGACTAGCGATGATGCTTACATTTGGATATACAATATGCGGGACTGATAACTATATCAATGCCATAGCCTCTTGTGGAACTTTCCTAATTACCAAGTAGAGGGAGGGGAGCTTGAAGCGGCGGGGGTGTTGGTGTGGGGCACCGCTCACATGGCTCCAAGTGTGGGGGGGGGGGAGCTGCTACCATGCCGCCCTCCAGTGGCCGGCGCCCGAGGCAAATGCCTAAGGCTGCCTAGTGGTGGCGCCGGCCCTGAGTAGCAGTAACACAACAATATACCTACACATAAATACTACATCGAGCCCAGGATACCACATTTTCATTTGCAGATTCCAGGATGGGGGGGGGATGTCCAAATCTGACTTGCAGGCTTGCGCTCATTTTATTTCTCAGATTTCAGGCCTACACAGCCTCTTTATATGCCATCTGCACCTTATATACCTTGGAGTACCTTCATGTCCCTTATATGGCTCAGGGCCCCCTCTTGCCTTTTACATCTGAGCATCATCTTGCCCCCTTTATATGCCTCAGCAGCCAATCAGTCATGCCTATATATGCAAGCATTAGAGCTCTCTTTGTCCCTTTATAGCTTCACAGCCCGCTCATGGCTGGTGAAGAATACAAACATACAGTAGTGGTAGAACAAGTGTGCTGGCCAGTGTGACATTAGAAAGAGGTAAACAAATCAGTGCACCAGGTAAAGTGGTTTGTATAGTGTTGGGTAACTACAAGTATCAGCGATTTTGGAATACTGTGGCCCTTCATGAAACAGAGGGTCACCACTTGGTTCACCTTTTGTGCACATTACGTTGATAATTACAACTGAAATTAATATTTTATCTTTAAAGGTTTGTCAAGCTGGGATTCTCCTCTGGTATAGGTTTTTTAGTAATATAAACTGCACTATATAAGAGACCAAAAGTGAAGTGCAAGAGATATAAGGTGTCGGCAAAGCAACATTTAATGAGGTTGGTTTCTTCTCAACAACTCCAAAGCGTTAACAACAAAGCATTGTATTATACTTTTTAATTTGCAATTTTCCTTACATCCATGTGAAATGATAATGTCAGACATGAATAGAGCACGCAAGCTAAGAGAAAGAGAGAGAGATTGTGTGATTCAGAATGCTGAAAAGAGGAGAACTTGCCGTTCACAGAACGTTGTGCTTTGACAAGCTGACAGTCGGAATATTTTTCAGAACCCGTTCTTTCATTTATAATTCATCCTGTAGGAAAAGTCTTTAATGCTTTTCTTACCAACCCGCAATGCATTTTCAGCAAATAAAAAGCACTTAGCTATTGTACATTGTCTCTCATTAAATGTTTCTTTTTCGAGAAAAAAACACCATAGACAAGAGTGGGCCTCATTTATGAGAAGCAAAATGGCTGATAAGCAGTAGAAAAAAAAAAAAAGTCTTTGGTGGTGCCACCACGATTCCCGTTGGCATAACTAAATTTGCATTAGAACTCAATGGTTATGGAGCAAGATGGCTGCATCTGTGGAGAGGCTAATGCTTGTTCAGACAAATGGGAGAAGCTGGATTGAGGGAATTCCTTGTACAGTCTGGAATAAGTGTGACAGTATGCCTGCTTTTATGGACACCCTTGCAAAAGAAAAGATTATAATTTGAGTACAGAGATGAAACGAAAAAGGTGGTGGAGTGTGTCCATTTTCACTATACTCTTAAAGCAGCTGGTAGACGCATATCTCAAAAGACATAGGCGTTTCTTTACCAAGAGTTACCTATTCATATTCAGCTGGTGGTTTAAATCTAATGACTGAGTGGTTGAGAAGGTTTAACTACAACTTCTACCAGGCTCCGTTGCTTGGATGAGACTTTTTATATCCTGTATGTCTATTATTTATGTATGCACTCTTTATTTCACATACTCTCTACCTTCAAACATATAGTAGGGACCTCCATTCTTATAATTTCACCACTTTACTATCCCTATTCTTTATTGTGATGCCCTGGGGGGGTCCTTGGCTGGATCGTGTTTCGGGGTTCCCTGCGTCCCAGGTGGTGACCCCAGAGTGTTAGGGACCTGCTCGACAAGAGGTGACCTGGACGATTGGTGGGCTGGCCAATATCACTGGCCAATGATATTCCAACAACCTCTTATTATATATTATAATGTAATGATAGCATAGTGCATTTGCACCCTCTCTCTCTGTGTTACCCAATAGTGCTCTTGGATTTTACGACAGGGTGAAAAGAAAATTTGCTACAAGACTAACGCTTTCCCTGATTGGAAAATAACCTAGAAAAGAGTTGTTGGGTATATAAGAAAGCCTTGTAGAGCTTAATTTTTGAGGTATATGACCAAAGAATTGGAGAATCCTGTCAGGTTGGGCATATATTCGAGAAATTCAAGAAAAAAGCATAACTGGAAACTGGGATCAGATCTGTTCAAAGTCTTTCAGCTTTGAATCTAAGCATGGAGAAGAACGGAGGAGTATCACTGACTCCAGCGGAACAGCTGCAGAGAGCATAAAATTTGGTAGAGGAGAGCTGACCGCCTAAACCACAGTAGCATAGGTACTGATCAAGAGGACAGTAGTATCAGTGGAGTTGGTGAGGGGTCTCAATCTGAAGCTTAAGGAGTTAAGTATTTTTGACCTACAGCTGCCATTCGGAAAGAGAGACTTTCAGTGAACCACAGACATACTGTCCATATGCTGCAGTCACAGTATTTCAGCAAGTGAGCAGCTCAAAGCGATTTCTGCACCTGAGTAACACAAATATTATTTTATTAAGGCATATAGAGCCAGTTCAGCTGTAAGTGTAAACCAAAAAAGTGCTTGTTGCCTATAAGTAACGCAAAGAGACTTTTAGTGAGGCACAGATATCTGCAGTTCAGTAACAAGTGTAAAGTGTCTTTTTAGGGTATTACACAACAGAAAATACCAGAAACAACAGTAACTAAAGAAAATCCTAAAATAGAGAATTGTCCCTATAAAAGTACAGCTTGCAGAGTTATCCTTAGTAAAGTACAGCTTATCGTAATAAGACCCTGGTCCACCAATTCTAAGAAGTGCACCATGAAAAAGTGACTATACTATAAATTCAGCATTGCAAATCTTGCCCTAATCAAACTCTAAATTTTACTATGAAGAGTGAGTTTTGGGGTGACTGAAAATCAAGAGTTGATACTTCTGTGGTGGAATAGTAAAGAATTTGTGAGGATGTGCAACAGAAATGATTTAGTGTTAGGTGAAGGAAAATGGGGAATAGTGACATTATTTTCAGTGATATTATTATTATTATTATTATTATTAGATATTAACCTGATCGAGCATCTGTGGGATGTACTGGCAAAACAAAGCCTGCAAAAATTGGTCAGGAATGGTTTGAGAAATTCACCAAAGAGTTCAAGCTGTTGACATGATCTCAATCCATTCAAGAATCGGTAAGATTTGCTAGATCTTGGTATGGGATATAAATGTAAAATTCTTTAAGGGAATGTGGATTTGGGTATCTGTACTAAGGGCCTTATTCTGATTGACTCGCTAGGCTGCAAAATTTGCAGCCTTGCAAGTCCATCAGATGTCGCCCTCCGCCCACAGTGCCAGTGTCCTTGTATGTTAACTTATCGGATGAGAGAGCCCATAGTTAGTTCACAACACCTCAAAGTTAAAAAAAAAGATTGAGACACGTTTTAAAAATTAAATTATGTAAATTGTGCAAAACCTGTCATCCCTCAGTTCAGTTACTGGTCTACAGCTGTACATCTGATTGCCTACATGTTTTATTATTGTCAGCCACCAGTACTGGGTTTTGCCTATAATTTTGACCATAAATAATTTGATGTGGTCCTGGACCACCATCCTGAGACACTTCTACAAGAGTCCCAAGGCACCCCGGGGTACCTAGGCACGTAATTTGGGAACCAAGGTCTTAGGTGCTTCTACAATAAATAATTGCAATTGTGGGCTTCAGGCTACATTTAAAGTAATATGTTTGTGTTTTTTTCTGTTAGGTAAAAATTCTACTAACTAAAAAATGGAACTAAACACAAAGACACAGTAAGCACTGTGCTAATCACTGGCCTGTGCAGCGCAGAGAGTACGAGGAGGAGCTGGGACCCCACAGAATAATTACCAAGAAGAGCTAAGTCCGACTGCTTTTGTTTGATTCTTCCTCCTCTAATATAGTTAATGCTAACTGGATATGGAGATAGCAAAATATTCCACTTAATTCTGCTTCTGCTAGTGTATTTTCACCACCCATATAATGTCATAGTGCAAAACGGGCCTCCACGGTTAACACCTTGATTCATTCTCCCTTTCCAAAATGTACAGTACAGTATGTTATTTAAATGCCTTTTCTAGAAAAGCATTCACAATTCCATGTGGTAACAAAATCCATAAAAAATCATGTTGCCTCAAACAACAAACTACGCAGTTGTCAATATTCTAAACATTGACTCTAAATTGGTGAGTTGACTGACAAGATAAACAGAAAAAAAAACAGAAAAATCTAATTCTATATGCCTAGCATTTCTTTAATCTCCACTGCATTTATTCAGATTTGCTGTAAAGCACAATGAGCATCGTGTGGCAACATAAATATGGAAACTAATAGGCAGACAAAGTCTGTATCTGTGTGACATATTCTACTGTATTGTATTTCACCACTTTCAATAAAAAAGAAGACAACACAATCAAATTAGGACAGACGTATTGATCCAACACATGTCAAGTCATATAATATTAACACTATAAATCCACTACCACCTGAAAACTGTTAACCACCCATCCATTCAAATAGTGTTGGGAATTTATGCTTTTTATGTGCAGTGTCCTACAGAGAGAAGGTGGAGGGGTTTGGATATCTCCCTCTAGCCTGCTGCTCTGAATAACCGGGAACGTTAAAGACAAGCCTTGCGCTAAGGTGGGGAAATGGGGACAATCCAGCAAATCAGGAAGCACTGGGCATTCTACTATTGTGACATCACCATGTGTCGCAAAGCCAGACCTCCATACAGGCACCTCTTACATTATAATTGTGTTGAGAGGTATGCTGCTGTATATTTTGCACTGGCTTATAATGACCAAACTGTCTTTAAATGTATCATGTACAGATATATCTGTTTGGTGTGAAATGGGTTTTGTGCCATACATCTCACTACACATTTTCACAAAATAAGCAACAGAATTACAATTGGGAGCCATGGACTGTGTCAGCCTGGGAGACATGGACTTTATCGGCCTGGGAGCCGTGAACTGTATTGGCCTGGGAGCCATAGACGGTAACTGCCTGGGAGCCGTGGACTGCATTGACTTGGGAGTTGACGCCCATGTTGACTAGGGAGTCGATGACGGGATAGATGGTTTGGGAGCCAGTAGTGATCTCTGCTTGGTGGTGACTGGAAGGCACAGACTACAATACGTCTAATGGAAGTTGCAAATGAAGATAGCTGGAAGATAGCCTGGCAGACAAAGGGTTATCCAGGGAGCTGGTTAGCAGCAGCAGCAGCAGCAGCAGATCACAGGTGCACTGAGACAGGTAATGCTGGAATAGGGAACCTGGAGCCTAGAACACTGATTTCTGGGTAATCACTCAGGGATAGAAGAGTTGTTCAAGGCATGGAGGAAGTGCCAGGGGCCTGACCTATATCCCCCCTGCCTGTCTGTGTTTGAAAGCCAGTCGCACGATCAAGTGCACAGGTATGAGGATCAAGGTCACAGGGAAATCATTGGAGCAAAACTGTCATGTGACTCCAAGTGGGACATCACACCATGGTGAGTGACTGAGTACAGCGCTGATCAGGGACTTGCGTCGCGATACGGGTGCAGACGTGCGCCGCTATTCCTGAAACCAGGGGCCAAATGTAATAGGGTGAGAGTTTCAGAAATTGAGAGATTTTGGGAGAGTTTTCCAATGTTTTTTAAAGCAGCAATCAATTACCTGGCAAAATCAACCTGGTTTTGCAGTGTAATTGATTGCTGCTTTAAAAAAAAGGGGAAAACTCTCCCAAAATCTCTCACTTTCTTAAACTCTCACCCTATTACAATTGGCCCTAGGTTTTACACAACCTTGAACATACCTTTGACTACTTTGAACACAATTACCTCAGTCATGTATATATATATATATATATATATATATATATATATATATATATATATATATATATATATATATATATATATATATAAAGACCAAAAAGACACACTCTCCAGACTGTTTGATGCAAAATAAAAAGCTGTGTATTTGTATTCACATAGACATCAAATGTAAAAAGAAGGGTACTCAACGTTAGCGTTTCAGTCCATAAAGGACCTTCCTCAGGAGTTAGGCAACAAGGGCATCCATTTGGGGTGAAGCACAGCGTGGACCACACAGCAGGTTCCTACAGCCTGTGGTCCACGCTGTGCTTCACCCCAAATGGATGCCCTTGTTGCCTAACTCCTGAGGAAGGTCCTTTATGGACTGAAACGCTAACGTTGAGTACCCTTCTTTTTACATTTGATGTCTATGTGAATACAAATACACAGCTTTTTATTTTGCATCAAACAGTCTGGAGAGTGTGTCTTTTTGGTCTTTATATACATGGACTTTGTTTCTTGTAAGGAAAGTTCTGGACGTCACCCCAGCGGTTAAATATTTTTTGTATGGAGTGCGATCTTATTGCATATATATATATATATAGAGAGAGAGAGAGAGAGAGAGAGAGAGAGAGAGAGAGAGAGAGAGAGAGAGAGAGAGAGATAGATAGATATGTCCAAGATACGACATTAAATGGGGAAAGAGCACTTTCCAAAATCTCATAAAAAGCTTTGAGTTTAATAAAAAAAAAATGATAACAATAAAGATTTACTGAACCTGTGGGTTCTGTTCCTTCCAAAGTTTTGGTCCCATGTAAGGGACCTTGCTCACAAGAAACACAGTCAAAAAAAGAATAATAATATAACCATCTGCTGTCAACAAATCTGCCAGGGAACTGGAGCCTGTCAGGAGCCTGCCCTTAAGGGCACCCCACTCACAACGATTGGTGAGTGCGAGTGCAGGTTTATGGATCTTGTCTTGCTTATAAGTGCCCTCTCTTCAAACCATATACGTATCCTACCCTGGACCTATAGTAGCTACACTCTAGCGTGAACCGGTCCAAAGTAGAACGTTATGGAAACACAGATAAATGCAATCAGACACAAATAGGTGACTACATTGTTGGTGCAAAATAAAAACAGAACAGCATTTATGTTGCAGTCAGTTATAGGGGAGGGGGGGGAGTTGCACTAAATATTAATTATTTTACACAAATGTGACTATTAGGCTAACTCCATCTTAAAGGAGGACATCCCACCCATGTCCGGCGTAAGGCTTCTAGGTAACCTAGGCAAAACTTCACCCTACTGCCCTACTGCAGGGCCGGATTTGTGCCTAGGCCCGTGAGGCACGGGCCTCAGGGCGGCACCAATCGAGGGCGGCACGGCAGGCTGTCATGCTTTTAAATAGCAGCATGGCAGAGCAGGTGGATAGCGGCAAGTGACAAGCGCCGCCGCCGGCATGATTCATCATATGTCGGCGGCAGCGCCGCTCGTCACCCACCGCTGCCCACCCGCTCTGCCATGCAGTGTACACAGTAAATCATCTCACCGACTTCTCATCCTATGGTCCCCCTGTGCGTCCGGCTCCGCCGCTGGATTGCTGAGGCTCACTGCCGCCGGCGCCCATTGGCTGCTGTGTTCACACAGCCTATTGGCTTCTGTGCATCCAAAGGGAAGGGAAAGCAGCTGAGCGGCGCGAACCTCCCTGCACTCTCAGTCAGTGTAAGAGAGACAGAGAGAGACTGCAAATACTCTGACTCCCGGCCACCTTCCCTCCGGGTCTTCCATACAGTCCAGACTGCTTTAACATTTTTTGAGGTGGGCTACAGTTAACTTTGTATATATATATATATTATGTGTTTGGTGGCTGGCTAGTGCTTAAAATATATAACTGACGCCCGGTGGCTTCCAAAAGCTCAGGGAGATAGGATAATACTGGTGGGTGGGTGGCACTCGTAGCCTATATAGTGTGCAAGTCACCTTGTGCAGACGCCGACTTCCCGCTGCGAAATGTTTTATCTCTAGGCTAATTTTACTAGCAAGTTGGGACTTAACTTAATAATGATTACATTAAAATGGGGGGTGGGGGGGGGGGGGCGGCCAAAAATTTTGTGCCTAGGGGCGGCCTGACCCCTAAATTCGCCCCTGCCCTACTGCTCAAGCATGGCTGTCCTTACAACATGAACAGTGTGTTTTGAAGATCAGGCTGGAGAAGCATTGTTATAAGTGCAGCCACATAGTGCAAAAAGTATAGTTGTATGTGGATAACTACTGTATGTGTATGATAGAGTATAACTCGCAAAATACCTGTATATACAATTCTTCAAATTAATATTATTAACCTATTATATTTGATATTTATATAGTTATATTTCTTGAAGTGTTGGTATAATGCTTGGATCAGAGCTGGACTAAGGGGGGGGGGGGGGGGCGCGACCAGGGGGTATGTTACCCCGGGTACCCCATGTCTGAGGGCCCCCTGAGTGGCATGCTGTGTGTGTATTGTATGTATGTATGTGTGTGTGTGTGTGTGTGTGTGTTGAGTGGAGTATATATATATATATGCAGTGTTTGTGTATGCATACATGTGTGTAGTGTGTGTGTGTACGCTATGTTTGTTAACTTAGTCTTTAGATTCCGCCTTCTTTTAAGTACAGGCTGTGGCTTGGAACACTATAATAGAACTAGCTTCCAGAAAACCAAAATGACGAAACAACATAACAGCGATGTCAGCACTGGCGGCTTTGTGTGCCAGAATGGAGCAACACTTTAATTTCTCTTTCGGGCACCATCTAGTGGCCGCCGGCACACACAGTACTTGAATTCCCCTTATATAGGTGAGGAACAGTTTTAGCCTTTGATTTTATAGGATGATATGGGTTCTAGTTAATGATGCCGCAGAGAAGCTTTAAAAAATACTCTATGAATGTTATGCTACCAGCAAGGACAACGTTGACTGTTTAGTCTACTCATTTGGCAGGCATTGTTATCCCTACTACTATTACTGAATAACAGTGACCACTAGTAACCACTGAGGCAATAAAACACTCTGTTTACCCAATATACCTCTCATGGCTCTTTTACTTTCAGAAATATTAGAATTTGTAACCCTGTCCCATTTCCACAGCATGATAATGTACTGTTCCTGTTTTTACTCCACTTATATATATATTTTAGAAGGTTTTTTTCAACTGGAAGCAGGGAAAATAGTACATTCATTAACACACTGAGGAAATGGGTATAGTGCTATTAGAAATGTGCTTTTCAGCAAATATGAAACTGGGTGGCGAGATATACTGTACCTTCCACTAAAGAATATAGAATTTAACTCAACTTCCATTAAAGAATATAGAATTTAACTCAACTTCCACTAAAGAATATAGAATTTAACTCAACTTCTGGTAGCTCAGAAGATGTGGAAAATAAAAGGTTTTGTGAGGAGGAAAAGGTTGTGCCCCCTTTGGGAAAACATTTCATGTGCCTATATCAGAGGTTCCCAATCTTTTTTGATTCAGGGCACCCTAGAGAATCAGAATTTTTTTCACGGCACCCCTAGGTCCAAAAAAAATGAATTAGATTGGGTTTATATGCGATTCGGCAGTTATGTGGTAAAGGGCAGGGTTTGCTTCTGTTTGTACACATTCTATGATTGCCAGCCACCAGCACTGGTCTTGCTCATAAATAATTAACTATTCATAATTTAAGTTGGTCCTGGACCACCAAGCCGCGGCACCCCTGCATGTGTCCCGAGGCACCCCAGGGAGCCACGGCACACAGGGGCAGATTTATTAAGCTTGGAGAAGAGATAAACTGGAGATAAAGCGGAGAAAAGGTAAAAGGAGATAAAGCACAGCCAATCAGCTGTGTTTGAAAAAGACAGTTGGGAGTTGATTGGCTGGTGCTTTATCTCCTTTTACCTTTTCTCCGCTTTATCTCCAGTTTATCTCTTCTCCAAGCTTAATAAATCTGCCCCACAGTTTGGGAACCACTGGCCTATATATTGAAGAAAGAGCACTATATAAATACAATTATTTTTCTTCTTTATCCTCTTCTTCATCATTATTATGTTTCTGCATGTGGGTACTCTTACAAATGACTAGGGTAATTTAGACCGGATTCTCAGGATTTCCCAGTAAAACACTGTAACGTAGCGTTTTATATACAGAAACAGCTGCAGTCACACATAGAATGTAGGCATGCTGCATATAATTTTAATCAGAAGAAGCTGATTTGCAAACAAATTGCATTGTAATGGAAAAAGTAATAAACTAGACGCTTTATGCATAATGTGACTTGTTGCACATGGAGTACAGATGTATGTGGACACAGCTGTACACTCAGAAATTACCCTCATACTGAGGAACCATGCTAAACTACAGTATTTAATGAGCATTTCAATGACTTGGACAGAGGGGTAATTTTAAATATAAGTTTATTGAAATTGCAACTACAAAAAAAAAAAAGAAAAAAAAAAAAATTGTTGATAGAACCAAAACTCCTAGGTGAATACCAATGCATAAAGATACATATTATGGGCACATACATTCTTTAACCCTCTGAGTGTCAACAACTCTGTGTAGGATGTGCAAAATATCTGCTAAAAATGCCAGCATCGTTCACATTTGTTATATAAATTCAAATAAAAAAATGCTGTGTAAAAAAAGATTATTTCCTATATAAGGTAAACATTGCAGGACATTATGATGAATAACAATGTTTGCTTGGAAATTTTCACACCTACTGTATTTTGACAAATTCACTTGGGACTCAAAGGGTTAAGATGGAGAATATACAAATAATTTACATAACATACATATAAAAATGTATGTCACAATGTATTATGTCATGTTCCTGTCTCTTACACTTTTCTCTAGTAAATATTCATTCAGAAGTTCAAATTCTGATCCACTGGAACAATTAGTATTCCTGATGAGCCGAAGGACACTTGTTTAAAGAGAACGATAATGCTTTGTGACAATTTTTCATGGTATGTGCCACGGAAATCAAAAACTATCCTACACATAATAAAAGACTTGGTCCTGACAAAGAAATACACAAGACGTTAGAGTTGAGCTATTACCAGTCTACTGCTGAGACTGAGAAACTCTCAGACTGTAGTTATAGGGAGAAAGTGTATGGCGAAATGGTACATGTTGTTAAAACAGTTTGGGGTAAAACTTATGACAAACAAGTCAAAAATGACAACCGTGTGCATGACAATAGCCGGGTGCGGTATAGGGTTCAGACAGTTGGGATCCCGACAGTCATTAGCCCGATGTCAGGATCCCGACTGGCCGGACTCAGACAGCATGGCGAGCACAACAAAGCCCTTTGTGCGCTCGCCATGCTGTGGGCACGGTGCCCAGCTACGCTCGCCACCTATTCTATTCTACCTCTATGGGGTCATGGACCCCCACCCGGGAGAATAGTCTGTGGCCGTCGGGAACCTGTCTGCCGGTGTTTTACCAGTCAGGATCCCGATGTCGGGTAAATGACTGTCGGGATCCCGACTGTAAGGACCCCGTCTGGCACCCCAATAGCCTTCATACAACTGCCTATGTTTGTTTCCTGTTGAAGACAGCACTGCACTCCCGTTTGTATTCCATTCACATGAGCTGTGCGTTTGGCCAGTGTGCTGACTGTGGACAAACTCTGTACATTGATCCCTTTGTAAACTCCATTTAAGGGTTTTGAAACATAACTGGGCTTATGAGCTGCCATATGAGGGCTAGGGGCGGAGGGCAGGTTCCAGACTGTGCACTAGTTTTATGCATTGTTAGGCTGGGACCACACATAGCAGCGCAGGGGGTCACATGACATCAGCACCCGCCTCCTATTCGACCATCTCCTTATGAAATAAAAGTCAGTGTTCAATTGATTTTATTACCGAAGGTGAGAAAAATCATTCGATGGTCAGCGATAGAGATGGGCAAAACGGGTCACTAGCGAGAGCTGGGATCCAGCAGATCAGTCAGTGAAAAGATCCATATCTTTTTTAGGCTAATCAACGGTTCACTTTGAAAGAAGGGGTAATTTGTTAATAACGAAGCATACTTTGTCTTACAATCATTTATTCCCATTATTATTATTATTTTTTTTTTTTAAACATTGAGCTGAACAAATAAGAACATACATAAACGAGTAAAACACTGATTGATGGCTGGGTGCAGAATCGCCATCGATGGCAACCATCGATGGCGTCTGCACCGATGGCCATCCCTAGCAGCAGCAGCCTTATTATTCTTTATTTTACTTGCAGTAGCAGCACTGAACTCAGTCTCCGGAGTCAGTATATCTCAGCTGCCACAGGTGGCAGTGCTGAGATCAGACAAATGCATTGTAAATAAAAACGAAACTGAAAGTAAAAGAACGACGGATCACCTTTTTGGGATCGGCGGCTCAGTCGTTCTTGAATGGGAGCCGTCTCAAAGATTTGATTCGTTCGCGAAAGACCCATCTCTAGTCAGCGACCATCAAATGATTTCTCTCCTCTTCGGCCACATTCCAGGGGATGTGTTCTTGTATGCCAGGTAACTATTGGCCTTTATGCAATGCTAGATACTGTAACATGTAATGGCGGAATACCAATGCTGATTTCACTCCAATTCAGAGACAGTGCATTGTATGTCCACTTAGTAAGAGGACATCCCAAATGCACTACTGTAACTGCAAAGAAAATACTACCATGTACACTGTTTAAACTATATTTTTTGTGCCAGGCTTAATAAAAAAAGTAATTGTAAGTGCTAAGTAGCTGGTATACTGGGGCTGACCCCAGTATACTATCGTGTAACATTATCCAGGTGATACAAAGACAGAGCTGCCAGCTGTTTTATAAGTAATTGAAATGTATTTTAATATAAATATCATATATTCAATCTAAAAATATTTTGCTTTAGTAGAAAGGTTACAGATGTTGTGGAGTTAAATGGGAAACCTAGATAGGCTATTTAATTACTATTCATCACTACATGTTATGTCAACCCCGCAGCATTTGGAGGATACAGTATGTTTTTTTTTTGCGCACCACCTTAGAAAACACAGCGACCTCACACATTTCTCCAATATGCTCCTTTGTGGCTCTGCTTTGTTAGACCAGAGAGGATAACAAAGCGACAAGTGTCCTTTATAGAGACACACACAAAAGGAACAGCTAGAAGAGTGTCTTCATCTTTTGGCTGAATACTCGGGGCTAAAAATTCTTCAGCCAAATTTTCACTGTCTCCAGAATCACAGCACCAAACTCACAAAAGAGACTGGCGTCATCTAACCTTACGCAACATTAATCAACATCCCCAGCTTACAGCTCTCCTAATAACTAATAACTCACAGGGTTAAGCAAGGCACAAGCGCTGTAACTGCAAACAAGAAACGCAGAACAATGGCACACATGCGTCAACCTTTCCCATGACGTTTAACAAAATCAATTCAAGCAAGTCTACAATGGCCCTGGAACAAGTACATGGTAGAGTGGGGCAGATGTATTAAGCTTTAGAAAGAAATAATGTGAGGGTTATAAAGAGTGATAAATGTCCTGCCAGTCAAGTCCTAACTCATTTTTTCAAACACAGCCTACAACATAACAGTTAGGAGATGATTGGCTGGATGTTTATCACTCTTTATCACCCTCACGTTTATCTCTTTTTTTAAGGCTTAATACATCTTCCCCAAAATCGTTAAAGTGAACTTGGGTTCTCTCTCCGCAATTTGAAATACTGTTTTATTTATTGTTGAATATTTATTTAAGGTTTAAGCATCTTTTAGAAAATGTATATATATATATATATATATATATATATCCAGCCAATGGACCGGCACTTCCCATGAAGAATTGATGTAAGCTGCGTGCCTTTGTAGATATAAATACACAGCAAGGTTCCGAGACTCCAAGTGTCACCCAGGAACAACACGTCACTGCAGCAAGTTGAAAAAATACTTGAAAATTTATTGCATAGCCTCAACGGCTCGTTTCGGGGTTATTACCCCTTTCTCAAGAGGCAAAAGCATGTACAATGTGTCAAACAAAGATCTATCTTAAATTGGTGCCACTCGCTCACGCCGGTATTATCCAACAAGCCAGAACACCTGTGCACCCACAGCAGTGGCGCACATGTCTCAAACCCACGGCGTCACTACCATGGTAACCCAGCGCATCGTGCGGCTATCAATACCAGCGGTATCTCCCAGCTTTCCCGCATCACCGCCCCCTTGCGTCAGGGGGCGGCGAATAGTCTGAAGGGGTCTAAAAAGGGGTCTAAAAAGTCTGAAGAATATAAGGTATCTTCTTCCCCTGAAGTACGCCTGAGGATGATCTATACTAATACCTTTGATACGGGGGCACACAGTAGTAAAAAGAAACTGTCTAAATTGTGGTCGATTATTGCAACAGACTCAGCATTCTCTGGGGTGAGTCCAGTGCCGCCGATGTGTGCGTATAGACGGGATCGTAACCTCAAGGACTTACTAATGAGACCCTTAGTACAACCTACTAAACCTACAGGCAACTGGATTCCACAACCTAAAAATGGTTGCTTTAGATGTAGTGACTGCACGACATGCAGATCACTGATGACGGGTCCCTCGTTCACCCACCCTCATAGTGGGAAAAAGATATCGATAAGACACCGACTACATTGCAGGATGGACTACGTGATTTACATCCTAATCTGTCCGTGTGGCCTATATTATGTAGGTTTAACAAAAAGGAATTTTCGAGAGAGGATGACAAACCACCGCGCGTCGATACGAGCAGCGATTGATACCAAAGTGTCAGATAAGGTGGTGGCGAAACATTTCACTAAGCTGGGTCATAGTGTGGCCAGTCTCCGATGCATGCTCATCGACCACATCCCCAAACCGGTGAGGGGAGGCGATAGGGTTACTATGTTTAAGAAAAGGGAATCAAAGTGGATCTTTGAGTTGGACACCCTTTCTCCTAGGGGACTCAATGAAGCCAACCCATTGTCCATCTTTCTGAGATGATATTTACTAATTCCCTTTTACCTTTTTCTCAGTTTTATGGTTGTTTTTCTCATTTTTTTAATTTTTAATTTTTTTATTTTTTGAAGCTAGGTTCGGTGTCTCCAGGCTGTTCTTGTAGTATTATTTTTTATGTTACGTGTAATATCGATTTTTCTGTGCATTAATGCTAATTCCTTAAGTGCCCCAGATATGGAGTCTATAGGTATATGATGTATAGTGGCCGTGACAGATGTGAAAATGCCACAAAATTATATGTCCAAATATAAAAAAATAACCACATAAACGGGGAAACTTTCTTATATGTGATTTTATCCTGTAGGTAAATGGATATTTTTATTATTATGTGCTATTTTTGATGACATATATCTTTCATAAATTTAGCTTATAACTTAAAGTAAAATAAATTATAACTCCTCACATACCTCAAAAAAGTGTGAAATCCCTTAAATCCTCTAGGTGGCTTAAAATCAGGGCAAAATAGTCTCCTAATGAACAATTTACAATGTTATTAGAATGGTGATAATTCTTTAAAAATACCCATATGGGAAATAGGACTTAAAAAATTCCCAGTGCCTTTACCTTAATGCTCCCTGTGGATGTGTGCTCTCCAAAGTCTAGATAGCAAGTGAACTACAATGGGACTGGGTTGAAATATTTATAGGGGCCAGCCTATGACATCATTTCCTGTGTTTGTATAATTTAATAATATTGTTTAATACTCTTTAATTCTTAATATTAATTTTATTTTTGATCTAAATGAAATTTATGCGATTCAATCAATTCTTATATATATAGTTAGCATATTAAAAAAAAGTAAAAAAAAAAAGTGAGGTGCCGCTCCGTGTTATACTATTACTTATCTCTTAGGTGCGTCTAACTAACCTTCCTGTAACTCTATATCTAGTCCTTACTAAAGTGCTAAATGACAGAGATATCTAAAAAAAACTATTCTATTTAACTAAACTAACCTAATAAGCCAGCTTGCGTTCCACCTAGCCGCTGGTGGAACGCGCAGCCATTTTCCGGGACTTAGATTTTCTTTAAAGGTGGTATATATATATATATATATATATATATATATATATATACACACACATCCAGGGTATATATAGTACTCAAACTGTGTATAAATATTTGAAAACTCACTCCAGAGTCCAGTCAGTGTTTTAAGCAGGATGTAGGAGCAGGATGTCTTGGTGACGGAGCCGACGGAGGGGAGGACATCTATGGCGCACTCCGCAGTGTCTAAAATGGCGCCGGGGATGCTGCCTCCTAGCGTGACTGCGCTTGCGCCGGGTCATCGCTGCCTGTGGTGCCGGGGACACATAGGCAGGAGATGAGCCGCATGTGGCTCGCCAGCCGCGGGTTGACAAGCCGTGTCCTACATAGTTAGGCCAGATCTGTCACTGTGACTGTGTAACATTGGGTGGAGTCTTAGAGTGACAGATTGGTACCTGATAGGCTATTCACTCTATGACTCCGCCCAGCGTTATACACACACTCACAGAGTGACAGTTCTGTGAAATTATATACGAGATGGCTGAAAATATTTATAGCCAATATTGTTGGTAATAACTATTTAACAATTCATTGTTTAGTCAAAATTGAGTAATTATACATGCTGTGTAGGCAATCATTTTTAGGCTAAGTGTAAAAAAAGGGGAATAGAAACAATGTGTTTTGAATACTAATTATTTACAATTAGTTCTGTAAAAGGTATTTTTAAATGGCAAAAACCCCAACACATGAAAGGGTGAGATAAAAATAAACACATGACAAGCTTATGAAAAACACAAGAAAAAGTGCAGAGAAAGTGTTAGCGATAATTCAATCAAATAATACATGCCTCTTTATTGCTCCACATCAATGGAAAAGAAACATGTTATAATTAACAATGAGTAGATTTCTGAATCAAATTGTAATGAAGTGAAACATAAAGAGTATCAAAGTGCTTATGAATTGCAGTTTCTATGTGTAGTGCTTTCTGGGTGTCAGGAGAAGCGCTGTAAATTAACACTTTAACAACGGTTAACAAAAGAAAAAAGATGTCCAAATCCTATTTACTGATATAAGACAATCAATGGTCAGAAGAAAACGATACAGCGATGGCATATCTCCTCTCTGGAAATGTCCATGGCATATGGATTCGTGCAGCAGTAGTACACCCTGAAACATTCTGTGAACTTCGCCAATAGTACAAGGCAGAGCTTAATGACATGAAGAATCAATGACATGAAGCGCTACGCTATACAGAGCGTCACCATGATGCTAGGAATTGCACTGCAATACCCTCTGAACTTGCCCTCTGGACCTCGCCGCCATGATCTCCCAAATATTGTCATAAACATGCTGAGGTCATCAGACTACAGACTCTGCAATGTAACTTGTGCAGAAAAATGTGGGATTTGCATTGTACTTTGGTCAATGCAGCCTATGATGACCTCTGCATTGTACTGGAATTGGGCACTATGGAGTCCGATCTTTTGGAATATTTTTACTTTTGTGCTGTAATGGACTGCTACATAGGGAAAAACCAGTATATTCTTTAACCACAGTACTTGTACATGGTATACGGTCACTAGGTCGACATAGGAAAGGTCGACATACATTGGATCGACCACTGAAGGTCGACCGGGATTAGGTTGACACCTTCAAAAGATCGACATGGCTAAAGGCGGATCGGGGCATAAGGTTGACACAGGTTTTTTATGTTTTTTGAGCCGGCATGTGCCTACATGTGGTATTTCATTCCCTACCATCCACTAGGGAGTGGAGGTGGCATATAATACTGCAGAAGCATGGCGATCGTAGCGAGCCATGCAAGGGGATGTGGTGCACTTTTTTGGTGTCCACAGTTGACATTCGGGACAAAAAATTAGAAAAACCCATGTCGACCTTTTGACTGTTGACCTTCTCATTGTCAACTTAATGCTTGTATCGACCTTATGACCCTGTTAACCTAAAGCCATGTCAATCTTTTGAAGGTATTGACCTAAGCCCTGTCGACCTTCAGTGGCTGTGAACTTCAGCAAATCAAGGTTACTTCCGTCTCAATTGATCACAATAGACCTGAAATACACAAAAATCTCCACTACACCTCAGGTGTTTGGAGATCATACAGATAGAAATTGGTGCAGTAGGTCTGGAAAGCACAAAATAATTATTTTTAAAATGCCACTCACAAATTCAGAGTAAATTTATGCATATAAAACTCCAATAAGGCAAAACTGCTCGGCTGATTACAATTCCCCTTCTCACACACAATGTCATCTGGGGGCTGATTCGGTGGACCACAAGTGCCGGTTCAGGAGTCACACACCAGAATGGAAAAGAACACAGCACAGTCCTACAAGGATCACAACACACACTTAACGCGTTTCAGACCTCTAGGGTCCTTCATCAGAAGTGTGTGTATACATGGACCATCACATATATACCCCCATCAATTAAGTCCAGGAACAACAGGAGGTCCGTCCCAAACGCCATGACCAGAAGTGACGTGGCGTCCCATGCATCACATCCGGTAAGAGCCACGGCCGGAAGCCGCATCCGAACGCCATGACCGGAAGTGATGCTGCAACCCACGCGTCACATCCAGTTATAGCCGTGTCCGGAAGTGTCACAGCCAGATTTCCACAGGAGTCCTGCAGAGAAGCCGTCAAAGCTAAGGGCGGATATGCATCATAACATTTTCCGTTAGTCCCACCCGCGGCTTGTGTATGCGTTCCATATACCTGGAAGGCTGATGAGCATTATCACCTCTTCCGGAAGTCCATATATGTGTTCCATATAATCATCACTTATGAGTCCCAGCAGTAGATAAATGAGGTATAATTAGGCAAATAGTCCAAAACATAAAAAGGATAAATAAAAACAGTGGTACTTACTTTCACTACTTCCGGGTTCTACGCTCGCCACAAACAATGTTAAAAAAAGTAACTTAACTCCATGCCCACATGGATAGTTCATACCTCCACTATCCATGTTGGCATGGAGTTGATTTTAAATAGTGTGGCGAGTGTAGCGAGCCACCGAGCACGCAGCGTGGGCGAGCGAAGCGAGCCCCGCAAGGGGACTCAGACGCACGGCGCCATACTGGCGCCGTGAAACTACACAAGTACCAAAACAGTTAAACATAATTAAAACAAGGTTTCAGTAATAAATATTTAAGAATGGTGAAGAGCACAATTCAAAAGATGTTATCAAGGTGATAAAGCTGTGAGCTAACACAGCGAAACGCGTTGGTGTTTTACTGGACCCCATTTGGAGAGAGATACAATTCAAGCCTCGCCAAGGAAATTGTTGACTACCTGCTCTATTTCTTCTGATCCTGTCCTAAAACCTGCTCCATTGAGACCGTGAGAAGCCTACAAATCCTGAATGCCATTTCAATCAAAGGACACCCCGGACTGGCTATTATAACATCTTCTTTGCCAACGGGCGAACCTCCAAGGCACCAAACAGGACATACCAACAAATGGCTATATCCACACGGATGCTCTCTTGACATTCTATGGACATAAGCTCCTGGATCAGTGCAGGTCCTATCAACATAATATTGGTGACTATACTAATCTCTCCCAACAGGTCCATTGTTAATTTATTATACAAGTTTTTATTGTTCTTTTTATAATATATTTGTATATGTATGAAATTTTTTTCATTAAATATTTACTAAATTGATGCAAGCACTTGAATTAGTATTTTTTCTGAGCGCCGATTCTCCTTGTTTTGTTGTTTCTCAAATTGGCTAAAGAGAATGCTCTCTAACCAGTTATGACGGTGTAAACTGTTGGAGTCAGTGACGCGTGGGTTGCCACGTCACTTCCGATCATGACGTTCGGATGCGGCTTCCGTACGCGGCTCTTCTGTACTCTCTTCCGTGCGTTCCAGTCGCGCGTCCCAATCCTCCGTCGGCAGGGCAGGGAGACTTCAGGGACACGGGCAGGATTGGCGGGGGGTTTGGGGCGGCGAGGGGGACCTTTGGTGGCAGGGGAGGCAGCGGAGACCCCGGGAGCCGGCGGCTGGCAAAAGTATCGCCAGCCCCTGCACAGTTTAGCCCGGCTCCATCTGTAACTAATTTCAACTTGTTCACCATGCACATGATTTTATGGTGTATATCATATGGAAACAGAGGGAGCGCTATTGGTCACGGCAATTTTTTTAAATTTCCTGTAATTTTTTTGGTGATTGACAAGACACCAATGCTATTGTGACCACAGTTGCACATCTTTGCTTGTGCTTGAAATCCAGTTATTGGTTTTTATTTGACCTTCATTGGTTGACCCAATGTATATCGACCTTTGTTCTTTGACCCAATGGCCCATACCCCTTATGCACAATTACAGTGCAATAAATGTGTGGCCTCACCAAAAGGTGGCGTGGCTCCAACAAAGGTGTGACCTCAGCAAAAGAGGATTTAGTTGCCAAAAATGTGTGGCCTCATCTAAAGGGCGGTGGCTTCATTCAAATGCCCCAATCACAATCCATGCCCCCCATTTTGTGTCATTGTAGAGCTGCTAGCATGCCTCCGGTCCCTCTGTCTCATGTTATACCCGCATACACACACAGCAACTATTTACCACTGCCCTGCTTAGCAGCAGAGCAGTGACAGGGGGCTCCTAACTGCATCCAACACTGAAGGACACTGTGGCCCATGGGTTGAACAGAGGTGAAGTCCCCAAAAAAAGGACTGTCCTTCGAAAATCATGACAGTTGGGATGTATGTAAATGGATTTTTAGCATTTTGACAATAGCGATACATGTGCTAATCGGATACTGTGGTCCCAACAGAACCCAATGTTTAATTCTAAACAACCAGCTTACATTACTATATATTAGATTTAACTTGCAAAAAGCAGTACTGTATGTTTATGCAATAAACAGGCAATGTTGACTGATTTTTAAAATGATTTGCAATGTTCTAAGTACAGTTGTTCAAACAATTTGCTTTATTTACTTTTTTGTTGTTGGTTTCCAAAAGAATTGCTGCCGCTTTCCCCTCAGCTGCATTTTTCAGCGAGTGCTCTTTTCACATTTCCCTTAACTGACTGCATGGTATGTGTTGCTCTCAGTAGGCAGCACATTACACTGTTACTTTCAATGTGGCCTGCAGATTTATCACTTGCAGCATGAGCTGCATTTATCTATAATCCAGCACGCAGTCCAGATGGTAATAGAGATGCAGGTTGTGGCAGCGAATGCGGGGAGCTTCTTGTGATGTTACAAGTACCTGCTGATCACATGAGTTTCCACCACAGGCTTCTTTTACTCCTGTAATTTTTAAGTTGTACTGTATATAAAATCTGCATGCACAGCATATATGTAAACAGTGATCACAACATCCAAATATTATAACTTTGTGCAGCTTCTAAATGTACAGTTATATTAGCATCTACTACAGCAGGCATCCAGGCAAATGAAAGTATATTGATAAATAGTACCCCCTTTCCCACTGCACCTAGGACCCGGGTTATTGCTGGGTTGCTGCCTGGTCAACCTGGGTCGAGGTGCGGTATGAAAGCACCAAAGCTTATTCGACTCAGGTTTACTGTTAAAAGCATTGGACCCAGGTCGGTTCTGGGTCAGGACCTGCTGGTGGGACCAGTGGGTCCTGACAGTGTAGGACTACCATCCAGGGTCCCAAGAGCTAGGAGCCCCAACTGCAGCTTCCATAGGAGATAGTGTGAGAAAGGACATACTGTATGATCCCTGCAGGGGTCAGAGAGCATTATTTACCCTTTCAGAATTCTTAGGAAATCTATCAGTATGTTGTCCCCAAATACCCCAGGAAACAAAGCTCCTTACCCGCAGATAGACCACCGTTTCAGAGCTTGTGTCCCTGTTTTTTTACTTGGAGAGCTTATCCCTGGAGTTGTCCGAATGTAGTGCACACACGGTTCCACACGGTCTATTTTTCTATTCGATTTTGCTTGTAGAAGCAAAATCAAATCGAAATCGAATGGAAATCGAACGCATTCAATCCAGATTCCATCTAATAGAAAAAAAGACTGTGAAAGCAAGACTATATAGTGCAGATCTATAATATATAGTATAAATCGAATGTGTACACGGCGCCATGCGATTCGATCCAGATTCGATCCGAATAGACAGTAAATCGCACCATGTGTACACTACTTAAGGAAAGATTCTATGTTCAGCAGGGCGGTTATAAGGGTAAGGGTGCCCCTAGACCAGGCATGTCCAAACTGTGGCCCTCCAGCTATTGTGAAACTATACATCCCAGCATGCTTTGCCATAGTTTTAGCATTCCCTACTAGCACAACTGTGGCAAGGACTTGAAGTTTTACAACAGCTGGAGGGCGATAGTTTGGACATGCCTGCCCTAGACACAACAGTAATGTTTGGTTATATAACCTCATTTGGTGATTCTCTCATTAGGCTTGTGCCTAATGAGAATTTCACCACCGATGGGCAGATGAATAAAAAAAAAATCCCAGCTATAGTTCAATGGTACTAATATACAGATAGAAGAGAGCCCTCGGACAGTATATAATCATTAGTAGTAGGATCTATGAAGAAACCTGTAATTAATTTCTATAATGTTATAATACTTGTTACAAACATTTTTTTTTAACTAAAATTGTAATAGTGTTTAATTTGCATGTACTTTCACAAAATAATAGTATGTAACATGGTATCTGATCTCTGCCTGCAACTACTTAGACTAAAAGTGTAGAGTTTCAGAATGATACGGTGAGATTCATTTTTCAGTTGAGAATTTAGGATGTTGGCTCTTCATACAGCATGCAGTATAAATCTAGTCATCGCCCATGTTCTCTCTATTGAGAACACGGGCAGTGACAGATCACTCAGCACACATTGCTGGTACAGCACTATGGCCCTTATTCTGATCTGTGCGGATATTCCCGCATTCTTACGGAGCGGTCCGCACGCCACGGTGTTTTGCCGCATGCGGCCATCGTCCGTAGAAACGCCCACGTGTCCTCCGCATTCGGACGGACTCACTCTTTAAGAACAGGGCGTGTTTACGGACGACATACAAACCATGCGTGTGCGGGAGAAACACTCCGATTCGGCACGGTATTACAGAGTATTACAGAGTATGCTCGGGAATACCGCATCCGAACGGGAGCCAAGCGGTGCTACCGCACGTAAGCGGAGGATTTACGCCAAACAACCCACTATGAAGTATCTTCTGCAAGACATCACATGACCCACTTATTCAATTACCTATCCTCATAAAAAACTGCTTATTTGGAATTGGAATCAATTAGATTCCAATATATCCTTACAAGCATGCCTAACACATGCATAGCACACATTAACCCTTACAGCAATTGAAGTGCAATGGTTTCAATTAAAGCACTGACAAGCGTCCTATTAGTGAGTAATGAGTAAAGGAGTAGATTGTTATTGGGTTCAGGTGTTAATGGTTGTAGTCATTAGGCGTACGTTCGCCTACCGCATGAACGAGT
The DNA here is from genome assembly GCF_055691185.1 of Crinia signifera. NCBI lineage: Eukaryota > Metazoa > Chordata > Amphibia > Anura > Myobatrachidae > Crinia > Crinia signifera. The sequence continues at coordinate 208,922,398 of NC_139220.1, forward strand.
GGTGTCCGCAAAGCAATAGTACACTTGTGGACACCGCACATTTCAGCCCTTTTTGCTCGCGTGCATTCGGAGTGGTTTCCGAATGTACGCCCCCCAACATAAGTGTACTCCCCCGTGTCCGCCCATGTTTCCGCCCCGTTTTGCCCACTTTGAAACTACGCCCATGTGTCATTCCGCATGACGCCCATAATACGCCCCTATTTCCCGACTGATTGCGGTGACCAGTTTTGGACGGGCTTTGTCCGAACTGGTACCGAGTCAAGGCGTGGCACATGCGCGTAGCGTTCTCCACGCATGCGCAGACGCCGTAAAGACGCGATCCGTAAGAACGCGGTAAAGTCCGCATCAATCAGAATAAGGGCCTATGTGCTGACTGAGCTGTGCTTAACTAGATCGCTCAGCACAAGGCTCCGGTTGCCCCGTATGTATTATCCTTTTATTCTATAGGATATGTAAGGTTAGGGACATTGTGGATGGTGTAATGATAATAGTTAGCATTACTGCCTCACAGCACTGAGGTCATGGGTTCGATTCCCAGCTTGGCCCTAATTGTGCGGAGATTGTATATTCTGCCCATGCTTGTGTAGGTTTCCTCCGGGTACTCCGGTTTCCTCCCACAATCCAAAAATATACTGATAGGTAAGTTCGCTCCCTACAAAAATGAACCCTAGAATGTCTGTGTGTGCATGTACCGGTGATAGGGAATATAGATTGTAAGCCCCACTGGGGCAGGGACTGATGTGAATGTTCAGATATTCTCTGTAAAGCGATGCGATTGAGTCTCTGAAGTCTGAATCTGTACACGAAGTGCTACCATGCAGCAGCTGCTTTTTTTTTATAATGCCAAGTTGGCGTGGTACTTCATAAACAGATTCAGGGGGAGATGTAGTATAGCGGGCAAAGCAGGAAGCACTAGCAATGAGATCTATGAACATTGCAGGTGCCGCCCCCCCAGTCATCCTTGCCAGACCCTCACAGTGCATCAATCTAGTGCTGATGCACTATGTCTCTCATCCAAACTGGCTCACTGGGTACGCGCAAGATCCTGTACTATTGCAAGATCTCCCATGCAGCCCAGAGCTGGCAGCTGCTGCAGCCAGGGATAGCGCTGCCCCTACTGTGGTGAATGGGTAACGACACCTGCAGCTGTCAAAATTGATAGCTGGGAGGTGTTAAAATGGTCAATGTTACTGACCATTCATACATTGCCCAGTATATCGGTGTGTTATTCTATAGATACTGTAGAAGTTCCGAAATAGAAAAGGGCACAGTGTCTCTGTCATTTAGCACACATTCCCACATTCATACCTAGGGGAGAAGCAGTATCAGCACACAAAACTTACCACTCCTCCCATATGATGCCTCATAATACATCTACCCTCAATGTCCTATATTAAACTAAAGTAATTAATCAGCACAGTCTACTGATGCACCCTAGTTGTATTGCAGTGTGACTAAAGGTGCGTATACACTGAGCGATTTTCGCCTGTCCAAGCGATTTTTCAGGCAGGACACTATAGAAAGCTGTCCAGCCCATCGCTCATCTGCTGGTAATACCAACAGATGAGCGGCGGTATTCGGCGATGATGCAGGAGCTCGCATCAGGGCTCACTGCTCATCACTGGCCTATTCACCCATGGCGGCTTTTGAGCTCAAACTTCAAAACTGAGCTGCGTTCATCTCAAACTCCCCCAGTGAGTATGGGCCTTCAGATGCATAGCACTGGCAGAGTTGCATAGTACTTGGCTGCTCACTTGCGGAACCCGTATTGAGGCTACATTAAGAGGACATCTCTGTATCAACATACAGGCATTTTTGTAACAGTACTTTTAACATTTGATGTAAGGCTAGTGGGACAGCTCATGTGCAGCATTTTTGGGGACGTGGTCTGTACTTGCGAGGCCATGCCCCAGTGCAGTGCATTGGGCGCATGCTCACATGCCCCAGTGCAGTTGGCGCATGCTCAGCAGCTCCATGAGCTGCTGGCTATGCCCCCAGCCCCTCTGACTTCAAGAATAGACGTTGTGCGCATACACATAGGGCAGTATTCAATGAGGCTGATTCGCCATGTTTTATGGAGATTTTGTGCTATTTTCGTGCTGTACGGCGTTTTTTTGTCTAAAACGGTGAATCACCCTATTCAATGACCAGATGGCGAATACATTATAAGGTTTTTATCGCCATGATTCACCGAGTAGCAATCGCTATCTTTTTATGGTGAAGTGGAATGTGAACTTTTAAAATAAAGTGTTTTGTTTTTTACATTTGGTGTAAAAAAATCAGGAATTTTATTCTGAGGAGGGGCATGCTATTTTTATTCATGTGCTGTAAGCACATGAATATATATTTAATTTAAAAAAAATATATATATTTTTTTTTTACACAGCAGCCAGCAGGGGGCCGGGAGCCGAGCCGCTCATTAGATATTCATATATTCACTGCACCCGATCATTACATATGCATGATCGGGTGTAGTGAATACCTGGTCCTCTGTTGGCTATCCCGGGGGGCAGCCTGTGCTGCCTGGCTCCCGGGGAGCCCACCTCCCCCCCACAAACGTTCTGGGGCAGGCAGGGAGACTTCCATCTCCCTGCCTTCCGCCGTCCTCAGGCTCCCTGCGGCATCGTCGAAAGAGTTAAAATTCGCTGGTCGTTGAATACTGGAGCCGGTGAGGCTCCGGAACGCGGAGGGCAGTGGCGAATGTGCAGCGAATCCTAAACAGGATTCGCTGCACATCGTCAAAATTGTCATTGAATACTGCCCATAGCGTCTATTCACAGACGACATGGGGGACTCCCAACTGCCCCCGCCGTGGGACACTGCTGGCCGCGGGAGGGATGCGAGAACGTCCCAGAAAAACGGGATGTTCCCGTGATAAGCGGGACAGTTGGGAGGTATGCTATTAATATATTCACAACAGTGATATCATTTATATAATTTCTAAATATTCAGTAGAAAGTGGGCACTGAAGCATTCTCTGGTCTTCTGAGCATTCCCATTCTCTCCACTGCTTATAACCACATTATCTGCTACATAGAAAGGTCATGTGCAGAACTACAGTATACTGTAAATGTTAAGGAAATGCTGAGAAGGGTAAACTTGAAACAATTAAAAAAAAAGGAGACAGTAATGTATATGTGCAACAAGGAGTCAACTCTCAGTCAAACTACTACTTCAATCAGACATTGAAGTAGTGAAGTAGTAGTCTGCAGCACTAGATATATGCTGTCTGTGTCTATTTTATGAAGTAACTAGCAAAGTTTAAATGAAAAAAAAAAAACTAGCATATACATTATATATTGGGGGACATTGACTAAGATGTGAGTTCTATTTCACATACTGTAGGATGTTGCTATGGGTAACCAATCAGAACCTACTTATTTATTTAGCACTTTCTAGAAGATAAAAGATTCTGGGCCAGATACACTAAGCATCAAAAGTGATAAAATGAAGAGTTGCGAATTGCAGTAAAAATCGCACATTTTGGCCTTTCAATATTTTCTCACACTTCGATTCGCATCCAGATGTTTTCCCCTTATAAAGTATACAACTTTAGGGTGCGATTTTTGGTAAACGTTACCAAAAATCACAAAAAATACAGAGCAGGTTCTGACTGATGAATTTGTCAGAACCATGCACAGATCATTGAGATCCCCGCTGCCATTAGTGAGAGTGAAGCCGCCTCACCCCGCAGTCAGTGCGAGGGGAGCTGGCTCACCCCCTCTGTCTGTGCGGGTGAGGTGCAGGGGAGAGTCACCACTGGAGCCTGGTATTGTATACTGATGTGAAATTATGTATGTATTAAAGCTATATTATACCCCTTTCCCACTACAGCTCTTAAATGGTAAATTACCGTTTTTTTAGCCTTTTTAAACGGGTAGAGCTGCAGTGGAAATGCTCCAGGTTGCTTTACCCGTTTGGCGACTTGGACTATGGCGGAAAGAAGAGGACGGGATCTTCGCCGGAGGACCTTGGTGAGTAGGATTTTCTTCCACAGGTACCCCTATGGATTTCTTCGGATCCTCAAGCCCCGGACTCTGCAGCCCTGGAGCCCGGATCCAGGGACCTACCTACGGGCTCAAGATAGGTAAGTATCAGTATGCGTGTGTAATGTATGTATTAAACTTTTATTGTTGTCAGTGTGTGTTTATTTAACTATTTCTTGTACTGTGGAACTACAAGTGCCAGCGGGCCCTTTAATGCCCCACATGCTGGGACTTGTGGTTCTCCAAGTCCCAGCATGCGGGGGAGGCTTGCTGGGACTCATAGTTCCAATAGTTCCACAGTATAAGACAATAGTTTTTTTTGTTTTTTTTACACCATTTAATCAGCCGGTGACCACCGCTCCAGGGTCACCTGGGACAGCACCAGGCTTTAGCCTGGCCAGGTAAGTCCTGGAGGGGGGGGACAACTTTATTGGGGGGGGGGGGGGTTCCCCACTTCCCCAGGACCCCTGGCCAGGCTGACCGGTCACAGGGCTGAATGCTTTGGCCGGGGGGACTTGTATAAAAAGTCTCCCCCCGTCTGTGGCATTACCCTGCTAGCTGGTTGGGCCTGGGGCTGGTTCTTAAAATACGGGGAACCCCTAGTAATTTTGTCCCCTGCATTTTGGGAACCAGCCTCGACCCTGGAGCCTGGGGCTGGTTTTAAAAAATCAGCGGAGCCCCTATTTGCTGGGTTTCCTGTTTTTTTTTTAAATACCAGCCCCGGCTCTTCAGCCTGGAGCTTTTTTTAAATCCCCCCCCATCTTTACTATGGTGTAAGCGGGTTTTTAAACGGGTAAGTGTGAATGTGACAAAAACGGCTTTTAAACAGTAATTTACCGTTTGAAAGCTGCAGTGGGAAAGGGTCTTTATGGCTCTTACCCGTTTAAAGACCCGTTTGAAAATAATAGACCCGTTTGAAAATAATGGGTCATTTCTTGTTTAGGCAGTATGAAAGCAGCATTATTCTATGTGTGTGTGTGTGTGTGTGTGTGTGTGTGTGTGTGTTTATTTGAACATTCTTTTTACAGGTGAACTACCAAGTCCAAGGGGGCTCATTAATGCCCTGCATGCTGGGATTTGTGGTTCACCAAGTTCCAGCATTTGGGGGAGGCCTGCTGGGACATGTAGTTTGACTGTAAAAATAAAACAATTTAAACGTAATTTTACACTTATAAGCCCGATGTCCGCAATCTAGGGATGCCGGGGACAGCTTTGGGCTTCAGCCCTGGATGGGTGAAATTTGGGGAGGGCCCAATCCCCCAGGTACCCCATCCAGGGCTGACTAGCTATGGTGCTCTTGGAACGGCCAGGGGACCTTACGTAAAAAGTTGGAGCCCAGTGCTGGTTCCAAAATATGGGGGACCTCCAGTTTTTTTTTGTCCCCCATATTTTTGGAACCAGGACTGGTCCAAGAGTCCGGGGCTGGTTTCAGAAATACAGGGGACTCCTACACTTTTTGTCCCCCCGCATTTTTGGAACCAGGTCTGGCTCAACTAGCCAGGGCTGGTTATGTTCAGGAGGAGGGGCCCAACGCCATTTTTTTATTTATTTTTACTAAATACTGCACACTTTCGTGTCTAAAAAATTATCATTACTAAAAATCGCACATTTTCTTTACTAAAAATTGCCCTAAATCACATGCGAATTCCGACTTTGTCTAAAAAATTGTACCTTATTACATTTTGATTGTCACATGCGATTTAATGTGATTTTAAAGCATGACTAAAAATCGCACCCTAATACAACTCACCCCAAAATATCAACCAATTGGCTCAATTTTTTTTCAAACACAGACTGTAAAATTACAGCTGGGGGCTGGTTTGTTGGTACTTTCCACTTTATCTCTTGCAAAGATTTGATAAATACTACCCTATGAGACAGAAGTTGTTAAGAATATATTGGAAATGTATCAAATGTTGGGGATAGGTAAAGTGGAGAGAGATAATGTATCAACCAATCGCCTCTTAAATGTAATTTATAGACTGTGTTTACAAAAATGACGGAAGCTGATTGTTTGGTACTTTACCTTCCTTCACTGTATTCTCTCCTTGATTAAATATACCTCATTCTGTATTATGCAAACCCACAGAATAAATGGATGATAATAATGAAGTGATGTGCATGTGAAGACAATGCGATTTTGTCAAGCTTCCGCAGCTGTTAAAGGGTTAATTGGCATCAGGCAGCGTCTGCGAGGTCTGTGCTCCTGCATCCCTCGAGGGGGTTTGTACCAAACTGGCGCTCAATCTATTTTTAATCTGCCGGCTCTCTCAATGCGCAGATTTTTTGAGGAAGCCATGTGTAATGCTAGAGTTGGATTGTGCAGGGTCTTAATGACATATTTAATGGGTCAGTAACATGTTGTAACCTAATGACTGTGGCTTGTTAAATGGGTTAAGGGTCAGTCACCCAAACAGTTTTAATGACAGTGATGTATTTACTGAGTTTGTGTTACTACCATGGCTCCTGGACTAGGAAAATGAAGCTATGTACTTTACTTAGTCCATGATAGGGTTAATGTCACACCATTACAAATCAAAAAGAGAAACCATGAGTAGTGATATCCTGGCAGACATTTTTTTAGCCCACCAGGATATTTGAAGGGCATTTCATCCAAACCCAGCACCTTCCTGACAGAGATAAACTACCTCTCCACAAACCGCAGGGACCGACAGTCTGCGTATGAGAACACAAAGCCAAGAGCTATTAATTAACAGTTAAAGACAGCAAACTCATTTCAAATGGCAACAGAAATATCAAAGTGTTGCTGATTTTAGGGGCCACCGTCCGAAGCTTTTAATGGAGACCTTTCCGGCATTGATAAATGAAGAGCCAAGAACAATGGACGAATAAATTCACAGTTAAAGCCTCTACAAAGGAAACTTGTTTGAATTTTGACAGCTGAGAAAAATGTGTGTATCGTCCACCCAAGACACGTTTGTGACCTTTTAGATATACACTGTTTTATTTTCTGCCTCAGCTGGAGTCAAATTTAAGGACATATCTAATAAAGTGTTTATTTCTAAATACAATAGAGAAATGAAAGGGGAAACTAGGTCTGGTACACTGAGCTAAAGAATCTTACATGCAATATATTAAAATATTTAGGCTCCAGACTCTGTTGTTAACAGGGGAATTCATATAATACAAGTCACTGTCTCACTACATTAATTATAGATCTGCATACTTCTGCAATTCCTTGGTCACTGACTTTGGGGGGCAACAAGCTGAGTGTGCTATCACACTCTATTGATGTAGACAAAGTGAGTTGATAATGGTGTGTGCTACTTAAAGGACCTTATTCTGCTTGACTCGCAAGCGAATCCACCAGGCACTGCCCATCGTCTGCAGTGCCAACCGCCCCTCCCACCATGAAATGCTGTTCCCATGGGCGAATCCCCAGCCCACCGCCCTACGCCCGCACTGCTGTGTGTGAGCGCCCGGCAAATAATCTATTCGCCATGGCTGCTTGCATACAGAGGATGCCCATGTACAGAAATAACAGTTGGAAAACAATCGGACCCCCGTGCGAACGCGCAGGGGTCCGACTAAACCAGAATAAGGTCCAAAGTGTAGAGTGTTCACTATGGTCCCCAAAAGACGACATAAACCCTGCAGCGAGAAACCCACATGTTGTGGATTCTATGTTAGGCCTGCAAGGAATATTTTTGATATTTCAATGAGGTATATATAGGTCCGGAATCACGTGTGAACACAAAATGCATTTATGTTGTATAAACACTTTAAGCACATGAAATACACACAAATATATTTTATTTCAAAACATGAACTTTCCGGCACTAAATTTAAATGCTAAGCAATACTTTGTTTGCACGCGTTTAGTGCCAGTTAAAGATGTACCCAGTACTGATTTTAGCAAAAAAAAAAAAACACATTCCGAAAACGATGGTTTTTGGAATAATTTGGATAACAGATATCTGGATAAGGAATACTCAACCTGTACAGGGATCCAGTTGCCCAATAGGGGTTTCTTGGGTGATTTTAGGGGATTCCAGTATTATTGGGCTAACGAACCACTGAAGCTGACTATATGTAGATCCCCATCCTTTTTCTGGAATCCAGGCAGCAGGCCACTTCTAAGGTTTTCTTACACTCGTGTTCCATTAGAGATGTCCCTGTCTTGGACCCTTTTATTGGTCTGCAAAGTGGCACAAAAATTCTGGAGACAAATGCGCTGACAGAAATTAAATGAGAATTATTTCCAGGTGAAAGTGTTGCAGTGTTGCAAATTCCCAGTAATTACAGTTTGCCTGTGGTCAAATTCCCCAGTTGTCTATAGGTACATCAATTGGAAGCTTGTAGCATGATTAGTGAAAGCATATTTCAGTACTTCTATCCCTGAAGAAGACATTGTAGGAGCAGGACTTATGTAGAGAAAATTTTAATTAAGCTGCAGACTTGTGGCCCTACTGGGAAAATTTGTTCCTCCATTCATATATTCCTGTTATGGCAATAGCAATGGTGTCCTACCCAGGATCAATTTAACAGGTACTCAATAGTTTATTCACATGCCACACAGTATTATCCTTCCCTAGAGATCTAACTTATGGTTAGATCTCTAACTGAGATCTAACTTTTGGATGGTGGAAACATTTCAGAGAGGTTTAGATGGGGAAGGCAGATGTGCACTGTTTCTTCAGAATTGTGTCTTAGCATGTATTGTTCGATACAATTATATCTATGTCCAGCCAGCAAGTGGAAAATAAAGGCAGTTACATTATATGCGATGCGTGTACCTGGCAATATTGGGGTACATACTTGCCGATGCCAGCGGAAGACAGTGCTGGACGGGGGAGCAGTGGAGGAGCTGGGGTCATACTGCTCTCATTAACGATGCGATCCCTCATCTGTACAGGCAGGACAATCGTTAACGAACCACTGGAGCATGCATGCAAATGGTTTAGTTTGTATGGGGCATAACAATGCCCTAATGAAAGTTAGCAATGATCTCCTTGCTGCCAAATCCATGGACCGCTACTCTCTGCTCATTCTTCTCATCCATTCTCTGCTGATTTTGACACTGTGGTTCACCCTCTCTTCCTGGAATCCTTCAATCTATTGGTCTGCATGATTCAGCCCTCTGCTGGCTGTTCTTATACCTCTCTGATTGCTCTTTCTCCATTTTCTCTCATGACTCCCCCACTTCCACTATTGGTAGGTGTTCCCCAAGGTCCTGTTCTGGGACCTCTGCTATTCTCCTTCTATAAGAGCTCAGATCTTTTGGCCTCCAATAACATCTCTATGCTGATGACATTTTCGATCTATCTTTTCTCTCCTGACCTCTTCTCCTCTCACCTCACTCATATATCCAACTATCTCTCTGTTATTTCTCCCAGAATGTCCCAGCCCTTACCCTACCACTACTTAATTATCTATTGACAGCACAACCATCTCCTCTAGCCCCCAAGTGCATTGTCTTTGATTTAATATTGGCTCCTCTGAACCACATGACCAGGGCCGAAGGTACTTAAAGATGCTTCTGATTTCTTACTGCCACGCTCGATTTCTGCGAACAGTAGATGATGGACTATTAACTGTACTTAAATCTCTCTGAGCTCATCTAGAGGTCGAGCTTTCAGCTTTGTGGCTCTGATTCTATGAAGCCCTCCTTCCCGCACAGAGCAAGAGGCCTCCACTCTAGAATCCTTCAAAAATACTCAAGACTTACCTATCTACACTGTTATGTTTGTTTTGTATTTTGTGCTATATAGGCAAATGTAAATCTCTATAAGGAGAAAAGTGCTATATAAATAACATTATTATTAATTATTATTATTATTATTATTATTATTATTATTATTAATAATAATAATAATATTATTATTATTATTATTTTCCATCTGGAAAGGAATTGCCATTGGAAATATTGAACAGTATATGCTAATGGAGAAGTGGGATCTGCAGATCCCGCTCCAGCTCAATTTACAGAAGAAATTTAAATCATATGTAGGGCCTTTATTAAATAAAAGCCATATTGATATATTAGAGGAAGGTGGACTAAAGTGGCATTGACCTTTATTGACATTGCCCGGATATTCTTTTTAGACCACTACTAAAACATTTACAATAGACAGGGATGAGGCAGACTACATAGGTCATGACCATTCTCCTATGCTACCACTTCTGCAGAGTAATGTGCCTTTAATCAGCTCTTCCTCTCTCCCAGTCTGCCCAGCCTTGCTTTTTTTTTTTACAAAGCGCCACATGAAAGACAGTAACTACTGTTATGTAACGCCAGCTTGCTGATCCAAAAGGCTGCAGGTTAGAAGCGCATTCGGCTCCAGCAGCCAAGTAGGAATGCTAGTTATTGTGGGCAAAGGCTTGCTAAGTAGTGCTAAGCATGCTACCTTTGTACAGATTTTGGGGACATTCCCAGCTGAGTACTAATTAGTTAATCACTAGCTCAGTTGTTTTGAATGGGTCACCTTTACTGACTCAGAAAGATACCAAACTTAAGAAACAAATCACAAACTGCTATGGTCTCAGTGAGAGCAAATATACAATTAGAGAAATACAATACTGTGTAAGCTTGTGTAGTGCTGGAATGCATGTGATATGGAAATGTGGAGGCCACATCAACATGGGAATAATAAGATCTACAATACCAGGTAACAGATCTGTGGCAGCTACTGTATACTCTGAATAAATATTGCTGTTTGAAGTATGCACCCTCAATTCAAAGACCAACAAGATAAATCAAGATTCTGTTTTGGGGCAGAAGAGAATGTTCAGATCCCATTAGTTAAGGCAGATGGGGACATTTTCTCAGCAGAGATTAATGTGCGGAAGTGTACGGATTTCTACCACAAAAGCATGAAACGGTCACTTCAGGTCACAATCGCATTTAAAGGGGCTGTTCCAGGATATACCAAAGTGCTTAGATGAAAGGGAGATTTTTTTTTTTAAATGTACTTCCTAGATAAATACTACATACTTATAATGTTTATTTGAACACACATACAATGGTCTTAATCATAGTATAAAATACTCATTGTGGTATACAAAACATGCCATATATTACAAAAGCTAAATGTAGATAACAAATTGGTTCATCTGGTCTGTGTATTGTGAGGTTTGATGACTTCCCCTTATCTTATTTGCATTATTATTGTCTGTATATAGTTCATTCTCCATCACTATTGTTTTATCAGCACACTATCAAGCCAGTGATAATATTAGTTCATTTTCACATTCACATTTTGCACTTGGATTCTTTCCGCATGCTGGATCATGCATTCACTCATTTAGAATGCCATTATAGAACAAAATAAATATGACATGCACAGGATGGTCCACGGTGCAGTAAAAACATTGCTGATGTGGGTTTTTTTATTTTATTTGTGACATACTTAGAAGGCAAGCTGTGCTAAATGGATCATCTTTGCTTCAGGGGTAGAGACCCCTCAACAATTATACCTCCTAACAGGTGTATTATTCTAAGCTGGGTCTGCAAATAATTATTTAGCAACTACAGAAACTCACCCATAATCTACTTCCCCTTCCCCTAGCTCTTCCCAGACCTGTAAGGTGATGCAAGTCTTGCCAGGGGTTATGTCATAGTTGCCTACCTTTTGCTTTTCCTTTCCGGGAGAAGCACATGGTGGGGGATGCAGGGGGGAGACTGATGCCCCGCCCCCATTCCACAAAACCCCCTGATTCGCGGGTCCGCAAAGAGGGGGCGGGGCTTAAATGACAGGAAATGCAGTGATTTACGTAATTTTAGCCCGCCCCTCCCCCGTACATCGCAAATTCCAGCATTTGTAGTTGCTGGGAAGGGGGGTGCAAGGGCTCCGAGGAAATTGCGGGAGACTTGCCCACCATCCCAGGGGGGGCGGGAGGGGGACCCGATTTTTGGGAGACTCAGGTCCATTCCGGGAGGGTAGGCAAGCCTGGGTTACGTACTCATTGCAAAGGGTTACTTGCTCGATGCCTAAGGTTACATTTGCTCCTTGCATGGGGCTACATGTTTAATGCCAGGGGCTTTCTTGCTTGTGGGAGCCCATTTTTGCAGATTCCACGCCCATTCCATCCCCTGCCGTGGCTTCAAGTAGTAAACCTTTAAAATAACTGAGGAAATGTTTCCCATAGCAACCAATCAGATTCTGTCTGCCATTTTCTAAGATTGGCATTGCATCCTTGACCAGTGTACTTGCCTGATATCCCCACAAAATGGTGTGGCTGCTCTTCAAACATTGATGAAACACCCTGACATAGGCACAGCTATTGATCATTGATAATTAACCATCAATGTTATGACAAGGATGGTCCATGATACTGCCATAAATGGTTCTCAGTCACCGATAACTGAAAGGCAGCAATGGATATTTATTTTACACTGATGGACACAATGCCCATCCTTCACCACTGAAGGAATGACCATTGATGGATGCAAATCATAAATGCTTCCTAGTTGATGGTTACATGACATTGATGTTAACTACCGATGGCACTATCAATGGTTAATCCACCTATGGTCATCCCCATCCTCACTTTACGGCAATAACAGTTGCATTTCTTACTGAACTGTGAATAGCTGGATAGTAGTAGGAAGTACATTTAAAGTTATACACATTTTTACAATTACTTTCAACTGATTTTTCAAAAACATACAGGATGTTACAAAAGGAAAGCAGGGGTAAAGTCGGTAAAATGATGTACAGGGTGTTAATTTTTCTTGCTACTTACTGGGGCTCATTACTTCATTATCTGACCCAGTGGTATATTTGTGACAATACAGTAAGTGGTGTTGTGTTGTTGTCATTTACCCAAAAACTTAGGCAGCTGTCATGGCGATACTGACCTGGAGTGGTGAGAGTTAACTTACCACTTTACTTAGCCAGACTTCTGTAGCTGTACACATGAGTGAGCCAGCTTCCCGACTCAAGCATGAGCAAACTGAAAGACCAATTACTTAGAAAATAAATAATTTAAATAATAATAATAATAGCAATTTAAAAAGAGAATCACATTTGTAGAAAAAAATACATTAGAAAATTATATATTGAAATAATTTAAGTATTTTTTTATGATTTTGGTGCTATCCTGAGCTTGATAAATAATCTTACACATGCCGACAGAACATTTTTTTGGATGAATTACAATTAAAAATTAGCCTTATTGTTGTCCTTTTAACTGAATGCCCCACAAACCCTTACTTTACTACCTGGAATGGTTTGGAAATTTCATTACAACAGTTTTATTAAAGACAAGGGCATTGGTTCCCAAACTTTGTTGAATGATGGCACTCTACAGTATCATCAATAAATATTAAATTAAGTAAAATGTGTTTATATTTCAACCTTTGGTTTAATTATGGGGTGAGGAATAAGATTTGCTTTTGTGTGTCCACATATTTTTATTACTGGCAGACCTGGTTTTGCCATTACTGTACATTGACCATAAATAATTTGAGTTGGTCCTGGACCACCAACCCAAGGCACCCCTGCAAGTGCATCAAGGCACAGTTTGGGAAGCACTGGGCTAGGGGCTTGATTTAGATACAGTCTCAACTTCAATGGTGTCACAATGAAGTGATTATCGGTAGACTGTGCATGTGATGCATCTGCAGTGTGCACGTGCCAAGGTACCTTTCAATGCCACTTGCAGTGAAGAAGCAGTCACAGAGTGATTGACAGAAAGAGGCAGTTTGGGGGAAGTAACACGGTGGGCCTTCAAAAATGCAGGAATGTCTCAGTTGCATCTGTTGACCATATGGTGTTGACCTAGACCATGTCTGTCAGCCATCCGGATACTCAATTAATACTATTAACAGCTCCCAAAATATAATTCACAATAAAAATCATAAGTTTTCACCTCATGATGTATTGCGCACAGGCCAAATGCACATTTAGACGCAAAGGCTGATACAGAGCTGAATGCAGTTTTGCTGACCAATCTTGCATATTTTTTTGCACTCTGTTACATATCCACTCCAGGTGTGTAATTGGATAGTAACAGGATAGTGGTGCTGGTTGACGCCCTGACAGTCGGAATTCCAATGGTCATTATACCGACATCGGCTCCCGTCTGTTCAAATGCCTGACAGTCAGGATCCCGACTGAAAGGAGCCCATAGAGGGAGAATAGAACCTGTGGCAAGCGCTGCAAGCCTGCAAGGAGCATCTTTGCACTCGCCGCCCTGTCGGAGTACCGACAGTCGAGATTCCAAAGTTGGGATACTGACCATCAGAATTCCGACTGTCGTGCGTGCATACCACACCCTTTGGCACTTATGTAAAGCTAAGTAACGTGCCAGATGACAGCCTGACAGTAGGGATCACGATGGTAAGTACACCAGCATTGCAATCCCGACTCTATAAATACCCAACAGTCATGATTCTTATTGACAGGGACTATTCTACCTCTTGAGGGTCCATGACCCCAATAGAGGGAGAATAGAAAATGTGAAGAGCTCAGCAAGCTACCAAGTCTGCACCGTGGTGAGCACAGCGAGCCCTCAAGAGTACCAGGCGATCAGGATTCCGATGTCGGTATACTGACCATCGGAATCCTGACTGTCAGCCCGCCATACCACACCCTTAGTAACGGAATTACAGGCTAAGCAGAGTTGCGCATACACATAATTATGCATCCTAAAGAGATGTCTTGTATCAGGAACTGGGTTTGTGCAATACGCACTTATAGTGATGAGCGCTATCTAACCAAGAGTAATCATAGGAATCAGTATGGTTGTAGAAATTAGTACAATTCAGCATACAGGCGAATATCCATATTCATTTAAATCCACCAAGAATAACAAGAGATTACACAACATAAAATGTGACTGTATATGCACAGACCACCATAAGTGGCAGCTGTTTCCCAGTCCTCAGTGGAGCAGAGCCTATGACCACATAAGTCAAAGTAGGGTTTGTGCAGTTGCTGGGACAATTTCTGATTACACCAGGGAGGATCTGATGCTTACAGTAGGTTCTCAAAGGAACCATCTGCATTATGATACAAAGTAATATCACCATTGAATACTTTATATGCAGGATAAAGTTAGTGAACACTATTTGCCAAGACAGAGTGCCAGTCCTTTAGGAGGTAGATGACAGAGAACCTTTATTCATACAGAGAAGCTATGATAGATATTGGTGGAAAAAAATAGTTTATCTGTTTATTCTTTTGCATTTTGTAAAGCGTTTGTCTGTATCAGCTAAAATACTTTCCTTGGATCACTCACCAATTCAAGTGTTTTCTTGCTATACTACAATCTTAGCTTTCTTCATTTGATAGTAATCACTTTTGAAGGATGAACACTGTAGATAAAGGAATGAGTACTCCAGAGGAACAGCTAAAGTACAGCCAGCTATCCTTGTAGCCCGCCACTCAATATATGGTAACAGCTACTTTGACACAGGATTGTGGTTCACTCCACAACATGAACTGACTTCCAACCATGGCTGAGAGTTTTCCCTAATAATAGTAAATAGCTAGAAACCTCCAATGCAGTCTTCACTAGCTACTGCAATAAACATTTTATACTTATTGTGGATATGTATTGCCAGATATGCCACACAGGCACGCCCATTAGTGCCGGGGTTAGCCGACACCAAAGTCTAAAGTCTCGATGAGGTCTCTCAAACTCCTATCTGAGTGTTCAAACCTTGGTGTTTTTCGCACATTTCAGCTTGCACCTCTGTTAGCTGAAATGTGTAGCTCCTCCAACTCAAGTGCTCTATTAGGAATTCTCGATTCACCCCTTTTGAGCTAATAAGCAGCTGCTTCAGTACAACATGGAGGCTCTAAGATATTCTTTGTTAAAAGTACACCTTTAAAAAAAATAGTTTTAGGCTTTACCTTTAAACATAAAGCTGAACTTAATTTCCAATGCCTAAACAACAAGCATCCTTCATCAGGAGTCTAGTATGCACTACTGAGTCCCATCATTTGTGTGCACTGCTGACTGAGCTCCATCATTATTGTCCCATCCCTTTACAGTGTAGAACTCTGCCTGCAATATAAAGGGAACAGCTCCATCAGATGCCCAACAGTGCACATTGCAAAGCCTCACCTATACTTACCATTACACAGTATGAGTGCCCTAGAACTCCAATATTTGACACAAACTTCCCATTCCAATCACCTGTAGTCCTCCTGCATCCACACAGTATTACAAACACTGACCTTAATCATCCACAAAACAAACTCATCTATGATGTCTGTGGCCACAAATTACTGGGAAATGGTTCAAATTGAGTCATTGCTTTTAAGTGAATTGTCCCCAATGAATCTATTTGGAATACCAAAAGAGGATGTACCCTTTAAATGACTTCTCTGTTGGAAAACCAATCAGTACAGGAGGCGTAAGTTCTTAAATGCAGTTTGGTAGAAGGAAGTCAAAATCTAGTGACTTTTGGATGTTCGGAATCCACATGATAGATGTACCATATGGTCGAGATTCATGGGTCAGCAGAAGGCATCATTTTTCTTTTTCACATTTTCCCAGCATTTGCTTGATTTACTATGCGCATGGACATCTATTGAGTATGGTAACCTTGCCTTAAATGCAGCAGTCACCTAAGGGTCTACATTTGTACTGATGGTGGTCACATAACATGAAATCTAAAATGTGTTGACCATTGGGAACCTCGCGTTGTGGGGGTGGGAACCGCCCATTTCATGGTAGTGCCAATAAAAATGCTGGGCGTGCCAAAAAAAACACAGGGAGTGACAGGGAAAAAACAGATGTGTCTAAGCCTGTTAGGGGAGGGGTTGTGACGTCCGCAGCAGCTCGGATGTGCCTGTTTTTCATCACGGTCTCGAGAAAATCCTGGGCTACTCTGCGCCTGCGATCACTTGTGGCCAGTGTAAAAAATCGTTTGATGGTGAGCCTGTAACAAAGGATTTTGGACATATTTGCATGTGTGCCAGTGGATGTGCACCTGTACACATCCATTCGCAATGCGAGCACGTTAATTTGCGGGGCGGCGGCTTAACTGAATGCTAGCTTCAGCAAATTTATGCCTATGTGAACATGTCTGAATCAGGCCCAAAGTGTTGAGGTTCAATTTGCAAAGCTGAAACCTTTAAGAAATAGCAAACTGCTATTATTCATTATTAATATAGCACCAACATATTCTGCATTACAGATCGGCCAAAAATGATTTTGCTATAGTCTATATTTACTCTAAATTAACTTGAGGTCTTAAGAATTAATACCAAGAAATGTGCAAATACTCAACTGAAATCACCTCAAAAAGAACCTCAGGAAATAGCTTGGTAACGAGAGGTGGGTGAGACCATGAACCCTGAGGAATGGTCTGATATTAGAACAGAAGTTTCCAAAAGCTCCATATCAGTTCGGATTAAAGATTTTTTTTACAATATATACTACCGCTGGTACCTATCTGCCCATATCCACTCATTCTACCCCTCCTGCACGGTTAGATGTTGGAGATTATGTGGTCAACGTGGAACTCTGCTGCATATGTGGTGGAGTTGCCCACAAATTCAGTGATACTGGAATAAAATTCATATACTAATTTCTGATATTCTTGGTATTTCAATCCCGATCTCCCCTTTTCATTCCTTACTTTCCAGCCCAATCCCTCATGTTTTATGTCAGCAACAGAAGCTAAGTCAAGCACATTCTGAACACAGCTAAATGGCAAATTGCGGCTAACTGGAAATCTACATCACCTCCTACACTCACTGCCACTATAAATGCTATCTGGCATACTTACAGTACAGACTGGAACGTATTACGGCGATTTTACATGACACTCCTGATCATTTTATTAAAACCTGGACTCCCTGGACGAAGCATTTTGAGGCTGAACCCCCATTAGACACTGTATGATTATTTAGTCATATCTTCCCTATCTCATATCACTGTTTAATCACCCCATGCAGACAGATCAACTGTCTACCCCCTTTTTCTCTCAACCCCCCCCCCCCCCCTCTTTTCTATCTTCTATATCCCTCTCTTGATTTCCTTTGTGCATCAATACTTGACTGAGTGTTAAATCTTGTGCTCTTTACTCACTTACTGTTCAATGATATTTCATCACAGCTTTACAGGTTCAGTATCCCTTATCCGAAGATTCGTTATCCAAATGATTCCAAAAACCCTAAATTCCAGAGAGTGGAATTTTTTTTTTGCTAAAAACTTACTGAGGACATCAGTAACTGGCACTAGTGGGACAAGTAATGAAACTGGCACTATATATGGCACTGGCACTATATACAGGTGGGGCAGGTCCCATCTTTGCAGGGGATGCCGATGGCGACACCAGTCGCCATTCCCCGCCAGCGCCATCTCTATAGCGGGAAGGGCGGCGTCCGCGTCCCCTTCCGATGGCGCTTCCAGCGCTTCCCCCGGGTCACCGCCGGCTTGTCGGCAGTCACCCGGGGTCCCCGCCGCCTGCCCGTACCCCCCCTAACCCTGTCCATCTCTCTGAAGCAGAGACGGACAGGGTTCCCGTCGCCCTGCAGACGGAGATTGAAATGCGCGTGCCCGTGAGACGCACGCGCGTCTCAGTCAGATGGTGAGGCAGGCTGCTGGCGGATAGCCAGCGGTGACGTTCTGGCAATTCGCCAGCAAAGAAGAAGCCTGCCCCATCTGTATGTGCAAAAAAATGATTGCTTGGCATTCAATTTCAGTGCCTGAGATAGGACACAAATTATGTTTTGTTACAGTACTAGTTAAGCACGCTCGAAGCGAAAGCTTTGAAAACTAGTCATGATTGCCTCTGTGTTTCTGTATGTGTGAAAGTGAAGAGATGTAGTTTAATTTGCTGCCAGCAGATGGCAGTGTTTCGGTTACACACGGACACTAGCCATAAATATATGATTATATGACTATTAGCCAATGTCTAGGTAGATAGTTAATCTTTGACACCAAAAGGTCGACAGTCAAAAGGATGACACTGACTAAAGGTTGACAGAGAAAAAGTTGATTTATTTTTACCATTTTATTTTAATGCTTTACCATCCACGTGGATTCCGAATTTGAACAGTAAAGTGTCCCAAAAGCATGGCGAGCGAAGCGAGGTTCCATGTGCTGAAGTTTCGACATTGACACCAAAAAAAAGTTCAAAACTCATACCGACCATTTCATGTGTCAACTTTTTTTCAATGTCGACATTTTGACTGTCAACCTTTCGCTGTTGACCTTTTGACTGTCTACCTAGACATTGTCTGTGAGCTATACCACACCTAGGAGATTGTTCATAAATGTGTCTCAAAGTGTTCGTGAAGCCCAGTATAATAAAACTCAGTGTCCTCATAGAATTGTGTTGTACTGTATTTATATTTCCACAGTGGAACACTACACAGCACAAGATCTGCAATGACACAAATACATGTAACAAAGTTTTTGTACATGTTTTTGTAAATTTTCAGAATCACCAACACTTTGTTCCTCCCAAATTGTACTGCCTACATAAATATAAAACAACAAAACCAGACTAAAGGTCCATACACACTGGGCCATTTTGCCCAGCGTGTATGGACAGCTATGACCACTATCATCACTGGGGGAAAGGCCGCTCCGCCCATACCCCTGCTCGGCGTTGACAGCGGGGGGGGTACGGCTTTGCATAGCGAAGCGCTATGCAAAGCCATCCTCAAAGCTGCTCATCTGCTGGTAATACCAGCAGATGAGCGACTTTTCCCGGCGCCGGGCCATACACACTGGGCTGCTTTGAGCTGAAAGCCGCTCAAACTTGCTGTTTTGAGCGGCTTTCAGCTCAAAGTCGCCCAGTGTGTATGGGCCTTAAGATTATTTCTTTAGTTGAAACATTTTTATTGTCTTCCAAACAAGTGCATCAAGTTTGGCCATTAATGATTAAGGTCCATTTTCATTGTAGTTTTGTTATACTTTCTGACCTGACAAAATAAATAAATGATAAGTAGCCATAATCATCAGGTATACTAAGTCTGCGAATCATACACCAGCCATCAGCTGGAAGATTCCCCAATGCTGATAATTGATCCATTGAGCAATGAGCAGAATATAGCATGGGAAAGATCTCCAACTCGCTGATCCCAATATACAGTTTGATGAAGTTCCCCATCCCCCGATCCGGGCATCAGGAATATAGGCAAGTGTCCCAATCTTCCCTGACGTATGGGACCCAATATCATTAGTGACCTGGTACCAATCCTCTTATGTGTATAACATCCTTTTTAGTAGCAGTCAGTATGGCAGTTACATGCTTGCAAAAGTTGCCACCATGTTTTCCTTATCTAAATAACCTTATCTTACTGTATGGGCAGTAAAGTGCTCAATGTGTACTCAGCAAAGAACATATATACAAATTTGCTAATGACTTTGTGTCAGCCAAATCAGCACAGCAGCGGGTGAGGCAGGTAGCAAGCTTGTCATGGAGGGTAAGGGCACATAATGAGGCAAGATAGGCCGTGGGTAAGGGCGTTGCATCAGATCCTCTCACTCTCTTCTTTATTTTATTTTTTTCACAGGGTGTAGTCACACCCCCACCCGGTGGCCACTCCTCTCCATTTTTTTTCCGGGGGCCCGGCTGGCCTGCCATCGCTCTGGGCTCCTACATTGTCACAGGAGCTAGGTGTTGCATGTAATGTTACAGTACAGCGGGTATGGATCACGGTTGACCCTAGAAAGGTCAACACTCCTTAGGTCAACACCGGAAGGTCGATAGGCAGAAGGTCAACAGGGTCTTCAGGTTGACCAGCGGAAGGTCGACAATGCAGAAGGTCGACACTTATTTTTTATTAATATTTTTTTTAGGCGTCTAGATGTAGACGTCTAGTTCTGGACACTGTCTAAGGGTACGGCAGCCCCTCGTATCGCTCACTACACTCGCAATGCTTCGGGCACTATACCGAAGTGTGAATGACCCCTTCACACCCCTGTCATGGTGCCACTGCAAAAAAGGTCATTGCAAATTTTCATTTCCACTTTTGCCATTGAGTCTATTACACAAGGCAGCTGTTTTTGTACTTGTGTAAAAGAAAGCAAGGGGTCTGCAACAAGGCAATATCCCTGTGGCTAAGCTGGTAGGGATTCAAGGTGCTGAGCAATCAATACAATGTCAGGGGAATGTTCTAACATGCTGTAGTAACCATTTTAAAGTTTTCTACATTACCAAATCTCTGGATAGTGTAAATATACTAACAAATACTGTGAGTGAGTAGTGTCATCATCCCAGCTGGGTCACCTTGCCCACCATCTCCATGTGGCATGCAAACCTCTTGAACATTTAAAGGGTCCTCATTGTTTCACAATTGTGTGAATGAGGTGTCAGGGGATGTGATGATGCTGGAATGCAGATATGATGTTGCATTGGTGAGTGCTTTTCTCTAGGCTGTAATGCCAGTTTAAATCCAGCTTTCCTTTCTAATCTTCTTAGCAGCCAGCAGAGACAGGCTGTGTAATTTTGCAGCGTGAAGATAAGAAATATCCCCCCGCCCGTCAGATTAACACAAGAGGCGTGCTAAGGAAGGATATAATGAACTCCAGGCTAATAAAAAGCACTTACACATATACCATCTTTGAGATATAGATACGTATATATGAAGTATAGTATTCAGTCAGTCTGTAAAACTAAAGTAGCCTCTTGGTTGTTGTATGCAAACACTTGCTGAATAACCAAAGATGACTTGGGCCTCTGTCCAGGAAGAATGTATAGGCCTATTTCTCCGAAGGTGCATTTACGCCAGATATTTGTCAGGAAATCTAGTAACTAAGACATGGTGGTCACATGTTTTACTGGGCCAGATGTACTAAGCCTTGAAAAGTGATAAAATGAAGAGTTATAAACCACCACAAATCAGCTAATAACTGTCATTTTCAAACACATACAGTAACGTGACAGTTAGGAGCTGATTGACTTGTTTTCCACTCTCTATTTTATCACTTTTCAAGTATTAAATTTAAGTTGTAGAGATAAATTTGGACATTTTCAAAAAGGGTCAGCGTAAAGTGAATGGATGGGATTCCACTGCGTGTGCAATTGTTAGCACGCAGAACTCACTAGTACAGTACCACTGTTTGTAAAAGTTATGTTTTCACAGGCAAATCCCAATAGGTGAAAGAGCTACAGTATGTAGCTCTTTCAAATTGAAGTTCGAATCCCTGCCACTAGATATAACATCATCTTTGGTTATATATGTTCTGTGTTCTCCAATGTCCATGTCTTGTGTTTGTGTTTGCGTGTGTACTTGCTCCATATTAATACTTCTGGCTATAATACGTATACTGTACAGTATAGCCGAACTATGTTTTGTACATTGCCCTGACTGCAGTCACAGTGCCCTCTTCTCTGCTACAGCTCATTGTCAGAAGTATCTTTTTATGTCATAAAATGTTACCCTCAGACAACTATTATTGTGTCAAATAGGCAGACAACCAGCAGAAACATCAGCAATGCCTAGCATTCATTACAGAATCACTGACAATACCTCAAAAAGTGGTTGCAAGGTAGGTGACAGAATTAACAGTAATTGCTGTTTGGGGATGTTAGGTACAGATGTTATCTATAAAGTGAAAATAGACGTGTTAGGAGTCATCGGGCAGGACTACATCATGACTACAGTCATTTCACCATTAAGATGCAGAATAGTCTCTCTAAAACAGGGGTTTGTCTATGAAATAAAGGACATTTGCATCATCTGTACTTAGCGGAGAAGATTGTAGCTGGCCTGCCATCTCAATCTGCCACAGACAGACTCAGTGCTGCCTCCATAATCATACCTACAGCCTCAGGCAACGATTTACTGAGGCTCAACTTGCCTGAGGCATGAGAGGTGGAGTATTACCCAACAAACAAGGCTTCAAAGCAGTACAGTGCAGCAAGTCAGACGATGAAGTGTATTCTAATGCTGTAACTAGACTGGAGAGAGTATTGAAAGTTATACTTGGATATTTCCTGCGTACGTAGTGGAAAATTAATGTGATCATAATTAACATTTAAAATCGCTATGGAAAGTACAAAAATGAGTGATTCCTGCCGGTTTAACTTTTTAATATATAAACCATATCTACTGCTATGTTAGAAAGTCTTCTGGGCTATAAAATATTTCTACCGTACACTTGCTTGTTATAACAAAAAAAAAATGCACCCTGAAATCTACATTAGGGGTTTGTTTTAAAGTTGCATGTACAGAGGCCACATACGGATTTGTGAATGAATTCGGAATCAGACTTGCTTCTGATCATACAAATCTAAGTGGCTGTAGTATCACTATACCACTTACACACATCTGGTTTGGAGAACAGCTGTCATTAATATCAGCACCAGCCTTATCATGAGTACAAATTATGCACACAGAGACCCTTATTCAGATCTGGTCGCAGTACAAATTTGTTCTCAAAATGGGCAAAACCATGTGCACTGCAATTGGGGCAGATGTGCAGAGAGAGCTAAATTTGGGAGGGGTGTGTTGAAACGGAAATCTAAATTGCAGTGTAAAAATAATGCAGCCAGTATTTACCCTGCACAGAAACAAAATAAATCACCCAAATCTAACTCTCTCTATACATGTAACATCTGCCCCACCTGCAGTGCACATGGTTTTGCCCATTTTGAGAACAAATTTGTACTGCAACCAGATCTGAATAAGGGCCAGAATCCTTTGGTCTCTGTGTGCACTCATGGCTGTAAAAGAGCCATATTTGCACACAATATATGAGCCCAGGGGTACTGTACATGCCGGCATTACACAATGTGCAGCAGTATATACTGATATACTGCTGGAGATTTGCTGAGTTTTGATAAGAGATGTGCAGAAAAGGTAGCCATATGAGGCACTGCCTCTCCTGCCATAGCCGCTGTTTCCAGGTCCTCCAGGGCTGAGGCATAGGATACTTTATGCGCTGATGTACCATCTAAAAGCTCCTTGAGGAAGGTCCGTTTGTGGACCGAAACGTCGGGGCATTGATGGAATTGTACACATTGGATTAAATTTTCTATTGTTGACTTTACAACCCCAGTGACTTTATTTTGATTATTATAAGGAGAGTGTTCATTTCCCCCCCTCCAACAAGGGAGGGATCTTTCGATATATATATATATATATATATATATATATATATATATTCTTTGTATTTTTGACATACTTTATAAACTCAAACAGTAGTATGACAGGAAAGGCTCTGTCTCACCTGCCTCACTCCACCGCACGCCATTGGCTGATGGCCATAATTTCATCTACATGCTTATGACACACCATACAGGAGTGAACCTCCATTGCTGCCCAATTAGACCCATTTAGTCTGAAGTGGGGAGCCGGCTGATATACTGTACATGTTACTTTGAATAGCCTGAGAGAACATAACACTCTTCTTTCCCCTAGATTACACAGTCTTTGCATTCTGCACTGACCACTAAAATAGAATTTTAACTGTCTATGAAACATTCTCCATAGGATATAATGTACAATGGACTGCAATACACGTTTCTCCTGCTATGGGTCAATGTAGTGCATTAACAATGCATGCTTTTGCTAAGCCTCACAATATTCTTAGCAGAGAAAAATGTCTGCAGGTTCCCTACAGCTGGAATGTAATAAATGAACTGTTATGAAGTCTGTACTTGAGTGCGTTACACCTGCGTGCTGTTAATTACTGAGCCACTGAATGAAAATACAGCTGTACGAAATACACCTTTAGGCCGATTAATAGAAAAGCTTCACAAAGCTCAATAGCATCTAATGAGCCTCTATCAAGTCATATATATATAAACCGGTAATAAAATGTCTTTAAATGCTAGTGTCATTTATGTAAGATATTTGAATTGTAATAAATAAATGGATTCTTGTGCACATAACAGAGTAGTAGACCAGGACATAAGATAATAATACTAGGTGGCACATCCTAAATTTGGAAGTCAGAGTAGTTTGGTAGACATGAGTGCCACTTGGATGGATCATGGGCATCAGGAAAAGTGCATCTACTGTACAATATGCTATCTACATATTAAGGGGCCTATTTATAAAGCTTATCGGCGCCTTAAATCAGATGATCCCTATTTGGCCCCTGTAGCTGTAAAATGCTTGTTTGCTTGTCTGCTTGTGATAAACTAATTGTGCATACAGTGTGAGGGCTAATACCGGTACTGCATCTTTGTCACCATACTATCCATAGTTAGCAGAGACACTTTAACATAGGAGGGGGACCATGTGCAGGATCTGATTGGACCCCCTCCTCTCCGGCAGTGAAGTAGATTCTACTTATGGAGCAGCTTTTTTAATTCCTCTCTGAGAAAATAGCACACAATTTTCTTTATATTTCTTAACTTACCTTGTGCATGGCTGGCAATGGACTCTATGCGCAATTCATGATACCTACTATTATAAAATAAATTAATATGGTTTTAAAGTGCAAACTATCAGCTTTAATTTGAGGGTATTAAATTCCAAACTGGAGTTTAGAAATGACAGCTGTTGCATACATATAGCAAGCTATTTTTCAAGAACCAAAAGTAATTGGACAATTGACTCAAAAGCTGTATTGTGGACAGGTGTGTGCTGTTACTATGTTATTTCTTTATCAAGCAGAAGAATGGTTTGGAGTTGATTCCAATTGTTACACCTTGATGAGGGGCCGTTCAAGTCAAAACTACAGCTCACTGAATATGATGTATGATGAGCTGGATATGACATATGATGAGCCGGATATGATGTATGATGAGCTGGATATGATGTATGATTAGCTGGATATAACGTATGATGAGCTGGATATGACAATACTGTATGACGAGCTGGATATGATGTATGACTAGCTGGATATGACACATGATGAGCTGAATATGATGTATGGTGAGCTGAAAATTACATACGATGATCTGGATATGATATATGACGATCTGGATATGATATATGACGAGCTGGATATGACATAAACTGCCCCTCATACAACTTACTGTTGCTGTAAGCCACAACAAGCAGTCAAAGGATACAATCTCTCAATTCAAGTGAAACAGGTAACTCTTAAGCCCTTTATACATTGGTCAAGTTATGCCGAGAGATGTGTGCACAGCTATCTGTAGCAGATCGTTCGGCACACATTGCTTTCTAGATCGCCAAGACACGCATAGTGATGTGCTAACTCAGCATGCTTTATGCACATGCAGGTGATCTAGATTGCGACTGCATGTGCTCAAGATCTGAACCTGCGATGGCAAAGCGAGGGACTAGAGAGAAATAGCCCAAAATCCACCCTGTGGGCGGTATTCAATGAGAATACCTGCGAGGTGCAGCGAATCCTTTTTAGGATTCGCTGCACATTCGTCACGTTCCGGAGCCAGCGGGCTCCGGTATTCAACATGTCAGGGGCTCGCTGCCCCTGACTGGCGAATATGAGCTCCTGCAGCGATTGCCGCAGGGAGCCTGAGGACGGTGCCAGGCAGAGAGATGGTAGTCTCTCTGCCTGCCCTAGAACTTTGTGGGGGGTAGGTGGGCTCCCCGGGTGCCAGGCAGCACAGGCTGCCCCCCGGGGGTGCCAGCAGGGGAGCGTATATTCACTACACCCGATCGTAACGAT
Organism: Crinia signifera; assembly: GCF_055691185.1. NCBI lineage: Eukaryota > Metazoa > Chordata > Amphibia > Anura > Myobatrachidae > Crinia > Crinia signifera. Next base: position 208,948,872 of record NC_139220.1, read on the forward strand.
CGGGTGCAGTGAATATATGAATATGTAATGAGCGGCTCGGCTCCGGCGCCCCCTGCTGGCTGCTGTGTAAAAAAAATATATATATATATTTTTTTTTTTTTAATTAAACATATATTCATGTGCTTACAGCACATGAATAAAAATAGCATGCCCCTCCTCAGAATAAAATTCCTGATTTTTTGACACCAAATGTAAAAAACAAAACACTTTATTTTAAAAGTTCACATTCCACTTCACCATAAAAAGGTAGCGATTGCTACTCGGTGAATCATGGTGAAAAAAACCTTGAAATGTATTCGCCATGTGGTCATTGAATAGGGTGATTCACCGTTTTAGTCAGAAATTCGCCAAACAGCACAAATTCGCCATAAAAACATGGCGAATCAGGCTCATTGAATACCGCCCTTTGTGTATGCCCTCTAAGGCAGCAAAAACAAAAATAATCAGAGAGACAATGGGAACTTTGGGAGCGGCAAAATCAAAAGTGTGGTACCTTCTAAGAAAAAATGGATTTTCATGGTGGCTGATCAAAGCATGCTTTCCATGGTAAAGAAAAATCTACTCACAACATCCATCCAAGTGAAGAACACTCCAGGTGGAATAAATATCAAGTCTATCATAAGGAGAAGACATCACAAGAATACAGAGGATTCACCACAATTTACAAACCATTCATGAGCTACAAGAATAGAAAGGCGAAAATAGACTGCTAGACAAAAAAAAAATCTTAAAAAGCAGCATTCCGAAATGTTTCGTACAATATTTTTTTCAATCCCTTGAATTAAAGCTGAAAGTCTGCACTTTAAAAGCATGTGCATTCTTAAATTTCAAATCCAAGGTGAAATTATGAAAATTTATGTATGTAGGTATGTATAGATAGATAGATAGATAGATCTATACACACACACCCACGCAAATCTTATATATGTCTAGTGTCTGTGTATAACCAAAACACTGCCATCTGCTGGAGCGAGTGAAACTACATTGCTTTCTCGGTACTTGTGTATTATCACGGCGCCCACTAAGCAAATTGCTTAGCGGGCAATTCTGCGCAAGAAAATCACATCACATGGCATCGCATGGTATCGCATGCGTTTTGCGTGCGATGCGTTCGCATGCAATGCGATTTTCCTATGTAATTTATTCACTGCTCTTTTTTGGCCCCTGGCAAAATTGCATGCAATCGTATGCGATTTTATAGGGTGCGATGCCATATACTTTACTATACACTTATATGAGATGCAATGAGATTGAGGCGCCCCCCCCCCCCCCCTATCCACGCCACCCCAAAGCGTGGCAAGCGATGGCGGAACATGTCCTCCCGACCTTTTCATACCCCCACTATCCACGTCGGCGTGGAGTTGATGTTATATAGTGCGGCGAGCGCAGCGAGCCACCGAGCCCAAAGCGTGGTGAGCGTAGCGAGCCCCGCGATGGGGCGCAGAATACATGTAACATAATCCGTGTCCCCTTGCCAGACTTTCAGCTTTAATTCAAGGGATTGAAAAATCCGTGTCCCCTTGTCATAATGTGAATTATTGAGTGCAGTGCAGCTCATTTGCGGTGGGGGGCGGCGCCCTGTGCCCCATTGGCGCCCGAAGCGTGTGCTCCACTGGCTCCAACCTCCCTACGCCTCTGCCAGCAGGACAATAAACTACAACACATCTTCAATCTTCAAATTATGCAAGAACTATTTAGGGAAGAAGCAGGCAGTTGGTATTCTGTCTGTAATGGAGTGGCCAAAGCAGGCACCAGACCTCAACCCCATTAAGCTGTTGTGGGAGCAACTAGACTGTTTGGTACACAAGCCAAACTAACTTGTGGGAGGTGCTTCAGAAAGTGTGGGATGAAAATTCTTCTCAACAAATTAACAGCAGGAATGCCAAAGGTCTGCAATGCTGTAATTGCTGCAAAAGGAGCATTATTTGACAAAAGCAAAGTTTAAAGGACAAAATTATTATTTCAAATAAAAATAATTTCTAACCTTGCCAATGTCTTGACTATATGTTCTATTCATTTTGCAACTCATTTGATAAATAAGAGTCAGTTTTCATGTAAAACACAAAATTGTCTGGGTGACCCCAAACTTTTGAATGGTAATACAGGTTGAGTATCCCTTATCCAAAATGCTCGGGACCAGGAGAATTTTGGATAACGGATTATTCCGTATTTCGGAATATTTTAATATTTCAATGATGTATTTTGAAGTATCTTGCATTTATGCTGTATAAACACATAATATACACACAAATATATTTTATTACCACATAAAATACACACAAATATATTTTAATTGTTCAAAAAACAAGGTTTCAAAACGTGAAACAAAATGTGTGTACTATCTCAGCACTGAATTTGAATGCCAAGCAATCATTGTCTTGCACATATATAGTGCCAGTTACATATCATGTCCCCAGTGATGCTGTTACAAATGTCCCCAGTGAGTTTTTAGCAAAAAAAAAATTTTTTTTCACTTTCTGGAATGTCCGTATTTCGGAATAATTCGGATAACGGATATTCGGATATGGGATACTCGACCTGTATATCTATATCTATCCTTCAGTATCAGAGACAGGGGCGGATTGGGCCACCTGGAAACTGGGTCATTTCCCAGTGGACCGGCCCTGATTTGGCCCCTCTCCCCCCTGACTGGGCCGCCGCTGTCTCTCCCCTGGCCGGCTGCCAGGCATAAAGATGGCGGCCACGGAGCTGGAGCCCGGTGAATGAAGGCGCCCCCCGCAAGCCAATAGCACCCCGACGAACAGACCGATCGTGCACCCCACCCCCTACAGCCGGAACACCGCTGTCTCTCCCCTGGCTGGCTGCCAGGCATAAAGATGGCAGCCACGGAGGTGCAGCCGTGCTGTCCTCCCTGTCACCACCGCCCGGAGCTGCTGCAAGTGGATCGAAGCAGCCTAGCCTGGTGAGTGTATCATCCCTTTTCTGGACTTGGTTTGAATGTAGCAAGTTTCATTTTCATTGAAATTGATTATGTTTTAATCTCTTTAATTTCGTTTGTACAGCATGATTCCTTGTTTGCTTTATAAATTATACCCCTATTTGTTTTATATTGGATTAGTTTTTTCTACATGTAATGACAAATAGGACATACATATCAAAATAGTACTAATATGAGTATGTTTACAGGATAATCCATTTTTTTGTGACATCACAAAGCCTCCACAGCCCATCCAGCAAATGATCCAGACACACCTGCATTTTCTGGACCGCACCCCAGCAATGTCGCATCGCCATCCAGAAACCCCATGTTACACCCCCCCCCCCCCCCCCCACTAGCTCTTAGAGTGCAGTCATATTTTTCTGAATGCGACCACAGTTTTAATTGAAAATTGTTTGGTAATCTCCATCTCTTATTAAATTAGCCCCTTAATCATCTTGCACCTAAAATGTATTTAAATGTAATAACGATTTACTAGAATTTACTTCATGATTATGTTATATAATGAAATCAATAGCATAATGTACTTGAACCCTATGGGGGGGGGGGGGGGGGGGTATTCAATCCATGCCGAATTTTCCGACACTCAGAAAATCAGCACTGTTCACCGATTTTCGGTAACATTTTCATTCAATCCATTCAATCCCAATGCCAATTTCTCTACTGTCGGTATGTCCAGATTTTTGGGGTAGCTGAAAAATCCAGACGTGTAAGAATATCTTTTACAATGGAGTCTTAAAAAATAACATTTTGCTGGTTCATTAATTGATTTATGTTATGGTGACAAAAATGTACATTCAATTTGACTACATTCATATCTGAAGCAATGCCACTTCATCTTCTACAAGCAAGAGTGGCAGGTGGTATCTAGTTTTGCTTTGATACTACTAAAATCCTGATTGATCAGATCAGTTGACATTAATGTTAGACATGAAACTATCACAATTGTGATTTTAATTTTAAATCGTTTAGTTGTCATTTTGCCATGTGAAATGTAGAGGCCTGCAGAACTAGCAAGCATGAAAGAATGAATTAAGTCACACCATACAGTTACCATAGAGAACACAGCTCAGTACCCCCTTTCACACAAGTGAATTAAATGCCAGGGCAAACATTTAGACCCAAAAATTTGATAGGGCAACTCAGCTTTATCTGGGTCCTTTCTCTATGTGAATTCTGACCCATGTAGGTGCTTTCACACAGAAAAAGTACCCGGGTTCATCCAACTTGACCTAGCAAATTCCTGAGTCCTTTTCTCTGTCTTAAAGAGGTATGAATTTGATAGGGCAACTCAGCTTTATCTGGGTCCTTTCTCTATGTGAATTCTGACCCATGTAGGTGCTTTCACACAGAAAAAGTACCCGGGTTCATCCAACTTGACCTAGCAAATTCCTGAGTCCTTTTCTCTGTCTTAAAGAGGTATGAATCATAATTTCAATAGTTTTCACAGCTGCAGTGTGGGAGTACAAAAAAAAAACGTAAAGATTTTAACCCCATAATTGCTGCGGAGGAGTTTTGTCTGAATATTGCTCACTAATATAATGTATATTATCCTGCAAGAAAAACTTGGGAAATTTGAATGTGCACATGTGTTTAACTGCAAATGATGCCCTATATATCAGGCACTAAATACCATGGTGTCTGTAGCACAATGGTTGTATTAACAGCACTGGACAGCTCAGAAAACTTCAGGAGAGCTGTAAAATGCAATTTCCACTATCGTATTACAGAAACAAGTTGTGATTCAAATATATATTAAGCTAAAAAACTAGTTGTTGAGTTTATAATTTTCTAACCATCTTCAGCATCCTTTATTTATGTGGTACTAACATAGTCTGCAGTGAAGTACATACCATTGAAAAATCCCAGGGCTACTGTCCTTAGTTAATTGTTTTAAGGGGCTACCCAATTTTCTAGGATCTCCAATCCTGGGCTGATCATTCTGGAAGTGGGACTCGTGTTATATGTCCCCCCGCTATAGTGTCACCAACCCCGACTGGGTCAGGCTAGTACAGTTTTTTTTAAAATAGATGGAATCCCATGCTGTTTTTTACATTTGGGGCAGATTTATTAAGCTCAGTGAAATGATAAAGTGTCTGGTTTTTATCACCGGCCAATTAGCTCCTACCTGTGAAGTTACAGGCTTAGTTTGAAAAATGACAGGTAGGAGCTGATTGGCCGGTGATAAAAACACTTTATCACTTCACCGAGCTTAATAAATCTGCCCCTTTATTATTTATCCCCTTTGTACGCTGAGTAGAGCAAATTCTAGTGATCCGAGCAGTGCAGTGCTTGGCGCAAATCTCGCCTGCCAGAGGTAGGTCTATAATTTTTTTGGCTTTGCAGATGGTTCTAAAATAGTCACTCAGTAAATGCAGAAATAGAATAGAATAGAATAGAATCAACTTTATTGGCCATGTATGCTTGCGCACACTAGGAATCTTTTGTGGATTACAGTGCAGCATCAAGCAGGGATGAAGGGGGGGACGGACATTAGATACGTTACATTAAGATGTTACATACTGGGGGCACATGCCCGCCGAGCTGCGCAGCGCCTAGGCAGCCAATCAGCGGCGCCACTGGTCACTGCAGCAGCCAGGCAGGTGACAATATGAGCAGGGACAGTACAGTTATCACACAGGAAACACATACCCACCGAGCTGTACAGCACCTAGGCAGCAATCAGCGGTGCCACTGGTCGTTGCAGCAGCCAGGTGGGTAACAGTATGAGGTAACAGTATGAGCAAAGACAGCACAGTTGTAACAGAGACAGTACAGTTATCACACAGGAGACACGGGATACATATGGCTGAGTGCACAGTTCCTAGGCAGCCATTGCGGCGCAATCTTGAATCTTCCTGTAGGGAGAGCCAAAGATGGTAACTCAATGTTCAATTGTGTTCTAAAGTTTTGGGGTTTTTAGCACAATTTCCTATGCACTAAACCTCACACGTCAGGGCAGGGTTAATGCCAGCAAACATGGGTGTTAACCTATAAAAGCCTTTGGGCTTCACTATGCAGCTCTGGTTAAGGGTTCCATCACGTATCCCACCAAGCATGCCCTGCGGCCCCTGCTGTCACTCTGCGCAATGCAGAGGGGACTCCCAGTCCAGGAAATCCAGTGACCGGAGTACATAGCAAGGTCAGCTTTCATTGGAAGAGCTGTTTTTTGCATTACTAATTGCATACAATATGTTAGTGAATATGCGATTAGTATGGATGTGAATCCCAAGCGATGTGTGGTAGCTGAGCTGAGCAATTATGTCTGACTGCGTATGCATCATGGCTGCACTGTACATGCACGGAGGTACCTTAGTGATGCTGCTCACAGTGGGGACTGATACAAAGGGCAGTATTCAATGAGAAAAATGACGACGTGCAGCGAATCCTGTTTAGGATTCGCTGCACATTCGCCACTGTCCGCCGCGTTCCGGAGCCTCACCGGCTCCAGTATTCAACGAGTCAGGGGCTCGCTGCCCCTGACCGGCGAATTTTAACTCCTGTGGCGGATCCCGCAGGGAGCCTGAGGACAGCGGCAGGCAGGGAGATGGAAGTCTCCCTGCCTGCCCCAGAAGTTTGTGGGGGGGGGGGAGGTGGGCTCCCCGGGTGCCAGGCAGCACAGGCTGCCCCCTGGGAGAGCCAGCAGGGAAGCAGATATTCACTGCACCCGATGGTGCATATGTAATGATCGGATGCAGTGAATATATGAATATCTAATGAGCGGCTCGGCTCCGGCCCCCTTACAGCACATGAATAAAAATAGCATGCCCCTCCTCAGAATAAAATTCCTGATTTTTTGACACCAAATGTAAAAAACAAAACACTTTATTTTAAAAGTTCACATTCCACTTCACAATAAAAAGATAGCGATTGCTACTCGGTGAATCATGGCGATAAAAACCTTGGGTACTCTTTACTTAGAACGGCGCCCACGATTTTGATCGTGGGCATCGTTAGTAAAAAATCTCGGGCATCTCGGGCATTGAATGCACTAAAAAATCGGGTGCGATGTGACCGACGAGATGCCCGCGATTTCCCATAGAGAACAATGTTAAATGTCTCAATTGACCCAATTTTCCTGTTCAATGCCTCAATTGACCCGATTTTTCCATAGGAAACAATGTTAAATGGGCCACAGAGGCCAAATAGGCACCCTGAAGTGTATAATGGCCACCCGAATTGTTAACGCCACCCCACGATCAACGTCAACCCGAAGCGTGGCGAGCGCAGCGAGCCCGCGAGGGGCGGCGGTACGCGTCCTACGAACTTTTCATACCCCCACTATCCACGTCGGTGTGGAGTTGAGAATAGAAAGTGTGGCGAGCGCAGCGAGCCACCGAGCCCGAAGCGTGGCGAGCGCAGCGAGCCCCGCGAGGGGACGCGGACAGCTGTGAAGCCCGCGAGGGGACGCGGATACCTGTGAAGGTATCTGCGTCCCCTCGCGGGGCTCGCTGCGCTCGCCACGCTTCGGGCTCGGTGGCTCGCTGCGCTCGCCACACTTTCTATTCTCAACTCCACGCCATCATGGATAGTGGGGGTATGAAAAGGTCGTAGGACGCGTACCGCCGCCCCTCGCGGGCTCGCTGCGCTCGCCATGCTTCGGGTTGACGTTGATCGTGGGGTGGCGTTAACAATTCGGGTGGCTTTTATACACTTCAGGGTGCCTATTTGGCCTCTGTGGCCCATTTAACATTGTTTCCTATGGAAAAATTGGGTCAATTGAGGCATTGAACAGGAAAATCGGGTCAATTGAGACATTTAACATTGTTCCCTATGGGAAATCTCGGGCATCTCGTCGGTCGCATCTCACCCGATTTTTTAGTGCATTCAATGCCCGAGATGGCCATGATGGGCGCCCTTCTAAGTAAAGAGTACCAAACCTTGAAATGTATTCACCATCTGGCCATTGAATAGGATGATTCACCGTTTTAGTAAAAAAATCGCAGTACAGCACGAAAATAGCACAAAATCGCCAGAAAACATGGCGAATCAGCCTCATTGAATACTGCCCAAAGAGTGCGAGAAGATCAAGGACTGTTTGGGGGACGTAATGGGTAGTGGAGCAGAAATACAGACGTAACACACTGTTTTTGTGGCATGTCTCAGCTTTCACCTGTATATACCATATTCAGAGAACACAGCGCTTCAGTTCCTGCAGCCATTCTGCGCAGCCATAGGCTTGCTGAGGGAGTTGTTTATTGAAGGAACTGCAACCACTGCAGCGTATATGTACTCGGTTGCTGGCATCAGCAAAGTTGCCCGGTAGGCATCACAATACATCTGCAGGTGGCTACAGCATTAGTATATCTATGCACATTAGCTGCATACAAATCCATCTCTGAATAAGGCCCAGTGTCCGTCAGAAAGATTTTACTTAGTGTAAGTGATATGAATCAGGCATAACATGCTGTCTCTGTAGTGGTAGTGTATGACTGTATTGGGGTTTATCTCTTTAGCAATCCTTCACTGAATGTGTCACCGCTCTCTGTCAGTGGTGGGAAATATAAGATTTTAATTGTATCTGCTACTACTGAGGAGTTATGGTTGATCCCAAAGACTAGTGTTGAATTCTTGGCAGCTACAAGTATGAAACAGCCGAGCTATACAGTATATGTTGATGGCTGCATATTGTAATCCTTTTTATATCCTGCTTTTGTAATAGCTTTACCTTAAATCCTCTCACTATCTATATATAAGTCTAAGTATATATATAAACATATATACACATCCATAGAAAGCGTTAAAGAAAAGATATACAGTATATCAATAAACATACACACTTTCAAAGTAGATTTATATATACATCAGTCTATGTTGCTAATCTGTCTCCCTCTTCTCTCGCTGTCTTCCTCAATCCCTCCCTTTTCCTCCTCCCCTCCCTTCCCTGTATCTCCTGCTTTCTCTCTCCCCCTGTCTCTCTCCCCTCCTGAACCTGGTTACATAACAGACCAGCTTTTCCAAATCCTGCATTTCAGTCACCCAAATCCCTCTGGCTTAAATTCTCCCCCTGCAGAAAGAGAATCAGCCAGGAATCTCAGCAGAATGCTGCTTGCTGAATTCCTCTCAAACGTTGCCCATATTAAATCTCTTCTTTAATGCAATCTATAGCCTCTTGCACACCATCAGCCATCTTTCAAACTGCTGTCCTGTTAATATGACAATGCTCATAGTACAGGTGGATCTTACTATAGAGACTCAGGCCAAAGTATTCCACAGCTTTGTTTTTTACTGCTACACATTAGCTGAACAGTAACTTTCTGGGAAAGCAGTTATGAAAAAATTTCAGCAGGAAAAAACATAGATCCATTATCCCCCATGCCAAAGGGCAAGAACCGGAACCAACTGGGCCCAACAATGGCAGCGCATTTTTCGGTACTTGTTTCCTAGCACGGCGCCCACAATATTAAGTTGTATGACATCGCATCGCATTGCATCGCATGCCATATGCCCGCATGTGATGCGATTTTAAATTGTATAAGCCCCTATACGATTTTTAATTGTATAAGCACCCTAATGGGTGCTTACAATGTTAAATGCACCCCCAAGCCACCCCCACTATCAACGCCAACCCGAAGCGTGGCGAGCGGTGGTACGCGTCCTCTGACCTTTTCATACCCCTACTATCCACGTCGGCGTGGAGTTGATTTCATATAGTGTGGCGAGCACAGCGAGCCACCGAGCCCGAAGCGTGACGACTTCACATATTTTCCGCGTCCCCTCGCCACGCTTCGGGCTCGGTGGCTCGCTGCGCTCGCCACACTATCTAAAGTCAACTCCACGCCAACGTGGATAGTGGGGGTATGAAAAGGTCGGAGGACGCGTACTGCCGCCCCTCGTGTACCACCGCCCCTCGCGGGCTCACTGCGCTCGCCACGCTTCGGGATGGCGTTGATACAATTTTAAATCGTATACCATTGTATATGGCATACAATGGCATACAATGCGATGGTTTACAATTTAAAATTGTATAACATCGGCTGCCATCGCGTAAGATCGCCTCGCATACCATCGTATGCCTTATGGCAGGGGTGAGGAACCTTTTTTGTGCCAAGGGCCGTTTGTATGGGGGGAAAAATCCTTCAGGGGCCATATGTAAAAATTTCTCTTACAAATTGTCCTGCTGCAGCCGTTTCATGCTCTGGCGGCTGCCACTGAATAGGACTGACAGTCTCCGGTTGCTGTTAATTAAGAGGAATCTCGCAAGAACTACCAACTTCTTGCGAGATTTCCCCTGTACTTGACTCCTGGCAAAGGGTGGGAGGGCCACTCAAATCGGCTACGGGGCCTCATACGGCCCCAGGGCCTGAGGTTCCCCACCCCTGCCTTATGGTATGCGATTCGATGGGCACCGTGCTAGGAAACAAGTACCCATTTTTCCTCTGCTGAGGGCGCGGGTGGCCATGTGAGGTCATGGGGCACTTTACATTGGGGCAGAAGAGGAATATGTTCTCTTTTGTAACAACATGTGAATGGCTTTATGCCGTTTTAGTAGATTTTCATGGAAAGCTGATGGTCTTTGCAAATGTTTACTCTTGATAGTAGGTGGAGTGGGGCCTTCCATATGCTTAATTATCTAGCTGCAATTTGGTTTCTGCTTGTAAGATACATTCTGCCATTGTGGTGCAATAAATCCTCTTTGTACTACAGTGAAAAGTCTTTGCAATGTGCGCAAGGTTTTAAAAGAAGCTAACGCATGTTTGGATGGAGTCCAATATGAAAATTCATTGTTTGCATGAAAAACATTCTTTTCCTTACATTTGGTGGTGTGATGCTTTGATTTGACATGTTCCCACAGTGGTTTCATTAGCCTTTTACTGCCCTCCTATCTGTTCTGCTGCTATTATTATTATTATTAATAATAATAATAATAATAATTGTCCCAGAGAATAGTACCATCCCTGGGCTGCAGTTCCGACCATACACTGCAGGAGAGAGACGGTCAGCACATTCAAACATACATGTGATGTTGTATGTAATATACATGATGGCTACCTTACCCAGGGATCAACAACTGTTGCTGTGTGTATCTCTGTCCTACCGGCTGCCCTCTGACAGCACTCTGCTTATCTATCATCTATAAGCTTAGTCACAACTCCCATTGGCGCTGAGTGCTGTCTCCCGTGCTTCAACAGCGGAGGTTGCTGATCCCTAGGTAAGGCAGCACATATATTGCATACATCACATGTATGTTTACAGGTGCTGACTGGCTTTCCCCTGGCAATGTGTAGTCAGAGCAGGCCATTGGTTAGGAGAAGCCACTGCTAGTATCTACCTAATTCAAGCAAGCAGTGGTTGTGAATGGAAAGTTCCTAGGTGGTTTGAACCACCAATCAGTTAGTACCAGGTTCAGAAATGTACGCCATAATGTCTGTAAGCTTATGCACTGCGCATGCACTGGGGCTTGCACACGCTACTATCAGCAACTGCAAGTGCAAGCAACATTATTAAAAAATCTATTGCGCAGATTGTACTGTGATAACTGCTGCCAATCACATCCCAATGTCCATTTAAATGTATGAAAGTAATTTTCCTGTAGAACAAATTGTAATGTTTTGGTATCCGTGCTTTATGAACTAAAAACAAAATTGACCAAAATGTTCAAACCATATTTTTTTGGGGGGTGACTTAGGGTCTCATTTATCTACAATGTTATCACTGGGATACACTGGAAACATTCGACGGTTCACATAGGGTTAAAAGGCAATTTGAAACGACTACCTTGGATATGGCAAATTATTAGGGCACACAAGTAACTTTGTCAATATTGGGAGTGTGTACTTATCTTAAGCCCCCTATACACTAGCCGATCCCCGCTGACACTGATATCAGCGGTGGTGGGCATCGAAAGGAGCATACACACATGCCAAGGGAGGGAAGGGAGCAACTGCGGCTGCAGCAGGACCGTCGTTAAGGAGGACCTCCCTCGTCTGAACATACAAGACACAGGAGGGGGTCAATAATGATGTGCGGGAATGCGCATCGTTAACGATATGGAGTGTACACGCTAAACCCTTTCTGAGCAATATTGTTCACAATATCGCCTAGTGTGTATGGGGCTTTACAGATTTGTGGGCAGAACATTGCTAAAGATATATGCAAATCTACACAGCCACGCTCCTCGTAAATGACTCTCACTTCAGAGCAAATTTACTAAGATGGGAGTACTGTTTGGAGAAGATGGGTTATTGCCCATAGCAACCAATCAGATTCTATCTAGTATCTTCTATAAGGTACTAAATAAATAAGAAGTAGAATCTTATTGGTTGCTTTGAGTAATATTCCATCTTCAATAGAACTCCCATCTTAGTAAATTGACACCTTTTATGTGTGTATTGTCCTACACTCATAGCGACCCTGCTGAGCATTCTGGGTGATGCTAGAACGCTAAGCAAGATCGCTCAGCACATAGGGCCGGTGTTCTCCACTGAAGACACTGGCCCTGACCCTTAACTACCTGTATCCAGCGTTTCGGGAGATAGCGACGCTATCACTATGCCCCTACAAACAGAGTAATGTATTTTCTAAGCGATCTAGTGAGATCCCCAAATGCCCCAAAATTGCTACGTGTGTAGGCCCCATATCCCGGATGACCCCTAAAATGACATTAGTAAGGATACTTTACTTAAAGTGGCAGCATTTGAATCTACACAAGTCAGAGTCATCCTATGTATCTTTCCCACAACTTCCATACCTTTGTATATAGGCAACACAAAGCTTTCTACCTACCTTATGAATGTCATGTAGGTGACACACACACAAAAATAAGACACTTCCTGCATATATTAGTAAGGGATTTAGAAAAGAGAACACTTTGTACTGTAGCTGTAAGACGCATATGCATATTTGCATTGTAATATGCTTAGCTGTCTTAGCAAATGCTAACTTGCCTGTTTTTCCCAGTGCCACCTAGCAATGAAACAGTATAAATGGTACATTGTTTTGTAGTGAACCCATTAACACATTGCCTTCTATGTTACGCCAATAATACCAGCTTTCCTTTTACCTCTTCTTAAGCCCTTAACACTATTACGTTCATGCGTTTACATGTAGTGAGAGTCTCAGAGTATAGATGCTACCATACCCTCACTTAATACTATGCAGGATGAATGGGTTAAGCATCATATTTTTCTCTTTGCCATGAGAAGACAAGCGTTCTCTGAAAGCTGGAGCTAATTTATACATTATTTATAAGAATAATTAAACTTGCAGGCTTATTTTCCCACTATGCATGGCACATCCCTTCAACTATTCTTTCTAGACTGGAAAGACATTTCTGAAACAACAGAGAGGAGTGGGTAGGATTCCAGACCAGAGGATGCCACGGAGCTAAAATCATCATTTGGAAGAGAAGAGAAACCTTTTTTTAGAGAAAAGGGAGAGTCAGTATATGATTTTTAACACCTTTCTAAAATGAATTGAATATGGTATCACTAGGCTCACCGGACTGCCCTTATATAATTTGAAACAGTATAACAGGTCCTGTTCCATAAATGGCCCATATATATATATATATATATATATATATATATATATATATATATACATATATATATATATATATATATATATATGCCCCCTAATTCCGCTGTAGGCAGGAGTGTTTTCATGATTGTGGTAAAACCATTTCTTTTTACGTTGCATGAGACAGAAAACAATTAGCTTCAGGTTGAAGTCAGTCCCAGGTATGCTAAGTGACATGCTTGATTAAAATATTAATGCAAAGGTTTTTAGTAAGTGGTATTTGGTGTAATTGCTGCACCATGCATCAAAGCCAGCCCACATCATTAAGAGTAACTTCTTATTTATCTTTAATGTACACCATTATATTCTGCATCTCTGTACCAAGGGCACAATCAATCAACATCATTTATAACAAGAACAGAGACAAAAGAAGGGCTTAGCCTGCCCCATCCTATTGTGTCTACAGTAAGTTAGACATTCACATTGCACTGCTTTGTCCATGGACGCACATTTATTACAAAGTATTTACAAACTGCCAACATTTCATACAGAAGAGAACCAAATAATTACTGACTCCAATTAAGAGAAACATGAAGAATATATACAACCTAAGAAATGTGTTCTGCCAACAGCCAGAGGAAAAGTCAGACCACACAACGGTTCTGTATTTTAGTACTGTTACCAATACAACTTTTACAGATCAAACTGATATTTCCTACGTTGTCATATAGGTGGAGATACCATATTAGTAGGGAATGCAGCTGCAAAAGGGCAGGCAGCTGGGAGAGGGGGGGGGGGGGGGCATCTCCTGGGGTATGGGTCATAGGATCAACAGTAAGAAGGTCCACAGGCCATAGCTAGACCACTATTGGTCGACAGGCCATAGGTCGACACATGGAAAAAGATCGACATTCCTTAGGTCCACATGGTTAAAAGGTGCAAAAACATTGACCTTCTTTTAATTTTTGACCCACCGACCGCATCTTGCTTATGGTATGCTAGGTCGACCATGTCTAGGTCGACATTTATTAGGTTGACACCACTGAAGCGTCGACAAACTCATGGTTGAAGTAGTCTAAAGGTCCACACAAGCTGTAGGTTTACAATCGGATGGTCGACACAAGTTTTTCACGTTTTTTGTCCCAAATGTTGACACCGTCGACATGGACACAAAAAAAAGTGGTCGGCACACTATTTTATTCTCCCATCATGCAGTAATGAATGGTAGGTCATGAAATACCGCCTGTCGGCACATGTCGGTCCAAAACAACCTGAAATACTCGTGTCAACCTTTTCACTGTCGACCATCCCATTGTCAACCTAAAGCATGTGTCGACCTTTAGACTCTGTCAACCATGAGTATGTCGACCATGCGGTGGTGTTGACCTAATAAATGTTGACCTAGACATGTTTGGCCTAGGATCCAGATACCCTGCATTCCAATCTCCTGTACATATTTATTATTATATAATATAGGCTAAACTCACTCTTGTAGTATATAACAGTATCGTTAAAGCAGACCAAAATACACATAAATAAAATATCATAATACACAGAGGTTGTGAATAAACCAGTGGTTCCCAAACTTTTTTGACTCCCGGAACCCTTGAGCATCAACATTTTTTCAAGGCACCCTATGGCCAAATGTTTCTTATTGCAAAATACATAAACAAATATTAAATTAAGTGAATCGTGTTTATCTGTCATCCTTTTGGTCAGATATGTGGTAAGGAACAGGATTTGCTTCTATTTGTCCACATTGATGGCCAAAAGCACTGGTTTCGCCTGTTACATTGAATATAAATAATTTAAATCGGTCTTGGACCATCAACCCAAGGCACCCCTGCAAGTATCTCGGGGGACTCCAGGGTGCCTAGGAACACAGTTTGGGAACCACTGGAATAAACAATTTAAAAAAAAAATCTTTAGAAAAACAAAAAATAAAGAAATCCTTTCAGGCACAAATCTTTACACGCCATTAAAATATATGGAGTGAAAGTACTCTAGCGTCGACAAAGTGAAATGTACACCACAACATGGCTTGGTTGTACACCAGAGAACCCAGATGGTTCTTTGTGATGCCTGATCCTATATGGTAACAATTGCAAGCTCACTCCCTGCTGTCAGAAGTTTTAAGATTTGTGTCCACTCACTGAAAAAAACAGTCCAGACAATCACTAGTGTTTGCGGCCTCAAAAGAAAGTTCACTTGCAATAGATCTTTAACATGCAGGTCCTATGATGGAAGAGTCTTAAGCAACACACACACTATACGGATTTTTAAAAGATATCACTCCTTTTGGCCCTTCTGAGCAATATCTTTTAAAAAAATTGATGAGTGTGTATGCTCAGTATCGTTAAAGATGCGCGCTTCCACGTATCGTTAACGCTATCATTAGGAAACACACCCCCCGCCTTGTTGTCTGTGCAGCATACTCAATGTTGACTATATCGTCACTGATGTTAATGTTTACCAGCGTCTTCCATTAATGATATTGGCGGTAGAGCCCAGCATGTGTGTATGGGGCTTAAATTGTATCTTTGGATTGGATTTTCTTATTTGTTTCAGCTTCAGTGCGTTTAATGCATACTTACCTTTAATGCCATAATTTAAATATAAATAAATAAATTGTAGTCAGAAATGCAATTCATACGGTAACTTCTATGGGTATTCTATGAAACCCAGTTATGTAGCATAGTTGATTAAAGCAGTGGTTCCCAACCTCAGTCCTAAGCTACCTCTAACTGTTCAGGTGCACTGTGTATAACCAGGCGACCTGGCAAACATGAACTGTTGGGGGTGCTTGAGGCCCAGGCTGGGAACCACTGAATTAAATCAACTCTTAAGCTAGGCACAGACCTAACAGATTTGCCAATAACTAGACAAATTCCAACAACCTAAAGAATCCCAATAACACCAGATGTGGAGTGTACACACTAATCCATAATTGCTATGCTTTAAACGATCACATGGAGTTCAAATTGAAGAGGTGAAGCGCTTTATATCCAGTATCGGGCATCTCTATCCACACAATACAAACGCCAAAAAATTCCTTTCTAAAGGAAGCAACACAGCATGTGACAGACCCAATGGATTATAGTCCAACCATTAGCCCCTGGGGTACTAACCAATTATTGGTCCTACGACCCAATATCTGGTAGATCAGCCCTATTATTGTATAGTGTGGACCCAACTGGAAGCCTTGTTTTGCTCAGATAAAAGTATATTGTATACAGTGGTCTAGTATAATAACTCTGTCATGGATGCAGACCTTTTTTGCAGCGAATGTGCAAAAATAGACTGTATTCCCAAGATAAGCCTATAGATGTGCAACAAGTTATGTATAGGATATATCTTACTGATACCAATAAACTTGTCCAAAGAGTTCTTTCAATATTAGAAAATTTCAAAGGAATAAAAGTTAGCCAAGTACTTTTAAAAAATAAATCAATGATTCACTATAATCTGGACATTAGACCCTGTAGTCGTTGCGCCAGAAACCAAATACAGGAAAACTGAGACACTATGGGGCTGGGTTGTTACCAAATAGTTCTCTTACGATGAGCCACATTTAGAGATGGAAGATTAATGTGTTACTATGAAGGGAACAAATACTCCTATTGAAGTTATATAACTACACTAGATAATTAAATTGTGTTTCAGGGTGTGCAGGTTACAAATTTTTCTGTTTACTCCTCATTTTCACATCGTTATGGGAAGGTGCCATTTTATTCTAATAATGAGAAAAAGTAAATGAACGACAAGCTACTATGGGACATCATTAACATCTCCTCAACATCTTAACTGGTCAGATGTATTATATCAGGATAATTCAGGATAAAGGAGGATTCATTCACAGGCCTGCGAAATTGGGGTCACTGAAAATTATTGGTTGTGGCATGCGGATTTCATATATGACCACCAAATTACTCTGCCCTGCAAGTTTTTTTCATAAGTTGAATGTGAATATATGGGGAAATAGCATAATAATACGTATGCTGTCTGAATAATATGTATTAGTAAAAAACTAAATTATTGATAGAAATCCATCCTAACATCAACAAAAATAGTGTTATGCGTGTTTACAAGTCCTTATGCTTTCCTTTTCCCATCAAAGCTCCCTTTGGCACCCTTTTTCTTGTAGACAGCAGTAATTCTGGAAATACTGTAATGAAAATTAAATTTTGTTAAAAAAACAAACAAACTGGACCTCCGAGCGTACCAAAGGGCATCGCTGCTGGCCTCTATGGGGGCATGGATGACAACTGATGAACCCAAACCCTGGGTCATAATGGAAAGAGGTCTAGTATCTCAATTTCCGCTCGCGGATCTACTATGGCTACCTCCATCGGAGGTAAAACAAATGGTCCATCCCTCTATAGTGGTTCAGGCGGTATGTAAAACATGGAACACACTGAGGACCCATATGCTGGGAGGGCCACAACCCACACTAGAACTGTCATTGAGGGGACTAGCACGCCTGATCCCAGACCTGTCCCTCGACCTATGGATAACTAACAATATTATCACTTTAAAAGATTTGACAGAATCAGGAGCAATACTCTCCTTCACCCAAATCCAAGAAAAGTACTCCATACCCTGGAAAGAGTTCTATAAATATTTACAGGTGCGACACTGGCTACAAACTGTCTCCCCACCCCCCCGGGCCCTGAAGCCAATACCCAATACAGTATTGGCATTACTCCAAAAGACAAACAACAAAGGGGCAATATCTAGATGGTACAACTTTCTAGTCACACCTCAACAATACTCAAAATATCCCTCTCAAGTCAAATGGGAAACAGATATGGGCCTGCCTATGTCAGAAGAGGAATGGCAATCCGTGTTTCAGATGTGCTTTAAAATGTCTAAGTGTATATCCCACATAGAACAATTCTTTAAACTATTACATAGGTTGTATATGACCCCCGCCCTCCTCCACAAAATAAGTGCTACGAACCCAAGATCCTGCTGGCGCAACTGTGGCGGGGTGGGATCAATATACCACATATTTTGGACCTGCCCTCTAGTGGCTGACCTTTGGAGGAGAATATTCCGATTAACCTCTAATATACTCCATCATACTATTGACCCACAGCCGAAAGTTGCACTGTTTCATATCCTCCCAGACATAGCCTCACACTCTGATAAATATGTCATCGGCCACATACTGGCCTCAACCAAACGTCTCCTAGCCCGCAACTGGAGGACAACTAACATACCTAGCCTTAAAGAGATAGAAGAGGCAGTCCAATCACACTTTGAATTTGAAACAGCTGGCACATCCTATAACTCAACGCCATCAACTTCTGCAACTAGGCTATGGCAGACTTGGGTGGAATATAAATTAGAACTAGCAATTAAAGATTGAACAATGTATGTACTTATTAACTCAGACCATTCTAATATGTTGTATCAATGTACTTCTGCACTATACTATTGCACTATGGAATTGTTACCGTACCTCCCCCCCCCCCTCCCCCCCCTTCCCTACCCCTATCTTTGTTCTGTACTACATCCCCAAAAAATAGAAAACTCAAAGTCATGAGATTCACTTGAAATGTTTTATTGTATATTTGAATTTGTGACATTCAATAAAAATTTAAATTTGAAAAAAAAAAAAAAAAAAAAAAAAACTGAACACGATGGGAATTTTTTGGATGTTTTTTTTTTTAAATAGCACCCACAAACCTATAAAAATCAGCTATTTGTATTGCATTTTTCTAATGCAGGCCTGTGTTATGACTGAATTTATTGTTTTTGTGGCGGTATGAGTAAATAAGGTGGCCTGCAGTTTATGTCAACTCTTGAGAACTTCATTACAGACCATTTTCAATTTTACTAATTTTTACTGACAACCGCATTATTACTCATAGTAAATTTGTATTGTACAATTAAGAACAAATACCAAAACTGCCTTCACTACACAAGATGAACTGACAGATATCGCCAACATGACCCACTCCATTAGGTCCAATATGCTCTGCTACTGGACTTTCCTCTTAATATATGATTGCCTTCACCTGTGCTAAATTAGTTAATCGATGAGATGGGTGTTTCAACACAGGTGACGGCACTCATACAGTAAGAGGGAAGTCCAGGAGCAGAGCATTTTGTACATAATGGAATGGGTCATTTTGGAGGGTAAGTGACAGATCATGTATGTATAATTTATACAGATTGTACCAGTAAATGTACATAACCACTGGCAATTAGGATGTATTTTAAGTAAAGAGGCTAATGAAATTTGAAAAGTTCAATCCACTTTTCACATATACTTTTCCTTTCCTTTTTCTAGTGTAATCCTATCTGTTGAAGCGCGGTAAACACAAAAAAATTGAAACAAACAGCATTACAATAATAAGAACATTACCGTAGCGAAACCCCTACTAAGAACACAAATACGGATGAAGTCACATCGAACAATGATTTCAAGTGATACACATGCTTTTTCATGCATTAGAAATGGATGCAAAATATGTAATTCATAAAACAGCATGTGTGTACCCTACAAGTTTTTAAAAATATATCCAATTTTTACTGACATTCAGTAAATCGAAATGGTGACAATAATACACAGCCTAAAGGGAATGGGATCATTCGTCAGACTGCATTTAGGTCTACAGTCATTAGGTCGACCCCACTAGGTCGACTGGTAGGAAGGTCGACCTGACTTAAGGTAGACATGGGCCAAGGTCGACATGACTTAAGGTCGAATTTGCATAAAGGTCGACATGAGGAAGGTCGACTGGTTATAAGGTCGACATGGGTTTTTCACTGTTTTTTTATCCGAATGTCGACACAGTCGACATGGACACAGTTGGCAATGAGAATCGGACCCTCGCATCGCTCGCTTCGCTCGCAATGCTTCGGGCACGGTGCCTCGCTGCGCACACTATTTTATTCTCCCACCACGCCCTAGTGGATGGTAGGGCATGAAATACCGCCTGTCGGCACATGTCGGCTCAAAAAACAGTGAAAAACCCATGTCGACCTTATGACCAGTCGACCTTCCTCATGTCGACCTTTATGCAAATTCGACCTTAAGTCATGTCGACCTTGGCCCATGTCGACCTTAAGTCAGGTCGACCTTCCTGCCAGTCGACCTAGTGGGGTCGACCTAATGACTGTAGACCTAAATGCAGTCTGACGAATGACCACATCCCGCCTAAAGATGGAAATCACACTACACCAATGTCCAAACGGATCAAAATACCATCTGGTGTAATGGTTAGCATTACTGCCTGACAGCGCTGAGGTCATGGGTTCGATTCCCACCATGGCTCTAACTGTGCGGAGTTTGTATTTTCTCCCGTACTTGCTTGGGTTTCCTCCGGGTACTCCGGTTTCCTCCCACAATCCAAAAATATACTAGTAGGCTAATTGGCTCCCAACAAAAAAAAAATGAACCCTAGAATGTCTGTGTGTGCGTGTACATGTGGTAGGGAACATAGATTGTAAGCTCCACTGGGGCAGGGACTGATGTGAATGTTCAAATATTCTCTGTAAAGTGCTGCGGAATATGTGTGCGCTATATAAGATACTGATAATAAATATTACTTTAAAAGCAATTCACTGATAATGCATTGACAATAACTTTGCAACTTTACATGTAGAGACAAAGTCTAGGCTCTCAAGGGCCACTCCCAAGCCAAACTTTAAGCTTGTCCCCTGTAAGTGAGACAGGCTAGTTAAGGTAAAACACATGCATCTATTTCTATGCAATAGAGGATATATACCTGGTCCCCGAGCACATCTTCAGATCTGCAGTTGTGTTTGCATTATATAAATATAAAACTATATAATAAACAACTTTACAGCACTGAGCTCTTCCACCACTGTAACCTTCATAAACAGTACATGTAAACATCAGGTCATATACACATTGCTCCAACAGAAAATATATAGAGACACCCTAAAATGCTTCCATAACAATCATATTATTATTTGACAATAATAGCATTAATGTCACTTTATGTGCATTTCTAACTCTCCGCAGGCACCCACCTCTGTGATGTGCGACGCACATGAAATATACCATATGTGTACACTATTCATTCCTTAGCTTTTACATTTATTCATAGATTAACGTGTCCTACTTAAGCATATTTAAATCATAATAAGTGGTTATGTATAAAACATCTCTTTCAGATAACACTTTAAAATACAACAGTGAAATAGGATATCGAAAGACTAACCATATGCTCAAAGATTTAATTTGTATACAGCTCCCTGTCCTGACATGATCTCCTATTAAGAACACTACATATAATTATCATATGAATGAAATAACATATTACATAATACACACTGACTTGCACTCAGATCATGAAACCCAGTAGGATAATCAAATGGGAAAATGTAACCAAAGTCACAAGTGTTTAACCATTAACCCTTTCACTGGGGTAGGAATAATGGACATCAGCCAGAATGAATAGAATATATAATAAAGCAATCACAGTCTCTAGTGATAACTACACATGCTGCTGTCACAATTTGGAATGTGTGTAGTCACCCATTAAGAAGCAGAACAGCTGATGACATACTGTATTATTCTCCAATGTGCTTTTAATAACATTTAAGGGGTTACTGCCAATGACAAACTGGAGGTAACAACTAAAAGCAGTTGTACCCTACCTGTCCACCATGCAGCTTTGCAATCAGTTACAGTACATGATGGAGCAGTGGTAGAGGAATGAGGAGGAGTGGTACCCAGGTCAAACCATCCCCTCCACTAACACTACTGCTCCTGTCAGTGTGCACACCAATACAAATTCAACTTTTGCACAGTTCCTCTAAATGCCGTTCACACTGCAAACAATTACACCTACAGAGGTGCACAGCTGCTGCAGAATTGCAAGGGTTAATTAACACCCCTCCTCCTCCTCCTAACCCAAAAAAAAAAAAAAGCTGTCAAAGTTTTTCCAAGGCTGCTGTGCTGTCTCCTCTCACTATCCTCCCATTGCTGCCTCTATCTCCTCCATGAATGTGCAATGAAAGCCCCAGATTGCTCTTCCACATCACCCTCCCTCCTCGTACGAGCCATAGGATTTTCGGAAAGGGTACCTCTGTTGGTGGTGGTTATAGGGTAGTTGTGCTTTCCTGCTGTTGCTGGGTGATCACCTCTTCTTGCAGGTTCCTGGGGGTCCCTGGGCTGGGGAGGCTGCTTGTTGATTTCTGTTTCCAAAGCAGGATCGGGGCTTGCAGGAGAACAAGGATCCATTATTCCCCCAAAAGAAAGATGTATTAGGGTCTTGAGGATTAGGATCCCCCCAATGTTAGATATTGCTGGGAGGAGGCTCATAGACTCCCTCTGTCTCTGTGTCAATGCAACTCTATGGTAAGGAAAGGAAGGAGGGAGAGAGACTGAGGGAAAGTGTGTGATATAAGAGCAGTTAGACTGAATGGCCACTGACAGCGCTAGAGGGAAGCTACTGTATTGTATGGAAGTGCTGCTCGGGTTTATTCTGAGGAGAACACATGTAATCTCGGTGTTTAGAAATGTCTGTGTACCGGGATCACATAATACATTGCTACCTGGTGCAGAGGGGCTGAATTCTCCCAGTTCAGTTTAAGTCCTATAGTTCATGAAGGGTGGAATTCAAAGGACACGTCTGTTTATTTATTTGTACACTCTTCAGCAACAAGTGTTTTGTGCTCTACCTTTTATTCTGCTATGTACTCTATTAATAAGAGACAGTTTCAAAATACAGTGCTAGACAAGTTTAACTTCTGACAACTACATTAATATTGGACCCAAAGACATAACTATGCATATAAATGATAGGTTTGAAAAATGATATAATGTTGTGTATTGTTTCGTCAATTAAATGTTTTACGGGGAAAGTTTAAACAAATCCTGTGGAACTCTACTACGTAACCCCTGTGATTCCGCATTATTCCATTTATTTCTACAGATGGGTGGCATTTGGTTAGAATTTCATTTTGAAGTGATTATTTACAAATTCTAGAATGTATTTCCTATCATGAAATTATGCAGAAACACAAATATTATCTATCAGGATTGTGCAGTACATACTTACCTACTTTTGAAAACTAGTTTTAGGGAGATTATAGTTGGTAGCAGAATTTTGCACAGTGCCTCATTGAGGGGGCATGTTATGCTCCACCCAAAGGGCGTGTTCCATATATGGAGATATTGTGAAAAGAGATTGTGAATGTGGCACCTAGAAACGTGGGTGTGTACTGCTACATCTGGGAGGAATCTTTTTAAATTACTTATATCCAAATGTAGATGAGCCCCAAAGCAGTTAGTAAGAGCTACTATACTTGGTAAAGTGCTGGGAAATGGTGATGATGATTCAATGTAAATGTATCTATCTCTCATTCCTTTTTCCCCAAAAATTGCAACGGTGTAATGTGGGCTAGGTGAAATAAGGGAGATTGCTAGCCTAATGAGGGAGAGAGGGAGGTTGCTTTTATTTCAGGGAGACTCCTGCAGAATGCAGGAGGGAAGGCAACTATGGTGCAGTAGTAGTATCCTAATGCATGATATTTCACAATATTTCACAGAAATCTACCATAGAAGGCTTATTACAGCTGCAGATCACAGTCTTATTATTCTCAATGGTGTCTGCGGTCTGATCCAAAGCCATAATTACAATTTCTGGTGTCTTGTACCAAAAAGAGGATTGGCATACCACCACCATTTAGGAAATAAAGCATGGCAATATAATGCTATACCCAGGATTCAAATTCATATGCTTTTACAATCAGATGTGGCAGTGGCTGGCAGCCCAGCGCAAGATTTCAAACAGCCACGGACCCGCTTTGATGACAGCCAGGCAGCCCACCACTTCTGCCCAGCTGTCACACTGTGGCAGTGCTGCCACTGTGGACCCACTTTGATGACAGCCGGGGAGCCCGCCACATTCTGCCCAGCTGTCAGACTGCTACCACTTGGAAACAAAGAAGGGTTGGGCTGAAGCGCTGCCTCTACGTGTAATGGTGTAATGATGAGGAGAGGTGTTTTGTAAGATAAATGCTTTTATTTAAGAAATGTGCAGATATCACTGTAAAATATGGCATGCGTGATGGGAAAAGGCTGTTCCCAGTCGTGACTGGAAAGTCTTTCCTCCAAGGTGAATACCCGTCCGTCTGTCACTGTTTAAGAGCCCCGAGGGGAATGAGGGTGTCAGCGGACCCCTTTAAACCATAAGCCCAACTGGGTTTATGTCTCTTTAGGCAGTCAAATAGTGACAGTTTACTGGGTTGTGGTAATACAGTCTGGCACAAGTGTGCTTAGGTTCGCAGAAGTGTGGTACATCTAGCGACAAATGCTTGAGGTGTGCAGGAGTATGCGGTACGTACTGGGATTCAGCGAGGTGCGGCGTCCCGCTTGCTCGCTTCTTACCCTGTGTGTCCTGTGGCCGGAATGTCCTTCCGTGCTCCTGCTGAGTCTGGCTCTACCCCTCTGTGTGCGCAGCCGCGCTGGATGGGGGAGCCTGTCCGTGGGTCTGGGGTGACGCTGCAGCCGCAGCGCTCGGGTCCCCGTTGGTGTGTGCCTGCCCGGTTTCACTGGCGTCAGTCTGGACGCGACTTCCGGGTCTCAGATCACGCGTTTCGGCCAGTAGGCCTTTTTCAAGGATCCTTGAAAAAGGCCTACTGGCCGAAACGCGTTGGACACAAGGCACTCAGCACCCACATCAAGAAACTTTTCCTGCATATTAAGAACCACGGCGAAGTCTCCTCCGGCGGGAGTCGAGCGCACCGGTATCGTCTGACGTCACTCCGGGGATCAACGCTGATCTCGCGAGATCTGAGACCCGGAAGTCGCGTCCAGACTGACGCCAGTGAAACCGGGCAGGCACACACCAACGGGGACCCGAGCGCTGCGGCTGCAGCGTCACCCCAGACCCACGGACAGGCTCCCCCATCCAGCGCGGCTGCGCACACAGAGGGGTAGAGCCAGACTCAGCAGGAGCACGGAAGGACATTCCGGCCACAGGACACACAGGGTAAGAAGCGAGCAAGCGGGACGCCGCACCTCGCTGAATCCCAGTACGTACCGCATACTCCTGCACACCTCAAGCATTTGTCGCTAGATGTACCACACTTCTGCGAACCTAAGCACACTTGTGCCAGACTGTATTACCACAACCCAGTAAACTGTCACTATTTGACTGCCTAAAGAGA
This sequence comes from Crinia signifera, assembly GCF_055691185.1. NCBI lineage: Eukaryota > Metazoa > Chordata > Amphibia > Anura > Myobatrachidae > Crinia > Crinia signifera. The sequence continues at coordinate 208,974,448 of NC_139220.1, forward strand.
CATAAGCCCAGTTGGGCTTATGGTTTAAAGGGGTCCGCTGACACCCTCATTCCCCTCGGGGCTCTTAAACAGTGACAGACGGACGGGTATTCACCTTGGAGGAAAGACTTTCCAGTCACGACTGGGAACAGCCTTTTCCCATCACGCATGCCATATTTTACAGTGATATCTGCACATTTCTTAAATAAAAGCATTTATCTTACAAAACACCTCTCCTCATCATTACACCATTACACGTAGAGGCAGCGCTTCAGCCCAACCCTTCTTTGTTTCCATTTATGACCCACAGGGGAAGCGGGTAACCCCTGAGGCTAAGCAGCGCCCAAACCATTAGCCACTCGAAGCGAGCGCAGTGTACACCCCAAACTGCTACCACTTGGCAATGAGCATAAAACCTCTTTGGCATCGAGTATGACACCCATGGCATCAAGCAGGAATCCCCTGGCATTGAGCATGTAACCTAGAATCGAGCATGTAACTCCTGGCATTGAGAAAGAACTCCCCAGCAATGAGCATGTAGGTAAGCAGTACTTATGTTCCATAATATGTAACGGGCATCTCATTGTGTGGCATACTGTATGTATATTGGGCAAAACTGTGTGTGGCATATCTGTAATGGGCATCACAGTGTGTGGCATTACTGTAATGCACTTCACAGTGTGTGGCATATGTATAATGGGCATCACGGTGTGTGGCATATGTTTAATGGCTGTGTATGGTACAAATCAAGGGGATAACGTCAGCGTATCTAAATATGTTTTGGGGTAAAAGGTAAAAAGTTCCCTGACCCGCAAATGCAGGGTCGCACCGGGACTTTGAAACGGTTCAGTCCCGGTGCGACCCTGCATTTGCAGTCTGTTGGCGGTTCGCTGACATCATGTGGGGGTGCGACAGAGTGTCATCGGGGGTGGGGGAGGAGGCACCGCTTAGTGCTGCTCCAAGCACTGCCTCCTCCATAGTGTGAAACAGGTCGCTCGACCCTATTAACCCATTCACACTGCACAGCAACTTGGCAATGAACCGGTAAGAACCCTTCTTTTTACCCGGTTCCTATTGCCGTGTTGCTACCCCTTTCACATTTGCACCAAATACTGGGTCGAAGCGGAAATAAACTGGCATGAACCCGAAATAAACTGGCATGAACCCGGTAATTAGGTGCAGTAATTATTATCTTGAAATGTACTAAAAGGACAGTGTGACTAAATAACAAAAAGCTCTCCTGTTAAGTTTGTGAATGTTGTATAGGTATTAGCGACGGAAGGGATGGGGGGGATCATTTTTTGCACGGAACTCATGCTGTGTTCGTACGTGTGAGGCGTTTGCACATGCGCAGATACGCCTCTGCACATGTGCAAACACCAACCATCGGCCGTCTGCATTTGGAGCCATCCGACTCAATCAGAATAAGGGCCACTATTCTATTCTCACTCTATGCCCACTTGGATGGTAAAGAATGAACCAAGTTGATCTAACCCCCCCCCCAAAAAAAAAAAAAAACATAAAAATATTGTGTCAACCTTTTCAGTGTCAACCATGCCTACGTTGACATGTTGCTTGTGTCAACATTCTGCCAATGTTGATATTGAGTATGTCGACCATTTAAAGGTGTTGACCTTCCCACTGTCGACCATTAGTGGTTGACCTAATGACTGTCGATCTAGAATCATTGTATCATGAGTCTGGCTACCTAGTTATGGCCCTGGTCTTACTCCTACTGTACTGTATGTACCAAACACCAGAAAGCAAAGCTTTTCAAATTTAAATTACACCATACTCTGACTAGATCGCTTAGAATTGACAGTCTTTTCGATGGAATTTTTCACATTCAGCAGCCGCTTCCCGCCCACCGCCCGTTAAATAGCACTACTAGCTCCCAGCCGCCACACGGACCCCGCTGCCTGCCCAGCACCGCGTGGACCTCACTACCCACCCTGCGCAGCATGGACCCTGCTACCCGCCCCTTGCCACATGGACCCCGCTCCTTAGGCCAAGTTTGACTAGTGTATGGGAGCCTTAACACTCACTGTTGCTCCGCAGTCCTTGCTCGCAGTCCCCAGCCCTCAGTCAGCAGCAGGCAGTCTGGTTTGAGGAGAGAGGGTTACCAGTAGAGTGTCAGTGAGTGCAGCCAATCTCTGCTGTGCCCACCTCCTTGCATGTGATGACTGGTACCGCCTCCAGGACCAGCCACCCATGCGCTGCTGTGTTACCTAAGTGTTCCCTCCCTTCTTCTGAACCAGGCTAGCCCTCCACTCCTTGAGCTGACACTGAGACACTACTTATGGTAAGCTCATGCAGAGGGAGGCACTATGCTTTTCAACTGTTAGTATGGGGATTCGGGGACATAGTGTAGTTATGTAGTGTATAGGGTATGTAGTAATGTAGTGCAGTGTATAGGGACATGTAGTGTAGTGATATGGTGTCGTTAATAGGAGTGTGCAGTGTAGTGATGTGGTGTTGTGTATAGGGGCATCATGTAGTGTTTTGATGTAGTGCAGTGTATAGGGGCATGTAGTTATTGATGTAGTGCAGTATATAGGCGTATAGTGTAGTATAATGTAGTGAAGCATATGGGGGCATACAATATAGTAATACAGTGTAATGATGAAGTGCTGTGTATGTATTTGGGGAACAGGCTGCTGAGGGTCATGTGACAGATTCTAAGTACATTTGGGGCCCACAAGGGTAATTTCATCCAGTAGTTTCCCCGTCTTTTAAATATTTTAATTTTATTCTTTTTAGGGTGAAAGGGGGTGGAGGGAGGCACAATATTACTGCCCAAATCCTCATTTTGGCCCACCTAAAGGGCTGTCTGGTGCCAGCACAGAGCTGCCCAGAGTGGTCCGGTGCTCTGCCCCGTCTTGGTACTGGTGGCAGCTGGCGGGTGGCAGTGAAACAAGTTTGGGTAGTGGGACTGACACAGGGCAGAATTAAATTATTATCTCTAATAATGCACATTTCCATTAGCCAATGCCAATATGCTTCTTTGTAGTGAGATTATAAACACCCAATTATACTGACAAGGGTTAGTTGCACTGAAACAAGGGAAAGGGTTTGTTCCACCTCTGTGCACTTTTGCAAGGCCAGATTAACAATGGGGCAGATGGAGCTACAGCTTGAGGCCTCCACTTAAAACAGACCCATAATCTTAGTAACATTTTCATTTTGTACATAGACCCTGTACACTATCAGTACTATCTGTCTACATGACACTAGCCAAACTCAAAGCGCTGGTCACACCCGCTCTTCTTCCCATAATAGGCCCTTAAACATTTTTAACCCCTGGCCAATGAGGCCCTTAATACAGCCCTTCTGAATGGGGGGATGCTGGCTGCAGAGAGACAGAAGGGTGAATGGCTGCAGACAGATAACAGGTGGGCTTGCTGCCTGGAGGAATAGAAGGGGTGCTGCCTGGAGGAACACAAGGGGTGCTGCTTGGAGAAGGGGTGCTGGCTGTAGGCTTAGAATGGGTGCTGGCTGTGGTGCCAGAAGGGGTATTTACTGGAGGAACATAAGGTTTGCTGACTGGAGGGACATAAGGGATGCTGAGTGGAGGGATATGAGGGTTGCTGGCTGGAGACAAATAAGGGTTGCTGGCTGCAGAGCCAGAAGGGGTCTGGCTGCAGAAGGGTGCTGACTGGAGGGACAGAAGGTGTGATGACTGGAAGGACAGAAGCGGTACTAACTGGAGGGACAGAAACAGCACTGACTGGAGGGACAGAAGTGGTGCTGACTGAAGGGACAGAAGGTGTGATGACTGGAGGGACAGAAGCGGTACTGACTGGAGGGACAGAAGTGGTGCTGACTGGAGGGACAAAAGGAGTGATGACTGGAGGGACAAAAGCGGTACTAAATGGAGGGACAGAAACAGCACTGACTGGTGGGACAGAAGTGGTGCTGACTGGAGGGACAGAAGTGGTGCTGACTGGAAGGACATAAGTGGTACTAACTGGAGGGACAGAAGTGGTGCTGACTGGAGGGACAGAAGCGGTACTGACTGGAGGGACAGAAGTGCTGCTGACTGGAGGGATAGAAATGGTGCTGACTGGAGGGAAAGAAGTGATGCTGGTTGGAGGTAAAGAAGTGATGCTGGCTGGAGGGGACAGTAGGGGTACTAAAGGAACAGAGGTGTGCTGGAGAGACAGAAGGGGGACTGGCTAGAGAAACACGGGGGGGGGGCTGTCAAGACAAAAAGGGATGAGTTGGGTGGGTGGGTGGCACTATCATCTATTTCATCACTCTGCGCCATGCTGCATACTATTCTTTTAACACATCTTGTACCGTACATATTTTTGCCAATGAGTATAGAATATTTCTATAATCTATACATATTAAACCTTTTTAGGTACTTATGTAATATCTGGGCTCCCATTTCTGCGCTCGCCACGCTTCGGGCACGGTGGCTCGCTGCGCTCGCCACACTATATAAAATCAACTCCATGCGTAGTTGGATAGTAGGGGTATGAAAAAATGGGGTGCATTTAACATGGAAGCCCAGATAATACATAAGTACCCCTTTTTATATATACAGAATACTTGCACCATAACCCAGAAAATTTTCAAGTTTTGTTGGTCCAGTACCAAAACAAATCATTATGGTCAATGTGATATACACAGCATATAATATATTTGGTGGAGTGGGGGGTGTATATAATGTGGGATAGTGGGGGGTGTATATAATGTGGGATAGTGGGGGGTGTATATAATGTGGGTGGTGTATATAATGTGGGGGAGTGGGTGTGTATATAATGTGGGGGAGTGGGGTGTGTATATAATGTGGATGGTGTATATAATGCATACTGTATGTAGGCGCCACTTGTTCTGCTACATTTCAACCACCTCAGATCAATGATCCATGTCACCTCCATCCATTAAGCCTATGTTAATTTGTATTTGCCAACATTTTTACACACAGAAAACTACAGTACTTAATTGACATTGTTATAGGTGTTATCATGTTGCCAGGCATAAAGTATGCTGTGGTGGGGTAGCTTGCAGGTGTTGGCCATTATTGTTGGTCTGCTTCTGGGCAATTAACATGGACAGGGAAAAATGTAATGTTACCAATGTATGTGTGTCACAGGTTCCCCTTTACTATTCATTGTACACACAAAAATTACCTGTGAAATGCTGCAGGATCATCTGTGTACGAACCACATCCCCCCTCCGTGTACTTCGCACTACAACATCAGTAGTTTGAGCTTCCTGCACGACTGCTGCAGTGGCCACATCTACATAATTTGGTTGACCCAAAGCTATGTTATGCAGCATGCAGCAAGCCTGGACAACCAAAACCACTTTGGCAGGGTGGTATAGCAGTGTACCTGCTGACCTGTCCAAACACCGAAATCGGCTTTTCAGCACCCCAAAGGTGCGTTCCACTACATTGCGGGTAGCAATATGTGCAGCATTGTAGCGGTGCTGTGCAGGGCTTTGTGGGTTCTGCAGAGGTGTCATGAGCCACGAATGACACCCATATCCTGAGTCACCTAACGTGTAAAGGGATTTGTGTGGTCACATATCATGTGGGTAATTTGCACATAATAGTAGCCGCCTATACTATATTGTTTGGGCTGGTTTAAACAATTACAACAGAAATGACTTGAACATCCATGTGTGAAGGTTACATACATGGATGTTAAAGGGAAAGACATAGGTAAGCAAACATCATGTAAACAGTGGTACGTGACTTACCAAGTAGCCAGCCCTCTGGCATGGTGTGGTTGTGGAAACGGTCGCAGAGAGCTGAGTGCCGCAGGATATAGGCATCATGGCAGTTCCCGGGATAGCCTGCAACCACACTGAGAATTCTGAGGTTGGCATCGCAGACCACCTGCACATTGAGGGAATGTCTGCCCCTGCGATTCACATAGACATGCTCCCTCACGTGCGGGGCCCGAATCCCAATGTGGGTGCAGTCTATGGCTCCCAGCACATTTGGAAATGCTGAGAGCCGATAGAATGCCACCTTCAGATCCTGCCACTCGGACTCACAACGTGGGAATGTGATATATGTGCGCCCCAGCTTCTTTAATTCATTTAACACTTGAGAAAAATGTTTAGAGAAAGTGGCTTGTGACACCCCCAAGGCCCATGAGCTCACAGACTGAGTGGAGCCTGTGGCAAACAAGTGGAGGGCACACATTAATTCCTGCAGCCCAGACACTGCATAGTTGGCCCCCCCACAAGGGTCCAAATCATCTCTCACCTGCTCATATAAGTTCAACAGGTTCTGTCGGTTCAACCTAAACATGTCCACCACCTGTTGATCAGAGAGGGAGTCCAGGTACACCCTAGCACGGTACCGACGAGAAGCACGGAGTGGTCGGGGTACCTGGATCTGGTGGGCAGCATCATCCCTCCTGCGTAGCTCCTCCAAACGCCCCAGCTCACACACTAGCACCTCCAGTCCACTCTGCAAAATGTCCATCTGAAACAGCCTCACAGGTGGCGATAATCATGTGGGGGTATATGTAGGGGAGTTAGTAAGTGCTATGTGGGTCACCTGTGAGAGATTTAACCGTTTCTACGCTCAAACGCTGGCGATTTTAAGCAAGTCGCCACCCTGTACTTGGTCTTTTTTTTGGGGGGGGGGGGAATCGCATTTTGCTGCCGATTTTCAAATGCGGCAGACAATAAATTAGCGATTTGTATCTTTTTCAATGAGAAAACATCTGGATGCGATGTTGTAAATCCCCACTTCAGAAAGTGTGAATTAGCGGCAAAAATTGCGATTTATGCCGCAAATCGCCACACATTAAATAGTCGATTTGGGAAAAAAATGAAAAAAACAGCCATTTTTGCGAGAAAAATCGCCAAAAACCCAACATCGATCAATAAATGTCACCCCCTGTGTCAGAATGTGAATTTCGGTTCATTCTGTGTCAGAGTTTTCTTCTGCCACTGCAGGACACACCTCTTAATGGCAATAGTTACACCCATAGGTGAAGTTAGACACACCCTCTGGGTGGAGTATGACACACCCTCTCGGTGGCATGGTGCATTCTTCTAGCAGCTAAAATCTCCCTGAAACTAGTTTTCAAAAGTAGGCAAGTATGTATATATGGGGATGCGGTCATTTGGTCTACTGCATTATGGTAGAAAGTCATTAGGTCGAATCCATTAGGTCGACATGCTAAAAGGTCGACATGACTCTAGGTCGACATGGGAAAAGGTCGACATGATTCTAGTTCGAAAGGTCATTAGTTCGACAGGTCATTAGTTCGACAAGGTCATTAGTTCGACATTGTCTATGTCGACATTCACAAGGTTGACATGGAGTTTTTCACTGTTTTTTGAGCCAACATGTGCCGACAGGCGGTATTTCATGCCCTACCATCCACTAGGGCGTGGTGGGAGAATAAAATAGTGTGCCGAGCGTAGCGAGGCACCGTGCCCGACGCATAGCGAGCGCAGCGAGCGATGCGAGGGGATGCAGTGCACTTTAAACTGTGTCCATGTCGACTGTGTTGACATTCAGGTAAAAAAACAGTGAAAAACCCCATGTCGACCTTGTGAATGTTGACATAGACAATGTCGAACTAATGACCTTGTCGAACTAATGACCTGTCGAACTAATGACCTTTCGACCTAGAATCATGTCGAGCTTTTCCCATGTCGACCTAGAATCATGTCGACCTTTTAGCATGTCGACCTAATGGATTCGACCTAATGACTTTCTACCATAATGCAATAGACCAAATGATCCCAACCCGTATATATGTGTGTGTGTTATTTATTTAGTGCACTGCAAACGGGTGGAATTTTGGAGCTACGTGGATATTAGAATCATATCTGTTAGAGATTTGGCTGTATATTATAGGAAGATGAGTCTGATATACAGCTAAACAGCCAGTGCTTTTTTTTGTAGATAAAAAGAAATGGAACTCAAAAACGTATGACATCTGCTAGACAGTCATTCAAAATTATCTTCAAACATAAAAGACCATGGAGCCAAATGAAATGTTGGAACTGTATTCCTTTGCTTTACAGCACAAATGAAGCCCTATGTACAGTGCATATTAAGTATTTACACTTTCACCTTAGCAAACACACTATCTAATTTTTATGCTGCAATGTTTAGATTTTCCTCTGTACATACCTCCCAACAGTCCCGAAAACCGCGGGAATGTCCCCGAAAACCGGGACATTCCCGCGGTTTTCGGGACTGTTGGGAGGTATGTACAGAGGAAAATCTAAACATTTGCAGACATTCCCGCGTCCCTCCCGAGGCCGGCAGTGTCCCGCGGCGAGGGGGGGGAAGGCTGTTGGGAGTACCCCCTGTCGGCTGCTGAGCAGTGTTGAATAAACGCTGTGCGCATGCGCACAGCGTCTATTCCCGCAGCCAGGGGGCTGGGGGCATGGCTAGAGGCTCACAGAGCCTCTGGGTCATGCCCCCAATAGCGTCAAAACGGCGTGCATCACTCTATCCCTCCTCCGTCTCCCTGGAAGTTGGGAGGTATGCTCTGTATCATATGGGGTATGTATCATTGGGTTGACAAAAACAAGGTTGACATGACTTAAAGTCAACATGGGGTTAGGTTGACAGGGACATTAGGTCGACACAAGCATTAAGTCGACATGCACAAGGTCGACATGGGGTTTTCACCTTTTTTGTCCCGAATGTCGACACAGTTAACATGGACACTAAAAAGTGCAGCGCGTCCCCTCGCTTGGCTTGCTGCGCACACTATTTTATTCTCCCGCCCCATCCTAGTGGATGGTAGGGCATGTCGGCACATGTCTGCTAAAATAAAAAGTGAAAAAAACCCATGTCGACCTTCATGCATGTCGACCTTCAGTGGTCGACCTAATAACTGGACTTTCATCTTGTCGACCTAGTGACCGTATACCATCATATGTAATTTATAGTTTTGCTACTGTATTGGGTGCAGTATTACATACCTTATTTTTTTTATAATGTGTACATTTTATTTATTACAAATAACGGGAATAATAAAAAATATTCTCAATATATTGCAAAAACATTTTCAAAATTAAAGGTAGCAGATCTGTACATTATAAAGCAGGAAAGGAAATTTACAAATAAAATGATAAGGACAGAGCTTGAAATTAAATATTGGATCAATTGTACAAGTAAAGACATTTATTATATTGGTACGGATAATATTGCTGTTAAAATATAGCTAATTAAAATAATAATGATGGGCACACTCAGAAGAATTGAAATAGACCCCACTTGTATATATGGTGATACTCAGGGGTAGCTCTATGAAGCATTGATAAGGGAGGAGAACTGGTAAAGTGCCTGGTACTTTATCACTGGCCAATCAGCTTCTAACTGTCCCTTTTTAAACCCAGCCTGTAACTTAGCAGTCAGGAACTGATTGGCTGGTGATAAAGTACCAGGAACTTTATCACTTCTATTCTATTATCACTGCTTCATACATCTACCCCTGTGTCCTGCAATCATGTTGCAGTGCAATAAATATAAAGTCAAGATGACATTCTTCCCACTGGAATCCACAATCTGCCGCTGGAGGAGATTTTAATGGTGGTGCTGGTCCTCACTAGTATGCAGATGAAATGGATCTAGTCCGGGTGCAGTTACAAAGGCTCCACTGGCTGCCTCCAAACCATGGGGTTTCACAGATGATTGATGATGCAACTGATGTCTGTCTGATGTTGCGTCTTTGTACACAAGCTGCAGATTTGAGACTCACTGTGGGCATCTCAGTGCAAATTCCTGTAGCTTTGACATTTGCAGGTGTTTGCAGATCTGCTGTATATGTTATCACAATAGCAAAATGATTTCTGAATCAGGCCCTCAATGTATCAAATAGGACATGCCTGGGGAAAGTTAAGGTGTATATAAATGTATGCTAATTGTGGACAATCCATGGTAGGGAAGTTGTAGTAGAATGTATACAGTATAGTAGATGTAAAATGGTGTATACATAAGTAGTTAGGTTTTAAGTCAAAATATGGATAGCATTCTCTTAATGACCGAAAAATAGAGTTTAGCAAACCACCTGCCATTTTACCTGTTCCATCATGTTATCATATACAGTAGCTGATGACTGGAAATCACAATATTAAACACTGTGGAGGCCCTATCAGAGCAACATACTTCTATAGCTACGGCCAAATAAAAGACTACTTTGAACGTGAATAGATTCATATAACCAGGTCAGGTGATATAAAGCACCTATAAATTTACTGGCAGGGTCATCCCCTGCCACCTGCCATTATGCATTGTACCATACAGTAATAATAATGCACACTTCATAAATTATCACTATCAGTGAAAACTAAACAATGAATATTAGTAATAAACCATTTAGCTTTCAATATGGAAAATTGTCTCTAAAAACAATAGGAAATTCTGTGTATGCAAGCTGTGGGCACTACTACCTGGGGGTGCACGGTCCACAGTGTACATGCATGAGCTGTCTATGCAAACAAAGCTGGCCATTCGCAAGTTGAGTGACAGGTGCCGGGGATTTGGGGGTGGCACGCCAGCGGTTTCTGGGAGTGCCTGTTCTACAGTGAGTCATTGTGCCATGCCTGTGCTGTGCGGAAGCCAGCCAGCGTTTCTCTTAGGTGGACGATGATTTTAGATGAGAGACATTGAGAATAGTAAATAATAATTGTTCTATGTTGTTCGTGTAATTGAAAACTCTGCAGCAAATGTGACTTCACTGCACTGGGCAGCCAGCAGCACTAAGTTTTCACTGTGAGTGTCTGCTGCAGGCAGCCTGTTAGGGAAAAGGGCCAGGCAGAATATAATATAATTCTTATGTAATGTAATGTAATGTAAGTATTCAATTTTCAATACATTTTTAATATATAAGGGTTAAATTGGGTTAATCTGTGCTTGGTTTTCTACTTATATGTGATGCCCGGAAATCTTCTGGGCTGAGCTGCACTGCTGGCGCTGGCAACCCCAGAAGATTTCCAAAATACACCATTTTCCAATCCTCTGGTGACTGCCGTGGGTGGGATGCAGGACAGTCACAAAAAGTCGTGACTGTCCCATGAAAATTAGGACAGTTGGAAGGTATGTAATAGTTTGTGACAGCAGCATATTACAGGTGTTTACAGGTTTGCAAGTGATTATTCCCAATTGCAGGATATAACATATAAATCAACTCTACTGCTTGCAACTCAGGCCCTAAATATTTATTTTCCATATCTCAAATAATATTTGTACTCCAAAAAGATACCTGTAATCCAAGATGTGTAAATCCATCAGTAACTCGGCTAGCTCAGTTTTACAATACAGTATTTGCCCTCTAGTGGTGAGACCATACTTTATTTTTACAGCCAGGGAATGTATGAGTAGCTTAATAAAAACCACACCATACTGTACGTTTCTATTATAACCTGAGCTTTATGAGACATACAATTGTACCATATTAATATTGCATAATAAAAAAATACAAATATTCACAATCAACAATACAAGCTTGAATTGGCCAATATAAATACAATAACAAAAGTGGGGTAAGAAATGGTATGATTAATTGGATTCCTGGGGTATTGGTATATCTCAGTGAAATCTAGTGCTGCTCACCATTTCTACTCTAATGTACTTGTCTTCTTGCTAAGTTGTGCACCGGGGCCTCCCACTTCTCTTTCTACTCTGGTTAGAGCCTGTTTGTGTAGAATTGAATATGGGACCACCCATAACCATATTTCTAGATTCACCAGTGGTCCCAATAAATAATATCTTAAGGACTCAATGGATTACTTAGTTGCTAAACACTCCTTCAGACAGTAGAATACGGGAGTGGTACTGCGCTCACCTTCTTGGAACCTTGATGTGATGATGTTATCAGAATCAAGGGTCCCGTGATAAGTAGATGAATGGTGCGTGCCTGTGCACCAATGTGTGATAACCACTGATAACTCTAGTACACCCTCTAAAATGCAGAATATTTCCTGTGTGACCCTGTATGAACGTACAAGACACAATGGGTATAGTGCAATAAACAAGAAGTTTATTTGGTGAGAATGGATAATGCACTGAGTATCTCAGATGGATTGCAAGTCCGGGTGTCCCAGTCTGGGCTGGTGCTGGTAGCAAAAAGCACGTACTGGGATTGGGTGACCTGGATAGCACAGTGGGTGGTGGGGATGGGGGTTGCGGCGTTACTCTGTGATGGGGCAAAGCACAGGTAAAAGTGAACACGGACAAGCTGGTGCAGGGATGGAATAAAGTCACTGCGGTCGTAGTAAGTGTGTATGTCACCGGTGGCTGGCGTCCCTAACCGCCCGGTGGTGCATCCCAACACTTACCCGATACCAGTCCTTCTGTGGTGCGGTCAGACGTCCCTCGTCGCCGAGTCTCTGAAGATCTTCACCGGCGCTGACACTACATGCCGCCGGCCGCTGTGTACACACTGCTCTGACGGCTGGCGCCGTCACTTCCGGGTTCGGATGGCGATCGTGCGCCCGGAATGAAGGTGGATAGGAGTGTAGCCATCCACCTTCATTCACCTACAAGCCTCCTCCCACACCACGGGAGTCGAGCAAACACAGCTCCGGCAGCACCTGAATTCCGGGCGCACGATCGCCATCCGAACCCGGAAGTGACGGCGCCAGCCGTCAGAGCAGTGTGTACACAGCGGCCGGCGGCACGTAGTGTCAGCGCCGGTGAAGATCTTCAGAGACTCGGCGACGAGGGACGTCTGACCGCACCACAGAAGGACTGGTATCGGGTAAGTGTTGGGATGCACCACCGGGCGGTTAGGGACGCCAGCCACCGGTGACATACACACTTACTATGACCGCAGTGACTTTATTCCATCCCTGCACCAGCTTGTCCGTGTTCACTTTTACCTGTGCTTTGCCCCATCACAGAGTAACGCCGCAACCCCCATCCCCACCACCCACTGTGCTATCCAGGTCACCCAATCCCAGTACGTGCTTTTTGCTACCAGCACCAGCCCAGACTGGGACACCCGGACTTGCAATCCATCTGAGATACTCAGTGCATTATCCATTCTCACCAAATAAACTTCTTGTTTATTGCACTATACCCATTGTGTCTTGTACGTTCATACAGGGTCACACAGGAAATATTCTGCATTTTAGAGGGTGTACTAGAGTTATCAGTGGTTATCACACATTGGTGCACAGGCACGCACCATTCATCTACTTATCACGGGACCCTTGATTCTGATAACATCATCACATCAAGGTTCCAAGAAGGTGAGCGCAGTACCACTCCCGTATTCTACTGTATTACTCCAGAGCTTGGACCACTCAGGTCCTGCAGCCCCTTCGTACATAGATTTCCTTAGCGCTAACCTACCCCTTTTTTATTGCTACTCCTTCAGACAGTTGAGACAGTTCCACACTGTAGACAGTTGAGTATTTGCGTTCTCTGGGCTGTAACTTACGGTTAAAGTAGAGCATTGGCTTCTCCTCTCCGTCTACCTCCTGTGAAAGGACTGCTCCTAATCCTGTTCTAGAGGCATCCGTATGTAACACAAATTGTTTACTAAAAGTCCGGAGTTTGCAACATAGGCTCGGTACACAATGCTGGTCTTAAACCCTGCCAAGTAGTTTCCACTGGTCTAGACCATGTTATCTTGTCTTGGGACTGTTTTTTAAGACATTCGGGTAAGTGGAGACACTCTAGTGGTGAAATCTCCAATAAACCTGTGATAATATCCCACCAGACTGAGAAATGTCATAAGTTGTGACATACACTTAGGTTTAGACCAGGTGAGGACTGCGACTACTTCTACTTTACTAGGCTGAGGTTTAACTTGTCCTCTGCCCACAATGTTCCCCAAATACTTAGCTTCCACCATACCAATGGCACATTTCTCAGAGTTGGCAGTAAACCTGTGTGCCCGTGGGGACTTTAAAATGGCATCTACCTTTGGTAGGTGTGCAGTGGCGTAACTATATAATTTGCGCCCCCCCCGCCAAAAATTTTCGGCGCCCCCCCCCCCTCCCCATACCCATACCTGACAGAGCCGCATCCAGTCTCCCTCAGCTCCGCTGCGCTGCTCCAGTCTCCGCTGCGCTGCTGCCCGGCCGCATCTGTGGTCACTGTCCCGTCACTCGCTCCCGGCGCCGGCTCCTGCTGATAATGAAAAGTGACTCTTAGAAAATGGCTGCCAAAACTGTCTGCAATACGGGGGCAGCCATTTTCTAAGTGTCACTTTTCATTATCAGCAGGAGCCGGCACCGGGAGCGAGTGACGGGACAGTGACCGAAGATGCGGCCGGGCAGCAGCGCAGCGGGTAACTATAGCACCGCAGCCCCCCCGGCGCCCATAGTTACTCTGCGCCTCCCCGCCATGGCGGGGGCTGCGGAGGCCTAGTTACGCCACTGTAGGTGTGATTCCCAGTCAGAGCTGAAGATAACAATGTTGTCTAATTATGAAGTTGCATTATGGGGCTTCAGTAACTTATTCATACTGTAGCTCTCTGGAAGGTTTCTGGAGCACCAGTAAACCAAATGGTAGCACTTTGTACTGGAAAAAGCCCTCTGGGGTAGAGAAGGCTGTTTTTGCCTTAGAAGCTTCTGTCAAGGAAATATGCCATAACATTTTGTTAGTTTAAAAGTGGTAAAGTACTGACTCTTGGCTAAATTTTCTACCAACTCACCATCCGGGCATAGGGTATGATTCAAAGCATGAGACTTGCTTTTATTCATACCCTATTCATACCAAGAATCTTAGAGCACTCAAAGGCTTAGGTTCTAAAACAATGGGATTATGCCACTCACTGGTTGACTCCTCTAACCCCTAGGCATAGTATCTCTTCTGCCTCTTGCTTTACTGCTGCTCGTTTACCTTGGATATGCAATATGGTCTTTGTTTAATGCCCCCCCTCCCCCCTCTGCCCCCGGGTGGAGTCACAACATCATGTTGGATGATTTGTATATTTCCAGGAATGACAGAAAACACATCTTAGTACCGCTTCACCAAGTTCACATCTTGGTACTGCTTCACCAAGTTCACCACTTCCCACTTCTCTCCAGGACTAAGTGTCAATTCCAAAGAGGGCTGATTGGCACTTTCCTTCTAAGGTTTTAGCAGGTTTGCATGGTAGATTTGGACCTCCCTTCTTCTACCCTCCTGTCCAACCTTGTAATTAACCAGCCCCACTGCCTCTATGATCTCATTGACCCACATTGAAGGGCCCCACAACTGAAGTTGAGACAAGTTGTATCCAGGTTCATTGTGGCTAACTGTTCCCCTATTGTCCAGGATTGAGATCCTTTGTTAATTCCACCTCTTGTTTCAGGATTGTGACCTTATAAAAATCTGTTGGTTCTCCCATTGTGAGTAAAAATTTGATTGCTTTTAAATCCACCACAATAAGTCCATCTAGGATGTTGTGTTAGTGATCATTATTGTTGTTGAATACCCCTGAGGAAGTCGTGTTGATGAAACGCATTGGGTGTCTTTTGACAAATACAAAAGGATGTCTCCAGTTGTATTGAATCCAGAGATTGGACAAGAGGATTTGAACATGGTTATTGCAACAGCCAGGTAGGTAACAATATAAGCAGAGACAGTACAGTTATTACACAGGGAACCTAAATTCGCTGAGCTGCACAGTGTTTAAGCAGCCAACATCGGCGCCAATGGTCATTGCAACATCCAGGTAGGTAACAGTTAAGCAGGAACAGTTAGTGTAATGCCAAGTTCTGTGTACCCTGTTTTGTTCTAATGTCGAGCCATATGTACTGCGCTGCAAACCACTTGTGGTGCCTTATCAATAAAGCTTAATAGTAATAATAATCTTTTGTTGGTTACATTTAAAGTATAAGTGACATTTTAGCAATCACTCTATATGGGCAATTGTTTTAGCAGACAGAGCTAAGTAATTTAAACTTCAGGAATAAGGGCCTAATTCAGAGATTTAGATGTGCGTCTACATCAATGCTGCACCTGTGCTGCAATGGTCTTTCTATGGCGGTCGCATTGAATATTTGCAAAGAAAGTGAAGGGCAGGGACCATCCAGGGAGCAGATATAGTGGCAGAAAGGATGTGACTATTTGGGGGCATGTCTCAGCCAGTGACTGTGATCCTGTGTGCAGCTGCAATGGCTTTGGCTTCTTGCTACCTTCAGCCAGACTCAGCAATCATAGGGCTGCCCAAAAGATTATAATCGACTGATCTTCAACCAACTTTGTGCTTTGTCCCATTCACTTCTACTCACAAAGTCGCCAGTTCATGTCTCAATACAAGTTCAGGTGGCAATAGCATATGCATCATTTTGCAGTCACTGCACATGCATTTGTAGCTGCAGCAGCAGTATACATCAGGGTTGCCGACCCTCCCGGAATTACCGGGAGGATACCGAAAATCGGGTCCTCCTCCCGGCCCCCCGGAAAGGTGGGCAACCCTCCCGGATTCCGGGGGACCCCCACACCACCCCCCGATTGCGGCGTCTTCCCCATACCTTTTGGATTGAAATCGTCAATCCGCGGGTCTCAGAGGAGGGGGCGGAGCTAAAACCGCATCATTTTAGCCCCGCCCCCTCCACGGAGATCCGTGAATTGGGGGTTTTACCATCCTGGGGCTGGGCTTAATGATGTAACGCTCAAGCCCCGCCCCCGACCTGCAGCTGGAAGTCTCCTCTCCGGGCTTCTCCCGGAGAGGAGACAGAAAAAGTCGGCAACCCTGGTATACATCTCTGAATGAGGTCCTGAAACAACCAGATGTGTGCTACTTTATGTAGTGTAAAACTTCTACTCAGGGCTGCCGCTAGGAATTTGGGGGCCCGGGACTGATTTTCTGTCCGCCCCTCCCAATTGCTCACCCGGTGCAGGTGTGTGTGTGTGTGGGGGGGGGGCAAAATGAGCTGCCCTGGCCTTTCCAGAGGCCGGGGCCCGGGACAGCTGTACCCACGGCACTCCCCTGTCGGCGGCCTTGCTCCTACTAGCTGAAACATATTTTTCATATTGAATGTGTTATATTTACACATTTGTTATATAGGAAAGTATCACCCATGACTTGTAAAAATGAAATTGGTACCAATAAGGAAGCCTCCCTGCTAAGCATTTTTAAGGGAAACAAATTCTCTTTGTATAGTAAAAAATCATAATCATTGTATGGCCAGTAAAGGAAGCTTATATTATTATTAGTAATATTATTTATTAACATTTATTTGCCACATTCCTTTTTGCCCAGCGCTTTACAGAGAAATGTTGCCCATTCTCACCACTCCCTGTCCCTATGGTGCTTACAGTCTATATTCCCAACCATATAGGAACAAATACACTATAATTATTTCTTGTGTCAGAATCTAATTAACCTTTTAGAATGTTTTTGGCGCTTATCCCGCTGTGGGTGTCATGTCCCGGCACCACAGCGATCTAACTGGGGACTACTTGTTTCACAAAACACCATATACTGTAACTGTGGTAGGCATATTTTATGCTATTTTACAAACTGAGTTGTGAAACAGTACTTATAGTACCTTATTCAGGTCTGTTCGCTGCCGCCCTGCGTTTGCATGGGGACCGATGGTCGCGCTGTGCACATTTCTGCGCATGTGCATATGCAGGGTGTGTGCAACCATAGCGAACAAACTGTTCATGCACCCAGGACAGCGGGCGGGGGGCAGAGAGGGGCGTGGGGCGCCTGGCAGCCCCATTAGCAAATGGGAGTTCCCATGAGAACACTGGGAGTTTTCATGCTAATGCGGGCATGACGGACAGGCGGGGGCGCGGGCAGCTGACATCACCGGATGTGAGCTGCCCGCCCACTTCCGCCTGAATGTGTAGGCATATGTAAGGTTGCTCAGAGCAACCTTACATATGCGTGCACGCACCATATCTTTCGATGGTCGGCAACCATACAAAGATGTGGGTGTTCCTCCTGGCCTGTGAATGGATGCTACTGTGTAACATCCATTTGCATGACCTGCAAGCGAGTCGTGTTTGCGAATAAGTGGCAATGGCCAACCATTTTGCAAGGCAGGTTTTGGTTGAATCGCAAGGATGTAAATTCGCATCTGAGCTAATCAACCAGAATAACCCCCATACTGTGTCCGGTACGCTTCTATTCATTTATTCTGAGGATTACAAAATGATATATCAGAGTGCTGGTGAATGGATATAAATTAAATCAAGAGACTGAAAATTGACACATACAGTACAAAGTAAATATGTAAATGAGGCTCATAGGTAAATAATTACATTTTGAAAATGTATGTATATATGTGATTGTTTATATTGATTTATTTAAAGGTGGACACCTAAGCATTATGATTTTATAGTTAAATAAATATTTACTATTTGATTTAATTATATGGTTATTGTGTTATTCAGTCCCTGGTGCAAATTAGCTTTATGAGCACAGTTTTTCCATTTAGTATTTTAAGATGCCGAGTTATCACATGGAAGGCTGCAAGTGATACCTCGAATTAGAGTGTGGGGGCCTTTAGCATTCTGTAAAATTCTTACATATAGGGGGAAATTTACCAATATGAAAAACCTAGTTTTTCGTATTGGTATTTCCCCTACGGCTGCATACGACTGTTTTAGTCATATGCAAAGTCGTGTTCCGGAGGGGAATGTACAAAGCAGTCAGATACGACTGCTTTGTAACCCTCCGATGGTGTAACAATTCGTATTAGCAGCACATATATACGGACGCTAATACGAATTCGTACAGGCAGTCTGCACGGATCAGTCAGAAGGAGCCGGGGCCGGTAATTAAAAATCAGGGAACCCGACAAATAGGGGTTCCCCGATTTTTAACAACCAGCCCCAGGCTCCAGGTCCGGGGCTGGTTCCCAAAATACGGGGGACAAAATGACTAGGGGTCCCCCGTATTTTAAGAACCAGCCCCAGGCCAAACCAGCCAGCAGGGTAATGTCACAGCCGGGGGACACTTATTATATAAGGTCCCGCGGCCAAAACATTAACCCTACCGACCAGTCAGCCTGGCCAGGGGTCCTGGGGGAGTGGGGTCCCCCCCCTCCAGGACTTACCTGACCAGGCTGAAGCCTGGTGCTGTCCTCGATGCCCCTGGGCGGTGGGCATCGAGCTGATAGCGGTGTAAAAAAAAGATTAAACTTTTGTCTAATACTGGGGCACTATGAGTCCCAGCAAGCCTCCCCCCGCAAGCTGGGACTTGGAGAACCACAAGTCCCAGCCTGCGGGGCATTAAAGGTATTAAAAATAGTACAATAAAACACACTGACACACACTTAAAATAAAACTTTAATACATACAAAGCCCACACATACTAATACTTACCTATCTTCTTTCCGTAGGTAGCCCTGGTCCTGTGTCATCTTCTGGTCCTGTGTCGGCGGTCTTCTGGATCCATGTCGACGTCCTTCTTCAAGTCGACGTCGCTGTCGGCGATGGCGTCCGGATCCGACGAAATCCATGTGGAAGCTGTGGAAGGAAACCATACTCACCTGTCCCGGGGCGACGTAGTCCAGGTAAGGGTCTTGGCAAAAAAACAAACCGACACCCGAAACCAGCCAGACAGTAGGAGCCCCACGGTGTTTGTGTACATCGTGCGGCTCCGCCTCCCGAATGCCGCTATTGGCCGCCTTGCGGCCTAGCGGCTCCTTATTGGCCGCTAGGCTGCAAGGCGGCCAATAGCGGCATTCGGGAGGCGGAGCAGCACGATGTACACAAACACATAGTATCATAGTATACTCATACTGATTGGCTGCTTGTTTATCACTGTCCATTTTATCACTTTTTAAAGCTTGATACATCTGGCCTTAAATGTGCAAGACTGTTGGAAGGACCAGATAACAGAAGTTAGTGGGTCCAAATCCATCAATGAAGGAGGCAAGTGCATTGCTCAATAGGTTGTGGCCAAGAAGGTACAAACACGCAGAACCAGACATGCTAAGTGACATACGTACTGGCAGTGCACCATCTAAATTTAAATGACCTTTAATATAATTTCTTGAATGGCTGATAGTGTTGAACACTCAGATTTGAATGACACTGATCCCGTAATAAACAGGTTTCATTATCTGTTATGAACCTGCAGCTAATTATGAAACTTACCCACAAGTGGATTGTCACTTTTACTCATTGTAGTGTATTTCATGAAATATATACCATCGTCCTTCACTCCTGTAGTCTGCTTCCTACAGAGCCACATCTAATACTTCTCAAGGTTTTCATCTCTACCTGCTTCTTAGCTATATTTGTGATATGAAACGCCCAGACAGGATTACGTCAGTCCTATCAGTTTAGATAATGTGGAATTCAATTTTGCATGCGCGTGAATTAACCCTGTAACTCCTAGGTACATGGGCCTTTTTTCAGAAATGATCGCATCTGAATTTCAGATCTAAGGGGGAATTTAATTGCTGGAGAAGAAGGCTAATTGCCATCGCCGCTGTGTTTAATAGCTGGCAACAGCAGCCCGATTTGCATCCTTCGTCTGGCCGATCCCTGTTTGCTATCCTGTGGGGTCGCAAGCACTTACGAGTGAGATCACAATGTTAGCTATGTACAGAATGTACAAAAGAGAGAAATGCATTAACTCTATTTAGATAAGATTTTGAAAAATACTGCCAATATTCTATAATATATCTATCAGTCCATATAGAATGAGGTAGAGTGATGTGCATGCATTGTCTAATACAGTGGTTCCCAACTTTATGCTGTGGCAATCTGGGGTGCCTTGGCACACTTGCAGGGGTTCCTCAGGTTGGTGGTAAAGAAATAATTAAAATCTGAATTGGGCAGTATAATAGGCGAAACCAGTGCTTGTGGCTTCCCATCATACAATATGTGGAAAAATAGAAGTAAATCCTGTTTCTCACCACATAACTGGCCATGGGGGGTATTAGGATGATCATCCTTGAAAAAGCATCTAACTGATGTGAAACGCGTTGGTGGAACTAAGGAAGATACCAGGAGAAAAGCTTCAGCCGAGGTCTACATGCCGCTACACTGCACAGTCAAAGGAGCCGTGACAACATCATAAGGACTCCTGCATAATCTCCGTACGCTACAGCAGCGGACCTGTGTCGCCTGAATGCCGCTTGGAGTACCTAACTAAACGGACTCCAGGTAGGACTAGATAGGGCAAGATAGCATTCGGAATATATTATACTAATTCCGGGACTGGTATTCTCCAACCTTTTCCTACAAAGGAATTGTAAACATTCTGCACTTATTTTAATTTTTTTTATTATTATTTTATTAATTTGTATTATTTTTTATTTTAATTACTTTATTCTCTATTCTTCTTTCACAACCTTCTAATTACCCTTTAAAACCTTCTCCCTTTCTAGCTTACTTGATAACATAGCTGGCCCTAACGATGTCATAGCACACATTTAATTAATTTAATCTTTTTTTTTCTCAAAATTTCTCAATAAGAATCTTCGGCCTAGGTTTGACACAAAACAAATTTTGATACTTTAGGGCGCCATTATTCAAAAACTTTGGGACCAGCTTGTCTATTACCATCCTATAACAGACTTACCTTCTGTGCTCAGATAAGGGTTTACCTAACTTACAAGAAAAGGGGGTACTTATGTATTATCTGGGCTCCCATGTTAAATGCACCCCATTTTTTCATACCCCTACTATCCAACTACGCATGGAGTTGATTTTATATAGTGTGGCGAGCGCAGCGAGCCACCGTGCCCGAAGCGTGGCGAGCGCAGCAAGCCCCGCGAGGGGACGCTGTCTCATAAGAAAAACGGGAGCCCAGATATTACATAAGTACCGAAAAGGGTTACCACAAAGACCCAAAATTACACTAAAAAGTCAAAGTACATATTTAGTGAACATAAAATTCTTAAAATTACTGCCACCAATAGAAATAACAGTGTACTAAATTGGACCTTAGACTTGGCATGTAAATTCCATGAAAAGGGTTAATCCCGGGTACAACACCTCAACACTCAAGATGGTCAGACCCTACTAGATCACAATGGCAACAGCCCCTGTATTTCTCCAATGCAAAATGCACCCCACGATGCAGATTTCTGGACCTGGAGTGCATGCAGATGCAGCGCTTGGATCACCGATACCAGAGCAATAGAGCATTTGTTGTACAGAATTGGACAGCCACTCCCCTATGGCAGTCCAAAACCATACATATCAGGCACTGTGAGCGCTAGTGGGAGCAGTTGTTTCTATTTATGTATATGTTTCATAGCTATACTGTATCAACCATTGCACCTGTCAATAAGTGTCTTTTCACACAGTCTGCTCTTCTGATGTCTGGCATTGACAGATAACAACAACCTTTCTGTACAAAAGAGAGAAATTGCAGGTAGGTACTGGGCACGTTATTTATTTATAAATATGCCAGCATATTATTCAGCTCCGAATAATAGATTTCCAGCAAAATGCTTTCAAACAGCCCTGGAGAGGCAATAAATATATTATGGTTATGATGTCTTTATTTAATCTGTACACTTTTTCTTATTGCGATTCATGTATAACATTTTATAGTACTGTACATTAAGCTAATATATACTGTATGACCATATGGGTTGAGTAAGAAATCTCATCAGTCAGGAAACCGACAGCGGGATCCCAATAGCTAGAATCCTGATTAGTACCGGAAAAGTACTTTCTCCCTACCCATATTCCTACACTTTACCCCTAACCCACCCACCTGCCTCAATGCAACTTAACCCTAACTACCCACCTCCCTCAATGCAACCTAACCCTAACTTTGCACCTCCCTCAATGCAGCCCAACCCTAACTACCCGCCTCCCTCAATGCAACGTAATCCTAACTACCCGCCTCCCTCAATGCAGCCTAACCCTAACTACCCACCTCCCTCAATGCAACCTAACACTAACTACCCGCCTCCCTCAATGCAACCTAACCCTAACTACCCGCCTCCCTCAATGCAGCCTAACCCTAACTACCCACCTCCCTCAATGCAACCTAACCCTAACTACCCACCTCCCTCAATGCAACCTAACCCTAACTTCCCACCTCCCTCAATGCAACCTAACCCTAACTACCCGCCTCCCTCAATGCAACCTAACCCTAACTACCCGCCTCCCTCAATGCAGCCTAACCCTAACTACCCACCTCCCTCAATGTAACCTAACCCTAACTACCCACCTCCCTCAATGCAACCTAACCCTAACTACCCACCTCCTTCAATGCAGCCTAACCCTAACTACCTGCCTCCTTCAATGCAGCCTAACCCTAACTACCCGCCTCCCTCAATGCAACCTAACCCTAACTACCCGCCTCCCTCAATGCAGCCTAACCCTAACTACCCACCTCCCTCAATGCAACCTAACCCTAACTACCCACCTCCCTCAATGCAACCTAACCCTAACTTCCCACCTCCCTCAATGCAACCTAACCCTAACTACCCGCCTCCCTCAATGCAACCTAACCCTAACTACCCGCCTCCCTCAATGCAGCCTAACCCTAACTACCCACCTCCCTCAATGTAACCTAACCCTAACTACCCACCTCCCTCAATGCAACCTAACCCTAACTACCCACCTCCCTCAATGCAGCCTAACCCTAACTACCTGAATCCTTCAATGCAACCTAACCCTAACTACCCACCTCCCTCAATGCAACCTAACCCTAACTACCCGCCTCCCTCAATGCAACCTAACCCTAACTACCCACCTCCCTCAATGCAACCTAACCCTAACTACCCACCTCCTTCAATGCAGCCTAACCCTAACTACCTGCCTCCTTTAATGCAGCCTAACCCTAACCCGTTGCCTAGTGCCTAACTCCAACACAAACCCCTGTACTTACTTCTGGGATGTGTCAGGATTCTGGCAGTCAGAATCTCGCTGTTGGACTCCTCAGGGATGGATTAACGGTCTCATGGGCCTGGAGCTGAAAATGTTCAAGGGCCCATTGTGAGAGTTACACGAGGTGAAGACAATGCCATATAGGCATGTACAATCCACAAACCATAAGCCCCAATGTCTCCCTAAGTATATAAAAATACAAATATTGCATACTTTTGTGTGGAAAATAGGAATGCAGTTTTAATACAGCATATTATTCAGCACCGAATAATAGATTTCCAGCAAAATGCTTTCAAACAGCCCTGGAGAGGCAATAAATATATTATGGTTATGATGTCTTGATTTAATCTGTACACTTTTTCTTATTGCGATTCATGTATAACATTTTATAGTACTGTACATTAAGCTAATATATACTGTATGACCATATGGGTTGAGTAAGAAATGTCATCAGTCAGGAAACCGACAGCGGGATCCCAATAGCTAGAATCCCGATTAATATCGGAAAAGTACTTTCTCCCTACCCATAATCCTATACTTTACCCCTAACCCACCCACCCCCTCAATGCAACTTAACCCTAACTCCCACCTCCCTCAATGCAGCCCAACCCTAACTACCCGCCTCCCTCAATGCCCTAACTACCCCCTCCCTCAATGCAGCCTAACCCTAACTACCCACCTCCCTCAATGCAACCTAACCCTAACTACCCGCCTCCTTCAATGCAGCCTAACCCTAACTATCTGCCTCCTTCAATGCAGCCTAACCCTAACCCTTTGCCTAGTGCCTAACTCCAACACAAACCCCTGTACTTACTTCTGGGATGTGTCAGGATTCTGGCAGTCAGAATCTCGCTGTTGGTCTCCTCAGGGATGGATTAACGGTCTCATGGGCCTGGAGCTCAAAATGTTTAAGGGCCCATTGTGAGAGTTACACGAGGTGAGGACAATGCCATATAGGCATGTAGAATCCACACACCATAAGCCCCAATGTCTCCCTAAGTATATAAAAATACAAATATTGCATACTTTTGTGTGGAAAATAGGAATGCAGTTTCAATACTTACGATTTATAGTTAACCATGTGGTGAGCTGGTGTATGTTTGTTGATTATAATGCTGTCATGATTAAGATTTTTATGTGGCGACTTGGACCTGCAACTCCATCTGGGGTGTACACAATCAACTGGAGCAGAATAGTTCTGCGCAATACAATAAATAGGCTGCTGGTTATAAAGTCCAATCCCCAAAAAACCGCCTTCCCAAATGACGGTGGACACGAAGCTATGGAGGTAAGTATCATAAAGATACAGACAGGGATCAGCCTTCACTACCAGCGCTCTCTCAGACGTATCTACCACACCTCCCTTAGGATAAAGTGGCGATCCTCTTCTCCGAATTTAGGTTTTGCCAAAGAATAGTGACCTGGGATCGTGTATCACACTTCAGATCCTCACCGGTTCCATCCCACGGATGATATCCCACATAGGAAGAAAGGGAGAAGGCTATAGCGCAATACCACTTATTTATTTAAGTACATATAACACACAAATCAATGATAAAAACAAATCCAGGCGAGAAGGAGAAGGGGTGGAGTTTTTACCAGAGATGGTGGAGAACCTGGCAAAGTTCTCTTAATGGGCATATGCGGTGATAGATGTTAAACCCGGGTAATCACTGCGTCAGTCCAGAAAAGAGACAACTCCTTCTCCAATACACCCAGTCCACAAGTGAGACGGTTGCTGGTGATATATCATTTGAACATAAAATGTATTCACGCACTCATGTTTACCCAAGCAAAATGATTAAAAGCTAAATATCTAGGGAAGCCCTTTCAACAGGGCCACATGTGAGAAACAACTTCTCAGACTTCTCTCACCAGGCCGCATACACTCATTACTTTTCCTAGATAATAAAAAAAAGCAATTAATGGGGGTTATTTTCAACTGAATTGTACATTGCAAATCTGGTTGTCATTTTTGTGCTGCAGCTTCTGGAGCTGCTCGTTTCCAACATTTTATTCATGCTCTAATGAGCAATACATATGCCATTTGCTTTGTTAATGTTTGCTCATCCATTGCTCTTTGTCTACTGCAGTACATTATTTGCAGTGAAAAGGTAAAAAAATCCTGGCGAAGCTCTGCTACTTATACATGTGGACACTCCGCTCTTTAAGTTTAATCTTTTATTTTTGACCACCATCAATATGGTAAATGCCTAACTGAAAGAAGGGGACATAAGAGCTTTTCTGTTCATGGGGGCAGATGTATTAAGCTTTAACAAGAGATAAATCCAAGGGTGATAAGGAGAGATAAACATCCAGCCAATCACCTGCCAACTGCCATGTTACAGGCTGTATTTGAAAAAAGTCAGTAAGGAGCTGATTGGCTGGACGTTTATCTTTCCTTATCACCCTTGCATTTATCTCTTGTTAAGGCTTAATACATCTGCCCTCATGAGTCATTCCTGTGCTACTTTTATTATTGGAACATTAATGTAAGTACATCTACCTATCTAGCATCACAAGTCACCATGGGCAGCACACAGCTTCTACTTACTGGGTCTGGTGGCTGCTGGTTTTTGCCCCTTCTTTACGCTCTTTGCCCCATGCTAAGGTTATGCCAGTCCTGTCCTTAGTTTCATATAGGGTTGGGAGTACGGTTCTGATTAGGATTTCTACTTGCGCTCTTGTGAGACTTTATTTAAACTCCAGTCTGGCAGCATACCTAGGCTCCAGTGTGTGACCTTTGTTCCAGTCTCTCCTATCTGCATTGCATAGTTCTGACCCTCGCATTCCGATACCAACTACAGTAGAAGAGGAATTTTAATTTATAAGGTGGTCCATTTGCAAATATTCAGCCTTTCTCTGCCCTGAAAATCGCTTGCATGCCCAGTACGGATATGATGCATAATCACTGCACCATATGTGGCGCCATATTTCCTAATAAATCAGCATAAACACTTATGTTTCTGTTTTGGTTGCAAGTCTGACTTGCATTCTTGTAAATTTTTCACTCACGTTATTCTTGCCAAGCTAATCATCTCTCCTCCCTTCTCTGATTAAAATATATCACATTATTTGCCACTGATTCCACAATAACATTACCTCAACAATAATCGTCAATCCAAAATTAATAACTGTCTCCTCGTCATGATTGGGACTGCCCAATTGCTTTACTCCTGGGGACAATTTAGCCATGGAGAAGAGTGTTTCCACTATCTCTGTCATAATCAGAAGCTATAGCTGGGTATATAAAGAACTTGAAAAGAGATCTAAGTATTAAATCTAACTTGCCTTCTGAGGAAGGTTCTTATAATAAAAAGAAACATACTGGACTACAGACTAATGTATTGATCATGTATTATGGCTGAATGCCAGTACTATTAATGGCTACTATCTCTTGCCATTAATTCTTAAACAATAGAACCAAGGGGCCACCATATTTTTCAAAAACTGGATTTTAGAGGACCTCCCATTCAATAAGAATACAAAGGGAATTTTAAAAACCAGCAGTGGACACTTTGAGTATCTAATGATACCTTAAAGTCTTTGTTATGCTGCTATGTTAATGCTAAGGTCAATGAGATGGGTATACCAAAGGTCTGCCATGATGATGTCCTGATCTTCTCTTCTCTTTGTGTCTCTAAGAACATAAATTGGGAGAAATTTACTAAGATGGTAGTTCTAAATCACATGTGGTGTTGCTATGGACAACCAATCATATACTATTATCTTCTAGAAGGTGCTAAATAGATAAAAGTATATTCTGATTAGTTGCCCATAGCAACATCTGATGTCAAATAGAACTCCCATCTTAGTAAATTTCCCCCGTTATGTCTTATCACTCCTATACTGAATACTTAAAAATTGTCAGCAAACCCAGTTGCACTTCCTTGTGCATATTATTTTTGGAAAAACATTTAAAATTGACTGGAAAAACTAGAAGTAGCTGTTAAATGCCCAGAAAATGACGTCTGACAGCAGGTCAATGCATCTTGGCATTCTGCACTTACTATAGACAATTTGTCAAGAATAATTCCAAACTATCGCTCTTAGAACAGCTATAATCTGGCAATACTGTACCAAAAAATGAAAGAGAGTGGTCTCCAAGTGAAGGGAAAGTGTTTCTGTAATGCAAATATATTTTTACTTTACTCCTGATCCTGCAGTAACCTGAATACAATTCTGTATTTTTTTTCTGGAGGTAGATGCCTCAGCAGTGAGCATCATGTCAATCCTTCCTTAGAAATGTTAAAAGTGCAATTACCATCCCTTTGTAAAAAGTAGACCATAGGTGACAAACGCACATTAACAAGTGGTGAGATCTTGAAGGGACAAAAATCCCAGTCATGGTCTATCCAGACCAGAAAAACTTGTTCCTGTTCCAGTCTGCTCATTGTAAATACCCATGGAAAGCTTTTTTTTATAATTTTGTTGCTTTAATCCAGGGGTCTTCAACCCATGGCCCGCGGGCCACGAGTGGCCCGCAGAGCAGATCTCAGTGGCCCCCTGCCCGCCATGCACAGGATTTTTTTTTAAAGTAAAAGAAAACGCTGCAGAGGGAGGTAGCGTAATGGAGTCCCCCCCCCCCCCGGGTGCCACCTGAGGGAGGAGGAGGCACGTCTGGTGGGAGCTGGGGAGTTGGGACCCGGCGAAGCTGCGGGAGGAGGAGACGCAGCTGGCGGGAGCAGGGGACCCGGCCCCGGAACTGCAGGAGGAGGCACAGCTGGCAGAGGGGACCTGGCAAAACTGCAGGAGGAGGCATGGATGGTGGAAGCAGGTGACCCGGCAAAGCTGCAGGATGAGGAAGTACAGCTGGCGGGAGCAGGGGACCTGGGAAAGCTGCAGGCATTACTGGGGGAATTGTGTGTGGGGCATTACTGGGGGCATTGTGTGTGAGGGGCACTGCAAGGGCATTGTGTGTGAGGGGCACTGCTGGGGCATTGTGTGGGGCACTGCTGGGGCATTGGGTGAGGGGCACTGCTGGGGCATCATATGTATAAGCAGGAGTACTGCTGGCATTATGGTCTGTGGCATAATGGGCATCAGTGTGGGTCATAATGTGCAATGGGCATCATTTTGTGTGGATTAATGTGTAATGGGCATCACGGCAGGGGCTGGCTGGCAAAGTTTAGCCTGGGGGGCATGCACAAAGGACAGGCCCATGAGTCCATCCTCCACCTCGCATCTACATATATACATGCACCGCCTCTCACATACATACAGCACCACTATCATACATACATATACCGGCACTCTCATACATACACCATCACTTTCATACATACAAATATACTCTGGCACTCTCATACAAACATATATACTCTGGCACTCTCATACATACATACATGCATACATGCTCCGGCCCTCTCATACATACATACATACATACATACTCCGGCCCTCTCATACATACATACATACATACTCTGGCACTCTCATACATACATACATACATACATACTCCGGCACTCTCATATATACATACATACTCCGGCACTCTCATACATACATACATACTCCGGCACTCTCATATATACATACATACTCCGGCACTCTCATGCATACATACATACATACATACATACATACATACTCCGGCACTCTCATATATACATACATACATACATACTCCGGCACTCTCATATATACATACATGCATACATACATACTCTGGCACTCTCATACATACATACATACATACATACATACTTCGGCACTCTCATACATACATACATACATACATACATACATACATACTCTGGCACTCTCATACAAACATACTCTGGCACTCTCATACATACATACTCTGGCACTCTCATACATACATACAGTACTCTGGCACTCTCATACATACATACATACTCTGGCACTCTCATACATACTGTACATACATACACTGCTGCTCTCATACATACACACACACACACTGCTGCTCTTATACATACATACATACATACATACATACATACATACATACACTGCTGCTCTCATACATACATACATACATACATACACTGCCTCTGTTATATCAATCCAATCATATATACATTGACACACCTCATTCAAATCCATACATATATATAACACCACCATCCCCCTCTCAACAATACAAAACAGCTCCATACACAATTACAAACACCCCCTCCCTGCCCTCCGCAGTCTCCCTAGTCTGACACCACCTTCCCCGGGTGGTGACTTCATACAGCCACTACTCCGGGGCGGGCTGCCTCAGTGTGCATTACAATAAAGGGCAGAGTCCTTACCGCTGGCAGCCTGCTCCATCTGAAGCTGCACCACTAGTCATGAAGTTAGGCCATGACCTTAGCTGTTCCTTGCCACTCCGTGTCGTAAATGGCATATTGCCAAGTTTAAGTTTCTCTTCCAACAATTTACATTTCATATTTTGATTCCTTATACGGAATTTTGGTTTTGATTGTACATGCCCTCTGCTTTCACACTGGGCATCGGCCGTGGCAGACGACATTGTTGGCATTTCATCGTCTAATCTGTTTATCACTTTTCAACCAGGATAAAGGAAATAAACAAAAGATGCTTTATCACACTTCTTTGACATGCTACTCAAGATAAGATCAGTTAAATATAAACAGATTCTGGATCTCTCCGGTGTCATTCAGTCACCAGTGATATTACCTGTGTGTCACCTAATTTCTACTCTTAGATTGTGCGATGAGACTGTGCCTCCAAATTTTGGGGTCTGTCTTTTTGGTGACCTTTTATCATGGTTGATGTCAAACGTGCTCAGTGTTTCCAACAGAATCCAGACAAGACCCCTCCATTCCTCTGCTTTGTTTACCTATGTTTACCCATTCCTGATGTCCCTTGTCCCACCTACTGTACCAATGGATTTCATTACAGACTTACTGCCATGTCAATGTCATCATACAATACCATATAGGTTGACATATTTTTCGAGTCCACACACTTAATTCCTTGGGAAATACCTAATTGCTTACCTAAGTTAGCAACATTCTTCAAAGAAGAGAACATTTCAAATATAGCTGATTTTCTCTTTGGCCTATCATCCTCAGTGCAATGGGTATACTAGAATCTTGATAAATTCCTTGTAGTCTATCTCACTCCTACATAAAATAATTGGTTACAAATGGTGACCAGAACAATCTGTTTCGTGAAACTATGTCCTACTTTTCCATTTTATGTTATCCATTATGGTAATCACCTCCTAGTTCCTGATGCTCTGGATTGCTTGTCAGTTCCTGATAATCATGTTATTGAAAACTACCAAAACACTTGGTGGCACTTAGTAAAGGAAAATCTTTTGAAGACTTCCAACAAGTATAAATGATTTGCAGATCCTAAAAGGAAAGTTATCGGCACCTTTTACCTGGTGACTGTGTCTAATTGGGATCAGGTTATTAAGTTGACACTATGGAGGTCTACATACATAAGATCAACCACTTAAGGTCGACAAGGCAACCTAAAATGCTAAGAATCCTTGGTACATGCGTACTGAGACCATGGAGCATATGCAGACAGATGATAATCAATCAACTGTGTAAATATCAGCAAAGTAATCATCTATGCATCAGGCCCAATGCTCTCATTTGGAAGATTTTATGTAAAGCGCATATACAATAGCTTGCCTAACCTGGGGTAAAAAGAGGGTGAAATGACATGTATCGTAATCAAAGTATGACATTACAGTATCTTAGTGGGTTAAATAGAAATGCTCTGAAAATGAACCTATTTTACCACTGCGCACATACAGGCAAAATAGCAAGAATGTGGTCCATGATTCGATTGCACAGAATAAAAAATGTCACTTCAGAATACCACCTACAATTACATTTAGATCCAATTTTAATTCAAGGTTTTTTCTAAAAAGTCTCATTTATGCTTTAAAGTGGGAGGTGGATGTCTAATTTTATTGTTTTAATACATTAGTATTAGTTTGCATAAACTTTACAGTGGAATTGCTTCCCATTGGATGTTACGGTTAGAGCCAGATGACGATGTGTAAAATCATAGGTTAAAAGGCTCTGTGGGCAGCCAATTACATCTAAACACTACTTTGTGCTTTATTCACACTATAAAGCTCATTCACATTAATTGTCTCAAACCATGAAATATTGTATTTGCATTTGAGTGCATTATAATCTGTATTACTGCAGCTGATTTGGCATTGCCTTGACAAGCTAATTCGGGCACTTACCTGCTGTACCAATGGGTACAATTGGGCAAAGATAGGTCCATGGAAAAGGGATTTATGTTCCTATTATTCCCAGGTCACAAATGACCAGTTTCTCTTAACCCTCACTGAAGTAGAAATGCCTAGAGCGATTTTAGTAGATAATAATAAGTACCTGGTGAGAAACAGAGTAAACGACATTGGATTTACAAACCAATTTTCATTTTAAACGGTAGTAAAAATAAATTGTCTCTATTTCTTATTCAGCACAAACAAATAGAAGACTGAATAATATGATCATTTTTATAATTTTTTTTTTTTACTCTAAAAATAAAACTATCTATAGTCAGATATAATCACTAAAGTTCCTAGTAGAGTATAAAGGAATACAAATATATTCAGTATCAGTGTAAGTAGGAGTAGTTGGTAAAGTGGCTGTTATTAGGAATATCAATCAGGCCTACCCTATCTGTCACAGATTGTGCCGCAAAAGCTTCCTTTTTATTCCATTATAAATACCAATTCCAAATAGCACGCTGCTAACGCAATTAATTCACCGCCATTAATAATGTTAGGACCCCACAGAGAGACATTTCAAAACCGCACTCTGCAGGGAATATACAAAATTCTCTGGAGATAGATGAACCTACAACTGAGAAATAAGTCACGTGCTCCCTGGAAAATGGAAAAGAATATTTTCAGCGGAAATTGCTTCAGTTAACAGCACAACTTCAAAAAAATCTAAGAGCCACTTAGACATCCTAGTAATCATTTCCCCATGTACTCAAGTGTTTGGAGATAAGGATTTAGTGGGGGTCAGGCAGGGGGACCTTACAGTCTTTGGGCCTGGTTTAGACTTGTATACTAACCTGATGGTTAGCTTACAAGTCTGATGGTGAGGACACTGTGAATGTGCAGAACAGGTCCTGCATCCTCTCATGAGGTATCCGGATGCCGGGTCGACGGAGCTTATTTCAACCATGGTTTGGTTGACAACCTTAAGTTGACCAGACTGAGTTAGACAAGTAAAGATCAGTGGTGGCCGCTGGAGCGGCAGTAACACTAGTTAGCTACTGGCGGATGATAGGCGGGACCATGGTCAATGTTCACGGGACCATGGTCGACAGGAATTTTTCTGGATTTTTTGGTGTCTGTATGGTTCATTCTTTAATATCCAAGTGGAAGTAGAGTTAGAATAGAATAGTGCCCCAAGCATGGCGAGTGTACGAGCCATGCGAGGGGACACTGTGCACATATACAATCTGCAGTGACATTAGGCACAGCTGGGTCGACTAAGGGTTGTCAACTATAACATGGTTGATCAAAACCCCATCACCCCGCTATACAGCAACCCTTTCACGCAGTGTCCGCTAAGCGCCAGTCTGATTTACAGACTGAGGGCATTTGGGGGTGCCTCAAATTGGAGGCATTTTGCCCCCATTTTGTGGGAGTACAAAAGTCAGTGCATTTGGTGGATTGCCGAAGCAGGCAGGAGTAGTCTACTCACACCAGATACCTCCTGCTGCATTAGCATATTAGCAGTATGGTATTGCACAGCCTCTTCCCTCAGCTGTGAAATTTTGTACAACTCTGAATCAGGCCCTAAATGCGTAATACTGGTTTAACATTTTTCAAGATCCTCAGGTTTTGAAAAAATCAGAGAGAGAAGTCTGCACCTGTAAGTATGGCATTTTTGCGGCAGGATAAGTTAGGTTTGGGTTTTTGAAACAGACTTTGATCGAGAGTGGGCTCAGTTCAGAAGGTCAAAAATACCTTTTGTAAGTTTGGTTGTTTTGACTTAGAAGCCAACTCAGTCCAAGGTGGGTTCTGCCTTGGACTGAGTTGGCTTAACAATCACAGCATTTACAGATGCTCAAATTGGGTGTCTTGGTCTTTGTACATTGAGACACATGGCTGTACACAAGGGATTTGCCCATTATTCATTGAATAAAGAGGCAGATAATGTAACATTGATAATTCTCTTATAAGGGAAATAATATTTAATTAATATATTAGGGAGAGTGGTTTTAACTGTGCTTCACCGCTTGTTTCATCTTATGGATGCTTAGATTTTGCATAGGAGTTTGAGGAACTTCCCACACATAAAAGTTTGCATGTTGTAACGCTCTGAATGCAATAAGCCGCTGTTCAGTTCCGGTGCCGGATGATGCTCCGACAGTGGAGATCCCGACAGTCAGTATCCCGACATTGGGATCCCGAGTGCCGGGGCTCCGACAGGGGAGATCCCGACTTGCAAGGGTTATTCTCCCTTGTGGGGGTCCACGACCCCCATAGAAGGAGAATAGAACCTGTGGCGAGCATAGTGAGCCACTGGGCCCACAGCGTTGCGAGCTCAGCGAGCCCGCAAGGGGCTTCTTTCACTCGCCCCCCACTGTCGGAGCCCCATACCACACCTGTTCAGGTCATGATGGTAGTTCAAGGACAGAAGATCTATACTAATTTCATACATGGAGGCTGGTGCTGTAGCTTGGAGTTGTATAGAATTTGACTTCCATTTTATTGAGGGATCTAGACCATAGAAAGTAAGATTGCAGCAGTAACATAGGACTGTATGCTGTGCGCATATGGATCATAAACATGTAGCTCTAGATCATATAAATTAAGACATCAATTAGAATAAATATTAATAAAACAATTAGATAAATTAATAATAAATGTACACAATTATAAAATAGTAAGGGCAATCAAAAATTAAATAATGAGAAATATTGAAAAGTATATGTATAGACATACTTATTAAGTCCACTTTAATATTAAAGTGGACTTAATAATTATCTCCATACATATACTTTTCGATGTTTCTCATTATTCAATTTTTGATTGTCCTTACATTTTTTTTATAATTGTGTACATTTATTATTAATTTATCTAATTGTTTTATTAATATTCATTCTAATTGATGTCTTAACTATTGACAATTAATAATACACCCATATCTTCACTAAATGTATTGATATTATATTTTAAACATTAGTTCTGTTATTCTTCTAAGAGTCACAAATATGCGCTACTTCTCTTTCTATGTGTTTTGTTTATAATGGTTCAATTGGCAATAATTGAATTCAGGAGGCAGCAGCAATTTGACTGATAGAGTTTATTACTGAGTGGGATTTCCAGCACTTGGAGTTTTTTTCCTAGATCATGGTTGCTTACCCGACCCTCTCCTTCAGGGAGAAAATGCTCTGTTCCTGCACTTCCCTGGTAATGTATGATTGCCATCACCTGTGCGGAGCTAGGTAATTGATAAGAAAGGTGTTTCACCACAGGTGCTGGCAATCATACATTACCAGGGAAGTCCAGGAACAGACCATTTTCTCCCTGAAGGAGAGGGTCAGGAGGTAGGCAAATATGTCCTAGATCATATAAAGTTTGCAATGCTAGACTCATGTTTGGGGAAAAATTAGGAAAGTGTAAAAAAGGTTTGGTGAAAAGCACACAAGTCTTGTTTTGGAAAAAGGGTTAAACTACGTTCCTGTAATAAGAGAGCCACTTGAGAATTGCGTAAATTAAATGTGGAGTTTGAATCTAACTACAGCCCATAGCTACAATAATAGGCCAAAGAAGCCATCTTGTAAGCCTCCATCTTCTTGCTGTACATCTATCTTCGTTGCTATAATTTCTCACTTTCCCTATTAAATGTTACGGCTTAGGTATAGAGTTGCCCAACTTATTTTCCATGTAGCAGACAGAAAAGTGCAGCAAAAAAACAGAATCTTCAGTATGCAACTGCAAAGAATTGAGATTTGTTAATTTCAGCCATCCTGCAGCTCCAATGAAGTCTATTCTGCTTAATCTTTCATCCCTAAATACCAGTCAGTGGGAAACATGGTCCTGATGGGGTTGGGATCATTTGGTCTATTGCATTATGGTAGAAAGTCATTAGGTCGAATCCATTAGGTCGACATGCTAAAAGGTCGACATGATTCTAGGTCGACATGGGAAAAGGTCGACATGATTCTAGGTCGAAAGGTCATTAGTTCGACAGGTCATTAGTTCGACAAGGTCATTAGTTCGACATTGTCTATGTCGACATTCACAAGGTCGACATGGGGTTTTTCACTGTTTTTTTACCTGAATGTCAACACAGTCGACATGGACACAGTTTAAAGTGCACTGCATCCCCTCGCATCGCTCGCTGCGCTCGCTATGCGTCGGGCACGGTGCCTCGCTACGCTCGGCACACTATTTTATTCTCCCACCACGCCCTAGTGGATGGTAGGGCATGAAATACCGCCTGTCAGCACATGTTGGCTCAAAAAACAGTGAAAAACTCCATGTCGACCTTGTGAATGTCGACATAGACAATGTCGAACTAATGACCTTGTCGAACTAATGACCTGTCGAACTAATGACCTTTCGAACTAGAATCATGTCGACCTTTTCACATGTCGACCTAGACTCATGTCGACCTTTTAGCATGTCGACCTAATGGATTCGACCTAATGACTTTCTACCATAATGCAGTAGACCAAATGACCGCATCCCTCCTGATGTATGTGTGTTGTGTTTTCATTTCGGTCCTGGGCATCATCTGTCTTTCTATTCTTTGCTCTGTCTGTGTGCTGGAGCTGCAGGCGTTCTGCGGTTCTCCTCCTGCCTGACATTTACTGAATGTCTGTGGAAAGATCAGTCTGTAATGCAGATGTGTATGCTGAAGTCTGACGAGAACTTGCACTCAGCTGATTTGAATACACATAGGACATGATGAATCAGTGTCAGGGAGATGCTGAGAAAGGTTGTCGCTGTTAACAGTTCCCAGATGAGATTTGGTTGCAGTTTTAGACTATTATTTCCACTTAAAATAAAATATAAAATCATAACAATTAGCCCTTATCTCTTGCATTAGAAACCATGATTTTACAACACCAGTAAAAGAATGTAATTAACCCAATTGGTTCGAATTACCCTACACACAGGGACTTTTGTGTCTGCGGTCACAGCTCTTGTGCTACATATTGTACCTAAAAGTAATTGTTCCATAATAAGTGACCACATATAGGGTTTTATTTACTAAGATAGGCCTTCTATTGAAGATGGGATGTTGCTATGGGCAGTAAATAAATCCTTTAGTGTATACTGAGCCCATCCAGCTATAGGTCCAAGCACTGGATACCACCATTTGTCAGTGCAGCACACATGCAACACACATGTGATCCATGTATCAGTTCTGCTATAGAGGACCTGGGATATCACTTTGAAAACAAGATATATCACTGCTAAATCTCTTATCCATGCACTCATTATATCCTGCATTAACTGTTGCAATAGTTTGCTAACTTTTCTTCCCAAGAACAGACTCTCACCACTGCAATCCATTTTAAAGGCTGCTGTTAGGCTGATCTTCCTAGCAAGACGCTCATTGTCTGCTGATTCGCTCTGCCAATCCCTCCATTGGTTGCCTGTATTTTACCGTACTCAATATAAAATAGTTCTACTCGCTTACAAAGCTATGACCCATATTGCACCAGAATATATCTCTTTACTTATCACAAAATATCTCCCACCTCGACCAATTTGCTCTGCGCAAGATCTGCGTTTCTCTTCTGCACGGATCACTAGCTCCCATTCACTATTACAGGACTTTCATAGGGCTGCTCCCATCCTATGGAATGCCCTTCCACGCACAATAAGACTCTCCACTAGCCTCCAAACTTTCAAGCGTTCCCTGAAAACTCACCTCTTCAGGCAAGCCTATCATATTTAAGTTCCATAAGCATAACCCTCTGAGGCACTTATGTATTATATAGCTTCCCTTCTGGACGTGTAACTTGGTGGGACTGCTATGCTATTACTGGTGCCTGTGCTTGTGTTTCCCTCCTATATCCCTATAGATTGTAATCTTGCAGCAGGGCCCTCTAACCTCCAAGTCTGTCTGTTGTTACCCAGTTTGTTTTATCACTGTCTACAATTGTAAAGCGCAACGGAATCTGTTGCACTATATAATAAACTCTAAATAAATAAATAATAGGTGTGTACCCTGCTTTACAGCCAATTGCTAGTCTACTTAGCAAGACTCGAGCCTAAGATAGGGGTTAGTGGTTAAATCAACCTTTGTAGGCCCTGAAAGAAAAATCTCATACATGATCGGAAGCATGGCACATATATGTACTATTTCCCTATATGACATGAATGGCAAAATACCCTGCGTGCATAACTGGGGGCGTGCGCTTAAAACAGGCACTGTTTGTTAGCAGGAGAACCACAGCTGTCCTGCAAACCTGTACTTAATTTAAATAGAACATCACAGTTGGTGACAAGCTTTAGTTCCTACTCAGAGTCATTACATATACAGCGCCATCGGGTGGCTTTTGTGTTGAACTGACATTAGGAGCTCAAGCTTAATTGTACAGTGTACATTCTCGTACAAGGGCCATTAGAGTTTGCATCAGGGAGTTCTCTGAATAAAGAAAGCCCAGACAGCTACAGTGGATATCAGTCTCAGATCTCTTCTATCTCTCAACGCTGAGTAACCTGAATCTACTAATGCTAGCACTAGGAGAAACCTGAAGCAGGCTGCTCTGCTAAAGAAAAGAAAAAAGAAATAAATAACTTAAAATGAATTAACATATGTTTCTAAGCTACGTACTGTAAGTGCGTCATACTTAATTTGGTTCAAAATAACTAGGAAAAGATTAGTCGAAAAGTACATACAATTGTGCTCATAAGTTTACATACCCTAGCATGATTTGTGATTTTCTGGCCATTTGTCAGAGAATATGAATAATAACTCACAAACTTTACTTTCACTCATGGTAAGTGGTTGGGTGAAGCCATTTATTGTCAAACAACTGTGTTTACTCTTTTTAAATCATACTGACAACATAAACTACCCAAATGACCCTGATCAAAAATGTACTTACCCCAGTTCTTAATAATGTGTATTGCCCCCTTTAACATCAATGACAGCTTGAAGTATTTTGTGAATGAGGCTCTTTATTTTCTCAGATGGTAAAGCTGCCCATTCTTCTTGGCAAAAAGCCTCCAGTTCCTGTAAATTCTTGGGCTGTCTTCCATGAACTGCATGTTTGAGATCTCCCCAGAGGTTCTCAATGATATTGAGGTCAGGAGACTGAGATAGCCACTCCAGAACCTTCACTTTATTCTGCTGTAGCCAATGACAGGAGACTTGGCCTTGTGTTTTGGAACATTGTCATGTCCCATGCGCAGCTTCTGGGCTGAAGAGTGTAAATTTTCCACCAGTATTTTCTGATAACATGCTTCCAGTGCCTTTGTAGCTCACACATCCCCAATATATCAGCTACCCACCTACGTGTTTCACAGTAGGAATGGTGTACCTTTCATCATAGGCCTTGTTGACTCCTCTCCATATGTAATGTTTATGGTTGTGGCCAAAAAGTTCAATTTTGGTCTCATCACTTGACTTTGTTCCAGAAGTTTTGAGGCGTGTCTCTGTGCTGTTTGGAGTATTGTAAGTGGGATGCTTTGTGGCATTTGCGTAGTAATGGCTTTCTTCTGGTGACTCGACCATGCAGCCCATTTTTCTTCAAATGCCTCCTTATTGTGCAGCTTGAAACCACCTCACCACTTTTTTTCAGAGTCCTGTATTTCAGCTGAAGTTATTTGTGGATTTTTCTTTGCATCCTGAACAATTTTCCTGGCAGTTGTGGCTGAAATGTTTGTTGGTCTACCTGAACATGATTTGGTTTTCACAGAATCCCTCATTTTCCACTTCTTAATTAGAGTTTGAACACTGCTGATTGGCATTCTCAGTTGATTGGTTATCTGTTTTTATCCCTTTCCTGTTTTATACAGTTCAATTACCTTTTCCCACAGATCCTTTGACAATTGTTTTGCTTTCCCCATGACTCAGAATCCAGACATGTCAGTGCAGCAATGGATGAAAGATGCAAGGTTATTTCAGGAGACCAGAAACTCACTGACCTTTTATAGACACACACTGATTACAAGCAAACAGATCACAGGTGAGGATGGTTACCTTTAGTAGCCATTCAACCCCGTTTGTGTCAACTTGTGTGCATTTTGTCAGGCCAAAATCTCCAGGGTATGTAAACATTTGATCAGGGTCATTTGGGTAGTTTCTTTTGTCATTATGATTTAAAAAGAGTAAACACAGTTGTTTGACAATAAATGGCTTCATCCAACCACTAACCATGAGTGAAAGAAAAGTTTGTGAGTTATCATTCATATTCTCTGACAAATGGCCAGAAAATCAAAAATTCTGCTAGGGTATGTAAACTTATGAGCACAACTGTATATGTTACCAATTCTGCCCATTCTATAATGCATGTCACATAAAAATATGTTTATTTAATCCTGTTACTAAAGGTAAACAATGTGGGCTTCATTCAAAGTGGATATGTAATATGCATTTTGCGTCCCAGGGAAAAAAATCATCTCATTTTGCTACCTATGCAGAGTTGGCCACTAATGTTAGATATAATAAATGTGATCAGGTCTGCATAGGTAGCAAGTGTGACCCCCTTTGACCTGAACTAAAAGGGGCATATGTGGCAGGAATACAACAGGGGGTGTGGCTTCACTGTGGGGTGATGGGGGAGAAAAATAACTACACAAGTCAGATGCATAATAGTAAGTTGCCAAAAAGTTTAGACAAGTAACCAAACTGCATGGAGCCTAGTAAAAGAAACTCAAAGTAAATGGAAACGCCAACTGGCTTTCATATACAAGTGGGATTTGTACACTTTTGCAGGTATCTTTTGCATGACTCTTACTGTATAAATATATGTACAGTATATGGTTCTATTACAATAAACTATTAAAATAGAAACAGTTGTAACGCGTATGTAATGTTATGACTAGAGATAAGATAACTATATTTTTTGGCATGTGTCCCATATTTTTGATTGAATGTATATCCCAACTGTGCATTATTCACTTTTTTTTATATTATTTTTAGTATACCATAGATGTTATAAAACTCCTTTAAACCTGGCCAGAAAGACTGGATCAAGATACATTTGCCATAGTCCATCTGTTATTTATTAGTCTCCTAATGGGTCTGTCATAGAGCAATGAGGCAGAACATCCAGGTAGAGGACAAAATATGCTAACTGTAGCCTCCAGTACCAAATATCATCAGGGTCACCTCCTGTGTCCTTCAGCCTAGAACTGGATGATATCACTGGTGTACATGAGTTAGAAACTAGATGCTAATGAGATTTCACAGGTGAGAGCATAACCTGAGTGACCCTTATTTCATACATTCACGAAACAAGTAATAATGAAATGAAATCTACGGAAGGAAAAGTTGTCACTTTTTGTTATTGAATTATGTAATTGAACTATTGAAGTCATAGGCACACAGCAGTAGAACAAGAGTGCCTAACAGTGTAGTACTGTACCAGTCTAATATAAGGTCATATGCAACATAGGGCATGCCTTAAATGCAGACATGGAGTCAAATGTAATAGGATGTGAGAATCAGAAAGTCAGAGATGTTGGGAGAGTTTTCCATTTTTTTTTAAAGAGGCAATCATTTACTGTACATAGCAAAATCAACCTGGTTTTTCAGTGTAAATGATTGCTGCTTTAAAAAAAGATATGTTATATCCATTATTTTACATAGGATGCTCAGCATCATAGGACTATTGAGTATATGCTGCAAGTGCATGAGTGTGTCTTCCTGATTATTTTGATATGTGGGGGATTTAGAAAATGTGAAAGGTAATTATTAGCAAGTGTCAAAAACCTTTTTAACCGGATAGGATTATCACTCACAGGAGGAAATTTACTAAAATCAAATTGGTACGAATACAAGTGTTTGGGATGGCCATTAGCATATGGGAATGCTCAGCGTTTCATTGGCTGGGTGTTCTCATGCTAATGTCCCGATGATGGGGGAGTGGGGCGCGGGCAGGTGACATCACCGGATGTCAGCTGCTTGCCCACTTTCCTCAGAATGTGCACACAGATCTAAGGTTGGTCTGAGCAACCTTAGGTCTGCGTGCATGTTCTACATCATGTGTTACCCCGCAGGCTGCGAATGGATGTTTATGTAAAACATCCATTCGCATGCTGTGCGAACGTACACACTGTGCGAATGGTGGGCCGGCGTACCACCATTCGCAAGGCGGGATCTGGTTGACTCGCAAGGATGCGAATTCGCATCTGAGCGAATCAACCAGAATATAGTGTGTATGGAGACTGGCAAACGCTTGTGTCTATCAATGTACTGTACCCAGATGTAAAGTTTAAGTGATTGTGGTTCTATACCCTTAAAGCACTGTTATTTTGTCCGTAATCTATTTTCAATGTTCTTGTTTCTGGCTACCAACAGTAGAAACTTGTAATCTCACGGGTTTACTTCACTCGCCATGCTTTGGTCATGGTGGCTTGCTTCGCATACCACAGGTTACTATTCCCAATAGTTGATGAAGAAAGAGAATGTATTATCTGAAGGGAATCTAGTCACTACTATTCAGAAAACCCCAGGAAGCTACAGACAGGGGAACATCCTGAGAAAGACTGAGCTGTGTCCGCTAGAGGAAAAACGCTCTATTGGTGCTCTGGACAGAGAGAGCTCACAGTTTGCAGAGTGCACAGAGCAAGAGAAGTTGCAGTTTGGATTTGAACTGTTTTCTAAATTCTTTTTCTGAGGAGAAAAATCATGTCAGCCAGGATTTGTATAAATAAGCCCCATCACTGACCGCGGACCTATGAATCACAGCATTTTCCCATGACGGGGGCTGGGCCAAATGTTGTGACAACCAGTCCCCCAAAGTGGAGACACTAAATACCAAGTACAGAGGTGATAAGTACCTACATTATTTAACAAACATACGTACACACATGCCACAGGAGGTACTTTTATGTCCCATGTATAGTATTATGAATCATTTCAAGCGATCCTTCCATTAATGCTACTTGAATATCCTGTATTTTTGCCATTGCATGTTTTGGTGTTTACCTGTGGTCTCATCTGGTTACCACTCAAAAGCACTGCCGAATTTGTGATGCCATATAAATAAATGATACAAATTATTTAAGTTCTATTTCTGGCAGTCAGTTACAGTATTCCATTTGCTGCTGAGCTTCTGTGTATTATTATATTGGTCTCCGAGAGAGTGTAAGAGAGAGCGAGAGAGAGAGAGAGAGAGGAAGAGATGTTCTAAAGTTCACTTCTTGTGCTTGGGTTCCATATTAATTAATTAGGCACATCTCCTGTATATAGATCACATACTTATCTGTAAACCCAACATATGTGATCTCCAGCCCCGCTGGAGAGTAATCGTCTTCATCTATCCATGTGTAGGAGGCCAGGAGATGAATCTGTCCCATCTCTTCAGATAGGAGTTGGTAATGCACCTGCTGCATTGAATTGTGACTCCCGACGTCCCCAGCATGAAATATAGTTTGCTATTTTGGAAGCCACTGGTAAGTGCGGGAGAGTCTCATAGAGCCCCAAGCTCGTTAATCTTAAGTCAGGCTAAGAAAATAAGTGTCAGAAAAGTGCTATTTGGTGGGAGAAGGCAGAGGCTTAAGATAGAATACAGAGCAGCGTAGAAAGGAAGAATGATATGTGTCACTGTGGAGATAAGCACCCTCTTCTAAAAATACAAAACAGACAAATGATCATGGTATGGTTAATCAGTCTTATTTGGAAGCTTGGGAAACAATGATGAGAAATAATGTTTTTAGATGCATTTTACATGTTTTCTTACTTTTGTATAGAGAATAGAGAATTCTGCTACACAGGCAGTAATGAGACATCAGGGGCCTGATTCTGGGTCGCATGCAGCTCTATGTATGGCCGTATTCAGAATGCAATATATTGTTAACAGAATACAGGAATATGAGTCTCCCTTCTCTATTATTCACAAATCACTACACTAATTGTGCCGTGAAATTGGCCCAAATCGCACGTGTAAACATCCTGTCCGACTTGAAGCGCAGTCCGGTGCACATCGGATCGGAGGCGGTGATTTAGACAGCCCAGCTAAATCTTATGTGCAGTCCGGAGCCAGACAGGGAATGCCAGCGGCCAGAGAGCTGTGCGGAAGGAGCAGGGGGGGTGGTGGCAAGGGGAGCAGGGAGCCGGGCAGTAGGTGCAAAAGAAAAAACCCATACAAATGAAAGGACAGCCACTGAGGTCTCAGCCAATTAGTGGATGCCCATTCTTTTGTTTGGGCCTTTTTTCTTTTTTTCTTTAAATTTCCGCTGCCTGGCTTCCCCTGCCCGGCTCCCTGGTTCCCTCCGCTGCCCCCCCCCCTGCTCCCTCCATCTGGCTCTCTGGTTGCCGGCATCCCTCGCCCGCTACCCCCCCCCTTGCCATCCCCACTCTCTGGTCCCCTCGCCGGCGTCCACCACCCTCCTGCTCCCTCCGCCTGCAGCTCCCCTGGAGATGCATGTGATAAATCGCACACGCAATTGCCTAATTGCATGTGAACGCTCATGGGGAGCTGCTGGGACACTCAGGTCCGACTTGTCCTTAGGACAAGTCAGAATAATGTATGGGGGGCCTTATGATCTCACAAATGGAGCAGATGCCTACACAAATATTGGCAGGATTTTGGTAAAAATAATCCCATACACAAGAGGTGACTTTTTTAAAATTTGATACCCAGGTTGCCACAGGATGCCACGGTGCGCAGCGTTTTCTGTACTTACCCTTCCGTGCCTTGTGGCTGCTTTCCATGCTGGCAGCCTGGTGGAGGGAGTGCGGGCATTTGGGGTGGCGGGGGGGGGGGCTGATTTATCATTAGGACAGCATGATGATCCCCAGGCAGGCATCAGCTGGCCACATGGTTGGCCATAAATCCTAAGTGTTAAAATGGCATTCCTGTTTTGTACATTTATGCAACTGTTGTACTTTTATATATTTAGGGAGACACTAGGGCTTATAGTGTATGGGTTCTACATACCTACATGGCATTGGCCTCACCTCCTCCACCTCCTCCACTGCCCTTGAACATATTCAGCTCCAAGTCCATGAGGCCCTTATAAAGAATTCAAAACTCACGAGAACCTGATT
Source organism: Crinia signifera (assembly GCF_055691185.1). Taxonomy (NCBI): domain Eukaryota; kingdom Metazoa; phylum Chordata; class Amphibia; order Anura; family Myobatrachidae; genus Crinia; species Crinia signifera. Next base: position 209,019,289 of record NC_139220.1, read on the forward strand.
AAAATACGGTTGATAGCGACCTACAAGAAAAACTTCAGCTAAAACAATATTTAAAAATAGGTGAAATAAGAAGTCCAGGAATATAAACTTTTTGCTCTAATTTGTTCTTCTATTTAATATATACTGTATACAGGTCGAGTATCCCGTATCCGAGTATCCGTTATCCGAATTATTCCGAAATACGGACATTCCAGAAAGTGAAAATTTTTATTTTTTTTGCTAAAAACTCACTGGGGACATTTGTAACAGCATCACTGGGGACATGATATGTAACTGGCACTATATATGTGCAAGACAATGATTGCTTGGCATTCAAATTCAGTGCTGAGATAGTACACACATTTTGTTTCACGTTTTGAAACCTTGTTTTTTGAACAATTAAAATATATTTGTGTGTATTTTATGTGGTAATAAAATATATTTGTGTGTATATTATGTGTTTATACAGCATAAATGCAAGATACTTCAAAATACATCATCGAAATATTAAAATATTCCGAAATACGGAATAATCCGTTATCCAAAATTCTCCTGGTCATTTTGGATACGGGATACTCAACCTGTATATATATATATATATATATATATATATATATATATATATATATATAGCCTGACGATAATACTTGAGTGTATTGAAACGTTGCTGTTTTATTCACAATAAAGAAAGTTTGTGTACAAGTGGCTGGAGTGCTGTACCTCTGTTGGAGTATTTTGCTGAATTGGCTGTACTGGCACCCACCCAAGCACTCATTAAAGTGGCTGTGCTTGATCACCTGGACTGTATATATATGTTGATTAACATACAGTATTACTCAAACTACAGTGACGTGGACTGAAGTGAACTACAGGCCATAAAATGGTGTGGCAAATAACAATATTCTAATCCGAATTGGGTTTTACAGGGGGGGGGGGGGGTGCCCAAAGATAACATCTGCCACTGGATGTATAATGAAATCACTGCTATCATTGCTAATATTATATGCTAATTAGTGGCAACAAAACACTATTATGATTGACCCCTTGTGTATGCAAGTTTTATTGGATAAATTACATATACAGTTTTGGGATCATTTTAATATTTAAGTATAGTCTATTAAACAAAAACAAGAAAATGCCAGGTATACACCATATATAGATTATACTTTATTCACCTTTGACAAGTAATACATTATATTGGGTTTCTTATTTTGCTTGACAATCGCAATTCTGATAACTGGAGAAAATATTTAAAAAATGCTTTGATACATATAACATAAAATTTTCTCCGATAAAAACAATGCATTCGTGAAAATGAGTGAAAAAAGCATCTTCCCGGTTGACAGAAGTCGATATCAACAGAACAGTCACGTCGCTGTTTGCAGCAATAACAGAGGGAAAGACATGCATGAAACCTTAAGACATAAAGAGGCACTCTCTCTGTGTGGCTTTGCAAGTATTTAGTCCTATGGAACTAGATGAAGGATAATTTTTCATAGTATTATGAAACTTCACGCATTTTACTTTGAAGAATAAGTAGTCTAAAATTCTAACTCAGTCAAGATTCTGCCAATTACTGTTTGACTGGGTGATTCAGAATAGGATTGAAACTGAGTTCTTGGCTACTTCTCACTTAAGAAAGGCAATAATTAATAGCCATCTGTTACCTGTTTAATTTTTTAACTGCCTCTCTTTGTTTTAGTTCTTAGTCAGTCCTTAAGAACCGACTACCACTGAGCTGAGCCATCTGCCCTTACTTATCTAGTCCAAATGATACTGGAGAAAATGGCCATCTTCTGAATTTACTCTATAAAATGTAACCTCTAGAATCTTTACATTAGTTGCAAAAAGTAGTCCAACAAATGAGGTTTGTCAATTTAAAATAAAAAGTACTGATCTGTTACTAAATAAATATGCAATTTTTTTTTCTTTCTGAAATCCTACGTGAATTCTACCAGTTGTAGGTTTCAGGGTCGCCACAAAGCAGTTTCTGCAGACTATTGATGATTCTGGAAACTGTTGATAGATACTGTAAGGTGATTAAGGTACAAATTGACATTTCGCTTCTTTGAAAAAATAGTCAAAATATGAGGGAAAAGTTTGAGTTACAGAAAATCCTATTTCTACATGAGAAGATACTACTTCCAGAGTGATTGACCTGCTGGAATGTCAAATGGTGTTGCGCCATTGGTCAATATGAAGAGGCAATCCCACTATACTAAAGCTTGGTTTACCGGAGTAGATAGAAGTTAACGATCCTGAGCATTTCCTAGAATCTTGGTTGACCTCCACTTGTGGATGGGATGCTTTTACCACTCAGGTAACTGCATATCCAAGAGACTCTTTACAAGGGGACAGGGCATTTATTGCTAAGATACTGCACTACATGTACAATTATATGTTCATAAGCTGTGGACACATGGTGTGATTCTCGCTCATGACCGATTTTGACTATCCAATTTTGGATAACTGCACTTTAAGGCCCATACACACTGGGTGACTTTCAGCTGAAAGATGCTCAAAACAGCAAGTTTGAGTGGCTTTCAGCTCAAAGCCTGAGCTTTGTATGGCCCGGTGATGAGCAGTGAGCGGTGATGTGCGATCCCGCATCATCATCGGGAAAGTCGCCCATCTGCTGGTATTATGAGTGTCTTTGAGGGCAGCTTTGCATAGCCCTGCGCTATGCAAAGTCGTCTGCCCCCCGCTGACCGCGCCGGGCAGGGGGAAAGCCGCTCAGTGTGTATGCACTGAGGGGCTTTACACCCAGCGTTGACAGCGGTCATTGCTGTCCATACATGCTGGGCATAATCGCCCAGTGTGTATGGACCTTTAGGTGTGCTTATAATTTAGACTATCTTGCTATTTGGCCCTAGGCCAAATATTTTTTTGTATGCGATACAGAGTAAACGGAGGAATGCATCGGCATCAAATTGGCATTGCATGCGGCTGAATACTGTGTGCTTTAGACTAACTTTCTAGCCAAAATCGTAACGTGTGTCCACAGCTTTACAGTTTGCCAGGACCCTAGAATTTAAAGGACAGGGAGTTTCTCTTTTTCAAGACTTTTCTTTGTATCTGCAAAATTCTAGATTGCAATTTATGCCATTTAAGGCATGGTAACACTGCAATAATTATCCAGTTAGTATCTGGGTTCTTTGTTTTGTTTCCTGTTTTTATCTACAGTATGTGTCCCATTAACTGTACATTAAAAATGTTCTTGTTGGAATGACGGTGGACTTAATAATAAAATAAAATGCTCTGTTTAATATTCCCAATTCCCCTGCCCAGCCATTGGTGAATCGGGGCATTGCAGCAATTTATTGTTTTTTTTTTTTTTTTTTAATATTCGATTTTTATTCAAATTTTTGAAATACATGGGTATGAAGGGGAAAACAAACACAGGAAAAAAGCAAGGGTGGAAAGGTACAGGGTTATGCAAACATTTTTGATACAGGTAATGAACATATATATGTCAGGTACAGGGTTGTATAAACATACATTCAAATTCACAGAGTTAAGGTTAGATATTAGGTATGAATTTTAACATTTACAGGCCTCAGGGGGGGGTCGGGGAGTGTAGTACAGATAGATCGATAGGGTTGGTGCTGGAGGATAAGTGGGGGCGGCCCGATCTCTCCCTGTAGGTGCTCCAGCCAAACCATTTCATGTGTATAGATGTTGGTATGGGGGAGTATTTCACATCTGCTGTCTCAAATAGATAATGTTTATGGACCTTATTTTCAATCATTTGTATGTTAGGAATGTCGGGTGACTTCCAGAGTTGGGCTATAGATGCTTTAGCGGCTATCAGAATGTGGCCTATAAGGTATCTCTCGTTATCCGACAGAGCACCCGGGCGATAATGAAATAGGGCAAGAAGAGGGTCTAACTGTATGTCCCGACCCAGTACCGAGGTAATGAGGTATGCGATCTCTTTCCATAGTGGACGGAGAACTGGGCAGGACCAAAACACATGTAGGATATTGCCCACCATTCCACATCTCCTCCAGCATTGTGAAGAGACACTAGGCCAGAACTTGTTTGGGGTGAGGTATGCTCTATGTACTAGTTTATAGTACATTTCTGCGTGGTTTACACACTTTGATACTTTAAAACATGAGTGAAATATGGATTTCCATATTTCATCTGAAAATGTGTTTGGTAAGTCTGTCTCCCATTTAACTTGCGAAGGGAATTTATTTCCCAGCTTTTCCGTGATCAGGCATTGGTACCAGCGGGATATACCTCCTTTTGTGGACCGAGACTCCAAAAGGGAGAGTATTATTTTCGGTATGGCAAGGTGGGCAGGGGGTTTGGGAATGTAATCATGAAGCCAATGCCTGATTTGGAGGTATTTGTAGAAGTCCTGTTTTGGGACGTGGAATCGCAGCTGGAGGTGTGAGAATGGGACCACGATTCCATCTGACAGGACGTCTTGCAACGTCAGCAGACCCAACTCAGACCAAGTGTCTATATTCAGGTCTGGGATTAGGGCTGCAATAGAGCGTAGGGACAGTTGTGGAGAGGGCAATAGAATATCGTCTCTGGAGGCGACCAATCTATGCCATGTTGTTAGGGTGGAATGGATGGCTTTACACTTTGCAAGCTTGGATGCAATAGCAGATGGTGGCAATCTAAGCAGGTCAGCAAGGTCAAGTGGGGTCAATATAGCTCTTTCGATCAACACCCAGGGTTTCGCTGTGTCCCCTGTGAGCCAGTCCCTTATTTGATTAAGAATGCATGCCGAGTGGTACTTCTCTAGATCAGGGTAAGCAAGGCCCCCCTCATTTTTAGCGAAGGCCAGAATCTTTTTTGCTATTTTGGGTTTCGCTCCCTTCCATATATACGCTGAGAGTATTCTATTAAATTTATTACAGAGCACTGAGGGGAGGGACCGGGGGATAGTTCGGAAGAGGTACATTAACTTGGGTAAGAGCACCATTTTTGCAGCTGCTATGCGTCCCACCCAGGACACCTCGTTCATCATCCATTCTTTCGTGAGTGTTTCGAAAGCCCGCAGTAGCGGGTTATAGTTAAGGTCCAGAATGTTATTATCTTTAGCCAGGTTAATACCCAAATATTTAATGGCGTTGGATTTCCATGTGTATTTATACTTGTCTTTCAAGCGATTGACTACCGTTTCATGTATACCAATAGGGAGGGCCTCGGTCTTAGAGGTATTAAGCTTGTAAAATGATATCTTTGAGTAATTGTCAAGGATGTTGTGCAGGTGGGGGAGAGATGTCTCTGGGTCGAGGAGGCACAGCAGCACGTCGTCAGCGAACAAACTAATTTTATGGGGGGTTCCTCCTATAACAGGTCCAAGAATTGCATTCTGCGTTCTAATACATTCAGCTAGTGGCTCAATGGCCAAGGCGAAGATCAAGGGAGAGAGAGGGCATCCCTGTCGGGTGCCGTTCGTTATGTCAAATTGAGTCGATTGACAGCCGTTGGAGAACACCCTCGCCGATGGGAAGGAGTATAAAGCAAATATGGATTGGAGTATCCTACCCGCAAAGCCAAAATGCCGCAGGGTAGTCTGTAGATAGTCCCAGTGTAGTCTATCAAATGCTTTTTCCGCATCTAATGATAAGACTAGTAGCGCCTGTTTTTGCCTCTGGCAGAATTCCATGATATCTATGACTCTGCGCGTATTGTCTGACGCTTGCCTGCCTAGCACGAATCCCACCTGATCTGGATTGACCAGGCCGGGCAAAAGGGGGGAGATTCGGTTGGCAATCAACTTAGCAAATAAGAACAATATGAACAAAATCTTTTTCAGCTACACAGCGCTCTCTATAATCGCAGCCTGGTTATCTGTTCAAGGAGCACCACTCCTTAAGATACGCAATAACAAATATGAGAGAACAACAACCGGCGCTGATTATAAATGGTGACCCGTGAAGAGGTTTCCTCTTCAGTTTCCACAAGTCCTACTGGGATCCCAGTGAATATCACTATTGGACCACACTGACCTGAGTGTGGGTCCCTATGTACACATAGCGTTTTCTTTGTCCAAATATCTTTATTCACCAATCCACATGTCACAAATGATTCCACGCACTGACCTGGGGAATGGTCCCTATATTCACACAAAGGTATCTTTGGACAAAGTATGTTTCTCCAAAATCACTCCAGAATCAACCAGCATTGCACATCATAGGCATAAGGAGACAAACTGACCTGTATTAAGGTCCCTATATTCACGTAGCGTGTTCTTTAGTCACTCACTCCTTTTCAATGGACCAAAGTATACGCAGTCACCGGATTTTCTCCAAGACCATTTTTAATTTCCAAATAGATAAAAAACATACAATAAAATGTAGTAAAACAGTGGGAGCTTTGCACAGGCAGAGACCAATAACACTGTATTATTCCTCCTCACCCGGAATGAGTTGGAACAATCTGTGATGCCCTGATGGTAGGGTAGATATTAGCCTTTCCTGTGTCCAGCGTCCCTGTACACCAACGCGTTTCTGACGTCACCGTCCTTCCTCAGACACCCTGAGGAAGGACGGTGACGTCAGAAACGCGTTGGTGTACAGGGACGCTGGACACAGGAAAGGCTAATATCTACCCTACCATCAGGGCATCACAGATTGTTCCAACTCATTCCGGGTGAGGAGGAATAATACAGTGTTATTGGTCTCTGCCTGTGCAAAGCTCCCACTGTTTTACTACATTTTATTGTATGTTTTTTATCTATTTGGAAATTAAAAATGGTCTTGGAGAAAATCCGGTGACTGCGTATACTTTGGTCCATTGAAAAGGAGTGAGTGACTAAAGAACACGCTACGTGAATATAGGGACCTTAATACAGGTCAGTTTGTCTCCTTATGCCTATGATGTGCAATGCTGGTTGATTCTGGAGTGATTTTGGAGAAACATACTTTGTCCAAAGATACCTTTGTGTGAATATAGGGACCATTCCCCAGGTCAGTGCGTGGAATCATTTGTGACATGTGGATTGGTGAATAAAGATATTTGGACAAAGAAAACGCTATGTGTACATAGGGACCCACACTCAGGTCAGTGTGGTCCAATAGTGATATTCACTGGGATCCCAGTAGGACTTGTGGAAACTGAAGAGGAAACCTCTTCACGGGTCACCATTTATAATCAGCGCCGGTTGTTGTTCTCTCATATTTGTTAGCAAATAATTTAACATCTACGTTTAGAAGTGCGATGGGTCTATAGTTTTGTACGGCTGTGGGGGCCTTACCTGGTTTGGGGATGGTGACAATACGAGCCTCCAACATTTCTTTGGGGAAGTTGGTGGAATTGGACGCTTCGTTAAAAACTGATGTCAAGGTTGGGGCTAATGTGTTTTTAAATTTCCTATAAAAGTTAGAAGGGAATCCATCAGGGCCGGGTGCTTTATCTAATGGAAGAGCGTCAATGGCGGTTTCAACCTCTCCAATTGTCCAAGGGGTATTAAGTGCTTCACAAGTTGCATGGTTTAGAGATGGGAGGGAAAGCCCACCCAAAAAGTCATTAATGTCCGCCTGAGACGGTTGTGGGGTGTCAGGATCATTTTTCAGATTGTATAGTCGTGAATAATATTCAGCAAACGCATTGGCAATCTCTGTGGGGTCTGTAACTTTTGCACCTCTGGATGTGTGTATCGCATGGATACGTTCTTTAGCTCTACGGCCGCGAAGTTTTCGGGCTAGCAGACGCCCAGCTCTGTTACCAAGGGTATAGTACCTTTGGTTGAGACGCTGTAAATTATACTGGACCTCTGCCAGCGAGAAGGTATTAACCCTTTCCCTAGCTGCAAGGAGTTTGCTGAATAAAGATTTATTTGTAGGATCTGCCTTGTGGGCCGTTTCTAATTTGGCTGCTTCCATTTCAGCTGCAGCATAGCGCTGTTTGAGCTCTCTTTTAATCTTAGCGGCTATTTGTATGGACTTTCCCCTCACTACTGCTTTTAATGCACACCAGTGTACAAATATGGATGTGTCTTGTGGCCTGTTGGTGTCAAGATATAGGTCCAAGGAGTTTTGTATGGCCTGTTGGACCTCTGGTTTGACTAACATATGGGTGTTCATTCTCCACTGACCAGGCGTGATTGTACGTTTTCCTATTTTCCACACTAGAGCTAGGGGGGAGTGGTCTGACCAGCTGATTGGCAGTATATTAATTTTACAAATGGAGGGAAGTATCCACCTATCAGCAAGAGCCATGTCAATTCTTGAGTACGAGCTATGGACGTGTGAATAAAAGGTGTAGTCTCGCACCGAAGGGTGTTTAGACCGCCACACATCGAACAGCTCATACTCTGCCAATAATTGTCTGAATCGTGCAGAAAAGTCCTGTTGCCTATTCGGGCATGTAGTCCTAAGTGGTCTCGATCTATCGATAATGGGATCTAAAACCATGTTAAAATCACCCAGCAATAGGAGGGCCCCTTTAGTACGTTCATGCAGAATTCTAAGGAACTTTTTACAGAAGGGTACTTGTTTGGTGTTGGGGGCATAACATGAGGCGAGTGTAATCTCGGTGTTCTCCAACAGGCCCGTCAATATTAGATACCTTCCCTCAGGGTCGGCGTATTGTGAGGTCAGAATAAAGGGACACTGTTGAGCAATAAGAAGAGCTACTCCTGCTTTCTTACTTGGGCCGTTGGCCGTATAGCAATGGGGGTATCTATGGTCTGTGAGTAAGGGAGGGTTACGATTCTGGAAGTGCGTTTCTTGAATGGCGACTATCTGTGCCCCCTGTTTGTGGAAGTAATTTAGGGCTAATTTCTGTTTTTGAGGGGAGTTCAACCCCTTAGCATTAATAGAAAGTACCTTAACCATAGTCTATCTCTGAAGGGAGATAAACACAATGTTTAGAAATACTAATACAGTATCTACCTGACACATGTAGGGCGTATGAGTTGCATAAACCAAAAACACAAAAAGACACATTTGGGAACAACATAGGGGTGTAACAAGGGGAGTGATCCCACTTGGGACCAAAACCAACCATCCTAGCTAGGCGGTTGGGTACAATTGTAGGGGGGGGGGGGGTAGTGGCTATTCTCCTACCGTCCCCCCAGGTGGGCTATAGTGTAGATCTCCCCGAGTAGCCGAGATGAATCTTGTTACTCCTAGTTTGTATAATATTGTATTGAGAAAAGGATTGTAATTAGTGGAGGTCGCTATAGAATGCGCAATAGGGGAGCTACATCTCTCTATGCGATGATGTTATATATCTAAGAAGCCCCGAGGGGAGTTTCTCCGTATGCCTCAAAACAGAACAAATTAAACTCCAAAAACATAAGAGTAGAAAACAGCAACATTAACTTCTTATGTAATAAACCATATACTTATTTAACTAGTGAAAACGTCTGGTCTAGTCCTTGACCAATCCTTGTCCACCTTCCGGCCTGCATGTGGTAGGTTATGTACTTAAAACAATCTAACGGTGTACTTTGACATGCCTGGGGCCGTTGGAGAACCGAACAAAGACAAACATATGTAAAAGCATTCAGAGTTCATCTTACCCGTCCTCACCCAACCACAGACCAGTCCTGCTGAAGTCGAGGGGTGGACGAAGGACCGGGCGGAGCACTAAGGATGTTCCAGGAAGACAGGAGCTTTAGTCCCTCCTCCGCGTCGGAAATAGCAACAGTGGAGCCTTGATACGAGACCAGCAGTTTGGTGGGGAACCCCCAGCGATATGGGATAGCTGCTCTCCTGAGGGCCGAGGTGACTTGTTGGAATGAGCGTCGTCGGATCAGAGTAGCTGTAGATAGATCACCGAAGATCTGTAGATCACTGAGGATGGCTGAAGATTCTGCGGACGGTCTGGCAGCTTTCAAAATAGCCTCCTTGATGTGATAGTAGTGCAACTTCATCAGCACATCTCTGGGAGCACCTTCGGGGGCCGCTCTGGCCTTGGGCAGCCTGTGTATTCGATCTATAATGAGGTCCGCTGACGAAGCATGAGGAAGTAGTTTTTTAAACAGGTCTACAGCGTAGTCGTGCAGGCTGCTATTTGACACCTTCTCCGGGACACCCCGTAGCTTAAGGTTACTGCGACGAGATCTGTCCTCAATATCTGCCACCTTATCTCGCAACATTCTCACCTCAGCTTCAAGCGCATCATGGGAGACTATGAGACCATTATGGGAGCTGACCACCTCCTCCATCTTGGTCTCTAGATGGTTGGTGCGGCCCCCCAGCTCGTCAACAGAGCGTTGGCAGTTTTGCACCGCTGCTCGGATTTCTGCTGTAACGTCATCCTTGAAACGTGTAAATAGGAGTTTCAGGGTGCCCACAGTGAGAGCGTCCGTATCTCCAATGGGGTCTGCAGGTGGGCTGGCAGTCGCCACAGGTGGCGTCCCTGTACTCGGCTCAGGGGGCATAGAGTCCATAGTAACAGCCGTATTGTCTGTAGTCTTAGGACGGGGGTTGTGAGGAGAGGCTTTGAAGAAAGGTATCTGTGAGATCGGTTTAGGCTGCTTACTGCGTTTGGGAGGCATAGTAGAGTTCCCTCTTCTGGGAATAGGATTATGACAATTAATGTATTGTAGATGCTGGTGTTTCCACTGAGGCTGAGTTGTTTACGACATCTCTTGAGGAAGCGGGACGGCAGGAGAAGAAAGGCAGAGGGTCTATGGACGCATATGTAGACCTAGGTTACTGGGCAGCTCAGGTAAGGGGCTACCCCTGTGTTTAATAGGCTTGCACTGAAACATATGACCACCAGGTGGGGCTCCTGTTACCTTGGTCAAGCTGTACTGTATATGTGGATGGATAGTGTGCCAGACTTTGTACTAGGTGAGGGGCCTGGTATTGTGCAGGTCTGGCTGGTGGGTGCAGGTGCCAACTATCCTTCAAAGAAGGGGCCCAGTGAGAGTATCGGGTGTTGGGCTGCTGTCTGGTTCACAGCGCCGTCAGGCCACGCCCCCCGTGCCCAGTACCTTCAATTCCACCGTGCTGGGACTCCTGTGTGGTGTCTGGGGGCAGTGCCCCAGTGTCTTAAGCCTGGCAATGCGTAGGGGTCCCCCGGAGCTGGACTGTGTAGGCTCAGGAGACGCTGCTGCTGCGTCTCCCGAAATCTAAAATGGCCGCCGCGGCTGTGATGCTGGACTCGGCGCGTCTGCTGTGGCTCACCCCGCCGCTCAGGTGAGGGGGAGAGGCTCCAGGGGGGGTGAGGCAGGTCGGGGGGGGTTCCCCTGAGTCCGTGGGTCTGTTCCTCGGGCGGCGGGCGGGCCGAAAACGGGCTCGCGCCGCCGTGGAGCTCAAACGGCGGGCAGTCAGCAAAATCGAGGCCCCGGCTTCGGAGGGGGTACTAGGCCGCAATCCGCGGGGACCTCTTTAGGAGGTCCCCCGACTCCGCAGCTGTTCCCACCCTGTCCTCAACAGATCTAAGCACCCCTAGTAGGCAGTGAGGGCCTGGGGCACGGACTTAGGGGGCAGTCAGGAGCACTTTTAGGGCTTTTTTTGAGAGAGCTCTGTCAATGTGCAGCTTCTCTCTTCCTCAGCTAGGCCACGCCCCAGCAATTTATTGTTAAGTATAGGGGGCCATTAATCTACTAGTCACTTTTCACAATGGTCACTAATATAGCTTATTTTTCCCAAGGTGTATAAGACCACTCCCCTTTATTGTACTTCATTTGAAGTTTCCTATGAGATGCCTTCTTTTTGGAGACTAAACCCAGTGGGGTAGGCATCTGAACTCTTGGCAGCCTGGGGCAGTTTCTTACTGATAACCCTCTGGGACAATGGTTCTCAACCTCGGTCCTCAGGACCCCCCAACAGTTCACTTTTCACTCATTACTCACTGACACATTTTAAAAGATCCACACGGTAGGGCTAATTCATTCACTTGGGGGGTCCTGAGGTTGAGATACCCTGCTCTAGGACAAACTGCCCCAATAGTTTGGGGCACAACTAAGGCCTTTCTCTGCAGCACTTGGATAGCTAGGGTGGCTCAAATTGTTCCATCAAAAGCAAAGGAGAATATGAAGAGAAAGTGTTGTGTGCGAGAGATAAGGTTTAGAGACTTAGGGGTAAATTTAGTAAGCATTTGTATTTTAATCGGTTATTCTTATTTATTGCACATCTAATGGCTTTGTATGTATTTATGTTGTAAAATGTACGACTATGTACATATAATTTACTAAGTAGTTGTATTTGGGTCATTCAGCATTTCCGATGTCGCTGCCAATCGTAGTCATTCGTACAATATACGTTCGTAATTAATAAAAAATAAATAAATGCAGCTGTGTCTCTGTCTATCTATGTATCTATGTATCTAATCTATCATCTATCTATCTAATCTATCATCTATCTATCTATCTATATATCTATCTATCTATCTACCAATCTATCTATGTATGTATCTATCTATCTAATCTATCATCTATCTATCTATCTATCTATCTACCAATCTATCTATGTATCTATGTATCTATCCATCTATCATCTATCTATCTATCTATCTATCTATCTATCTATCTAGCTATCTATATATATATATATATATATATATATTTATAGAGAGAGAGAGAGAAATTCTTAATTACTTACCGTAATTAACTAATAATAATAATAATAATAATAATAATAATAAACCGTGGAGATTTAGTTCATGTATTGATCAATGCAATTAAGCCTGCAGCCCTCTCCATGGGACTCCACTTGCTCAAAATAATGACCATAAACAGGTATGGATCATTGAACAGACAAGCATTAGGTCAACAGTCATAATGGTCGACATGCATCGAGGTTAACATGTCTGAAGGTCAACATGGGATTAGGTCGACAGGGTCATTAGGTCGACACATGCATTAGATCGACATGGGCAGGGTCGACAGTCAAAAGGTCAACATGACAGTCAAAAGGTCAACTGCGCTCGCCATGCTTCGGTTTTCACTATTTCATTCTCCCACCACCCCCTAATGGATGGTAGGGCATAAAATACTGCCTGTCACCTAAAAAATTTTGAAAAATCCCATGTCAACCTTTTGACTGTCGACCTAGCCCATTTCGACCTAATGCTTGTGTCAACCTAATGTCCCTGTCAATCTAATCCCATGTCGACCTTCATGCGTGTTGAGCTTCAATGGTCGACCCAATGCATGTCAACCCCCTTGTCGACCTAGTGACTGTATCCCCTGGCAAACCTGCTCAGTTTCGTGACCCTCCCATTGTCGTCTTCTGTGCTGCTGACAGTGCATCAAGTATGTAACAATGCCAAAATGTCCTGGAAAAGCTGCGATGGCTCTAATAGGCAAGAGCGAGGTATTTCTGTGCTTAATGGCCCTTTATAGGCAGCACATTTAAGCACAGATGATTGGTCAATTTGGTTCCGATTTAAACCTCCCATCAAAAACGTGGTCTATTTGAAAATCGGAACAAAATAGGGATTTATATATAAAAAAAAAAACACATAAAAGGATCGAAATACGTATGTAAACCAAAATATGAACCTTTAATAATCTTGTTGATACCATTGAAATGAATGGGGATTTACAGACGTATTCTTTCAATGGTGTATTCGTATTTTTTTGAACTAACGGAAAATACGAGTGTAAAATATATTAATCATATACATTTCAGCCTTAGTAAATTATCTAATATGTGAAAAGTAACGTAATGCCAGCACTAGTAGGGAGGCCAATCCCGGGATCGGGATCGGCGGGATCCCGGGATTTTGGCCTAAAATCACCGGGATTTCAATCCCGGAATTGGCTCATCCAATCCCGGGATTTCAGGATTGCTTACCGCACAGTCTTTTTCAGAAATGTGGGTTTGTTTTTCTTTAAATGCCGGGCAGCGCTGAGTAGCAAACATTGCCCGGCTGCCCCTCTTCTGTGCGCAGCGTGACCTCAGAGGTCACGCTGCGCAGCCCAACATACGTGTTCACCCGCTGGGTCTCCTGCAGACGTTGCCCGGCTTTGTGCGCAGCGTGACATCAGAGGTCACGCTACGCAACTCAACAGCCGCATCTACCAGCTAGGTCTCCTGCGTGCCGCACCAAATGTCTCCAGCCAGGAAGAAGCCAGCCCAAGACAACTGGCTAGGTAACAGCCATCCGCACGTTCCCCGCTGATCGCCATGCCGGGTCTCCAGCCAGCAGCTAGACACGTGCCACCAAGCACACAGAGAGGTTGGTAGGCGGGAGGAGGGAGAGAGGAGACAGATATAGAGAGAGGTTGGTAGGGGGGAGACAGATATAGAGAGAGGACTGAGAGGGGAGAGAGAGATAGAAGGACCGTGGAGGAGAGAAAGAGTATATAAGGACTGAGGGACAAGGAGTAGAGCTAAGGAGAAAGATGCAGTGCAGCTAAAGAGCCCTGCTGCTACCTGCTTTTTCACCAATAAGTCAATCCCGGGATCACGGGATTCCGGGGATTGAGCATTTTTCAATCCCGATATTGAAAAAATGGCCCGGGATTGGCATCCCTAAGCACTAGACATGGAGTGAATTAAACATCCCCATCTGTGTGTGACACTGGGATGCATGTGACTCGGGGATCCAATAAGGGCATAGGGCTGGCTGGTTGACTGAGTTAAGATAGCAGGAAGAGGAGGAGACTTCCTCTTCTTCCTGCAGAATTCCTCGCCCTCCCTTCCCTTTCGTTTTATAGAGGGTGGTGGGTTTTAATCGCGTTAGCTGATAGGCGGGAAAGAACGGCAGTTTTAATCAATTTAGCCCACACTACGTGTTGATGTTGATGTTTATTGGCTTGTTTTATGTGCACTCACCTCTCATTGGCTTAGGCCTTCGCTGGATCGCCCGTTCGGGGACAGCGACCCCACCCGGCTGGGTGGGTAGTCAATGCTGTTGGGTGGTGTTGGATACCGTTTGTTAGAGTTACGTTAGAGTTGTGGTGGAGTTATAGTAGTAGCCGTTCTTTCTTGGCCACCATTAATTAATCTAATTTAAATAATCAATCTATCTTAAAATATTGCTACAAATAAATCAGTTAACAATTTCTGCCAAACCTATGCCTCCGAGTCTTTATTTCAGGTTTAGTTATATAAGTTAAGAATGTATAAAATATGACATGCTAAGGGGATACATAAGATGTTGGGATGTTTAATACTAAAGTACAGTATATCAAATGTGTAAAATAAAATACAATCAATTTTACCCATTCGATCCTTCCAATTTCCCCCTTACTGTCCATAAAGAGTGAACTGACTACTATGGATTTCTTTTTTCATGATCACTACATTGAAGCGGACAGGATGAGCAAATTTATGGCACATATGGCAAGGGTTTATTGTGCCTACCAAATTGTGCCCAGATTGCTGCACATACTACCATCCCCACTATACCTCTATAACTAATTTTAGGAGATTATATGCTTTTCCGGGTAACTATTTCCTGAAAAACGTAACCCTTACTTACTAAAATCAGATTATTCTACCCACATTGACATAACAAGGGTTGTGGGTCCAGTGACCCCACCCAGGGTGGAAGGAGATACTTGAGGTTATTCTGGTCCAATCGCAGGAACCGTTTGTTTGCAAGGGGACTGATGTTTTGCATATTTCTGCGCATGTGCATATGCTGGGTGGGTGCGGCCACAGTGAACAGACTGCGGCCAGGAGCGTGGGGCGGCATTGGAGAGTCGCGCCCATGGGAACATGCAGAGTTTCATGGCCGTTCCCATGAAAACTCTGGGTGTTCACATGGAAATCACCTGGTGATGTGTGCGCGGGGGGGCAGGCAGCTGACATCACCGGATGTCAGGTGCCCGCCCACTTCCTGCAGAATGTCCACGCACATCTAAGGTTACCTAAGAGTAACCTTAGATGTGCATGTGCCTTCCACGAATACAAACCCAGTGTGTGTGTGTGTGGGGGGGGGGCGTTCATAACAGCATTCCCAAGGCGGCATCTGGTGGACTCGCCAGGCTGCGAATCAACTCGAATAAGGTCCACAGTTTCTACTCAGAAAGCAGCCAGCCACAGCCTGCAGTGACCTTCCTTCTCATCCTTTCCTCCTTGAGCATATTGCCACATGCAGCAGGGACTGTAAAACCAGTGAGCACATGGCACTGTCTATTGGAGATCATTCCTGCATTTTGTCGCTTGGCCCTGTGTCCGGTTCTTCCTTGATTATAAATTGCTGAATTCTCTGTCCCAATCCCTGCCCCAGTTCTTGTGCCAGTCTTTGTTGTCCTGCATTCTCTGTGCCTGTGTTAGTCCTATCTTCTTCATGCTAATGTCTTTCCTGTTTCCTTACCCTGGTCCTAATGGCTCCTGAATGTCTTGCTGAAATTGCACTATTTCTGTTACAGTGCCATTCTTAATGCATGATTCCGGTTGGTAGGTTGACAGTGTATAGGTCAACCGCTATTGGTCGACAGGCAAAAGGTCGATACAAACAATATGTCGATGTGGCTAAAGGTCGACGTGAGTTTTTACACAATTGTTTTCACTCAGATAACTTGCTTATATGTTACAATCCACATAGACTACAATTGGGAGGCACCTGATCCAAACCATGGCAAGCAAAGCGAGCCACATGAGGGTACGTGTTACACTAATTGGGAGTCCACGTCGACAGATGTCAGCACAGATACCCAAAAAATAAATAAAACCTCATGTTGACCTTTCAATGTGTCAACCATTTCCATGTCGACCTTTAACTTGTGTCAACCTTTTGACCATGTGGACCTAGTGCATGTTGTCCATTTCCTGTATCGAACTTTTCACTGTCAACCAATAATGGTTTATTGTTCACACCCCAGTGGTGGGTTTTTTAGGGAGCGCTCCCCACTGGGCAAGTTTGGGGAAACGCTCCCTAAAATAAAAAACCACCGCGTTTCCTGGGTGCCAAGCAGCGCGGCTGAGCACTCCATCAGCCGTTCCCCTGCCCTGCCCCCACAATCTGTTCGCCAAGGCCGCACACAACAAGCGCATGCACATGTGCAGAAATGCGCATGCGCACAGCCAGACCATCGATCGGGCAGTGAGCTTATTTAACCAGAATATCATCCTTAGTCTGAATCTTGAGCCTGATAGACAGGACAACATTTAAACACATTGTCTAGATAAGCCTATGGTCTTCTTTTCATAACATAGAATGAATAAATGAAAAGGTAATTAGAAGCTTCTGGAAATATCTTCCAAAGTATACAGAAATAAACTTCACTTAGATTTAGGTCATATATTAATAATATCTTCCTCCACATACTCTATAGCAAGCTGTAACCGCTATGATATCCTCAATTGGAAATGATTCTGGCTTGATTGAGATCTCCACGAGGTATACCCAATAGAAAATAAAAAAATCTATACTGTATGGTGCAGAATGTTCTAAATGTTAAAAGTTTTATTCACAGAAAAAGTTGCATCTTTGACTATTGCTCAGTGTCCCTTTTTCATCAATGACCAGAGATGGTTGCTGATAAAAAGCAGACCCTGCTGGGGGGAACAGCAGATTGTCGGGGGAAGCCGCTGGTCGCAGGAGCGTGCTCCTGCGACCAGCAACCACCTCATCTACCATCTACCACTCCTACTGCAATGCTTTAGACACTGCCAAACAAACATACTTCTCAATCTCTCATCTCTCTCATGCCACCAACCCTAAGCGACTTTTGAACACATTTAAGTCTCTTCTGTCCCCCCGCCCCCCCTCCTCCCCCACCAGCTATCATTAGTACACAAGAACTTGCCTCCTACTTTAAGGACAAGATTGAAAAAATCCAAGATGAAATGGTATGCTCCTCTGCAGCCACTAAACTAATCAATTTCCCACCTGAACCTTCTGGCACTTTCTCTTCATTTGAGCCCACAAATGAAAAGGACACATCCACACTCTTCTTATCCTCCTCTACCTCTCCTCTTGAGCCTATACCTGCACAAGTCATTAAAACTCTATTACTGGGTACACACCAGAACGACCGTGATCATGAGACAATCGTGAAACAATGGTACGATGGTCGCACAATCTTGTTGGACCATATGATCTGCACACAATCTGCTCAAAATTTGTACCCAATCTAATGTAGAATGACAAATCTTAAGTGCAGCTGGTAAAATCTCCAAAGGGACCAAATGACCGACGGGGACACGCATCGGATCAAAATTGCATTGAAAACATTCCCAATTCTTTTTACATACAATCTGTCAAAATTGCATTGAAATTGGGGGAATTGTGCTCAAATCGTTCTGGTGTGTACTCAGCATATCTTCTGTGCTTAGCCCAACCTTAACTAAAATCTGCAATCTCTCTCTTGCTACTGGTACTTTTTCTTCTCTGTTCAAACATGCAGTGATTACTCCCATTCTGAAAAAAAAAACACAATTCTGACCCTGACTCTCTCTATTTACCATCTTATATCTTAGCTCCCATGCCTCTCCAAGCTACTCGAGAGACTCATCTACTCTCGCCTCACACACTTTCTTAACTCTCACACCATATTTGACCCACTTCAGTCAGGCTTTCATTCCCAACACTCCAAAGAGACAGCACTGACTAAAATGGTGAATGATCTGGTCACTGCCAAATCTAAAGGCCATTACTCACTACTCATTTATCTAGATCACACTCTTCTCATACTGGGTCAGATGTACTAAGCTTGAAAAGTGATAAAATGGAGAGTGATAAACCACCAACCAATCAGCCTGCCATGTCACAGGCTGGGTTTGAAAAAAGACAGGTAGGAGCTGATTGGCTGGTTGTTTATCACTCTCCATTTTATCACTTTTCAAGGCTTAGTGCATCTCGCTCACAAACACAACACTCCCTAGGTCTTAATGATACAGTCCTTTCTGGTTCCCATTTTACCTATCTGATCGCTCTTTCAGTGTTCGCTTCTCTGACTCTACCTCCTCTTCACTACCTCTGTCAGTCGGAGCTCTGCAAGGCTCAGTTTTAGGTCCTCTACTTTTCTCAATCTATAATAATAATCTATTGGCAAACTGATCAGCTCTATCGGATCAGTATCACTTATATGCGGACGATACTGAAATATATCTATCAACCCCAGAGTTGTTACCAGTGGTTTTAGGTCGAGTCTCTGAATGCCTCTCTGCCATCTCATCTTGGATGTCTTCTCGTCACCTCAAACTCAACATTTCCAAAACAGAATTAATTATACTCCCACCAGTCAAGAGCATTTAACATCCTGATACAGTATCTCCATAACTGTTCACAACTCGACAATCTACCCTACCCCACAAGCTCATTGCGTAGGGATCATCCACAACTCCACAATCCACATCCATGGGTACAAATGAGAAATATAATCTGTCTTTAAAATATCAGAACACACTATACAGCAATGGATAATCTTTTATAACATCCTAGGTTGAACTAGATGAACGCAAGTCTTTTTTCAGCCTTACCTACTATGTAACTATATAACTAAGGGCCTTATTCTGGTTGGTGCGGCCGGGCCGTACGCGTACGTTCCGGGTTTTTTAATGATCTGCGCATGCGTACCATCTCCAATGCGCAGGCGCGAACACTCCACAATGCTTACGGACGGGTCTCTACGTGCGAAAAAACCTGTACGCGAGAGTACGGGCATTGGGGGCGGCATAGGGGCGTGATGAGGGGAGCGGCCGAAATAATGAGGGAAAATGGGCGTAAATATGGGCGTACACGGGGGTGTACACCAAAAATGAACGGTGCTACTACCGCACGATCGCCTAAAGCACCGTTCATTTCGGACACAAAACAGGCGGCCGCCAACCGCCATCTCAGACCACCCCTACAGATACCGCATGCCAGCGTGCGCCTGGGTTTGCTATTTAACGCTGATTACTACTCAAACACATAAACCTGAATGTAATAACCAATGCTGCATTCTATTAAGTCCAAACCATGATTTCACTACCTGCAAGCCACACACAGCACTCAAACACATTGGAAGCTTATCTTTCTATACTTCTCGACATTTAAAGGTTTGTTTAATTTAAGGTAAGAATCTTTTTAAGACCTGCTTATATATGCTAAGGTAGGTATTTGTTAAACAGTTATACACATTCACTACGTGCTTTCATAGACTTTACACAGTAGCACACTCAATCTACACAAGTCGACATGTGTCAACGTGTTCACTCTAATACAAACATAGGTTTTGTATTTATGATACAATAACATAAACCACATCTAACACCTACAAAGGATGTTTCAGCAATGTTTTAAGCCCATGCCCACTATTTTGCACACAATCTTTGTATAGTACCCAAAATACAGAACTGTACCACTATCTGATCTGCTATGAATTGGATTTTACTACACTCTGGATGTAAGATGCCACCAATCACATTATTGCACTCACATCTCTCTAACAAAGGATTCCTACATCTGCTTATGACACTGTAAAATCATATATATTTAAAAAGTTATACATGTTTGTTCACAAGCAATTTTCTCATGTTTGGCCAATTCACACATCTTTTTTTAGGGAGGACACATATGCATTCCTACACAAATGTACCTTTTGACCCTTGTTTGTCTGCCTCACCCACTCCATGAGGAAAGCATTGTTCTGGACCTGCTTTTACCTACTACTGTAGGAGCTACCTCACCTGCACACAAACTGCTTTCTCACCTATTAAGTTGCTCTGCACATGTGCTGACACAAACTAATTAGCAGGGAAAAGTTGGATAGGAACATGGGAATGGCCATGGAGAGGGTTACACATGGGAAACTTCTACCACACTTCAACAAATGTTCAAAAATACCCTGGTCAGTAAGTACACATAAATGTAGTATTTGTTTCACACAAGAAATTACACATACAACAATTTTGTTTTAATTGGTAAAATAAATTTATTTGCTGTTCAGCATCACAGCTTATTTGACACTTTAATGTCATAAATCAAATAAACAAATAAAATAGACACAAAAATAAAAAAACAGCCAGAACAAGAGGTTGCATATCTCCAAACATGTGTTACCCTGCAAATGCAATGGTGAAAGAAATGGGGACACCAGAATACGTACTGCAACAACCAGGGTGAATACTAAACAAGATACACACCACCAAAAATTTATCCTGCATTTGTAGAGGTCAAAATAAGAACTTTAATGCCCATGGCACGAAAATGGATCGATGGCCAACTCAGGAAGTGGATGTCCAGTGCAATTTAAACATTTGGGGTCCAACCACAGAGGAAGTGAACCAGGTCTGATTATTTGGGCCCTTTTTTCCCCTTTTTAGATGGGGCCTTGGGGACAGGGGCCTTTGGCTCAGATGGCTTGCGGCGTCTTCCCCTAGTGGACACAGGAGGGTCAGCAGAGGTGGAAGGTTGGGGAGCAGCTTGGGGTGGGCCAGCAGATGGGGGATTGTCCCTTAGGGACCTGGCGGTGGTCAGCAGCTCCGCAAGAATTTCATTCTGGCGGCTGAGGTGTTGGCCAATGCTTTGCATGCCAGCCGCCAGAGTGTCATTCATGCGGTTGAAGGCCTCACACTGCTGCCTGGTTGTGGCCTGCCAATCCGCCAGAATGGCCACAACCTGCTGCTGACGGGCCGCAGCATCCTCCCCTTGCTTCTCGATCCTCTCCAGCGTCACCATCAAGCTGGCATCCCATGTGTCCTGTGTCTGGGGGTGTCGTCTTGGTGGAGGCTGGACCACTTGCTCCACCTGTGGCTCTGCAGAGGAAGATGCTGCCGGTTCATCCTGGGTTTCTGCTTGTTCTAGGATAATAATTGAAAACAATGTCACCATCACATACGCACTAAAAAATATCTTTCCAAATACAATGCATTACTGTGACTTACCATCAAAATCAGCAGCAAAGATCTCCACCGGGAGCTCACTATCCACATTGGATATCCCCCTGACCTCGGCCACATCAATGACATCCAAGGCATCCTGCTCCAGGGGGGTACATTCCAAGGTGTCTGGCATAGGCCCCCTCCCGGTGGACATGCTGTGGTTGTACCGGTCAGTCATCTTCCTCTTCAGTGTCGTTTTGAAGTCTGTCCACCTACAAGTTTAAACATACAAATATCACCATGAGATATGTGCACCACAGTGCTAGTGAACATCATGACTACGTTACATTTCCTAGTGTGGGTGATCTTATGTTTTTTAGCCATATGTATCCCACACACACATTAATGTCTCCATTAGGAGGCATTTCAGTGTCTCATCTCATTCATTAGGCCACTAAATGCACATACATAGATCACTATGCAGAAATGACATCATCCATGGCCAAATTATGCACCTCCACCTGTTGTGAAACTACACATTCCACCATAGCTTGACAGTGTGGTTATTATGGAGTAATTTAACTATGGGATGGCATACTGGGATGTGTAGTTTCTCACCAGCTACATGTGCACAGTTTGGTCATTCTTGTTTCAGTAGCATCATATGGAACATGTTACAACAACTCTTTAAAAAACACTCTTTCTCTTGTCCCATCACATACTTCACATACTTCACATGAGCAGAACTGTGCCCATAACCTCACATCACACCAATGGTGCATGTTTCATATATAAATGTGGGTTATTAGACATGGTTGTGTTCAAATGTGACATTGAAGTGTAGCACTATCTACAAACACACCTTTCTATTATTCTCAAAACATACATGTAACATATGTACACACATATGACATTATCAGGGGGACAAACACACTTGCCTTTTCTTCACCGCTTGCCAATCTCTGACCACTGGTGACACCTGGTTCACTTCCTCTGTGATCTTGTCCCAAAGGTTTCTCCTTGCACTGGCACCCGGCTTCCTGGTTGGCAATTCGATCCATTCGCGTGCTCTGGGCACTAAAATTCGCAATTCTGCCTCTACAAATGCAGGGTTTCTCTTTTTGGTGGTGGTATCCTGCTCAGTCCTCACCCTAGATGTTGCAGCTCGTTTTCTGGTGGCCCCAGTTCTCTCACCATGCACCTGCTGGGTCACACCTGTTTGGAGAGATGCAACCTCTTGTTCTGGCTGGTTGCTTGGCCCTTGTGGAGCTGGTGGAGGTTGAACAGGGCCTGTTAGTGAGGGGCCTGCTTGGTCTTGCAGGCTACTTCTCTCTTGGGCCCTCCTTGTCCGCTCCTGTTCCCTCTTCTGCAAAGCTTCAAGCAGGGATTCTGCTGTAGCTCTCTGTAGAGCGTCCTCAGCTGCGGAATCGTCTGAGCTAGACATGTTTGCAGCAATTCTGGCCTGCATCTGACTGAATATTTATATGGTAATCTCCCGCCATGAACAAGGGGGCGTATATTTTTCCCCGCAATGTAGTTGCTAATTTACGCCGATATTTCCCGCCGATAATTGCCGCTTAAATTACGCAGGTCTCAACGCACCTGATCAATCACCTAAATATGCACATACACAGGTTGTGGAGCATTGTGTGCTACATCGTGAAATGTGTGCACCTGTCATTCCAATGATGAGTGTTGTCAGCTGGTATCTGTTGGAGTTCGTGTATGCTTTGTGAGTCACATTTCAAAACATCACGTTATAATGCTTTCCTTACATATGTAATGAGTATGAAATTGTCATACACCAACATGTTGCATTGTGCCTTTTTTTGCAGCGTATTTATTAGTAGACGGTTGCGTGTATTCTTTTCCGCACACTGTATATACAGTACGTCTCTCCATGGAAATCGGTGTATTGTGCCCCTTTAAGCTGCGTATTTATTAGTAGACGGTTGCGTGTATTCTTTTCTGCACACTGTATATACAGTTCCTCTCTATACATTGAATGCATGCTGTTGGTTATGGTGTGTGTATATCGGAACGGTCCGCGTAAGTTTCTATTCGCATCCAGTTTGTTAATGTAAGAAGGATTAATAAAGTTAATACTAAACAAACAATTTTTTACACCAATCAGCAAGCACCAAAAGTGATATATGTACCTGCAATTAATAACTGCGCCATTGCCACTATGACTTCAACCAGGGCTAGTGCGTTTTCGACCCAGGAGCTGGTGGCCTTGGTTGAGGTCATGGACCGTCGACTGGGGCCCAGGGGCCCATATGTGTCCAACATGGACAAGCGGCGGGCATATAATGCTGCCCGCCGCCTAATATACACCCGGACCGGCGTACAGAGAAGCCTGGCCCAAGTCGAGCGGCGCTGGTCTGACCTGCGCCGGCGCCAGCCAGTCATGCTGAGTTCCATTCGCCGCCATATTGCCCGATGTAAGTTTTTATTAACTAGTATGTCTGCGTTTTTTTTAAAATGATTTCTGTACTTTTTATAAATATGTTCCTGAGTATGTGGGTGTATATGGGTGTATATGGGGTGTATAGGGGGTGTATATGGGGTGTATAGGGGGTGTATATGGGTGTATATGGGTGTATAGGGGGTGTATAGGGGGTGTATATGGGTGTATAGGGGGTGTATAGGGGGTGTATATGGGTGTATAGGGGGTGTATATGGGTGTATAGGGGGTGTATATGGGGTGTATAGGGGGTGTATATGGGTGTATAGGGGGTGTATATGGGGTGTATAGGGGGTGTATATGGGGTGTATAGGGGGTGTATATGGGTGTATAGGGGGTGTATAGGGGGGGTTTAAGTAGTTGCTCAGTTTTTGGGTGTAGCATATCAATTAGTTTGCATGATAAATGTCTGAACTATAACAGCAATGATAATTTGTAAGGTTATGAGCATGACTAATGTGAATTTTTCTTTCCCCCATTTTTATGAAACCCAACCTTCAATTTCTATGCCATCAACATGAACATTTCAGCACGGGCAATGGCACGCATAGAAGCCCGGGAGGAGGCAGCCCGGGAGCAGGCAGCCCGGGAGCAGGCAGCCCAGGAGCAGGCAGCCCAGGAACAGGCAGCCCAGGAGCAGCCAGACGAGGAGGAGGAAGAGGAGGAGGAAGAGGAGGAGACAATGGGTCCAGCTGGGGACCACCAAATATCCACATCCCTTCCACCAGCCACTCCCCTACCCCCACCCACACCCCTACCCCAACCCCCACCCCCTCCCCAACCCCCACCCACACCCCTACCCCCACCCCCTCCCCAACCCCCACCCACACCCCTACCCCCACCCCCTCCCCTACCCCCACCCCCTCCCCACCCCATTTCCAACCCCCCTACACCTCTCCACCACCCACCCCCAAACCTCTCCAATCCCCACTCCAACCCACTACCAGTATCCCAAGTCCTATCCCATCCCCCTTGCTCCTGACCCCCCCAACCACCGCACACCCAACCAGCGGCGAGCAGGATGGCTCAACTAGCCATAAGTAAATAATGTGTCTAATGTTTACCTACACATTTCTACACATAAACAATCACAACAACCACATATGTGTATCCAACATCAACATAAGTTGCAACATATCACTGCAGGTGAGGTGTGGCCTGTCCTTCTCCAGGAACAAGGGTCCCCTTGGTGGTTTTTTGGAGTGTGGCCATGGCTCACCCCTTGAATAATTGACATAACAGTACATCCAATGAGATATCCGACATTAGTGGTGTTGTAGTTATGTGGGTCCAGGTGTTGGGTAACTCCACTTCCCAGCATGATGTGCAACATTAATTTATAGATTGTTTTGTTCATAGTGTGTGAGGCCATGCGGATGCATGCTTTACAAACATAGCTTTAGGCCTATAATTTGTACAGCAATGTCCTAATTTTAAAATATTAAGGAGTGCTTAAGCCGCAACAATGTCATAACCCTTAAATAGCACAGCCTAATTGTGAGGTTAGAGGTGAGTCCCCCAAAACAAAACTACCAATTGGGATACAGAAAACATTCATCCAAGAAGGAGTAATTTAATTAATGTTATTTTCTATGTACAGTATGTGTGTAGTTTTTAGTACTGTGTTTACATCAGACCCATCTTCAATGTAGTTAAAAAATGTATGTGGCCTTCACACATAACTCACAACTTCTTATTATGTACAAATACAACAAACATTTGTGTATATTATATATATATATTTTTTTTATCCCTTCACTACAGACACTGAACAGCACCAGGAGGAGGTGGCAGCCATTATTCGGGAGATCTTCCTGACCCTCCTATATTTGCAGTTACTTTTTGGCCTACTGGAGGCCCGCATTTAAGTTTGTTTATTTTTTTTAATGTTTGTATTTTAAAATTAAAAATTTCTGTACAGAGAGAAGTTGCCGGTGTTGTTAATCAAAAATATGGCCCTTATTCTGGTTGGTGCGGTCAGAGCCGCACACGGGGCTCCGACCGCACAAACCAATCCCCGCCCACCCTACGGATCGCCACGGCCGTCCGTACACGGACGGCTGGCGATCCGCATCAAAATGGTGGAGGCTACGCCTCCACCATGGTGGGAGCTGCCCCCTGCATTCGATGGTCGTCGACCATCGAAGGCAGGTCCGCACGCCGCGGCAGCTCCCGCAAGCTAAGACCACACGGACAATCGTCCGTGTGGTAGCTTGTATGGGGGCTGAAAGCTGACATCCGGCGACGTCAGCTTTCCGCCCCCATGAGTGGCGTCATGCCCTCATTTCCATGCATACGCCCCGCGTTTGCATGGGAACGCCCATGAAACGCGGGGCGTACACATAGGGAAATGAGGGCATGATGCCTCTCACGCCCCTATCCGCCCCCTTTGCGGCGGACGAAATCCGTCTGCGGCGAAGGGGGCTGCACATGCGCAGATTCACCTCTGCGCATGTGCAGTGTTAAAACATCGGCGGTACGGCCGCACGCGGGCCGTACCGTTCCGATTAGAATAAGGGCCTATGTTTGCAGGTTTGTAAGGGCAGGTACATACAGATGTGTAATGTAAGTTATATTTGTATTTTGATGTGAGGGGTAACGATTGCTGTGTGAATGTGTGTGTTTTTGAGTTAAATAACACAGTGAAAATGCATGAATGTTTAATGTTGTTAGATGAAAACATCACACATAACATCAGGGTAGGTATACATGTTACACATTTTGGACAAAATAATTATGGACATAATTTAGTACATATACAGAAACACCAACATAACTTGTTTTAAAAGTAACAGCAATGTGGGGACACATAGATAGTGATTAAAATGCCACATTAGAACATAACAAATATACATGTAATGAGGGTTAAAATGTTGTTTTTTTAGGGTCTTTATTAAGGTAGACAATTGAGTTAATATAAAACAATAATTGAATAACAATTAGAATAATTAATTAATTGTCTGAATTGTAGTTGAAAGGCAAGATTTGCAGGTCCATATATGTGAAGGGTATGCCAGCGTGCACGGACGTACGCTCACTCTCGAGAGCGGTGACATAAGCTGAGTTTTCTATTGAAAACAATAGGGACCCGTCCGTGCAAGCTGGCGTACGCTCAGATAGCCGCAAGAAGTCGGTGGGAAGACGGACGAGAGACGTCCGTAAACGGTGGAGTACGCTCTGTTGTACGCCAGTTGTCGGAGTGTAAGGGCTGGTCCGTCCGTGTACGTTGGCGTACGCTCAATTGTACGCCACTCCCCTTTGACGTTGTTTCTGGCCGTACGTATGCGGCTAATTTGTGGGTGGACTTAACCCCAACGGCCGCGTACGGAGAGCGTACGTTAATAGTGAACGTACGCACGTTTGGCCGCTCCGATCAGAATAACCTCCTATGTAACTCTGAACTGTCCTTTGTATTCAAAATACGACCCTATCTTTACACAAGACACTGCTAAATCTCTAATCCATGCCCTCATTATATACCGTATTGATTATTGCAATAATCTCCTTACTGGTCTTCCCACGAACAGACTCTAGCCATTGTAATCCATATTGAATGCTGCTACTAGGCTGATCTTCCTAGCAAGATGTTCATCATCCGCTGATCCGCTCTGCCAGTCCCTCCATTGGTTGCCTGTATTTTACCATATTCAATATAAAATACCTCTCATATAATGCTTTTAACATACTACACCAACGTATATATCTCTTTACTTGTCTCAAAATATCTCCCAACTCGACCACTCCGCTCTGTGCAAGACCCGATTCTGTCTTTTGCACGTATTACTAGCTCCCACTTACTTTTACAGGACTTTCATCTGACTGCCCCCACCCTGTGAAATGCCCTTCCACACACAATACAAAGTTTCAAGCGTTCCCTGAAAACTCACCTCTTCAGGCAAGCCTATCATATTTAAGTTCCACACGCGTAACACTCTGAGGCACTTATGTATCTTATAGCTTCCCTTCTGGACTTGGAACTTGGTGGGACTGCTATGCTATTACTGATGCCTGTCCTTCTGTTTCCCTCCTATTTCCCTATAGACTGTAAGCTAGCAGCATTGTCCTCCTACCTCCATGTCTATCCAGTGCCAGATTAAGCCTTCAGGGGGCCCGGGGTACTTTAGCCAGTGGGGCCCCCTTGCACTTGTCATTACTGGCCGCACACTGCATGGAAGAATATTACACTGTCAAAACCCAGAGTAAAGGCAGTATAAACTTGGTCAATGGGTAACTGCATGCATGTGTATATATATATATATATATATATATATACACACATACATACACACATACACACACACATATACACACACACACACACACACACACATACATACCATAAGAAAAGCCTGTGTTTGTTCCTCTGCTCCTCACACTGTAGGAGACCTCACAGTCCTAGTGCTGCCTCTGATTAAAAACCCTCCCATGACTAAGCTGCTGCTGCTGCTGTTCTCCATGGGCATGTAATGAGCTCCACCAATTAGAGCTCAGCACAAGCCTCTCAGCCTCTGCCGTCTGGTTTAAATTGTCATGGGACTTAGTCAACTCCCAGTAATGCACTGCACACTTGTGCAATCAGTGTGCCTTGGCTCCTGATGCTCAGCACCATTAATCATTGTCACATTGGCAGATAAGTGAAGCTGCAGCACTACCCCACTGCCATGCACAAAACCTTTAGCTAAAAAAAAAAAAAAAAAAAAATTTTTTTTTTTAAAATACATGTCAACCACAGGGGGCCCCTAGCTAGTGGGGGGCCCAGGGGCACTGACCCCTTGTGCCTCCATTATAATCCGGCCCTGTGTCTATCTGTTGTTACCCTTTTTGTTCTATCACTGTCAACAATTGTAAATTGCAACGGAATCTGCTGCACTATATAGGAAGCTCTAAATAAATAAATAACCATATAGTATGTACACACTCGAAGATATAACGTTAACAATATCGTTATCATGCATGTCGTTAACGATACATCGCTCAGTGTGTACATTGTCGTACCTTTACAGTAGGGCCTAAATTATTTATTTTAAAGACTTTAAATAATTGGAAACTGATGACTTCTAAAGGAGCCTTAGTATAAGGTTTATTACCTTGAAAGTGCATAACATTTATTGGTTGTTTTTTATTATATTGTCAGCAAATATTGAACTTGGGAACACAAGGCCTGTCGTTCTACAGCACATGCAACGTAGAAAATATATTTGTTATGTTACATCATTTTCCCATGAATAACTCAGTGTTCTTGGAGTATAGTGATGCTTGGAGTATAGTTTTTAAAGATCTTTATTTTTTTTGTATTTGTGATCAGTCCCCACATTCTTTTTCTATGTCTCATTAAACTCATGGATACTTCAGAATTTCCGTGATATGCTCATTCAAGTTAAATGTATAAATGAAAATAAAAGTCATTTGTTTCCCACTTAAAAAAAAAAAGTAGTAAGAATCTTATATTTTCTCTCTGGGCATAAGATGTCCGTCCATAGTGTGGGCACAGGTGGATGGATCTGCTGTCCAGGTTAGAATGACGAAAGAAAGATTTATGTTCTACACGGGTAGAAAAGGCCTGAAGAAAAATGGCCAGCAGGGCCAGACTGCTCTCAAGGCAGGGAAGCAGCTGTTCATTAGTATTTGGATAGTAAGAATTATACAGAATAGTTATAGAGCCATCTCCTGGCCAGTAATGGTAGCACGTCCTTATGGGACCTCAGAAATCATGGAATTGGAATAAAAAGAACAAAATATGTTTTTGAAGAAACATATTGATGTTAAACACCTAAATAATATAGCAGCAAACTTAGGTTTCATATAAAACATTGGGACTGGACTAGGAACCGGTCATAAGCATTTCTGTAAAGATTATAACTTGCGGCATTGGAAAATAAATTTACATTCTTTATGAACTAAAAGCTTATGCAGAGATACATACTGTATCCCAGGACGCAATATCAATTTAAGGACACTCAAATAGTAAGTTTTGCATTGAACTGTATTTTTTTGTATTAATCTGTCATTTTAATTTACCAGTAACAACGTACATTTGCACTTGGGTTAACCTTACAATAATTTCAGTGTATGGACCGCACTTATTTCCCACAATGGAATTCCTCTGTTTTGTATTATTATAAAATTCATATTTACTTTGATAGTTATACAATTCTTGCCCTAAAATAAAGAAAGCTATTACATGTAATAATACATGCAAAAAAAATGTCACTCTTAAACCAAAAAGCCTTTTTTAAGGTAACGTGGTCCCACTACATGCCTCCAGTGGGACTAGTCTCAGGATAGGCCAAGTCTAAAGACCTCCATCCACTAATGCGATTTAGCCCTTTTCTTCCGTTTCCGAGGCATCGGGCCAAAGAATCGGATGAAAAGGGCCCAAATCATGTTTGTTTAATCTCCGATTCCAATCCGATGCACGGTCCCGTGTGCATCGGATAGGAGCCAGAGATTGGCACTGTTGCACCAAGGACCTTACAGCCAGATAAGGGATCGCATACGATACATTGTATGCAAAGCACCGTATAATATATTATAAGTGGTCCTGCTGCCCAGGAGCTGGCGGGTGAGATGGCGGGGTATCACATGCGACCTACAAATTATGGCCCTTATTCTGGTTGACTCGGTAAGCTGCGAAGATCACAGCTTACTGAGTCCCAGAGTGCCCGCCCTGCTGAAAAAATGCCCCCGCCCCCTCCACCGCCGCCGCCGTATCACCTTGCAATCATGCAAGGGGAGGTGTTATGAAAACACATCCTGTCGCATGTGTTCGCAGCAAGAAAAATCATTTTATTGTCGGCAACCTTCGAAGGATTTCGACCTTGGCTCGAAAATATAAGTTAGTGGAGACAGACTTATATTAGCAGGCTCCGGGACGAAGACAGTGTGAGTGGCTGACGTCATGTGATGTCATCCATCTTCCCCCGGCAAACTGCGTCACGGATACATTTACATGGGCGTTTGCATTCGGACCCCCATAAATGCTGGGCATTCCCATGTCAGGGTGCCGCCACCGCCCCGCCCAACCCCCGTCCCACTACATCTACTAGCTTTCGAAGCATTTGCTTTGAGCCGGCTTAATACTGTATGTATAAATGAGTAATACAAACTATGTGATTGCTAAGCCCTATGCATGATGTTTTAAAACGTAATGAAATTCTTTTTAATAAAGTAAACATATGTGCAATAAAATGATCAGAAAATTAATAGAAGTTCATTTAAAATAGCCATTTAAATATGTACTATAAATCTACTTTAATACTAAAAGAAAACAGCTAAAATGCTTTTCTGATGCATTACTCTTTTCCATATAAATAATTGATCAGCATAAAGTCTGTGAGAAAAAAGCTAGCAAATGTTCATAAAAGATAGATATTAGCAGGAGCTTACAAGTAAGTTCTCTGCATTTCCTTCCAAGCAAGTGGCAGATGGTAGTACAACTTTATCTGCTCTGCAAGTCTCTCCCATTGAATAATTTACATTTGGCTGATGCAAAGGGCTAGTCCACATGAGGTTAACTCTGTTCATTCTAGAGTGGAAAATCTTCTACCATACACAAACGTTTGGGAGTTATACAGTAAGCTGTGCGAAATGGCAATATACTGTATAGTGCAATATTAGTTTCTCATAATAATATAGAATGAGGACCAATTGGCAAAATGTGTGATTATCTTACTGGGCTAAAAGAGGTACTGAATGTAAATATGTATAGTATATGGATGGTACGGTACACTTGATTAAATTAGTTTGGCATTACCTACATTAGCAAGCCATGTCTTGGAACATGCATGTCAGTATGTTTTTATTTATTAACATTTACATTTATAGCACTATAATATTGCTTTATAATTGGCAGTGAAATAGGGAAAAAACCATAGAAATTAAGGGTCTGATTCTGGTTCACTTGCAAAAGCAAATTCTCTCTCTAATGGAGAAAACCATGCTGCACTGCAGAAGGGGGGCAAATGTAACATATGCAGAGAGAGTTAGATTTAGTTGTTATTTTTTAGTGTGGCTCCTACCTTCTTGGGGAGGGGAACTTCCTCTGGCCGCAGCCACCGTGGGGGTACCGGCCGCGATGCAGGCACCCCAATCCCCCTGTTGCCGCCGCTGCTCTCCTCCTGGTCCCCGGTGCCTGTCCTATGATGACAGGCACCGGGACTGGCACATGCATAGTACAAACATATGTACTGTGCAGGCGGCCAGCTTCTATGGGCTGCTTCTGCAACAGCCCATAGAAGGAATCTTGGTCCTGGTGCCTGTACAATATAAATGACAGGCACCGAGACCAGCACGTGCGCAATACCGATATAGGTACTGCGCATGCACAATTGCCAATTTTGCACGGCAGCCCACAGCAAGGTGTCCCGGAGGGAGGGAACACCTCCCAATGGGACTGCCTTGGTGACTGGCAGTTCAGACTTCCAATAGGAAATCACTGCCAGTCACAGTGAAGCCCATAGGTAAAACCTGCCACTGGTTATTTTGTTTCTGTGCAGGGTAAATACTGGCAGCTTTATTTTTACACTGCAATATAGATCTCGTTTGAATTTCAAACCTCACCCAAATCTAATTCTCTCTGCACATGTTACATCTGCCCCCCCTCACCCCGCACTGCACAGGGTTTTGTCCATTAGAGATTCTGCTTTTGCGAATGAACCAGAATCAGGTTCTAAATGTCCTTTTTGGAAGTCTACATCTACTCTATAAGGTAATAGGCAATGGATACATGATGACAGGGGCATAGATATAACTTTGTGGTACCCATAGCAACATATTGAAGGGTTCCTCAAAGCTTTTAGGGAAAGATGTATCAAAGGCAAAATGTGTTCCAACTCCCAAAATGACATTATTGGAGGTTTGACTGCATTACTCAAATACGCCAAGCTTTGGAGAACATACATTTCTGGAGCTTGGGCAACACCATCCATATGTAGTATAGACACCCATGCAATTCTCTATGTTCTTTCCCTCGGATCTGGGTTTATGACATAAAAGATCTGAGTTATAAACCCAGAAGTCCTTATATGGCAATGGACAGCGCCTATCGGGAAAGTTGTCATTTGCCATTTTAGCAGCAAATGTACAGGCATATGGCGTTACTAAACAACTCTGTGCTTGTGTTCAGTGTCTGGATGTATCACCTGGCACATACCATCAGCTGGTATCCTGGGCAGCTCACTCCACAGAGACCTGGTAGTCAAGTAAGTTATGTGGCTACGATCCTACAGTCACTGTCGGCATTTGCAGCCCATGTGATAGCAATGGAACATACTACATACTACATGGATAGGAAAGCCCTGTAGGTCAGAGTTTCCACTGTGCTCTAATCGTGCACTAATTCAGGCATAACTATAGCAAGCAGGCTGCACTTACATGGTGCCCTGGGAAGCAATAGCCCCTTGCTATGCCTCTGTATTCCACATAGGCAATCCATTAACAGTTTGACATCAACTATCCACTCTGTCCTGTCAGAAGTTGGAGATTCTCAGGGTGTAATTGTTTCATCTCCAGAAGGACATTCTAATCTCAAAATGTATGCATTCATCTTTTATAGGTGCTAGTGGTGGCATCTGTGCTGGTCTGTCATCATGCAATTTAATAACAGGCCGGGCCAGTCCTCTGGATTTGCCACCCAGGCTAAAAGTTGCCAGCTAGCCCCTGCCTATGGTGGAGGCAAAGCACTGTAGGAATGTGGTGGGAGCACAGTTATACCTCTTCACACTACCAGAATTACCCAAGGTTATTTCATGTGAACACGCATCAACCCTAGAATTTGTTCAGTGTGAAAGCACCCAGATGAAATAAGCCAGGACGAGTGAACCAGCATTTCAACCCAGTTATCGAGAAGTGTTGAACATGGGTGGCTGGTTGACCTGGCACCTGTGATCAACACCTCTCGATACGTCCTTATCATAATAGGAAGGTAGGAAGAGCTGGCACTTGAAGATGATCTTATCTCCAAGTGCAACCTCAGGTAGCGTTGTCGGCATGGGCGGATTCAGGGGGGGGGGGGCACCTGGGCACGTGCCTCCCTGTGTCATTTCAGACATAGCTAATTTTGTAGCTGAGGACCAGGGCTTTCCAATGAGCCCAGCCCAGCGCCGAAGCCTAGCCCCCTGGGAACCAGAGATACCGCCGGGCAAAGCTGGAACGTTTTCCCCATAGGATAACACGGGACCCGCTAATTCTGACACACACCCCCAGTACGATGGCTGCCAGTCCATTCCCCCCCCCCCCTTCCCCCGGGCATCACAGCTCATGGTTGATCTCATTCGAACCCAAGTCACTGGGCAGGTCCATATGGGTCAATTGGTTCCGGAGATATTGTGGGTAGACCGATTGTTTTATTTCTGAAATGTAATTTCATGGCTGTTCATGTTCTTTGAGGGCAGATTACTCTGGAACCAAATGTACCAGTTTCCCAGGGCCAAAATCATTTGAAGGCCACTCAAAAGTTCTTCAATATGATACTGGTCTGTTGGTTCCGAATATATAGCTGCTTAAACAATATAGCCGATTAAAAGGGAGGTGGTGGTTTTCTCTCCCCCTCCCAGCAGAAAATGCAGGGAGTAGGCTGGTGTAAAAGGGGCCAACCTGGGAATGTCGCTGCATGATCCTGGGCCATATTCCCAGCACTTTCTGGTGGGAAAGGGTATTATTTCAAATAGCCTGGACCTGCAGTGCTCTGAATACAGCCGGGCAGCCTCCCAAACTCTGCCCGGCTGTCAATGGCTGCCACTGGCTGTCACTTCTGCCTGGCAGCAGTTGTCCCCCAGTTACCATGAGCATGTAATCCCCCTTGGCAATGAGCATGTAATCCCACATGGCAGCGAGCATGGAACCCCTGGCAATGAGCATGGAACCCTTGGCAATGAGAATGTAGGTAAGAAGCACTTATTTAGCGTAATTTTTATTAGGCATTATGGTGTTTGGCATAATACATAATGGACATTATGATGTGTGGCTTAATATGTAATGGGCATTATGATGTAAATTTTTAATGCGCGCCAAAGGCTATTTATGAAGCATATTGTGAGTTTTGGCTCAATCCGTGTGGCATTATATGAATTTTGGCTCAATACGTGTGGCATATGTGAATTTTGGCACAATCCATGTATCATTATGTGAATTTTGTCTCAATCCATGTGGCATTATGTCAATTTTGGCTCATTCCATTTGGCATCATGTGTAAGGGGCAAGTATAATGGGGTCTAGTATTTTGTTGCATAATGTGTAGAAGTTGTATATGGTGTGGTACACTACACTCAAGGACACACCCCCTTTTCAGTGGCCACACCCCTTTTCCGGAGCACACCTTCAGCGCGCTCACAACTACATCCTTCACTTTTGTCTCCAAGGTTGGCCTGTGTACTTTAATGTCAGGGTCTATTTTTGATCCCATTCCTGCCCTCTCTCTGCTCTCCTCTCTCTCAACGCTCTCTTAGCATGTACCACTAACACCCCCCTCCCCCTCGCAAACCCTCTCCTATCATGGTGCCCCCTGTCATTTTCTCCTGAATCCGCCCCTGGTTGTTGGTAACATCACCAATACAGCAATAAGTCGAGTAGGGCCACCAATCTGAATGTACACTGACCCGGGATGGGCCAGTGTAAAAAATACCACATGCCACCCCTCTTTGCAATGTGAAAGGGGCATTACATTTGGAGGAGGGAGCAGAGGCAAACATGGGTGAGTTGGGGGGAGAGTTAGTGGCACATATAGGAAGGGAGGGACAGAGTCCCACTAATGGGTGGAGGACAGAAGAACACTAGGGGAGGGACAAGGCTAGAGGCACACATGCGTTTTTTACTGTACAAGTATGAGGAGGAAGCAAATAAAGGAGGAGAGACGGTGGTAAGGAACATGTGTGAAGCTTCCTATGAGAGGGGAAGGCAATAAAACTTAACTTCTATGCCACATGTAAAAACAGGTCTGTAACGGCTTCTACTGCACGGTCACTGTGCCTCGCTTCACAATACGCATAAGTACAAATATATGACTACAGCGTCCATTAAGTGGTATATCATGTGGCTCTGCCCTTCCCCCTCCTCATATAGATTTACCCCCATCCTGTGTAGCTCACCCTCAGCTGACACAGGGAAATCACCAAGGGTCAGAGCCAGTTGTGGGAGGGCTTTCATCAAGATGAGCTAATTGTACAGCCAGCGGTTTGGCCCCTTCTGTACAGCTTGCAGACTCATACTACTTTCAGATCGCAAATACCGTGTCTCCCACGGGATTAGGACACAGGTCCACTACCAAGAGCAACACGGCAATGCGATCTGAAAGTTCCGACACAGACACGGCATATTGCCGAGTCGGTGACGTCACATGGGGCGGAGCTGTGCGGCGGCGCGTCATCAGGGGCCCTGGAGGAGGCAGTACTTGGAGCTGACAGTGCTGCCTCCTCCATACTGTGAACGGGACACGGGTCGCTCGACCCAGGCACCCATTCACACTGCACTTGACACGGGTCATAGCCGTGTTCAACCCTGGTCATTACCAGGGTTGAACACCCGTGTTGCTCGACCCGTGGTGGCCTTTTCAGAATCCACCTTGACCCGTGTTGGGGTGCAAGAACACGGCAATAACCCGGGTCTAGATTGCGGCCTGAAAGCGGTATAATAGAAGCCACATGTACAAAGAAAGACTGAGCAGGTTAATTCATAGAATTTGAAGCTTCCCCAAACCTTCACCAGAAATAGACATACATAGAAAAAGTTCTAAAGTTTCACTTTGCTAGCGCTGAATCAATTCTTATGATGGATAATCTTTCCAATGGCACATGGATAACCCAGAATGAAATAGAAAGATAATATAGTGAAGTACAGTTTACTCAACAATATAAAATATCAATCTTAAAAAATTCATCACATCCACATAGCCGTGGTATAGGGTGGATAGCAACAAATTACCAGAGGGCGTGTGAACTGGTAGGATAACACAGTTCAGAAAGAACATAGCATTAAATGATACCCCGGGTGATATACACTTGTCCTGGCTCCTGATGGTGAGTGCCCGCACTTGTGCAAGATGCTGTCAGTCTCTCCGTCCACGGCCCACCGACCAACGCGTTTCTACCCGCCAAGGAGTCTTTTTCAAGGTCCTAGTAGTGTGTGCTGGATGTGTTACCTACATAGTAGAATGAGCACTATTTAAAGGTAAGATAAATGTATATAATGTGTTAATATGGTTCTTGGGGACCCATCTGATGAATTTCACCTGGATGTGGTAGATGGGACCACATTTTTGGCCATATTTGTGCTAAGAACTTCACATGTACTCCATGTCAATTGTAACTAGAAGCCTCAGCCTGGTCAGTGGCGTAACTAGCGGTAGGCAGCCCCAGCGGTGGCGGGGGGGAGCCGGGGCCACAGGGGCGCAGGTGTTGGAGAGGTGCGCTCGGCAACCTTCTCCATAGCAACCCCAGCAGCAGCCCACAGGCTGTTTGACCCCTGCAGCCACCATCCCCAGGTATAGGCGGTCCTGCGCTGTCACATCTCTGAGTGACAGTGCAGTTAGCCCCTCAGCGCTCTGTTACCAGCCAATTGTAGCGCTGCTTGTGGGGGGTGCCCAGCGCTGTAGTGTGCTGTGCCCACGCTCTGTACCAGCGTCGTCCTGCGCTGTCACATCTCTGAGTGACAGCGCAGTTAGCCCCTCAGCGCTCCGTTACCAGCCAATTGTAGCGCTACTTGTGGGGGGTGCCCAGCGCTGTAGTGTGCTGTGCCCGCGCTCTGTACCAGCGTCCCTCCTGTAGTGAGTGAGGAGAGCCCCGGCGCTATATATATATGGAGACGGAGTTGGCGCTGTGTCATATGCCGGGGGAGCTGAGGACACGGAGCCTGCTGTGAAATTATGCTGAGGGAGCTGTCACTCTCCGCCCAAAGGTGTCTCCACATAGCGCCTGCAGCACTGTTTCATTGCCTGCCAGTGCCTTATAGAACCCTCCTGCTCCAGGCTGCACGGCTGTGCAGACTTCAAGCCAGCAGAGAGACCTCTGCAGGAGAAGATAAGTACAATAAGGTGTGAGTGTGTACACCTACCCCCCCCCCCCTGCAGCCTATAACCCTAACCATACACTTACACACACACACACACACACACACACACACACACACACACACACACCGCAGCCTATAACCCTAACCATACACACACACACACCGCAGCCTATAACCCTAACCATACACACACACACCCCGCGGCCTATATCCCCAACTACACACACACCCTGCAGCCTATAACCCTAACCATACACACACACACCCTGCAGCCTATAACCCTAACCATACACACACACACCGCAGCCTATAACCCTAACAATACACACACACACACCGCAGCCTATAACCCTAACCATACACACACACACACACACACACACCCCGCGGCCTATAACCCTAACCATACACACACACACCGCAGCCTATAACCCTAGCCATACACACACACACACACCGCAGCCTATAACCCTAACCATACACACACACCGCAGCCTATAACCCTAACCATACACACACACACCGCAGCCTATAACCCTAACCATACACACACACACACCGCAGCCTATAACCCTAACCATACACTCACACACCACAGCCTATAACCCTAACCATACATGCACACCACTCATCCCACAACCCTAACCTTATACACACACACACCGCAGCCTATAACACTAACCATACACACACACCACAGCCTATAACCCTAACCATACACACACACACACACCGCAGCCTATAACCCTAACCATACACTCACACACTGCAGCCTATAACCCTAACCATACACTCACACACCACAGCCTATAACCCTAACCATACACTCACACACCACAGCCTATAACCCTAACCATACACACACACACCGCAGCCTATAACCCTAACCATACACCCACACAACGCAGCCTATAGCCCTAACCATACACTCACAAACTGCAGCCTATAACCCTAACCATACACCCACACAACGCAGCCTATAACCCTAACCATACACTCACACACCGCAGCCTATAACACCAACCATACACACACACCACAGCCTATAACACTAACCATACATGCACACCACGCATCCCACAACCCTTACACACACACACACCGCAGCCTATAACACTAACCACACACACACACACCGCAGCCTATAACCCTAACCATACACACACACACCGCAGCCTATAACCCTAACCATACACACACACACACCGCGGCCTATAACCCTAACCATACACACCGCAGTCTATAACCCTAACCATACACACACACACACCGCAGCCTATAACCCTAACCATACACCCACACGGCAGCCTATAACCCTAACCATACACACACACCGCAGCCTATAACCATAACCATACAAACACACCGCAGCCTATAACCCTAACCACACACTCACACACCGCAGCCTATAACCCTAACCATACACTCACACACCGCAGCCTATAACCCTAACCATACACTCACACACCGCAGCTTATAACCCTAACCATACACACACACCGCAGCTTATAACCCTAACCATACACACACACACCACAGCCTATAACCCTAACCATACACTCACACACCGCAGCTTATAACCCTAACCACACACTCACACACCGCAGCCTATAACCCTAACCATACACTCACACACCGCAGCCTATAACCCTAACCATACACTCACACACCGCAGCTTATAACCCTAACCATACAATCACACCGCAGCCTATAACCCTAACCATACACTCACACACCGCAGCTTATAACCCTAACCACACACTCACACACCGCAGCCTATAACCCTAACCATACACTCACACACCGCAGCCTATAACCCTAACCATACACTCACACACCGCAGCTTATAACCCTAACCATACAATCACACCGCAGCCTATAACCTTAACCATACAAGCACACCACATCCTATAACCCTAACCATAGAGTGTATAGTGTAAGGTACTGTACATTATGGTGTGGGGTGTATAGTGTGAGTGTAATTACAGTGTGCATCATATAGTATAAGTGACATTAAGATGGATTGCCTAATGTATAAGGGACAGTAAGTGGGGGGGCGCCTGAAAATATTTTGGCTGGGGGGAGCAAAATTTATAGTTACGCCACTGAGCCTGGTAGCACTATTTATTGGGCCAGATGTACTAAGCTTGAAAAGCTTCGTTCTGCGTATGAACCAGAATAAGGTCCAGAATGTGTGCTAGCTACCTAGGTCTCGCAGGAATCCCCATGATGTGACAAACAGTGAAAATGTGCTCAGGAGAGCACTGAGAAAACCCTCCGCAGTGAAGGGGTTAATTTAGTAATATCTTTATATTTCTTTTTAGAACATTCTGCTCAAGTATCACTTTTGTCTTAAATAAGTCATGAACTAAAGAGTCATAGCAGCTGTCTTTATTTTAGCGCATGTGTCACTGTGACTTAGTTACCAATTACAGAGATTCAGCAGTCAGAGACAAAATACAGCTTCAATTTATCTGGTATTTGTTCATTTTGAAAATACATATCTACATTCAAGGGAACTTTGTCAATCAAATGCCTTTGGTTCAGTACTTCTAGCACTAGAGAGTTCATCTCATTGACCCAGAGGGGGCACTATTGCCTTTTAGAGATACAAAGATAACAATAGGAAGCTAGCACTGAAATTCTCTTTTCAGCTCTGTTCTATACATATTACATATCAATATTCATTTTTAGGCAACCATATTATTTAAGAAATAAATAACAGAGAACTTACTGTAAATATGCTCTATACGTGTGTTGTATTTCTTACTGGTGCATTTTTGGGTTAGAGTACACTTTATTATTGTCATTTGCATAAAGCGCATTTATTATTGTTAACATATTGTAGGTAAACTAGATTTGGTGGTCCCAGTTACAACACCTGGCCAGAATGCCGTTGCTTTGACAACTTGCCACTATGACGGAAAAGATCAAATCATTCATACACATTCTAAATCGGCGGAGTTGCGTTTTTTTTTATAAACAGCCATTTCAGCCAAATTTGGCAGTGCGAAGGAGTACACCGTTTGTAGAACTTAGCGGTAAATGGCCATGAGCTCTATGGTGGTCGGCTCATTTACTATCAATCGTTCTGCCGAATTCAGCCACAAATTCAGCAGAAAATATAACTGTGAAATAGACCACATTTTGCAGCCGTACAGATGGAGCCATGCTCATGTGTGCTCGATGGCCGAGAATGGGAGGCACGTGCGTGTGAGATGCTAGCGCGCCCCATTGCTGCGAATGGGGTGTGCAAGGGTCTTACATGGGTCAGGTCGCTGGGAGCACAGATAAGCGTCGCTCCATTTGTATCTTGATGAAGCATGTACGGATCAGTCAGATGCATCCCTGTGTAAATGAAAAATGCAGTATTGATTATATATGTTATATGTTGTGAGTCGTGTGTGTCTATTATTTTATGTTAGAAGTGCACTTCGAAATTGATTGTTATTATGATCTTTTACTGATTATTGGTGGGGTTTTTAAAAAAATCTATGAATATATAAAATTGTGTTTATTACACTGAGCATAGCTGGGTCTCCTAAATAGGGGCCAGTGAATGTTTTCACTGACTCCATCCCCACAGTGCTTTATTAGAGGTCCACAAACCTTTGTATAAGGGGCAGCAGCTTGGCTCAGACTAATATATGAGACCTACCACCTATCAGTGCTCTTGTGTGACTGTGTGTCACTCCCCCCCCCCCCCTACCCCAATCAGGGCTCAGCTCAATCCTGATTTGATGTAGACCAGCATGTGCCCTGGAGGGTACCCTTCGGAGGTTCTTACTTCCCCAGGAACCCGGCCAGGGCTGAACAGCCACAGTCCTCATGTTTTGGTCAGGGGAACTTGTATAAAAGGTTTCCCCTTGCTGTGGCATGCACCAATGGAGCCGGGTGCTTGTTATAAAAATACAGGGGATCCCCATTCGTTTCCCCTTGTATTTTTGTAACCAAGGCCAGTTCAAGAGCCCAATGCTGGTTTCCCCGGTTATTTTTTTCCCTTGTATTCGGTAAACCAGGACCAGCTGAAAGAGCCCGGGGCTGGTTTCCCTTGGGAGGGGGGACCCCACAGCGTTTTTTAAAATTATTTATTTGTTTTTCAATTTTTTACACAGAGAAGCATCACAGAGATCTAACTGATCTGCTCATCCGTATTTGGCTTCCGGGAAACTCTGCAGCCAAATACGAAAGACTTCACCATCAGAAAATACGAATCCTGAGAATTCGGCAGCTCAGTAAATCCCAGTTGTACCAGTTTGTACCGCAGATTGCCCATAATTGTCAATTTTAGTAAATTTCCCCCTATGTCATAATCGTTAATAGGCAGTAAAGTTGTCAAGTTTTATCACCGCTGTTGTCCCATACTTTATGACCACTGCTCTTTTTTTTTTTAAACCAATTTTTTTTAAACTAAAGTCAACATGAATTGAATTAGATCACACAGTACTTAGTACCCCCAGTTCATAATATACAACACAGAATTAAGGGGGTAATTTAGACCCGATCACACGCCCGTGAATTTGCACGCCGGCTTATTATAGATAGACTGTGCTTGCGTACGGGCCGCAGTACACATGCATGAGCCCTACCAGCAATAAAATCCTGCTACGTTTTCTATTCACAAGGCGTGCGCAAGGTGGTTGACAGGAAGTAGGCGCATGTGGGTGGTAACCGGACATTTTGTAGGACTTCCAAGAAATACGCTAGGCGTGCCAGAAAAAATGCTGGGAGTGTCCAGGAAAGCGCAGGTATGCCCAAGCATATTGGGGGAGGAAGTGTGACTTCAGCAACAGGCCGAATATGCCTGTATTAAAGCATAGCCGCTGAGTAAGT
Source organism: Crinia signifera (assembly GCF_055691185.1). NCBI lineage: Eukaryota > Metazoa > Chordata > Amphibia > Anura > Myobatrachidae > Crinia > Crinia signifera. Next base: position 209,062,201 of record NC_139220.1, read on the forward strand.
CTCTGGCTTCTCTGAGCCTGTGATGAGTGTTGCCAATAGGAAAAATCTTTTGATGGTGAGCCTCTTTACGAAAGGTTTTGGACATATTAACTCGGCTGCTACATCTTCGCAAGGTGTACACATCACCTCATACGGCGTACAATTTAATTTGCAAGGCTAGATTTCACTATAGCGGGGCAGAGTTTACCTGATCGCGGCCAAGCAATCAGGTCTGAATTACCCCCTAAGTGCCTCCAGTTCATGTTAATTCACAAAGACTAAAGTGCCTACATTTCACATTATACCACACTGTAGTGCCTCCAGTTCACATTGTGCCACACTGTCCAAAGTTGACATTATGCCATATAGGGCACCTGGTTATCTAATCTTTACTTGCTCCTTTGGTGTGCCAGGGGAAAATATGTCTTGTATATTATTCAAAAGGATATTTGCATGAACAAGCCTATTTTACAATGCAATAAACTGAATGCAGTAGAGCACCGGTTCTGAAACTGTGGGTCATGACCCCAAAGTTGGTCCTGACCTGACCAGCAGCATGGGGTCACGACTCCATGTTGCTAACAGTCCTGCTATGGATTACTCTAATCTCTCAGTCAGACTACTTGGATCACTGTATGAGAGATCCGAGGAGTCATCAGATAGCTCCACTCCCACTATAGTTCCTCTGCCTCTCCTGTCCCACCACCAGCAGCAGCAGCTGCCACTTCCACCATCCTGGATCCCTCATCTACATGCAGGTATACACAAGGGGCATACGGCTGGCTGCAAGGGCACTCCTGTGTCTTCTGAGCTGTAGGAAACTTACAGAGAAAGCAGGTGGGCTGCAGTCAGACCCAGAGGAGCAAATTCTCAATAAGCAGGACCATTGGCATAACTTGAAAATTTGTGCACCACTGCCCAAAAAAAAGATTTGAAGGCCCCCCAGTTCATTAATACATTAATTATAATTTTTTGTCTGCATGTTAATTGATCATTGGCAAGGGTTACAAGCTCTTTGCCAGGGGTTACAGGTGTTTCAAGCTTGTTTCCAGGGGGTTACATGCTCGTTGCTATAGGTTTCTTGCTCATTGATGGGTTCTAAGGATCTGATTATAGTACATAAATTAATCCAACATAGCGTATTTTTGATTTGGATATCAAATATGATCACTCAGATGGTGGTGCTTCCTAGAGTTTATGGGTTACAGTATATAGAAGGACAAATCGGTACTAGTGTATTATCACGGCGCCCACTACTCCATTTGCGTAGAGGGCTATTTACGGTAGTGAAATCGCATTGCATCGCATTGCATGCCATATTGTATGGCATGCGATGCGATGAGATATCGGTTCTGATGGAACCAAGAATAATGCCATTTAATGGTAAAATGACATATAATGTCATTTATTTTGCCCCCCTCCCACTATCCACGTCATCCCGAAGCGTGGCAAACGCAGCGAGCGGTGGCGGTACGCGTCTGACCGACCTTTTCATACCCCCAATATCCATGTCGGCGTGGAGTTGTTTTTATATAGTGAGGCGAGCGCAGCGAGCCACCGAGCCCGAAGCGTGGCGAGCGCAGCGAGTCCCGCAAGGGGACGCGTAATACATGTAACTTAATACACGTCCCCTCGCGGGGTTCGCTGCCCCTGCCATGCTTCGGGCTCGGTGGCTCGCTGCGCTCGCCACACTATATAAATTCAACTCCACGCCGACGTGGTTAGTGGGGGTATGAAAAGGTCGGTCGGACACGTACCACCGCCCCCCCCCCCCTGCGTGGGGCTTGAGGCGCTTGCCACGCTTTGGGATCACGTCGATACTGGGGGGGGGGGCATTAATAAATGACATTATATGTCATTTAATGCTATAGTACATTAAATGCCATTATAAGCGTCAAAATCGCATCGCATCGAATGCCATACCATAATGGCATACCATAATGGCATGCGATGTGATTTCACTACGTTTGCGTACGTAGTAAATTTGGGCACTGTGATAATACACAAGTACCGACAAATCATCTGGTGAACAAGCCTCATGTCGGTGAAATGCGTGTCAAGATAGGAATTACACATTTGGAACCTGTTCCCAATGCACAGAAAGAGGAAATGGCAGACAAACACCTCTGATAAGTACTCACAAAACTCCTTTCTCTTCTCTGTATTGATACAGCTTACGGACTTCCTTGAACTAATTATTGCAGTATGTCAGAGGAAAAGGGAAAATGGGAGAGATACCCAAGCACAGGTTCCATGTAGTATACAATTATTTCTAGAATGTTAGTGGAAAAATAGTGAAATCCACAATTATTAGGTAAATCACTGGAGGTGCTCCCCTGAGAGTAAATTTACAGTGCAAATTGTAAGGAGAATAAGTACTCTTTTGTTGGGGGCACTCTCAGTTGTATGTCAGAATGAAATTAAATTGTAACTTTTAATAATCTGTATAATATAAAAACATATATTTAACCAGGCAGACAAACAACAAATACCAATTATATATTGACAAAACAATATTAGTGACAGCAAGTAAATACGCTTGTATGTGTGGTCTATTACTGGTTGCCTATAAACTATTTTTTGGGTAACGATATATGTCACAAATTAAACACCATGAATTAAAAGCCTGCTAAGTATGCAATATACAGTATTTATGCCACAGAAGGGGTGGCTCAATATCCTGAAGGTACAAAACACACCTCTAATAATCCTTGAGAAATGCTGTAGAATAATTGTAACGTTAGGGGCACGGACTTTATATATCCATTGCCCAATCACCTCCACAAGTGCACATTGAATACACAGAGATCCGTGCCCGGATTTGACAGAGGGTTGCTATGGTAACCAATGTACAATGAACTTGATATTTTAATAAAACGTTGGAATTTGAAAATAATATGATGAAACATGGTTCAAAATATTGTCGCATAAATCAGGATAAACGCCCTAAGGAAATTTTATGGTTTATAAGCAAAATAATTATTATGTAAATTGCATATATGTTGTGATGACCTCACTTCCTGTTCACCTTCTATTGGCTGACCATATAATGACCTTCTATTGGCTCGACCATATAAAGTAGACTTCTCACTCCTCTCTGACACATCTTGATAAAGGTCCACCCGCCTGAAACGTGTAGATCCGGTCAGAGGAGAGTGTACAGTCCCAATTTTTCCGGATGTATGTATTGGACTTTTTTTATTGTTTGGATTTTTTTTCATTGTTTGTATTTTATTATGGACTTTTAAATTGTTGTAGTCCCCATGCTGCTCTATGTGGGATATATGTAGAATTTTCGGATTAAAAGCAGTTGGAATTTTTTATCAAGCCTGGCTCCTTAAAACTTTTTGGGAAGGTTTTTTTCACATCTGGCATTGGCCCCCATTTAAAAGGGGTGAGTAAGGTATGCCAATTTACGGTGGTCTACTATTGTTGAAACCCTTTCATTGAATATATTCAATTACACATTGAACTATCTTTTATTTCTTATATATCTTGAATCACTGGAGTCATCAGATCACGGTGCACTTGGACACTTGTATGAGTACAACTACACAATGCCACTTTGAATAACATATTTAAAGAAGCATTTATAGGTTTGAAATCCACAGATAACATCGTGAGTGGGGGTATGCCCAATTACTTAAAGAAACCCTTAAATGTTTTTTATCACAAGCACTAGGGTAAGTGAGGTACGCTGTCAAATATATTAAGTTTTTGCAGCCCCTTACTCACCAATTAATAAGAAATTGTTCACTTATGTACTACACATGAGTCGTTTCTATTTCTTCATTTTGTTTGGGCACATGTGGAAACACCAGTTCATATTTTGAATAATTATGGAAAAAAGCAGATCACTTTCACCTCTATTAAAAAGTGGAGCTCTCCCAGGACCGTATCAAAGAAATTGTTATAAGCTTTATTCCACCTAATCCAACATGAGTCTTGGTACGCTCCAGGGAAATAGTCCACCTTCTCACTGAATAGACACTTTTGTATGAAATAAGAAACACACAACAAAAATTGATTATTGTTGTTATATTAGTTGAATACCACGGCTTGAGACAAACAACTTTGGAAAAAGACCATCAAAAAGGACACTTGACACAAAGTTATAAGTATTCACTGCGCCTTTATATCTATATTCCATTTTTCCCCCAATTGTAACATTGTTTATTAACTCAGTAAAGGAGAGCGTCTCGACATGTCATAATGGATAAATAATCTGTATTACGCAAAAGGTGCATACAAATGGAACAATGCCAGAAGCGTTCTGACATCGTTCACAAGTGTATCAAATCGTTCATCCTGTGTACACACAGAACAATTTGATACACTTCCCAAAAGATTGGTCTATAATCTTACTGCATGCAGGAAAGATCATAGACCATTGTTAATGATTGGCGAGTACGCACATTGTTAACGATGCACGGAACCATTTGAACGATTGGTCATTCCCATCAATCGGCAACGCACACATTGTCCTTTCAATCATTCTGTGTGTACGGGACTTTAAATTGTTATGACCATTTAAGCCAATTAGCTGATAGGTCAGTAGATGCTAGATTCTGTAAGGGAAAAGATATTTATAATTGTACTTAGGCTAGCAATGACTTTGGTTAGTATTACTGACAGCAGTTACTCATCAGTAGCAAGCATGTAACTTTCTGAGATGCAAATAGTAACACTTTGTGATGAAACAATGTATTTGATAGCAGTTCCACGTTTAGTGAACACAAATGTGCTGCCTTCGGAGAATGAGGTCTGCATTATATACAGAGTAATATTCAGGGCAAAGAAAATAAAAAAATATATCAAGGGAAATATGTTTTATTTTTATTTAAGATGTAAAATACAGTATACTAGGGATATGGCTACAGTGACAACCAATTGAATAAATGTTGGTGCAAAAGAATTTTTTTTTATAAAAAGACTCCACAAATGTAAGACCAAAAGGCTGCTCCTGCTGCTGCTGTCTGACAAAATTGTCCAGCCAGTGAGCGAGTTTAATTGGTTGATTTGTATGTAAGGAGTAACATGAGGGAAGTCCTGGGCATCTTCTGTGTTTGGCCGTGGACTAGATATTCTGAATACTATAGCCCAGTGGTTCTCAAACTGTGTGCCGTGGCCTGGGTGCCCTGGGGTGCCTCGGGAAACATGCAGGGGTGCCCTGGGTTGGTGGTCCAGGACCAACTCAAATTAATAATGGTTAAATATTTATAAGCAGATCCAGTGCTGGTGGCTGCCAATCATAAAATGTGTACAAACAGAAGCAAATCCTGCCATTTGCCATATAACTGAGCCCAAGAATGTCATATAAACCCAATCTAATTAATAGCATCTGTATCATCAAAGGCGGCGGTCATTTTTTCAAGCAAATTCCATGCAGCCAGACTGTATGGAATCTGCAGATAGAGACCCTGCACCCTGCACCACTGCTAGGTCTGCGGTGGCATTTTTATACCACTGTGAAGGACTTTGAATCTGTGAAGAACCTCTTGTAAGTAAAGGCCTCAATACATTAGGCCAGGCTTTCCCAACCACGATCCTCAAGGCACACCAACAGTGCAGGTTTTAGTGATATCCAGGCTTCAGCACAGATGGTTTAATCAGAATCAGTCAGGTACTAATTAAGTCACCTGTGCTCAAGCCTGGATATCTACAAAACCTGCACTGTTGGTGTGCCTTGAGGACCGTGTGTGGGAATGCCTGCATTAGGCCAACTTGTCCAAAGGACATCATCCTGACAGCTCCCCGGGGGTCACACACGATTTGGCATTTGATGTGCCAAGTTGTGCATGTGATAAATCCCATGCAGTTCCAGGGGAGCTGCAGGTGTTGGACGCCGTCGAGGGGACCAGGGAACGGGGGATGGTACCGGAGGGAATGCCTGTGACCAAAGAGCTGGGCAAAGGGAGCGGGGGGGGGGGGGGTCGCAGGGAGCTTGGCAGGGAAGGAAGCCGCTGCCGTCAGCACGCCATCGGGAGCAGGGTGTGGGGTGGCGCAGGGAACCAGGGAGCCGGGCAGCAGTGCAGCGTCAGCGGCAGGAGCAGAGGCCTTTAAAAACAAAGCCAATACAAATGATTGGGTAGCCACTGATTGGCTGAACCTCTTGGGTTTCAGGGAGAAGGTGGGAGACGTGCCCACCTTTCCATGGAGCCACGTATGCTCCATGGAAAGGTATGCAAGTATGCAATGGACTCATGTTCATGTTTCCTTGTGACCGCACCTGTTAATACTTTCTAAGCTTAGGTAAGCAAAAACAGCTGCAGCATAAAGGATAGGTTACTCTAACAAAAAAACTAAAACAGCACAGAACAGACAGGCCAATGGGATGTTCTGCAGTACATCATTTCCAAATGCACCTCTATCTTTTGTTCAGATTTCCTGCTTTATACATGTAGATTAAATGTATATTGTTATATTCTATGCCTACGTCTGTGATTCCTTCCCCCTTCTGTATATTCCCCCTGTCATTCCCCTTCCCTCCCTCCCTCCCCTGGAATACTCTCTCCCCTCTCTGCAGTTGCACTTGTAATAGATTTCATTATTAGCATCTCTATTGCTAATTACCGTCCACAGCTATTCCTTAAGCTGTCAGATTCTTAGCTCGAGGATAGAACAATCCTGTCAGAAAGAGCTCAACCACTTCACTGCGCTACCACTGCTTTTTTTTTAACTAACATTGGTTTGGAACTGAAGAGTATTGTATAACCCTTTAATTACAAGATGTCTCCATGAGTGACCACGTTACAGTTGTATGATGAATGTCTTTTGGTATAGTGCGCGACATGTATGAGAGTGTGTAGCAGTATTAAAGGCTATTATGGAAAAAAGTGCATTTACCAAGGGCACACAATAGAACTTCTTTGTATATTTGGGCAGCACGGCAGCACAATGAAAGCCTAAAAAAAAAAGGGGAAAATCAGTTTTTTACAGGCTTATTGCTCCACCTGAGTGCACATATGGAAAGCAGGAACAGAAAAGTGCAGGCTGGGCATAGGAAACCGCAGCGGGGTTTCTGGTTGCCCAGAAACCCCCCCCCCCCCCCCCTGTGCCTTCAATTATGAAATTAATAGCACTGGTATATAATATGATGAATACTGCCACATACAGGGCCAGGGCAAGACATCGGAGCGCTCCAGGCGGGGGGGGGGGGGGGGGGGGTTCCCCGGCGCTCACCCGATACACGGAGGGAAGGGGGTGTGGAGAGGCCTGCGATGTGGTGCCCTGGTTGGCCATGTTACTCAACGGGGTGGGGGGGGGGTGTGCCGGAGTTCGGGTAATGCGGCGCGGGAGGGACCTGGGTTTGCTGTGTCACTCGGCGGGGGTGGGGTGTGCTTGGGTGCCGGGGGATGTGGCGCAGGAGGGACCTGGGGATTCCCCTGCTCTACCCACAGAGAGCTGCAGGAAACTTAACGCTGCTGCGATCCAGGTCCTCTGCCGTTCGAAGGCAGCCAAGTCACTCCATCGGGGGTGATCCTGGGGGGGGGGGAAGAGTTGCGGCCGCCGCCAACCTCTATCCAGGGAAGGCCTGCTCCAAACTGCCGCCCTCCAGTGGCCGCATCATGCAGTTTAAGGGACTGAGCAGAGCTGCTGCACACGCCTAGTGTACCAGCTTCTTCTGCCAAATTTACTGTACGTGGATCTGAGCCCTCAAATATCGCAATGGACCAGAAAGTAGCTGCCAGGAGTAAGAGACAGGAGCCTTACCAAGAAGTGGGAGATTGTGAGCTTAGAAAGTTCAGTACTGTTTCTATTATGCTTGTGTATTTATTTATTATATGTTTAACCTTTTCCTGACCACTTATCTTGTTTAATCAATATATAATGTATATATATTGTTAAATATAAATACTGCATTCCATTATTTGACTCATCAACAGGGCTTAAAGTGGTCCTGGAGAGGTGGTGGAACTCTTTTCCCCTAACCCCCCCCCCCCCCACCACACACACACACATTAGGTGCCAGGGAATTTGTGTCCTACCTCCCATAGGACACACATTCCTCGCAGTGCCCTAGATTCATATTAAATCACACAGTATTGCCCCTTATACACATACTATCCACAGTTGTGCTGCTTATACAAATATGTCTTTGTCACTCCAGGAGCTCAGTGTCCATGTCCCTCAGAAGCTCCATGCCCTGTGTCCCTCAAGCAGCTTCTCCTAATCTCTGTGTCCCTCCCCCCTCTCACCCTGTCTTCAGCAAGCACAGAGCCTGCTCCTCTTAGTGGCTCTTCTTCACTTCAGTGGTGGTGATGGCATCACATACGCTGTGCCAGAAGAAGAAGCCACTGTGACAGGCTTTTCTGTTGGAATTACTGTGGTAGAGTCCAATGAGCTGCAGAGTGGGAGATTTTGGATTACATTTGGAAACCCCCTTCTAAAAATCCTACATTTGCCACTGTTGGGCCCCATAGGTTGGTTTGGGAAAAGGGTCCAGTCCAGTGATGCTGCTCTAGCCCCTCATCCTGCTCTCAGAAAAACAAGGTGAGTGTCCCCTCTGGGCATCTATGGTGTGACATAGGCACGCACCCCAGGGAATTGGAAGCCAGTAAAATGGGGGTGAGGGGTCCCTGGCACTACCAGGCCCATCTCACCATCAGGCCCAGGTCACTTCAAAAGCCCTTACTTACTACTACCTTTCTAGGATGACATATTTAATTAATGTAATTTTTCTCTTAAACTAATCATGCAGCTATGGAACGCCCACATGGGCGTTCCAGCTTTGGCAGTATAGTCGCAAGAACGGCCAGCATATCGATCGAACATGCGTACACACTGCACTTTTGTTCCGATATGGACCCGTCCGGTCAGATGAAAATTGAACAGCAATGAACCTTCGACGGACCGAGTATGGACGGACAAGACCGTTTTAGGACGTTTATCACTTGTACAGAGGGAGTCGGGACAGCGTACACACCTATACAATCTGGAGGGCCGTCCGTCCATCCCAGAATGGAAGAACGGCCCGACGATTGTATAGATGTGTACCCAGCTTTACTCAATAGCTACTTGGAATACAACCACTTAGCATACTATAAACCAGGTGATTAGCAATCACAAGGTACAGCGGTACTACACTCAACTCTCAATCTGTTGCTGGTGGCTCACAAAATACTCTTTAGCTAATTTTTGTGGTCAACACTGACAAAGTGCTCCTTATGCAACTTAAAAGTAATTTCTTGACAAGTAGAGCAAATGGCCAATTGTCATTCTAATTACTGCAAGAGAAGTTTGGGAGCCAAATACGTCAATCTGTCAGCTGATAGTGAACATGGATATTTATAGCACAGTGAGTCAGGACTTCAATAA